>NC_136069.1:1174649419-1175317011 GCF_964261635.1 Lissotriton helveticus
TTCCATGGTCTCTCATGTAAGCTGAAACAGATTTGTTTACATGCTTCCTCGACTTCTCAATTTGTGGACAAAATTGGTTTGACCACCTCCATTTCTGTCTTTGGCATATATTTGAATATACCAAGGCAGTCTGAGGAAAAAGTGCCATTAATTGCTCAAAGGTGTCCTTTAAAAGCATTTCCAGACCTACACCAGTCAAAGTGCCCAAGTCATTACCTCCACAGTGCACAATTAACAGGTCAGGTTTTGGCAAATGCATAAAGGTTTTCACCAATGGTATCAATTGGTGACATTTTAATCCTCTGTGGCCAAACCACTTAATTTCCACATCTTGTAAATTGAGGTTAGGTAAATTCCTGCTTTCAACGTACCTTTGAGCCCAGTGAATATAACTATGACCAACAATCCAGACAGAAAACATGGTGAGAGAAGGTTCTCCTGCAGTCAGATGAAGTGTGGCAATGAAATGGCAGTTGAAAAAATGTGAGTTTGAAATGAAAAAAACTGTGGAGTTTCTGTGTTCATGAAGTAGTAACAGTGATTGGTGGATTTTGATTGATGAAAACAGAAAGTTAGGGTGTACAGATGTGTTGTTTGAAAGATGTATTTTGAGTGGTCAATAAAAAATCATTAAATGAAAGAAAGCACTGGATATGCAGGTGCACTGAGAGTTCAGAGTTCAATTGCAACATTGTTGTGTGAATTTGCAAACACCAGAGTTTCTCCAAGAGCTGGTTGCTATGGAAAATAGGCAGAAAGGGCAGAGGGGGAAGGGTTTTCATTTGAAAAAAAGTGAGGGAAGAGTTTTGATTGGGTGACATGAGAAATATGTGTGAAGAATTACACCATTTCTGTGCTTTTGATAGCTGCAGACTCTGGAGTGCATACCTTTTGCTCTGCTGAAGACAAATTGGTGTGTTTCTTAGACTGTTTTCAAACTCAAAGTATTTGCTAAGGTGAGAAAATATTTCTTTACTTTAGATAGAGAATAGTGTGCTTTAAGGAGAAAATTATGATTTATGTGGCGCAAATTGCTTGTAAATATGCTCTCACATGTGCATGGAAAATTTTGATTTTGAATGTTAGTGTTATATAGCCATGTTAAAAGTGACGCAACCATGCTGGAAAGCCAATCAAAAAATGATTTCATATGTTTTAATGACATTTTAAGTCATTTTCTGATGTGCAGTGTTTAGAAATTATGATTTGAAAATCGTTTTTGTGGAAAAGGAATTGTTTTTAAATTCATAACAAGGATATAATGGTGTATGGTTCTTTATAAGGCAATTGACTGTCCTTGATGTTATTTTTCTCATTTTAGTGTAAGACCTTTCTCTGTGGCGCAAATTGCTTGTAAATATGCTCTCACATGTGCATGGAAAATTTAGATTTTGAATGTTAGTGTTAAATAGCCATGTTAAAAGTGACGCAACCATGCTGGGAAGGCAATCAAAAAACGCTTTCATGTGTTTTAATGACATTTTAAGTCATTTTCCCATGTGCAGTGTTTAGAAATTATGATTTGAAAATCGTTTTTGTGGAAAAGGAATTGTTTTTAAATTCATAACAAGGATATAATGGTGTATGGTTCTTTATAAGGCAATTGACTGTCCTTGATGTTATTTTTCTCATTTTAGTGTAAGACCTTTCTCTGTGGCGCAAATTGCTTGTAAATATGCTCTCACATGTGCATGGAAATTTTAGATTTTGAATGTTTGTGTTAAATAGCCATGTTAAAAGTGACCAAACCATGCTGGGAAGGCAATCAAAAAACGCTTTCATGTGTTTTAATGACATTTTAAGTCATTTTCCCATGTGCAGTGTTTAGAAATTATGATTTTAAAATCGTTTTTGGGGAAAAGGAATTGTTTATAAAATCATGACAAGGACATAATGGTGTATGGTTCTTTATAAGGCAATTGACTGTTCCTGATGTTATTTTTCTCATTTTAGTGTAAGACCTTTCTCTGTGGCGCAAATTGCTTGTAAATATGCTCTTACATGTGCATGAAAATTTTAATTATCAATGTTTGTGTTACATAGCCATGATAAAAGTGAACCAACCATGCAGGAAAGCCAATCAAAAAACGCTTTCATGTGTTTCAATGACATTTTAAGTCATTTTCTCATGTGCAGTTTTTTGAAATTATGATTTGAAAATCGTTTTTGGGAAAAAGGAATTGGTTTTAAATTCATGAGAAGGACATAATGGTGTATGGTTCTTTATAAGGCAATTGACTGTCCCTGATGTTATTTTTCCCATTTTAATGTCAGACCTTTCTTTGTGGCGCAAATTGCTTGTAAATATGCTCCCACCTGTACATGGAAAATTTTGATTTTGAATGTTTATGTTACATAGCCATGTTAAAAGTGACCCTACCATGCAGGAAAGCCAATCAAAAAACGCTTTTATGTGTCTTAAGGACAATTTAAGTAATTTTCCCATGTGTAGTGTTTTGAAGTTATGATTTGAAAATCGTTTTTGAGGTAAAGGAATGTTGTTAAAATTTATGTTCGCCATATGCCCCCAAATTTCTTTTTCAGGGTTGCAGCAGGGTGTTCTTGAGACACCCCTGCACCTTTGGAATAAATTCCTAATTTGTGATGAGCAAATTGTTAATCGCAAATTGCACCTTCATTTATATGAGCCTCCTAGCCCATGGAAATGAATGGGTAATTTGCAATTAGCAATTTTCTCAAACAAATTTGGAATGGTAAAGAATCGCTATTTATTCCTTAACATTCGCTTTTTTGGAAATGCAAAATAGTTATATGATACATATGGCGGTTGATGTCTAACAAGATAAGAAGCTTACGGATACATTTATGATGACTGGTGCAATGAAGTAGAAATCACTTACTTCATTGGTAGGCCTTTACAATAAATTATCTCCTCTGTATTCTTCATCAAGCGTAACTTTAATCTGCAATCCTGAGTAGGCCTCACCTTAAACAAACCTCTGGATAGGCCACATCTTATTGTCATCCTGATTTAATCATTTATAATGCTAGGGACAGATTTATGATAGGTGTATACCTCTTTTGTGCCACTTAGAAAACATTGTCCATGGGGAAATGACTTAAAATGTCATTAAGACACATGAATGTTTTTTTTTAAAACGTTTGCAATTTTTTTGGGTCACTTTCAACATGGCTATGTGTCTGAAACAGTCAAAATCTAAATTTGCAATGCACAGGTGGGAGCATATTTACAAGGAATGTGCTTCATGGGGAAAGGTCTTATAATGTAATATGGGAAAAATGACATTAGAGATACTGAAATGCCTTATAGAGAAGCATACACCATTATGTCCTTGTCATAAATTTGCAAACCATTACTTTTCCCCAAAAACGATTTTCAAATTATATTTTGAAAACACTGCACATGTGGAAATTACTTAAAATGTCAATAATTCAAAATTTGTGATTCCTTAAATGCAATGTATCAAAAAAAATATGTAAAAAATGATATTAAGGATTTGGAAACTACCACCAACTTCTAGTTTGTGGTAATTTGCGAATTCTTTTCAAAAAGCATTTTTAAAAAAAAAAAAAAAAAAGGTCCCATATGACGCCCATACATGCGATTAGGGCATGTAGGTGTGCCATGTGCTCCCAAATTTCTTTTTCAGGGGTGCAGCAGGGTGTTCTTGAGATACCCCTGCACGCTTGAAAAAAATCCTATTTTGTGATGAGCTAATTGCTAATCACAACTTGCAACATTAATTCCTATGAGCCTCCTAGCCTATGGAAATGAATGGGTAATTTGCAATTAGCAATTTGCTCATTGCAAATTAGGAATAGTAAAGAATCGCTATTTATTCCTTAAAATTTGCTATTTATAATACGTAAAATATTTTGATGATACATATGGCAGTTCATCTGTAACAAGATAAGAAGCTTAGGGATAGATTTATGATGAGTGGCGCATCACCAGGGATGTGACAGTCATCCTGCGCCACTGTTCCGCCACCCATGTTGTGCTGCATTTACAATGCGGCGCAGCATGGGGCAAAAACGGCACAGATGCGTGACGCATCTGTGCCGTAAAGGTGGCGCATTGCTGGAGTTGTATCGTAAGTGCGATGCAGCTCCAGCAAGGCTCAGGGGTGCCCCATCTATACAATGCTGCGTCAAGACCTATGCCAGCTTCAAGCAGGCGCAGGGTTTTGAAGCAGCTTTCTCCTATCTGATTGTAAATGCGGCACACCATGGGTGGTAAAGCAGTGGTACACATTAACTGGTGCATGCCTGGGGATGTGCCATTTAATATAAATCTGCACTTTAACATTTGAGTATGTGCAGGGGACACAGAGTCGTTGAGGCTTATCCAAGGTTAAGAACAGATGAGTCCTGTTCAGTGAAAAATTAGACATAGGCTTCACCTGCTCAGCATCGCTGGACATGGCTAAATAATAGCTGCAAAATGTTACTCTTGTTAAATAATTTTACTATTATAATCTGTGAGATTTGTCTCTTACTCTGCAACATCTCATTGTTGTTATCTTTATTTAAAGATAAAGACAACCTCAACATGAGCGACAATCTGCAATCAGTTGATTTTGACCTCATCATTGAACTTGTAATTGAAACATCAGTGGATGTTGATCCATTGGATGATTTAAATCCTGAGGATGAAGAAGAGCGTGATGAGGATGCAGATTTGTCCGAATTATATGATATAGGATGGGAAGCTGACCTGCTTGAGCCTTTGGAATTATAAACATTTATTTTTAAAATTTATAATCAATAAAAAGTAAAAAGGTAAACCGTTTAATTTAAAAATAAAGACACCTTCAAAAACAGGTTATGTGTAGTGTCTTCAATAAAATATTAAAATATGCTCATAAAATAAGATCAGATTCACATATAAAATAGCATAGGTAACATAAATATAAATGTCATTTCTTTTCTGGTATTTCTGTATTGTAAAAATGGCAATGACTAAAAAATCTTCAAAATAAAATGACAAGTAGTGTGTTATGTTTTTGATCACTATTACTGATTTACTGTTTGATAATAATGTTTAATAACATTTTTTATTATATTTTTCCTCAGATTCAACTGCAGATCATTTCAAGTTTTCAAAATGCCTACAAAAATAAGAGAGATGAAGGCTGCAAAACGTCAAAGACAGCAGGAGAAAAAAAAAATGCAGCAGTCCTCTAACAAAAAGATTTCTCAAGCCATGAAGAAAGCACCGGGTAAGAGCTCTAAATATTTCATAAGAAATATTTCTAATAAAAAAAATATTAGTACAGAAAATGTTTCAATCCATAACATGACAAGTAAATCAAATGGAAAGAAAAGGACAAATGAAAATGTTACTGCTAGAGCAAGAGATAAATCTGTGCATGATAGTAGAAGGAAACAACAGTTTAGGGAGATTCGTAAACGAATGTTCCGTAACAGGATAATTGGCAATTTGTTAAAAAATATTAAGAAAGGTCAACAGAAATTAGTTTTTTATAGGAGAAAAAAAAAAGTTGAGAAAGTTATTGATCAGGCTTTTGAAATTAAACGTAAGTTATTTATTTTGATAATCAATAGAATTAGGAAGCTAAACAAGGCAATTTTTGATTTCAAAAGAAATAGTAGATGGAAGAGAATAGTTAATCGTAGTAATTTTTGTGAAGTTTTTTCTGGAGAATGGATACATAGTTCAAGCTGTGAGGCATTTTTTAATGAAGAGAGTTATTTCCAGGATAATGATTTGGTGCATGCAGTTGACATCAGTGGTCGTGCTTATGAAGTGAAAGATGGTTGTCCAGTTGAAAAAGAAAAACTTGTGACAACAGAGGCAGAAGAGTTGTTAGGTAATGAGGTTTTAGGAAGACGTGCTAAGGGTCCTGTGTACACCTGGAAGTGTAGTAGTATTTGCAGTGTGCGACAGGATTCCATCAATTTGCTTTGTGATTTTGTACGGACATTTAACAAGAAAAGTTTGAAGCAGAAAATAAGGTTGTTGCAAGAATTAGATCCTTGCAGAGTGAGAGAAGTGACAGGTTTGCATGGTCATTCACTGGCTTGTCTTTCCAGGAGAGTATGCCAGAGTGTTTTTCATCATTTCAGGATGCTAGCAGTGCATCATAACAAAGTGAGGAAGTTAGTTAGACTGTTGTATTATGCTAAGAGTCCAGCAATTATGCTGAAACAATTATGCGCTGCTCTTTTGCATGGTTCTGAAATAGATGTGAAGAATATATGTGAAGAAATTGAGTTTTGTTACTTTGGAAGTAAAGAGGAGAATGTTGAAATTGAGCATGAAGTAGAGGGTCATTTGGAAGATAGTGTACATGTTTCCAGTACAGATAATTTCCAGAGGGAAATTGCGACGTTTGACATGAAATCAAGTGAGAGGCCTAATTTCACTTGTGTGTGTTGTCGACGCACTTATTATAAGAATCAGACTAAGTTAGTGGATTTATATGCAAAAAGTGAAAGGGAAAATAATAGTGAATGGAAGGATTTTGCAACATACTTGATGGTAGAAAATTGTTTTGATTTGGGATTGGATCAACGTGTGTGTACTTATTGTTGTAACAAATTAAAACAAAACCAGATGCCTGCTAGAGCAGTTCATAATAATCTGGAATTGGTTGAGATTCCTTCTGAATTGAAGGACTTAAATACTTATGAATCTATTTTGATTCAAAGTATCCATCCCTTTCAGGCTATTGTAAGAATGGAGCCAAAGACAGGGAAATTGCCTCCATCAGATTTACAGAGAGGATTAAAGGGAAGAGTTGTTTATTTGCCTCTAGATTTCAAGAAAAACATTAACACAATTGGAGTAGAAAAAGTGGAAGAGGAACCTCTGGTTATCTTAGTTAATGGGGTTCCGACAAAGAATAAGAAAATATGGCAAGATTTAGTAGATGTTAGGAAAGTTAAAAAGGCAACATTGTATTTGAAAAAAAATAATAAATACTATAAGAATGTATATGTTGCAGAAGAGGAAGTAAGTGAGGAAGAGGATAGCGATTTGTGTGCTGGTCAAATTGAGAAAGTAGAACCCTCTACTAGTGAGGAAATATATGAACATTATAGTGTTCATCCTTTGCATTCAAAGGAAGTCATGGGGAATGCTATTGAGTTGTTTCAAATGAAACAAGCCAAAGGGAGTCCCATTAGTGTTTGGGAGGAAAGTTTGGAAGCTCGGTGTTTCCCACAGCTTTTTCCAACAGGTCAGGGAGGAAGATATGATGAGCGACCTCATCAAATTCCTGCTTCTGAATACCGGACTTTGCGATTGTATGCAGGAGATGCTAGGTTTCGACAATGCATTCCTTATTTGTTTCATCTCCTGTTTGAAAGCGATCTGTCTGGACTGTCATATGCAGTGAACCACATCTTGAAAAGTGGTATACACATGCAAAACATCTCGGCAAGTGATTTTATGGATAAAGTGAATGTCCAAGATAGTATTTTGGATTCTCACCTGATTAATCTCATGGCGTGTCAGCGTGGTACTAATGAGTACTGGTACCGTCGTCATGGAGATTTAAAATGTATGCTGAGGAACTTAGGTACTCCCACATGGTTCCTCACTCTGAGTTGTGCCGAGTATGGCTGGGAAGACTTACTTCAATTTCTACGAGAGGCAAATGCTAACGTAGAAAACATCGAATTCAAGACACCCGGAGAACTGTGCTCTTTGGATCCAGTCAATGTATGTAGGTACTTCAATCATAGATTTGAAGCTATGATGTCTTTCATCATGAATAAGAAGAATCCACCTCTTGGAGAGGTGTTGGATTTCTTCTGGAGAAAGGAGTACCAAGCAAGAGGTGCTCCTCATATACATATGTTGCTGTGGATCAAGGATGCACCTAAATTTGGAACAGATCCAGAAGACTCAGTGATGAGTTTCATCCAACAGTATTCTACGTGTGCTGTTCCAAACGCAAAGGAGAAGAAAAGCCTAAGAGAAAAAGTTCTGCGTTTCCAAAGCCATCGATGTGGAAAGTACTGCCGTCGTAAATTCCGAAACAAAGACAAGTTCTACACCAAATGTCGTTTCGGCTTTCCACGACCGGTGATTTCTAAAGGAAGAGTAAACAGTTTGATGTCTTCGCTGCGACATAATGTGATGAAGAAATCACCTAAAAACACTTACAATTTGAAGAGGAACGAAGAGTCCAAGTACATCAACGACTACAACCCGGTGATTTTGTCCATGTGGAATGCTAACATGGATATACAGTTTGTGGCTGATAACTGTATGGCTGTGGCTCGGTATGTGACGTCTTACATCACCAAAAAAGAGAAGACAGAATTGAAGGATATGTGGGAGGACATTTCCCATGAAAAGAGCCTCAGCAAGAAGTTGTACAGTTTCAGTCTGAAGATGTTGTCGCATCGAGAAATCGGAGCGTACGAATGTTCTGACCGGTTGTCTTCAGCAAGTCTCTATGCCAAGTCCAGGAGTATCGTTTGGGCGAGTCTTGGTCTTGCTGCAACGCGTAATCGAGTTCTCAAACCTGTGCGGGAAATTGAGTATTTGGCGGAAAAGGAGCCAAACAGTACCGACATTTTGAAGACAAACATGTTGGATACATATTATCCAAATCGAAGCAGTCACCTAGAGAATGTTTGTCTGTATGAGGTTCTGCAAAATTACATGTTCAAGAGGAACATCAAAGAAGATACTGAGAAAGGAGTGTATGCTGTAATAGGAAGTGAGGGATGTCTGGTCAAGCAAAGAAAATGCCACTTGATAAACCATCGAAAATTGAGTGGCGAATCTCCTGAAAAAAAGGAGTTTTTCTATTTAGCACTTTTGCAACTTTTCAAGCCTTGGCGTGCAGAAGAGGAACTGCTTGGAGATTTCCTCTGTTACGAAGACTCTTTCAATGCCGCCAAGGAGACCATAGAATGTCCTGCTTTTCCCAAATATGTAGAAATGTTGAATGCGGAAATTGAGCAGGAAGCAACGATTGCAGCCGAGATTGCCAGAGACAGTTCTCAGGACAGTCAGAGTTCTGCTTCATTGAGTCAGGATCCACTAGGAGGACCTCTTATTGAAAATGAAGCTGCCACTGCTATGAATGAGGTGGAAAGAGCCATGGCACATGCTCAAGAGGATGCGGTTAACTTAGAAGAGTTGGAAAGGCAACTCAACGTTGAGCAGAGGAAAATATATGACGAAGTTACCATGCAAATTGATCATGGATTAAGTCATGATAAGAAAGAGTGCTCATGTACGTCGTTGAAGCCTGTCCGACTGTACGTGAGTGGAGAAGCGGGAACTGGAAAAAGTTTCCTCATTAAAGCAATTTCATGCTATTTGCAGGAAAGGACAGAGTCATCGCTGTCTTGTGTTGTCACTGCTCCAACTGGACTGGCAGCACATAATATTAAAGGGATTACTTTACATCGTTTACTGATGCTGCCAGTGGAGCATGACAACAAATTAGAATATCACAAGCTATCTGGAGATGCTTGTTTTGAAGTTTCAAGAATCTTGAGGAAAATGAAACTTCTTATCATTGACGAAGTAAGCATGGTTTCCAATGTCATGCTAGCCTTTGTGCATTTGAGGATGCAAGAAGTTCTCAAAACAGAGTATGATGTGTTATTTGGTGGCAAACACATCATTGTTTTCGGAGATCTTCTGCAGCTGACACCAGTGAAAGGGCAACCTGTGTTCAAAATGCTCACGCATGAAGATACCAGGAAGTGCCTAGGCAGCATTGGCAACGTCAATATATGGTTAAACTTCAATTATGCTGAACTGCATGAAAATATGCGTCAGGCAAAGGATGAAGTTTACAAGACTATTCTACAAGATGTTAGAATTGGAAAAGTGACCGAGCATGGGAAAGAAGCTTTACATGCACGATTACTGTCAAATTTATATCCAGAACAAGATGTTGTGCCTGAGAATATTTTTCAGAAAATTACTGATAAGAAATCTGGAATATGTTTGATGCCAACTCTTGCAGAATGTGCCAAATTTAACAACAAAATGTTGCATTTAGAAAAGCAAGAGATTGTGAAAGTGGAAGCTATTGATAGAGTAGAGCATATGGGATCAACAATTATTTTGTCTGAGAATCTGAAAACAAAATTGGATTCATTAGAGAAGAGTATATCTAAAACTGCAGGTTTTGAAAAGACTCTGAATGTGTGCTTGAACTGCCGTATAATTTTAAGAAGGAATTTACATGTTGAAAGAGGTCTGGTAAATGGATCAATGGGTAATGTTGTTGATTTTGTGAAATACAGAAATAGAGATGGAATTGAATTTTTAAAAATTAAATTTGATGGCATTGAGGAAGTACAGCTAATTGCTCGTTGTTCTGCTAGATTTTTGCTTGTAAAAGACTTATATGTTCGCCGTAAGCAGTTCCCTGTTTGCTTGGCATATGCGGTGACAATTCATAAATCGCAAGGTTTAAGTGTAGACACTGCATTGGTGAATGGTCATGCAAACAATCAATCACACCTCCGTTTCCTTAACTATACAGTTAAACACACCTTACTTATTCAAACATATACTAAAACATATTTACTCACTTATACAATCCTGGATACAAGTTCACAATGATCCATACAGCCACTCACACATTCACTGGCTCTTATGCACAGTTATTTATATATGTCAACTCTCACATGTACTGTATTTTACATATGTACTTAATTTGACATGTAGCACTGAGATATCTATTCACTCACCAATACAGTCATGCACACAGTCAACCGCCCATACAGCTGTTTCCAACATGCACTTTTGAATCCATACATCTATGCACAGAGTCATACACTTCCCAGCCACCCACACACACACTCAGTCTCCCATACAAATGCTTGTGCAACCAATCAATAACCTATATAGTTACTCATATAGCTACTGATCAACACATGCAGCAGTTTACAGAACAACAGACATAATGATGCACAAATTAAGACAGTTTAGTCACTAACCCATGCACTCAGTGAGACACATTTAATCACTCACTCATACATTCAGTCATGCACCTACTAAATCCTTCGTCCAGACACTTATACATCGACTCATTCATAAATATGTAAGACATATTTTAACTTTACAGAAAAATACAGTCACTGGATTTTGTCATCAGTGATGTCATCAGTGATGTCATTTGAGATGTCATCAGTGATGTCATCAGTGATGTCACTGACCATGTCATGAATGATGTAATATGTGACATCATCAGCAGTGGATTGCGGGTGCGTGATATATAGTTAGTACAACTAACTATATATGGAATTTCATTGGTTTTGTGTGAGTAAAATAAGGTTTTTTAAATGCTAATTCCTAACTATATATGGTGTATAACCTATGGTTTTTGTCAGTGAATTTTTAAGGTTTTGTAAATGCTAATTCCTAACTATATATGGTCTATAACCTATGGTTTTTTCAGTGAATATATATATATATATATATATATATATATATATATATATATATATATATATATATATATATATATATATATATATGAGCAGGAATCTTCTCCAACAGAATATATATATATCCAATTACCGCTCCGGTGTTTGGCCCACCAAAAGAGAAACACGAACTCCGCAATTGCTGTTCTCACTGCTGGCCACAGTGACTTTTATTTAAACCAGGTGCGCAAAAAGTCAGGCAGGATGATGCGTTTCGGCTAACGCAGTAGCCTTGTTCACATACCTGCATTGCTCAATTTAATGCATTAAATACACAAGTGCAAGTTAACCACGTGACTACACATACCATTGAAAGTGAAGACATACTGCTTGGTAAAACAAACTACAAATGAGGAAATAGAACACTTTCTTATGAAATCACGGTACAAATACTTAAATTCATTATTACCCAATTCAATCTTTCCTAAAATTTGTTCACGCTGTTTTTAGTGCCTAGTTATGATTAATATAGTGTTCAAATACACATTCAAGCTGTTGGAGTAATGAACGATGCAAAGTTTGTTTGGTTTCCTGTTTTTAGAGTTGCAAAACCCACTTGTGCCAACGGCTCAATAGTGGTAATATACCAACGACTATACCTATCGACTATTGCCATCTAAGGAGACTGCAGTATGTTAACTATAAAAGTGAAAATCTGAAAAAATGGTGAAAAGGATGTGATAGTTAAAATCCCTTTCCTAAACTCCTATAATACAATTTATGCATTACTAAACTTGTGTGTATTGCAAGATAAACTGTGCATAGAGAGAAGGAACAGAAAGATTCTGTAATACTGATAAATGTTGTTGCTTATTCTCCCCTAGACTCTTGTTACCTCAGGAACATACCGTTTCCTATTTATATCTGGGTACTAATGTCCTAGAGGGAATGTGATTGCTTACTGCGTAAAAAAACCAGAAAAAAACAAGAGCAGATGCAAATTTATATATAAGTATAAGTATATCAAGAAGGCAAATGTAGTTCTCCCGAGACTAACTAAGTTCTTATCCAGATGAAGGCCTGTGTAACCTTTTTTATAACCTGACGGACTAATGGGACAAAACAAGGAAGGTGGACTGAACATCTTAATTACAACTGATGTCTATTGAAAACTAACCATTGACTACCTAACCACTCTAAAGGTAATGATATATGTCTTCACACATATTAAGTCCCTTAGGGGTCTTGGTATTGATCTTGAGAATATATTTAGTTTCCAATTGCCGCAGTTTCTTTTCGCGGTCACCGCCTAATTTACTAATGGGAACACTGTCAATGACAAAGTATTTCAGCATGTTGAGATTACTTTCATGCTGTTCATTGATGTGGCGGGCTACAGGGTATGCACTATCTGAATTTACAGTTGCCCGTAGATGCTGTAAAATTCTTTGGTGAACTGGCAACTTCGTGCTCCCTACGTAGCGTAATCCACAACCACATTGTAACACATATACCGCATGGTCGGTGCGGCATGTGTAGTGTCCCTTTAGTTTGCACGGAACCTCTGAGAAGCCCGTAGTATAGGTCTTGGTATTGATGCCAAATTTACAAGCACGGCAAGTGCTACATTTGTAGAAACCCAAACTTGCTGTAAACCATCCTTTATTCACATCAAGTTCAGCACTGGTTCTCACTAGATCATTCCGCATGGATCGTGCTTTTCTGTATGTGTAGTTGGGTCTAGTAGGAAGTACCTGGGCCAAAATCGTGTCAATTAATACAATTGGCCATTGGGCATTCATGATTTTTTTAATGGCACCTGCCTGCCTGTTAAATGTTGATATGTACCTACATGCCACTGCAGTACTGCCATTGTTTGTTTGGTTGTGCCTATCTTCATCTTGTGCCTCTACCTCCACTGCCTCTTTATCATGAGACGTTGCTAACAGTTCACATCTGTCCCTGGAGTTGGCTTTGGCTAGTGCAGAATCAAGTAGCTGGGCCTTGTAGCCCCGTTGTAATAATCTACTTCTAGCCGCTTGTTGTGCAGATGCTGTGGCTGTAGGTGTACTGCAGGCTCTACGTATTCTTAAAAATTCACCATATGGTAGGCTGGTGATGGTGTGCTGTGGGTGGAAACTCGAAGCATGTAGCAAGGAGTTTCCCGCAGTTGGTTTGCGGAACAGTGATAATGTTGTCCTCAATGGTGACAGTAATGTCCAAAAAGTTGACTTTATATTGATCAATATGGGCTGTAAACTGCAAATTATAATGATTGTCATTGATGGTATTGACAAAAGCGTGGGCTTCAGCTTGTGTACCATCCCAAACAATGAAAATGTCATCTATGTACCTCCATATGTGGACTAGATGTTTGTCAGCTATAGTCCTGTGTTGCCCCCTCAGTACATGCTCCTCCCACCAGCCGACGAGTAAACACGCGTAGCTGGGGGAGAAGCATGCACCCATGGCTACACCCTGCCGTTGTTTAAACACCTTCCCATCAAACAGAAACAGATGATTGAACAGGCACCATCTTATCATACTCAATAACATTTTGTTATGATTATGCAGGGAAATACATCTGTTCTGTAAAAAGTGTTCAGTGGCAGCTAATCCGTCTTCGTGTCTGATGCTGGTGTAGAGGGAACCAATATCAAGAGTCATAAGGAGGTAATTTTTTGACCAAACAATAGAGTCTAATTTACAAAGGAAGTCTTTGGTATCTCTTAGGTAAGTCGGTATTGCAGTTACATGTTCTTGCAGGTAATGATCCACATACTTGGATGTGTTCTCAAAAACACTGTCCCTGGCAGAAATGATCGTGCGTCCTGGAACCGGAACGGTTTGTTTATGTACTTTTGGGATTAGATAGAAGGTGGGAAGGGTAGGATGTTCCTTGTGTAAAAAAGAAAATTCATCTTTGGTGATTAACCCTTCCCTTTTCCATGCCATAAGTTGCACTTTGTAAGCCCTGTGTACCTTGCTGATTGCGGCCCCATTAGATTGTTCATAGCACTCAAGATCTATATATATATATATCCTAATGCACTAAGTGAATCAGAAGTCAGCTCAGGATCTGAGTCAGATCCTGGCACAAGCAAATCAACTACAAGCCAAAAGAAACAGGTACCAACTCCAGTAGTAGAACTTGCTTTTTTACGCATGGAACGGTCGCAAAGCCTGAGATCAAGTACACAAAGACAGGATCGAACGACAAACAGACTAAACCCTCCAAGAGCAGAAGGAGGAAGAACAGAAGGTGGGGACGACATGCCCCAAAAAACCAAACCCTCATACAGACGCAACAGGAGGAGGTAAACCCCACACCAGAAGGGCAAAACACAGTTATAAATCTTTCAAATATGGATTTGACTGCAGAAGAATTAAAAACTTTGGAACTGGGACTCTCATTTTGTAAAGAGACAAATTTTAATTACACAAACACCAGGATAGACCTCTACCATTTCACTCGAAAATTAAAACTGAACAAATATTTTACAAACCAAAAAGATAAAACTCCAGATCACCAAGAGAAACCAACCAATCCCGCAACATCAATGGGGTTAAATGTAGAAGATATGGACTTTTTGAGAGACATGACTGAGGTAGAACTGGACCTAGCAGAAGGAGCTTTGGGCAATACACAAGCAGGAGCATTGGCTAACCTATCAATCTATGCATCAGAACCCTCCCCTTTCAGATTCAAATCAATCTTTTACCCACCAATGCCAAAAGACAACATTGATGTTTTTGCTGAAAGGGTGATCAAAGACCTCAAAATCCTGGCTTTGGAGAGCAGTACAACGTTTAATAAAAAAACAAATGACTACAGAATGAAATAAGAAAAAGTCAGGGAAAAAATTAAACAACGCCAAGACATTGTAATCCGCAGTGCCGATAAGGGGGGAAACATTGTCCTTCGGCCGTTGGACATGTACAATCACGAGGTGATGCATCCACTGCAAGATAGACAATGCTACATAAGAATCAACAGCTCCAACCTTGCTAACACCAAAGAAATATACCATAACAGCCTGTATGATTGGAGAAGTAAAGGCCTCTTGACTAAGCCGGAATTCATTTTCCTGAAAAATGATCATCCTATAACCCCTCAACTCTACCTACTACCAAAGGTCCATAAAAATATTGACTGTCCCCCTGGCAGACCCATTATCTCGGCCATAGGGAGTCTCTTCGAGAATACCAGCAAATTTATAGATTTCTTTCTACAGCCACTGGTACAGGCATTACCAGCATTCTTGAGAGACTCTGGAGATTTTTTACGTAAAATCAATGACTTTGCATGGCAACCTGATTTTGTATTTGTAACATTGGATGTTCAAAGCCTCTATACCAGTATCAGACATATAGACGGTCTAAATACCATGAAACATTTCTTGGGTAGTCGCAACATCACACTACATCAACACACCATGATGTTGGTACAGGTGGCGGAATGGTGCTTGGTAAACAACACTTTCACATAAACAAACTCCTTTACCAATAGACCCAAGGCACGGCCATGGGTACTTGCTTCGCCCCCAGTTATGCTAATTTGCATATGGGCCGGTGGGAGGAGCAAGTACTTATGGCCCAACACAACCACATATGCCTGGAGCACATTGTTCTATATAAAAGGTATATAGACGACATCTTTATGGTATGGAGGGGGAGTAAAGAAAGTGTACGCGATTTTGTTGAAGTGATCTATGATAACAGCCTTAACCTAAATTTCACATGTACCACAGACACCACCAGAATTACATTCTTAGACTTAGAGGTTTTTCAAGCTGATGGAAGGATTGAATCTAGAACATTCAGGAAGGAGACGGCAGGTAACACCATCCTACATGCCACCAGCTTCCACCCGGTCAAACTAAAGGAGAGCATACCATATGCGGAATGCCTCCGTATGAAAAGAGACTGTAGTCTAGAAACTGACTTACATAACAACACAGAAAGCCTCTTTTCTAGATTAAGAGAGAGAGGATACAAAGAAAAGACACTAGATCAAGCTAGAAAAAAGAGTGAAAACCTTACCCGGCAGGAACTACTAAACGACAAACCAAAAGTAAAACCAAACGCGGTTGCTGACTGTAGTGAAAGCAAACCGTTTACCCCAGAATGACCACAGGGTACAGCAAACACCATAGGGACCTTCGTAGAATCATGTACAAACATTGGCCACTCATCAAAATGGACCCCACCATTGGACATAAGTGTGCTCAAGTACCTCAGTTAACTTTCCGCAGAGCAATATCAATGAAACAAAAATTGGTTAACTATGCCCCAACTGTGAACAAAAGTACGAATAAGAACATAAACTGGTTACATGCCCAAAAAGGTTTCTTTAAGTGCTCAAAATGCAAGGCCTGTCTACATGGAGTTAACACTAAAACAGTAGACATCCCTTTCAGGAAAATGCCCTACATAATCAGAGAACACTATACCTGTAAAACTGACCACGCGGTATATGTGCTCAGCTGTACCTGCAAGAAACTTTATGTGGGAAGCACGATCCATCCAGTCCATGTCAGGATCTTGCAGCACTTGCGTGCCATCAGTAATGATGATCCGACCTACCCTTTTGCCAGACACATAAATGTACACCACAGTGGGAACAAAGAAGACCTCAGATATTTTGTCATTGATAGTGTTGCACCAAAAGCAAGAGGTGGAAACAGACTACAAGCACTTAGACGCTTAGAGTCTAAATACATCATCCAGCTTAATTCTAAGATACCGAATGGCCACAACGCGGATGAAGCACTAAGCGTCCACCTTTAAGCTGTGCGCTGTCCTTTGAATCGTGGAAATTTTTTTGAATTCCTCCAGCATGTCCTCGCGCCCTAAATTAATTATTCCCAGGAAGCTGCTTAACATCTAGCTTCACCATCTTGAAACTTAGTTTTTAACCCACATAACTCACATCAATGTATTTAACTTAGTCACCTCTATCACTAAATGACATTAGGGCTCACCTTGACACAGGCTTTTCCATCTCCGACCACAGTGCCTAGACCCCCCAGGTGTCATTTTATCCCCATGAGACTAGACTCCTATTTTTGTCCTTTTAATTTTGCATCGTGTATACCCTTTTATTTTCCTTAGAGGGAGGTTATTACAGTGCTTTTGCTACACTGCCCACTTGGGCCTAATTCACGCAGATTGCCACTGTACACATGTTCGAATACCATCAAAGCCAGCCACACACCACCTTGGTATTTAATAAAAGACACGTCTACAAACATTGACCCGGTTTACTTGGGATGCATAACTAATGTTCGACAGTCTTGCCCTACTGCGATAAAATCCAATCGCATTTAGTGGCATTTTTGTTCTCTCCTCAAATAGGCATTACGTTTTTTATGATGTTTATGCACCGGCCACCCTTTCACTAAGATTGGCCCAAACTTCCACGGTAACTAATAAATCACTTGAAAACAATTTCTAACTAAAGATTCATACCCTGATATTAACAGCTCTTTGTCATCATTATGCTCATTTAAATTATTCTCTAACGGGGACAAGCCATGACTCACCTCTTATTACTGCCGCCATTTAACACGAGGTCTGACTTATGTTGTTGCTGGAAAATTACAGAATAGACGTATGCTAACAGGCTTTAAGGAAATCGATAACCTTTTTTCCATGTCTATAGCAACACACGCAGGAGTGAGGAGGTTTAGACACATTGCAATTTCTCAATTTAGGCTTTCTTACTGTGGTCAAAATTATAAAATGTAAAGAAACCACGAGGGTAATCAATTTCAATGTGTAAAGAATTATTTACGAATTTTGATTCACAATTTAAATACAAAAGTTAACAAATGTATGCCGATTTTTTTACTTTTTTACCCTTTATGTCTATTACTGTGTCACATGCCAGTTTTGTCATTTTTCCTTCCGCCAATGGGTTACATTGTATCACTATATAAATGTCATTTGCACTTGGTGAAATCAGATGTAGTGAGCAAGGCGGACCTGTCCGCCGAAACGCGTCTGATCGTCTTTCTTGTAAATAAAGACCCTTGATAATGAATCCCAAGGAGTCGGTGCCTGCTTTTTGGAAAATTTGAACACAGGATTGGGTTTATATATATATATATATATATCTATATATATATATCTATATATATATATATATATATATATATATATATATATACAAATTGCCTGCTTTTTGGAAAATTTTAACACAGGATTGGGTTTATATATATATATATATATATATATATATATATATATATATATATATATATATATATATACAAATGCAAGTTGCTCCCAATTGAGGCGCCACACACTTCGTGCAATTATACCCTTTTATTGACGGGGCTTTGAAGATTCAGCAGTGCCCTAGCAACAACATCAGCATGCCTCTCAGTCGATATCTCTGCCAAAAATGTTTCGGGCTTCATCCGCCCTTGGTCACTGGCTCGGGCAACAGGAAAGCGGCAAAAAGTTCATGGCGCACCTTCACCGTTTAAGACTTCTCCGCCCGGCAGGTGTCACCATCACGGCATTCTGGTAGATGAAGTTCTACGTTGGTAAATCCGCAGTGGGTGCCGTTATATCCCATATAACTTTTGTTTAAAACCATAGTGGGTAGCTGCACAGTACACGACTGAACACCCCAAATGTTCATGTCCCATCAATAGGTCACGAAGTTCCTTGGCATCTCAGTTCCCCAGCGCTTTGGATCCGCCGTCTAAGCAGTGGGGCGCCTCGTGACCAGAGCCGGCCGCTATATATCTAAATGAAAGTTGCTCCCAATTGAGGCGCCACACACTTTGTGCAATTATACCCTTTTATTGACGGGGCTTTGAGGATTCAGCAGTGCCCTAGCAACAACATCAGCATGCCTCTCAGTCGATATCTTTGCCAAACATGTTTCGGGCTTCATCCGCCCTTGGCCACTGGCTCAGGCAACAGGAAAGCGGCAAAAAGTTCATGGCGCACCTGCACCGTTTAAGACTTCTCCGCCCCGGTGGGCGTAACCATCACAGCATTCTGGTAGATGAGGTTCTAGGTTGGTAAATTCGCAGTCGGTGCCGTTATATCCCATATAACTGCTGTTTAAAACCATAGTGGGTAGCTGCACAGTACACGACTGAACACCTCAAATGTTCATGTCCCATCAATAGGTCACCAAGTTCCTTGGCATCTCAGTTCCCCAACGCTTTGGATCCGCCGTCTAAGCAGTGGGGCGCCTCGCGACCAGAGCCGGCCGCTATATATCCAAATGCAAGTTTCTCCCAATTGAGGCGCCACACACTTCGTGCAATTATGCCCTTTTTTTTTTTTTAAACCTTTATTGAGTTAATCAAAGTATGAGAAGCGCGGGCCTACAACCACAGAGGCCGGCCGCAAACACAGGAATCAGATCAGGAATCATGCACGTATATACGACCAAATAATGTCGGCAATACAGATACAGCATGTGATTGTATATGCCTCAACGCAGCAGGATATCAAAGGTTTAATTTTAAAGTTATAAAGAGACAGAAGTGGCTGTACTATCGGTGGCGTCACACCATAACATGAAGTTAAATAGAGATGTGGGGGAGGTACCCCGCAATGCAAACAAGTCCAGGTGATGAGCAATATGAATCTTGGGCACACTATGCCCGCCGAGGCTGACGAGGAATAAAAAAACCAATATAATAACAAGCGATTTGCGAGCACACCCTCCCGAAAACCCACCCTCCGAAGACAGTAAGGTATAGGCAAGTATAGACGCCAAACAGAGAAAGAAAAAAGGATAAGGAGAGACAGCCAACCCTACTGTAAGGAAGGAAGAACCCTACCCAAAGAAGAGGAAAGAAAGAAAGGGGACCATAGAACAAAACAAACTAAAATAACAAACCCCCCCAACACTCGCCACCCTGCACCCCTGTAATGGCTACGGCCTACCCCACTAACAGCGTGCCTGTCGCCCCGGAACACCCCAAAGAAGGGAAATAAAGAAAGCGGAGGAGGAGAAGAACAAACATACTACCGGCCACCTATACCCCCCACCATTAGCGACCTCCCCAAAACATATTGTCCATTATTAAAAGCAAGTATTAAGCACCGATATGGGGAGGACCTCAACCAAAACCACCCGACTCCCAGTGAGATACACGGTACAATCCTGGCATAGATCACAAAGCGTAGCTAACCCCAAAAGTCAAAGACAACCATGACAGTTCGGTTCTTCACGATAATCTACGTCGCCAAAGCCAGCAATCTCGCAGGAAGCGAAGCGTCCCAGATAATACAAAGCAGTGGCATCGGATCTAGGGCAGGATACAAGATGAAGTCAGCCCTGACCAGTGCGATTCTTTATGAAAACCCATGCCACCCAAACCACAGTACTTATGTGGTAATCGAAACGTCCAGAGCAGTTCGAAGCAGCTGAATCGGACCGAGGACAGGATACAAGATGGCGGCATCCACAGGACCAACGGGGAAAGATGAAGGAGATAAGTAAACCTCTCCGACGGTCACCAAAGAGCTGTGCTTGGCGATCAAAACCTTCGGCAACGATGTTTCGCCGATCAGGAGTCATACCGGGAAAGCTAACTACGGTCTTAGGTGCAAACTCCACGAGGCCAAAATCATCGACGTGAGCTGAGTCAGGCTGCCGCGCGGGAACCTCGGAACAGTAGGCCAAATCTTCCACTGGAACCACAGAAGGCTGATCGTGTGTCGCAGCATCATCGTCCGGTCGCAAGCAGATATTTCCCAGCGTTTCTGACATTCGGTCATACGTGACTGTAAATTGGGAGTGGAGCGCCCCAATGGCGGCCATCACGGACCTCAACGATGGTGCGCCATCTGTCCTCTCCATCTCCCCCCCCCAAAGAGACGAAGCAGGACTCGAGCCCCAGACTCACTTCCGAGGCTCCAGGCACACACAAAGCCAATGGCAACAGCAGGCGCTCCCTCAGCAGGTGAGCACGACACCTTCGCCGACCGCGGGGGCCCCCCCTTCAACACCGCCGTCCCCAGCAGGGTCTCCGGGCAAGCGGCCCCCGACCGCGGCACACGATGCACACCCTGTGTCACGAGACCGAGTCCTCAGTGCCAGCTGGTAACTGGATTGCAGATCGGAGATGCAGAAAAAGATCCGGGTACGGAAGACCGGACGAAACACAGGTTCCACAGCCGCTGTTGATCAATTCCAGCCCGGATGGGCTAGAAATCGAGGTCCCGGCTTCAGCCCTGGAGTAGGCCGAAAATGGAACACGACATAACTCCGCCACCCAGTATGTTAGGGAGTCCGGGATTGCACCACCGGTATCAGGCGAGCTTCATACACACGGGAGTCCGGCGTAGGTAAAGGATAAATGACAGGATATGCAAGCTGCCGGCGGAGGTCAACGGAGCCGGGAGCTTAAGCAGCCATCTTGGATCGTAGCATAGCTCCTCCCCCCTTATGCCCTTTTATTGACGGGCTTGGAGGATTCAGCAGTGCCCTAGCAATAACATCAGCATGCCTCTCAGTCGATATCTTTGCCAAACATGTTTCGGGCTTCATCCACCCTTGGTCACTGGCTCAGGCAACAGGAACGCGGCATATATATATATATATTCTACCGAGGCACAAGAGGGCTGCCAACACTTCCTGGTTAGGAGTGTTGACAGCCAATTAGCATGCAGCTCGTGATAGGGAGGGTGCGCGGATCCTGCGCGCCTCTAGATATCAAAACTTTTTTATTTTTTATTTTCTCAGCAGCTACTGAGTGGATTTACACCATTTAACAAAAAGGGAACATTCTGAACCAAGGGCTACCTTTATGCCAAATTTGGTGTAATTACGTTCAGCAGTTCGTCTGTAGCCGTGTCTAAAGTTTCCTATGGAAAATTGCATGGGGAAAACATGTTTTGAGACCCCCTTTTTTTCTTGGCCCCCGCTTGCCGAATTACCCCAAACCTTTCAAGATAGGAGCGGACCGGAGCGCTGAACGAGTTTTGAAAATTTCACGAAGATTCGTCAATCGGCGCCAAAGTTATTGGGAATAGAATGTTGCAATTTTCCTATGGTAACTAGGTCCTAACTCTAACTACCTACTGGCGACCGCCAGTAGGTAATATATATATGATTGTTGGATATATATATATATTCACTGAAAAAACCATAGGTTATAAACCATATATAGTTAGGAATTAGCATTTAAAAAACCTTACTTTACTCACACAAAACCATTGAAATTCCATATATAGTTAGTTGTACTAACTATATATCGCGCACCCGCAATCCACTGCTGATCATGTCACATATTACATCATTCATGACATGGTCAGTGACATCACTGATGACATCACTGATGACATCTCAAATGACATCACTGATGACATCACTGATGACATCTCAAATGACATCACTGATGACATCACTGATGACATCTCATTTGACATTACTGATCACATCACTGATGACATCATTCATGTGATAATACGATGAACCTCTTCAGACTCTAATATAACCTTAGATACACTCAGTGTAAACACAGACTCACAGATTGTCACTCATCCATGAAGTTACACACACACCTAGTCAGTCATGCAAACAATCAATCACACCTCCATTTCCTTAACTATACAGTTAAACACACCTTACTTATTCAAACTATATACTAAAACATATTTACTCACTTATACAATCCTGGATACAAGTTCACAATGATCCATACAGCCACTCACACATTCACTGGCTCTTATGCACAGTTATTTATATATGTCAACTCTCACATGTACTGTATTTTACATATGTACTTACTTTGACATGTAGCACTGAGATATCTATTCACTCACCAATACAGTCATGCACACAGTCAACCGCCCATACAGCTCTTTCCACATGCACTTTTGAACCCATACATCTATGCAGAGAGTCATACACCTCCCAGCCACCCATACACACTCTCAGTCTCCCATACAAATACTTGGGCAACCAATCAATAACCCATATAGTTAATCATATAGCTACTGATCAACACATGCAGCAGTTTACAGAACAACAGACATAATGATGCACAAATTAAGACAGTTTAGTCACTAACCCATGCACTCAGTGAGACACATTTAATCACTCACTCATACAGTCAGTCATGCACCTACTAAATCCTTTGTTCAGACACTTCTACATCCACTCATTCTTCAATATGTAAGACATATTTTAACTTTACAGAAACATACAGTCACTGGATGTTGTCATCAGTGATGTCATCAGTGATGTCATTTGAGATGTCATCAGTGATGTCATCAGTGATGTCATTTGAGATGTCATCAGTGATGTCATCAGTGATGTCACTGACCATGTCATGAATGATGTAATATGTGACATGATCAGCAGTGGATTGCGGGTGCGCGATATATAGTTAGTACAACTAACTATATATGGAATTTCAATGGTTTTGTGTGAGTAAAGTAAGGTTTTTTAAATGCTAATTCCTAACTATATATGGTTTATAACCTATGGTTTTTTCAGTGAATTTTCAAGGTTCTGTAAATGCTAATTCCTAACTATATATGGTCTATAACCTATGGTTTTTTCAGTGAATATATATATATATATATATATATATATATATATATATTTATATATTACCTACTGGCGGTCGCCAGTAGGTATATATAGTTAGGATTTTTTCTCTATGGGTTTTTTGAAAATTCTATGTCTAATAACTTTGGCGTTTGTGGACGGAATCGGCTGAAATTTTCAGGAAAATGGCACATTTTGTTTCTGAGCAGCCCTTGAAAATTTGGGGGGGGTTCGTCCAGTGGGGGCCGAGAAAAAAGGGGGGTCCCAAAACGTGTTTTTAACATTGAGTTTTCCATAGGGCGGTTGGCCTCACTTTTAGCCCGAACGGCTGAATGGATTTGCACGAAACTTGGCAAAATTGTAGGGACTGGTAGCCCGATGTGCCTTTTGTAGGTCTCAATATATGTGCTCCAGTGGATTTTGAGAAATTAACGTTTAAAAAAAGATATATATCTGTAACAGCGGACCGGTTAGCGCTCTGGTTCGCGGACTTTTCGCGCAACGGAGCTTTGTGAAGCGAAGCTGATTGGTTCTCCGGCGTCTGTCAACATTCCAAACAGTCCGTAGCGGCCGCCATCTTGTCTCTCGGTAGGATCGAGAGACAAGAGGAGGTCAAAACAAAGGGGGAAATAACTATAAGGGGGCATAGTAGATCCTCGCTGACCCCCTAGGTTTGATGTGGAGGTTTTAAAAGGGCCCCGCGGGGCAAAAAAAAAACAAAATAATAATAATCGAACGGCTGAATGGATTTGCACGAAACTTGGCAAAATATTAGGGACTGGTAGCCCGATGTGCCTTTGCTAGGTCTCAATATATGTGCTCCAGTGGATTTTGAGAAATTAACGTTGAAAAAAAGATATATATCTGTAACAGCGCTCCGCTTCGCGTACTTTTCGCGTTACGGAGCTTTGCGAAGCTGATTGGTTCTCCGGCGTCTGTCAACATTCCAAACAGTCCGTAGCGGCCGCCATCTTGTCCCTCGGTAGGATTGAGAGACAAGAGGAGGCCAAAGCGAAGGGGGAAATGACCATAAGGGGGCATAGTAGATCATTCCTGACCTCTTAGGTTTGATGTACCATTTTGCCAAGTTTGGTGTAATTCCGTTCAGCCATTCAGGCTGTAGACGTATGTAAATGTCCTATGGAAAATTGCATGGGGAAAACACATTTGAAAGTGTTGAAATTTAGAACCAATTAAAATGTTACTTTGGTTTTGTATTTGTGTGTGATGAAAGTTAATTGGTTATGTATATATGTCAAATGAGAGGAAACCACAGCCATTTTGTGATACTACTGTCTGAGGTACATTTGTGAGGAATTTTTGGTGGTGAATTTCTGGTGTTTGATTTACACAGTACTAACACTTCTGCTACTTTTAAAAAGGTGAGTTGTTAATTTGTAAGGGGAACTATGTTGTACACTTGAAGATAATTTGAAAAATGTTTTCTGTTATTTATTTGCAGTCCTTCTGTTATACTAAATACTTGATGAAGTTAGTTTTATATTATGTATTACTAAAAACGATAAATGAAAGTGATTATTTTTTTCTGCAATTTACAGCAAGCAATTTCAAAATAAAATGGCTCACAATGAAGAGACCGTGGCAATTTCTTTTGAATTGTCCACTACATTGATTGAAATTGAGAGCACCAATAATGAAATATTGTCACAAGGAGGACATGACTTGTATGATTCCATTAGATTGATTGAAATGGACAGCACCAAGAATGAAATATTGTCACAAGGAGATGACTTGAATGATTCCACTACATTGATTGAAATTGAGAGCACCAATAATGAAATATTGTCACAAGGAGGAGATGGCTTGTATGATTCCATTAGATTGATTGAAATGGACAGCACCAATAATGAAATATTGTCACAAGGAGGAGATGACTTGAATGATTCCACTACATTGATTGAAATTGAGAGCACCAATAATGAAATATTGTCACGAGGAGATGACTTGAATGATTCCACTACATTGATTGAAATGGACAGCACCAATAATGAAATATTGTCAGAAGGAGGAGATGACTTGAATGATTTTTTTGATCAATCTCTTGATGGCGAATTTATCGAGTGTTTGGAGACCATAGAGTTACAAGAATCATCATTGCAGACTTTTAATGAGGAGATTCCAGATGAGATGATTGAAGAGGAAATTACTGATGAGGACATGTTACTAGTTGTTTCAAATTTAGAAAATTCAGAAGAATAAATTTATATTTAGAAATCAAAAATTGTTTGAGACATTATTTATTTTTATTTTTAATTTATGAGGTTGTAGCGAAGTGATTGTAGTATAAAATGAGACTTATAGTATAGAGTGCAACATTTTTATGTTACATGGTAAGTTTACTCATATTTACTTCCCTTCTGCCACTATATTATCTCCAATGTGTATTTGACATGTCTTCTTCATCTCCGGCCTCCTTTCTCTCACTGTGTGTCTCCGATGCATCTTATCGCTGGTATTTTGTGTAATTACAGAAGAGAGTAAAATAAAATAGTTCGGAACGTGAAAAGGGGGCAAAGTAGAGTACTCCTCACCCCCTAGGCCTTTTTAGGCGGTCCCAAAAGGATCAGTTTCTGCTTTCCTGAGAGATTATGGTATGAGTTCCATATACCACAATAACTTGCATTACAACATGCAAGATATCTATCTCCTATTACCAACTTTTGGAGATATTCGCGCTAAGCGCGAATATCTCCAAAAAGTAACACCTGCCCTGAGCAGTTCTTAGCCATGTTATCCAATGGGAGGTGGATAACATGGCTAAGAGTATTAGCTCGGTAATGCATGAATATCGCTGACTTTTTAGCGATATTCATGCATTGCGGCCGTTTATTATCGCATTTGCGATAAACCTTGATAATAGTAAGGTTTATCTTCGATAATTTCTGACGATGCTTAGTGGTAAAAAATTGGTTGGTAAGCATCGTTAGCGATAAATATCGCTTAACTTTGGTAATATGCCCCAACGTCTGTTAACGTTCGATTCGAAGGAAATGAGGAAGTGTTGAAAAACATTGTCTGCGCCATCTTGCCTTTTTTGAAATGCCACACTTTTGTCGTGCACGGCAGCCATTTTAGATGTCTTGACCAGACCCACTCTCTGCACGCTGTCGATTCGTAGCATGGCTCCTCACCCTCGTAAGCATCTCCCCCAGGCACTGGTCACCACCGCTCTCTGTCTTATGCATGGGCAATAAACCTTCCCCCATCTGCGCTGCTCTTCCCTGAGAATCACACTCTGTGCCCGCCCGACACCTCCCTTTCGCCCTATTCACTACCGCACCCTCTGACACTCCTCTTCCTCTGTGTCCGAATGTCCAGGCCGGTCCTAGGCTATCAGCTAGCCCTGCAGATGTAGTTTATGGCCCCAGCTGTAAAGAATCACCCCTCTTCAAAGGAGTTATAGTAGATCAAGGCCCACACCCGATGTGATCCGTCACAGCACACGCGTTCCTACTATCTGAAAACCATCCTGTATTGTGATTGGGGAGGGGACCGAGCCTGAAGCGGAAGATTCCAGGAATGACTCTTTGTACATCAAAGTTTTTACAATTATGTGTCACATTAAAAATATATAGCACTCCAACAAAGTAGTAGGAATATAAAACTTTAATAACATATAAATATATACAACAAAACAAAAACAGTAAAAACATTTAAACAACGAAGAGACCGTGGCAATTTCTTTTTAATTATCCAATAGATTTATTGAAATTGACAGCACCAATAATGAAATATTCTTGTCAGTAGCGGTCTGTTGTGCGAATAGTTCCAAGGCAGCAGAACGCGCTGAAATCTAGATGGCACGAAAGTGATGTCTAGTAAGTTGCCGCCCAGCAAAAAACGGCGTGGGGCGCCGCGGGGGTGAGTGAGTCCAGTAGGCACCACAGCTATTCTTACCGGCATTGCAGAATTACTGCTGGGGACAATGCCTGTGCTGTAGCAGGGTCACAGCAGAAACAAAAAGGATTCTGTTGAAGATGTTGTTGGTTTTCAATTTGAAAACAGTTCTGGTGTCAACTGCTATGCTAATGTAGTGGTTAATGTTTTGTTTTCTCTAGAAAATGTAAAAGAGGGGGAGGCAGTCCAAAGTTCCGTTAAAAGGGCAAAGGAAAGGATCGGTGGTTTGAACTATCAGTCAAAAAGGGGAGGGGGTGCAATAAATTTTCCTACCGGGTCACACTGTGCTTTCACCGGAAGTAAGGTCTGCAGGATTGTAGTAATTCAAAGTGAGGCTGGCGCCAGCATGGGAGCGCCGACGTCCCGCGGATACAGTTTCGTCACTCCACGGGCGATCATGGCAGTCAATCCCCATCGGGGGTCGGAGACTCCCGCGGCTCCTCTAGAATCTTCAAGGTCGTGGAGGACTACGGTGGTGGAGTCAACCAGTGACCGGGCCATTTCTTTATGTTGGGCCCGCTCTTGCCAGGTCGACCGCCATTTTGAGAGTTCGGCAGCTACCGGCGATCGCGGGGTCACATGAGCGGACGGGCTCCACCCTGCCGGGCGAGACGTTGCAGCATGGCCACAGTGGAAAAACCGTTATCTAGGTCGTTCCGAAACTGTGCAGCACTGTAGTTGTTAGGATGCCACCGCCTGGAGCGCTGAGGGTGCAGCTGGGAAGCCTCCACCTGGGGAGGCGGGAGAGGCCTGTTCGCACCGTCTCTCCCTCCCAGTGCACCCCACGGCGTCTCGCTTGAGATTTGTTATGGCCGGACCAGGCGATGAGGACGAGGGGGGGGTCGGAGGCATGTGCAAGACATCCCCCTCCAGTGTTGTCGCAGCCATTATAAAAGAAAGAAGTGTCCCGTCCGTCTTCGGGCCGGGCTTCCGGTGGATGTCGGCCGGACGCCCCTGGCTCTGGCCCCATGAACGGGTTTCTTGGTTTATCGGCTGCAGCCGGATCCCGTCGGCCTCGGCCCCCCGACCGTTGGTGGTCGGACCGGAAGAGCATGTGGCGGGACTACCTGCAACTCTCAAGGGCCACCGCGGCCGGACTGGGAGAGAGAGGGGAGGGTCGAGGAGACATTCCCCCCCCCTGCAACTGTTCAGCGTTGTAAAGGCAATCCCCTGGCCGGGTCCCGCTGGTCTCGGCCTCTCCTCCGGCTACACCCTACGTTAGGATCTCCTGGCCGAGGCGTGGCAGCAGGACCTGCCTTATATGGGCTGCTCCCGGCTGGGCGTAGCCGGAACCCTGCCCCACCTTGGAAGTTTCCAGAGTGGGGGTGGATGTTCTACTGACTTGCATTTTCCCTAGTCTATCGATTTTTTTGGCGTGGCAGGCGGTGGGACAGCGAGGGGTGATTTGGTTTCTCTTACTGTTTTTCTGGTCTCTCACCACTGGCATATTTTAACGTTTTCTTGTTTCTAGGACATTAATAGGTTTTATCATTACGTTATGTTATCGTTTCTTTGTTCGTTGTTTAATAAAAGTTCATGTTCATCAGTGGCCTACTGATTTTCGTTTTCCTATTTTTTTCTTTCCAGGTTGTTTCATGGTAAAGTTTCTGTTAACAGGATACAGTGATCACTTCGTTATTATTGCATATGTCCTTTTCACTAGGGGTGCTCTCTGGTCGGGCCAGATGACGTATCTCTAGTAAATGGTCCGGGTGAAAAAGGTGCATCAATCAGTGGGGAGTAGATAGGCATGACAGATTACAACGGGGGAGAACGGTCCGCATTACGTACCCTTTCACTACTTGCAAAGATTTTCCTACGTTTATTTGCAAACAGGGAATACCTCCAAAAAGAACTAATTCCCAAACAGTCAATGTTCGGACAATCAATCAATCAATGAGGAATGAAATAGGTACGACGTGTTAAAGGCTTGCGTTACCTACCCTTCACTATCTGCAAAGGGAGATAGAATATTCCTATTCTTCCTCGTTTGCAGGTAGAGAAGATCGTTAAGAGAATTAACTTCGAACAATTCAATGCTCGATTGAAACAATCAACAAGGGGTACTGTGAACACAAATGAACGCCGCTTATATACATACGCATTGCTATTTTCAACAGGTTGTTCCTAATGTTTCTATTTTAGCGAGGTCAAAAGAGATCCCATTAGTGGCCTACTGATTTTGCTCGATTCCTTTTGTTTTTTTACACGATTTTTCGCTATCTGCAAAGACTAAACAGAGTATTGCGACTCTGTGCTTGTTTGTAAATAGAGAATGAACCAAAGAGAACAATCAATCAAATGGAGAGAGAAGCAGGCACGACGGATTACAAAGGGGGAAAGGGCTGCGTTAACTACCCTTCACTATCTGCAAAGAGAGAGTACTCCTAATAGAAATGAGGGGTGGGGGGCAGCAATCAAAGCAGATCAGTGTGCATAAACACGAAAAAAAAAATTCTTACCACGTACTTGACATTCGACAGCTTATGATATTTGCTATTAAAAAACCATTGAAATTCACTGAAAAAACCATAGGTTATAGACCATATATAGTTAGGAATTAGCATTTACAAAACCTTGAAAATTCACTGAAAAAACCATAGGTTATAGACCATATATAGTTAGGAATTAGCATTTAAAAAACCTTATTTTACTCACACAAAACCATTGAAATTCCATATATAGTTAGTTGCACTAACTATATATTGCGCACCCGCAATCCACTGCTGATGATGTCACATATTACATCATTCATGACATGGTCAGTGACATCACTGATGACATCACTGATGACATCTCAAATGACATCACTGATGACATCACTGATGACAACATCCAGTGACTATGTTTCTGTAAAGTTAAAATATGTCTTACATATTGAAGAATGAGTGGATGTATAAGTGTCTGGACGAAGGATTTAGTAGGTGCATGACTGAATGTATGAGTGAGTGATTAAATGTGTCTCACTGAGTGCATGGGTTAGTGACTAAACTGTCTTAATTTGTGCATCATTATGTCTGTTGTTCTGTAAACTGCTGCATGTGTTGATCAGTAGCTATATGAGTAACTATATGGGTTATTGATTGATTGCCCAAGTATTTGCATGGGAGACTGAGTGTGTGTGTGGCTGGATGGGAGGTGTGTGACTCTGTACAGATCAATGTGTACTTGTATCAATGATTGTATAAGAGAGTAAGTATGTGTTAGTATATGGTTGAAAACGTAAGGTGCTCTATGTTTAACTGTATAGAGTAGAAAATGGAAGTGTGATTGATTCTTTACAGGACTGACTAGGTGTGTGAGTAACTCCATGGATGAGTGGCAGAGTGTGAGTGTCTGTATAGGTGTATGAGTGCATATGATTGTGTTGTAAACATGAGTGATTGTATGTATGAATGATTGTATGGGTGAATGAGTGAATGTGTGTGTAGACGTAGGAATCAGTGAGTACGTATGTAGTAACTAGTATTGGTGTGTCAATGGTTTCAAAAATTATACTCTGTTTTTAACACTGGGTGAAACAGAGGTTATATTAAAATGTGAGGAGATGCATTGTATTGTCACATGAATGATATCATCAGTGATGTGATCATTGATGTCAAGTGAGATGTCATCAGTGATGTCATTTGAGATGTCATCAGTGATGTCATCAGTGATGTCACTGACCATGTCATGAATGATGTAATATGTGACATCATCAGCAGTGGATTGCGGGTGCGCAATATATAGTTAGTGCAACTAACTATATATGGAATTTCAATGGTTTTGTGTGAGTAAAATAAGGTTTTTTAAATGCTAATTCCTAACTATATATGGTCTATAACCTATGGTTTTTTCAGTGAATTTTCAAGGTTTTGTAAATGCTAATTCCTAACTATATATGGTCTATAACCTATGGTTTTTTCAGTGAATATATATATATATATATATAACATTTATATGGCAAAATGAAACCCCTTATTTTGTTCCTTTTCAAATTAAATGTATTAAGTGTTACCACTTTATTCCAATCAAGATGACTTCAGGTGTGCCATACTTTTGTCACTAGCTGTTCTTTAAAACACTCTGGGACATTCTGTCACTGGGCTATAGTTGGGCTACATCTGGCTGATATTTGGGCTACATTTGTTTTTTTTTGTCTCTGGCGGCCATCTTTGGGCTACATTGGGCTTCATTGGGCTACATTGGGCTACATTTGGGCTCCAACATATATATAGCCCAATGTAGCCCAATATATATTTTTCAAAGTTAATTTTCGTAAAAACCACTGGAGCATATATCTTGAGACATAGCAAAGGCACATCGGGCTACCAGTCCCTACAATTTTGCCAAGTTTCGTGGAAATCCATTCAGCCGTTCGAGCTAAAAGTGAGTCCAACCGCCCTATGGAAAACTCAATGTTAAAAACACGTTTTGGGACCCCCTTTTTTCTCGGCCCCCGCTTGACGAAACCCCCCCAAATTTTCAGGGGCTGCTCAGAAACAAAATGTTCCATTTTCCAGAAAATTTCAGCCAATTCCGTCCTCAAACGCCAAAGTTATTCAACATAGAATTTTCAAAAATCCCATAGGAAAAAAATCCTTATATATACCTACTGGCGACCGCCAGTAGGTAATATATATATATATATATATATATATATATATATATATATATATATATATATATATAACATTTCTATGGCAAAATGAAACCCCTTACTTTGTTCCTTTTCAAATTAAATGTATTAAGTGTTACCACTTTATTCCAATCAAGATGACTTCAGGTGTGCCATACTTTTGTCATAAGTAAGACTGTTAGCGTTCTAGTTGTTCTTTAAAACACTCTGGGACATTCTGTCACTGGGCTATAGTTGGGCTACAGCTGGCTGATATTTGGGCTACATTTGTTTTTTTTTGTCTCTGGCGGCCATCTTTGGGCTACATTGGGCTTCATTGGGCTTCATTGGGCTACATTGGGCTACATTTGGGCTCCAACATATATATAGCCCAATGTAGCCCAATATATATTTTTCAAAGTTAATTTTCGTAAAAACCACTGGAGCATATATCTTGAGACATAGCAAAGGCACATCGGGCTACCAGTCCCTACAATTTTGCCAAGTTTCGTGGAAATCCATTCAGCCGATCGAGCTAAAAGTGAGTCCAACCGCCCTATGGAAAACTCAATGTTAAAAACACGTTTTGGGACCACCCTTTTTTCTCGGCCCCCGCTTGACGAAACCCCCCCAAATTTTCAGGGGCTGCTCAGAAACAAAATGTTCCATTTTCCAGAAAGTTTCAGCCAATTCCGTCCTCAAACGCCAAAGTTATTCAACATAGAATTTTCAAAAATCCCATAGGAAAAAAATCCTAACTATATATACCTACTGGCGACCGCCAGTAGGTAATATATATATATATATATATATATATATATATATTACCTACTGGCGGTCGCCAGTAGGTATATATAGTTAGGATTTTTTCTCTATGGGATTTTTGAAAATTCTATGTCTAATAACTTTGGCGTTTGTGGACGGAATTGGCTGAAATTTTCAGGAAAATGGCACATTTTGTTTCTGAGTAGCCCTTGAAAATTTGGGGGGGGTTCGTCAAGGGGGGGCCGAGAAAAAAGGGGGGTCCCAAAACGTGTTTTTAACATTGAGTTTTCCATAGGGCGGTTGGCCTCACTTTTAGCCCGAACGGCTGAATGGATTTGCACGAAACTTGGCAAAATTGTAGGGACTAGTAGCCCGATGTGCCTTTTGTAGGTCTCAATATATGTGCTACAGTGGATTTTGAGAAATTAACGTTTAAAAAAAGATATATATCTGTAACAGCGGACCGGGCAGCGCTCCGCTACGCGTACTTTTCGCGCAACGGAGCTTTGTGAAGCGAAGCTGATTGGTTCTCCGGCGTCTGTCAACATTCCAAACAGTCCGTAGCGGCCGCCATCTTGTCTCTCGGTAGGATCGAGAGACAAGAGGAGGCCAAAGCGAAGGGGCAAATGACCATAAGGGGGCATAGTACATTGTCGCTCACCCCCTAGGTTTGATGTGGAGGTTTTAAAAGGGCCCCGCGGGGCAAAAAAAAATAAAAATAATAATAATCGAACAGCTGAATGGATTTGCACGAAACTTGGCAAAATTGTAGGGACTGGTAGCCCGATGTGCCTTTGCTAGATCTCAATATATGTGCTCCAGTGGATTTTGAGAAATTAACGTTCAAAAAAAGGTATATATCTGTAACAGCGCACCGCTTCGCGTACTTTTCGCGTTACGGAGCTTTGCGAAGCGAAGCTGATTGGCTCTCCGGTGTCTGTAAACATTCCAAACAGTCCGTAGCGGCCGCCATCTTGTCTCTCGGTAGGATCGAACAGCTGAATGGATTTGCACGAAACTTGGCAAAATTGTAGGGACTGGTAGCCCGATGTGCCTTTGCTAGGTCTCAATATATGTGCTTCAGTGCATTTTGAGAAATTAACGTTCAGAAACAAGATATATATCTGTAACAGCGCTCCGCTTCGCGGAGATAAAATTATATGTGTATTACCTAGCTGTTGCTAACACCAGTTAGCGACGGCTAGTAGAAGATAGCGACCATCTTGGGCCCCACTTTGCATGTGAGTGATATTTATCACTAATGACATGCAAAGTGGGCATGCCAAGATGTTAGCGACTGGAAACAGTAGCTAACATCGCTATCTCCTATTATCAACTTTTGGAAATATTCGAGATAAGGGCGAATATCTCCAAAAGCTACCACCTGCCCTGAGCAGTTCTTAGCCATGTTATCCAATGGGAGGTGGATAACATGGCTAAGAGCATTAGCTCGGTAATGCATGAATATCGCTGAGTTTTCAGCGATATTAATGCATTGCGGTCGTTTTTTATCGTATTTCCGATAAACCTTGATAATAGCAAGGTTTATCTGCGATAATTTCTGACGGTAAAAAAATCGTTGCTAAGCATCGTTAGGGATAAATATCGCTTAACTTTGGTAATATGCCCCAACGTCTGTTAACGTTCGATTCGAAGGAAATCAGGAAGTGTTGAAAAACATTGTCTGCGCCATCTTGTCTTTTTTCAAATGCCACACTTTTGTCGTGCACGGCAGCCATTTTAGATGCCTTGACCAGACCCACTCTGTGCACGCTGTCGATCCTTAGCATGGCTCCCCACCCTCGCAAGCATCTCCCCCAGGCAGTGGTCACCCCCGCTCTCTGTCTTATGCATGGGTAATAAACCTCCCCCATCTGCGCTGCTGTTCCCTGAGAATCACACCCTGTGCCCGCCCGACACCTCCCTTTCGCCCTATTCACTACCGCACCCTCTGACACTCCTTTTCCTCTGTGTCCGATTGTCCAGGCTGGTCCTAGGGTATCAGCTAGCCCTGCAGATGTAGTTTATGGCCACAGCTGTAAAGAATCACCCCTCTTCAAAGGAGTTATAGTAGATCAAGGCCCACACTCGATGAGATCCGTCACAGCAGAAGCGTTGCTATTATCTGAAAACCATCCTGTATTGTGATTGGGGAGGGGACCGAGCCTGAAGCGGAAGATTCCAGGGATGACTGTTTGTACATCAAAGTTTTTACAATTATGTGTCACATTAAAAATATATAGCACTCCGACAAAGTAGTAAGATTATAAAACTTTAATAATTTATAAATATATACAAGAAAACAAAAATAGTAATAACATATAAACATTTTTAGGGAAAAACAACGAAGTAGCGGTCGGCTGTGCGAATAGTCCCAACGCAGCACAACGTCCAGATTTCCGGCGTGGGGCGTCGCGGGGGGTGGGTCATCAGTAGCAAACTGTTGTGCGAATAGTTCCAAGGCAGCAGAACGCGCCGAAATCTAGATGACACGAAAGTGATGTCTAGTAAGTTGCCACCCAGCAAATAACGGCATGGGGCGTCGCGGGGGGTGGGTCATCAGTAGCAAACTGTTGCGCGAATAGTTCCAAGGCAGCAGAACGATGGCACCAAGGTGATGTCCAGTAAGTTGCCGCACTGGTTTTGGTATCCTACAATGCTGCTCCGAATAACGGCGTGGAGCGCCCCGGGGGAGGCGGCGTGAACGGGCCTCTCCAGGTGGAGTGTCATCTGTTGTAGTGGGGCGCCCCTTTACCGTTTCAGTTGCCATTCCGTCCGTTTTTGGTCCACTGTGTCAAAAGCCGCAATTCAGCTGAGTTGCGCCCACTCTTGCGGTGCAGCGATAGGCGGCTGTCACAGGACTCTCAAAATGGCGGCAGGCTGTTTCCTTTTTGGGCCTGGTCCACTGAAATGGCCCTGGGACACCTTGGAAATCGGACGCTTGTCTGCTAGGTCTTGGACCCCATTCTCGAAAGCGTCCCCTCCGCCTTGAGAATTCATCAAAAGTTTTGGGGGCTCCGACTCCTGCAGGCTTCTGGTGGGGAGCGGCTGCCATGATTGCTCGCGGAATGACCACGACTGAGCTACGAGATGGTGGTGCTTTCATGCTGACGCCAGCTTCAGTCTGAAACATCCAGAAACAAGGTGGGGCTTTCATCGTTTGGGAAAAAAAAAAAGTTTTCATCCTATGAAAAGTGTTGTTTTTAGGTCACATGATCAAGCCTTCCATCATTAGGAAACCAAAAGTAAAATGAACCAATGAAAAGTTTTATAAACAAGTCACATGACCTGTTATGCGGCATAGGGTGTAAAATGCGGAGAAAATACGTTGGCACGTGAGGCGGCGTCAGTAGCGGACCGATGTGCGAATAGGCCGAAGGCAACACAACGCGCCAAGATCCGGATGGCACCGAGGTGGTGTCCAGCAAGTTGCAGCACTGGTGTGGCCATCCTACAATGCTGAAAGTCGGCGTGGGGCGCCCCGTTGGCCTGTGAGTTTGCGTCAGTAGCGGACCGATGTGCGAATAGGCCGAAGGCAGCACAACGCGCCAAGATCCGGATGGCACCGAGGTGGTGTCTAGTAAGTTGCCGCACTGGTGTGGCTATCTAACAATGCTGAAAGTCGGCGTGGGGCGCCCCGTTGGCCTGTGAGTTTGCGTCAGTAGCGGACCGATGTGCGAATAGGCCGAAGGCAGCACAACGCGCCAAGATCCGGATGGCACCGAGGTGGTGTCTAGTAAGTTGCTGCACTGGTGTGGCCATCCAACAATGCTGAAAGTCGGCGTGGGGCGCCCCGTTGGCCTGTGAGTTTGCGTCAGTAGCGGACCGATGTGCGAATAGGCCGAAGGCAGCACAACGCGCCAAGATCCGGATGGCACCGAGGTGGTGTCTAGTAAGTTGCCGCACTGGTGTGGCCATCCTACAATGCTGAAAGTCGGCGTGGGGCGCCCCGTTGGCCTGTGAGATGGCGTCAGTAGCGGACCGATGTGCGAATAGGCCGAAGGCAGCTCAACGCGCCAAGATCCGGATGGCACCGAGGTGGTGTCTAGTAAGTTGCCGCACTGGTGTGGCCATCCAACAATGCTGAAAGTCGGCGTGGGGCGCCCCGTTGGCCTGTGAGTTTGCGTCAGTAGCGGACCGATGTGCGAATAGGCCGAAGGCAGCACAACGCGCCAAGATCCGGATGGCACCGAGGTGGTGTCTAGTAAGTTGCCGCACTGGTGTGGCCATCCTACAATGCTGAAAGTCGGCGTGGGGCGCCCCGTTGGCCTGTGAGACGGCGTCAGTAGCGGACCGATGTGCGAATGGGGCCAAAGGCAGCGCAACAATATTTTCTGATTTGAAGACACCACAAGGCGCTGAGATGCCAAGATCCGGATGGCACCGAGGTGGTGTCTAGCAAGTTGTGGCACTGGTGTGGTCATCGTACAATGGTAAAAGTCGGCGTGGGGCGCCCTGTTGGCCTGTGAGATGGTGTCAGTAGCGGACTGATGTGTGAATGGGGCCAAAGGCAGCGCAACAATATTTTCTACTATATTTTCGGAGTAGAAGACACCACAAGGCGCTGAGATGCCAAGATCCGGATGGCACCGAGGTGATGTCTAAGTTGCGGACCGATGTGCGAATGGGGCCAAAGGTAGCGTAACAAGATTTTCTGTATGGAAGATACCACTAGGCGTTGAGATGCCAAGATTCGGATGGCACCGAGGTGATGTCTAGCAAGTTGTGCCACTGGTGTGGCCATCGTACAATGGTAAAAGTCGGCGTGGGGCGCCCTATTGGCCTGTGAGATGGTGTCAGTAGCGGACTGATGTGCGAATGGGGCCAAAGGCAGCGCAACAATATTTTCTGACTGACACCACAAGGCGCTGAGATGCCAAGATCCGGATGGCATCGAGGTGATGTCTAAGTTGCGGACTGATGTGCGAATGGGGCCAAAGGCAGCGTAACAATATTTTCTGTATGGAAGATACCACTAGGCGTTGAGATGCCAAGATTCGGATGGCACCGAGGTGATGTCTAGCAAGTTGGTGTGGTCATCCTACAATGCTGAAACTCGGCGTGGGTCACCCCATTAGCCTGTGAGATGGCGTCAGTAGCGGACCGATGTGCGAATAGGCCGAAGGCAGCACAACGCGCCAAGATCCGGATGTCACCGTGGTGGTTTCATAGTTGAGAGGCACTTCATCTGCAGTGGGGCGCCGAGATCCGGATGGCACCGAGGTGATGTCTAGCAAGTTGCTGTACTGGTGTGGTCATCCTACAATGCTGAAATGTAGTGGGGCGCCCATTTACCGTTTCAGTTGCCATTCAGCTGAGTTTCGGCTGCTCTTGATGCTACAGCGACAGGCGGCTGCAAGAGGACTCTCAAAATGGCGGCCTGTTCTTTGGATTTGGGCCTGGTCCACTAAAATTGTCCTGGGACACCTTAGAACTCGGACGCTCGATTTTTTTTTCCTTTCCTGTACATGCAAAAAAAGGTAAATGCCCGGTATGTTACACGCTTCATCTGCCACGATGAACTCTCCAGAGGAACCGAAAAAAATATAGTTGTGGTAACTATACCATGCATCGTCATATGGAGAGGTGGCACCAATTAATTATAGTGCTGCATAAAAGAGAGATTTGGAGGAGAACCCCTGACCTGCTAGTACATTCATCAAAGAAGTGGCACTGAGAGCTTCAGAGGCAAGGGAAACGGTCCCAAATATTTAGAAGAACTTTGGAAAGATTAAAATGACATGTTTAGATTGTGGTAAATTAATTTCATGTGGGCAGATGAGTGTTACTCTAATAAATACAGCATATGAACATCATCCTAGTCGATGGTTGGTAGAGACATTTTGACTATATCCTGGACCTGCCCGTCCTCGCCCAAAATGGCGCCGGAATGAATGGGACTCGTAACTCCTTGTTGTGTACTGGTTGCAGAACCTTGAAATCACGAGATACGTATGCAGTTTTGAAGCACATGGCGGGCGGGGACGAGAATTGATTGAATATTTCGACATCCCTATTGATATTAAGTTCTGATGTGTTATTGATTACTGTACTGTTGAAAATTCGAATTAACGTCACCCATGGTACTTGCCCGCAAATGTGTATCTAGATAATTTTATTGTAACTGGCCCTGTCGTATTTTAATTATAAAATGTACGTCCACCGATTCCGTAACTGTTAGACACCTTAGTTTTTGCAACCTAATGGCCCGCCTGTTACGTTCCTCTACAGTGTAAATGTCTATTCATCATATACGATTACAGTTTGCTCCGTGGCAGGCCCACGTGGTTATAGGCTCGTATTTGTATAATGAAATTTTCACAATAAAGGTTTTTAAAAGAAAACATGGTAGTAGTGTATACATTGGTAAAGTTTTTAATAATAGTCACTGTTTTAGAATCATTAAAAGGCAAGTGAAATAAAGCAGACCAATTACATGAAGGGTAAAAGGTATAATACGAAGGAACGCAGTAAAGATAAATGGTCAAGGGCTGTTGTGTTTTCTATTCCTGCAACATAAAGTGATCGATAAGAATCTCATATTCAGGCGTATCGGCGACTAAGACAGCAGGTCGACCCTCTTTTGCTCAACGGCTCCGTCATGGGACGAAGAAACGCTCTTTTTCTCGAAAAAAGAATATATTTTACTTGCAGGACAGTTGTAAAATTTCCGGGAAAGTACATTAGCCTGGAACATTATAACATCTATTTAAGAGAAAATAATGTTCGGAAGTAATTAAAAGCGTAATTTTTAGGTCATATGACCAAGCCTTTCATCATTAGAATAAGAAAAGTAAAATGAACCAATGAAAAGTTTTATTAACAAGTCACATGACTTGTTATGCTTACGTTACGCGCTGCGCGCCCCGGATGACTTCCGGATGCGCTAACGCGGCGCGTCATATGACGCATTACGCGACAACGCAGGTCCAGAATATAGTCAAAATGTCTCCACCAACCAGCGGTCGGAACACAACCCCTTTCAGCAGGCTAAATAGTTCTGTTAAATGACAACAGAAGGGACAGGCAACAAGAACCATCAGTCAAAGAGGGGAGGGCTAGTTCTTCTCTACCGGGTTACATTGGGGCGCTACCGGAACTGATCGAATTGGTAGTCTACAGTGTTTCTGGATGTTTCAGACCGAAGCTGGGGTTAGCATGAGAGCAGCACCATTTCGTAGCTCCGTTGTGGCCATTCCGCAACCAATCATGGCAGCCGCTCTTTATCGTTATTTTGGGCGGGGTGGGTGGCGGAGCCGAGCTGTTTTGCAGCCATCATTGTGTGGAGTTCAGTTCATCTCACTAGTTTTGTATTTGTCATGAGGGGTTGTTCCTAATGTTTCTATTTTAGCGAGGTCAAAAAGAGATCCCATTAGTGGCCTACTGATTTTGCTCGATTCTTTTTCTTTTTTTTTACACGATTTTTCGTTATCTGCAAAGACTAAACAGAGTATTGCGACTCTGTGTTTGTTTGTAAATAGAGAATGAACCAAAGAGAACTAATTCTAAAACAGTAAATACTTGGATAACAATCAATCAAATGGAGAGAGAAGCAGGCACGACGGATTACAACGGGGGCAAAGGCCTGCGTTAACTACCTTTCACTATCTGCAAAGAGAGAGTACTCCTAATAGAAATGAGGGGGGGGGGGGCACCATTCAAAGCAGATCAGTGTGCATAAACACGAAAATGTTTTCACTTACCACGTACTTGACATTCGACAGCTTATGATATTTGGTATTAAAAAACCATTGAAATTCACTGAAAAAACCATAGGTTATAGACCATATATAGTTAGGAATTAGCATTTACAAAACCTTGAAAATTCACTGAAAAAACCATAGGTTATAGACCATATATAGTTAGGAATTAGCATTTGAAAAACCTTATTTTACTCACACAAAACCATTGAAATTCCATATATAGTTAGTTGCACTAACTATATATCGCGCACCCGCAATCCACTGCTGATCATGTCACATATTACATCATTCATGACATGGTCAGTGACATCACTGATGACATCACTGATGACATCTCAAATGACATCACTGATGACATCACTGATGACATCTCATTTGACATCAATGACCACATCACTGATGATATCATTCATGTGACAATACAATGCATCTCCTCACATTTTAATATAACCTCTGTTTCACCCAGTGTTAAATACAGAGTATAATTTTTGAAACCATTGACACACCAATACTAGTTACTACATACGTACTCACTGATTCCTACGTCTACACACACATTCACTCATTCACCCATACAATCATTCATACATACAATCACTCATCTTTACAACACTATCATATGCACTCATACACCTATACAGACACTCACACTCTGCCACTCATCCATGGAGTTACTCACACACCTAGTCAGTCCTGTAAAGAATCAATCACACTTCCATTTTCTTGTCTATACAGTTAAACATAGAGCACCTTACATTTTCAAACATATAGTAACACATACTTACTTTCTTATACAATCATTGATACAAGTACACATTGATCTGAACAGAGTCACACACCTCCCAGCCAGCCACACACACACTCAGTCTCCCATACAAATACTTGGACAATCAATCAATAACCCATATAGTTAATCATATAGCTACTGATCAACACATGCAGTAGTTTACAGAACAACAGACATAATGATGCACAAATTAAGACAGTTTAGTCACTAACCCATGCACTCAGTGAGACACATTTAATCACTCACTCATACATTCAGTCATGCACCTACTAAATCCTTCGTCCAGACAGTTATACATCTACTCATTCTTCAATATCTAAAACATATTTAAACTTTACAGAAACACACAGTCACTGGATGATGTCATCAGTGATGTCATCAGTGATGTCATTTGAGATGTCATCAGTGATGTCATCAGTGATGTCACTGACCATGTCATGAATGATGTAATATGTGACATGATCAGCAGTGGATTGCGGGTGCGCGATATATAGTTAGTGCAACTAACTATATATGGAATTTCAATGGTTTTGTGTGAGTAAAATAAGGTTTTTCAAATGCTAATTCCTAACTATATATGGTCTATAACCTATGGTTTTTTCAGTGAATATATATATATCTATCAAAACAAAACCCTTTCAGGCATGGAGTGACGCATAAATTATGCAAAAAAGAAGGAGAGAACTCTGGGTAGTTCTCAAGTTTAGGTGGAAAGCAGCCCCTGTTAGAGCACTCTCAACACCAGCGACACTCTAGATCTGCTCACCTCAAATGCCTGTTTTTCTATCAAAGTTTTTAAGCCTAGGATTAGCACAGTGCTATCCACGCCGAGATAGAAAATGACAAAGTCTTTTGCAATTTATACAGCAAAATCTTTAAGCATAGGACTAGTACAGTGCTGTCCTTGCCGAGCTGTAAAATTACAAAAGCCATTTATCACTCCAGGCACAATATTACAGCTTTGAATTAGTGAAATACCAACTCAAGCCAACCCGAAATGAGTAAAAGCAACCCCTGACACTGTGTTTCGCTCTAATTAGAGCTCTTCAGAGAGGTATAGCTTTGTCCAGACACAAGGGAGCACCCAGTATTAAGTCAAAACACAACCCTTTCAGGCATAGAGTGACGCATAAATTATGCAAAAAGAAAGGCGAGAACTCTGGGTAGTTCTCAAGTTTAGGTGGAAAGCAGCCCCTGTTAGAGCACTCTCAACACCAGCGACACTCTAGATCTGCTCACCTCAAATGTCTGTTTTTCTATCAAAGTTTTTAAGCATAGGATTAGCACAGTGCTATCCACGCCGAGATAGAAAATGACAAAGTCTTTTGCAATTTATACAGCAAAGTCTTTAAGCATAGGACTAGTACAGTGCTGTCTTTGCCGAGCTGTAAAATTACAAAAGCCATTTATCACTCCAGGCACAATATTACAGCTTTGAATTAGTGAAATACCAACTCAAGCCAACCTGAAATGAGTAAAAGCAACACCTGACACAGTGTTTCGCTCCAACTAGAGATCTTCAGAGAGGTATAGCTTTTTCCAGACACAAGGGAGCACCCAGTATTAAGTCAAAACAAAACCCTTTCAGGCATAGAGTGACGCATAAATTATACAAAAAAGCAGGAGAGAACTCTGGGTAGTTCTCAAGTTTAGGTGGAAAGCAGCCCCTGTTAGAGTACTCTCAACACCAGCGACACTCTAGATCTGCTCACCTCAAATGTCTGTTTTTCATCAAAGTTTTAAAGCATAGGATTAGGACAGTGCTATCCATGCCGAGATAGAAAATGACAAAGTATTTTGCAATTTATACAGCAAAGTCTTTAAGCATAGGACCAGTACAGTGCTGTCCTTGCCGAGCTGTAAAATTACAAAAGCCATTTATCACTCCAGGCACAATATTACAGCTTTGAATTAGTGAAATACCAACTCAAGCCAACCTGAAATGAGTAAAAGCAACCACTGACACAGTGTTTTGCTCTAATTAGAGCTCTTCAGAGAGGTATAGCTTTGTCCAGACACAAGGGAGCACCCAGTATTAAGTCAAAACAAAACCCTTTCAGGCATAGAGTGACGCATAAATTATGCAAAAAAGAAGGAGAGAACTCTGGGTAGTTCTCAAGTTTAGGTGGAAAGCAGCCCCTGGTAGAGCACTCTCAACACCAGCGACACTCTAGATCTGCTCACCTCAAATGTCTGTTTTTCTATCAAAGTTTTTAAGCATAGGATTAGCACAGTGCTATCTACGCCGAGATAGAAAATGACAAAGTCTTTTGCAATTTATACAGCAAAGTCTTTAAGCATAGGACTAGTACAGTGCTGTCCTTGCCGAGCTGTAAAATTACAAAAGCCATTTATCACTCCAGGCACAATATTACAGCTTTGAATTAGTGAAATACCAACTCAAGGCAACCTGAAATGAGTAAAAGCAACCCCTGACACAGTGTATCGCTCTAATTAGAGCTCTTCAGAGAGGTATAGCTTTGTCCAGACACAAGGGAGCACCCAGTATTAAGTCAAAACAAAACCCTTTCAGGCATAGAGTGACGCATAAATTATGCGAAAAAGAAGGAGAGAACTCTGGGTAGTTCTCAAGTTTAGGTGGAAAGCAGCCCCTGTTAGAGCACTCTCAACACCAGCGACACTCTAGATCTGCTCAACTCAAATGCCTGTTTTTCTATCAAAGTTTTTAAGCATAGGATTAGCACAGTGCTATCCACGCCGAGATAGAAAATGACAAAGTCTTTTGCAATTTATACAGCAAAATCTTTAAGCATAGGACTAGTACAGTGCTGTCCTTGCCGAGCTGTAAAATTACAAAAGCCATTTATCACTCCAGGCACAATATTACAGCTTTGAATTAGTGAAATACCAACTCAAGCCAACCTGAAATGAGTAAAACCCCTGACACAGTGTTTCGCTCTAATTAGAGCTCTTCAGAGAGGTATAGCTTTGTCCAGACACAAGGGAGCACCCAGTATTAAGTCAAAACACAACCCTTTCAGGCATAGAGTGACGCATAAATTATGCAAAAAGAAAGGAGAGAACTCTGGGTAGTTCTCAAGTTTAGGTGGAAAGCAGCCCCTGTTAGAGCACTCTCAACACCAGCGACACTCTAGATCTGCTCACCTCAAATGTCTGTTTTTCTATCAAAGTTTTTAAGCATAGGATTAGCACAGTGCTATCCACGCCGAGATAGAAAATGACAAAGTCTTTTGCAATTTATACAGCAAAGTCTTTAAGCATAGGACTAGTACAGTGCTGGCTTTGCCGAGCTGTAAAATTACAAAAGCCATTTATCACTCCAGGCACAATATTACAGCTTTGAATTAGTGAAATACCAACTCAAGCCAACCTGAAATGAGTAAAAGCAACACCTGACACAGTGTTTCGCTCCAACTAGAGATCTTCAGAGAGGTATAGCTTTTTCCAGACACAAGGGAGCACCCAGTATTAAGTCAAAACAAAACCCTTTCAGGCATAGAGTGATGCATAAATTATACAAAAAAGCAGGAGAGAACTCTGGGTAGTTCTCAAGTTTAGGTGGAAAGCAGCCCCTGTTAGAGTACTCTCAACACCAGCGACACTCTAGATCTGCTCACCTCGAATGTCTGTTTTTCATCAAAGTTTTAAAGCATAGGATTAGGACAGTGCTATCCATGCCGAGATAGAAAATGACAAAGTCTTTTGCAATTTATACAGCAAAGTCTTTAAGCATAGGACTAGTACAGTGCTGTCCTTGCCGAGCTGTAAAATTACAAAAGCCGTTTATCACTCCAGGCACAATATTACAGCTTTGAATTAGTGAAATACCAACTCAAGCCAACCTGAAATGAGTAAAAGCAACCCCTGACACAGTGTTTTGCTCTAATTGGAGCTCTTCAGAGAGGTATAGCTTTGTCCAGACACAAGGGAGGGAGCACCCAGTATTAAGTCAAAACAAAACCCTTTCAGGCATAGAGTGACGCATAAATTATGCAAAAAAGAAGGAGAGAACTCTGGGTAGTTCTCAAGTTTATATATAGTTTATAAATTTGAAAGACAAATTGATTCATAGCCATTTTCAGGAACAAAAGAAACCGGAAGCATGGCGCAGACCCAAAGGATTTTACAAATGCTCAGGATGCAAAGTCTGTTGCATTGCCAAGACAACCAAGGAGATACAAATGGCTAACAAAAAAACTTGGAAAATTGAACAATTAATTAATTGCAAAACTCAATTTGTTGTTTATGCCCTTGAGTGCCCTTGCTCTCAGAAGTACATTGGAAGCACCAAAAAAGAACTCAAACTTCGGATTGTAGAGCATGTCCGTGCCACAATTAATTGTGATCGTAGTAACGCCATGGCGAAACATATGGAGAAGGAACATAAAAGTGATTGGAAATCTTTAATCTTCTACGGAATCGAAAGCGTTGCACCAAATCGAAGAGGTGGAGATCGTGAATTGGTGATGAGACAAAAAGAGTCCAAACATATTATGAATTTCCGCACCTTGAGCCCGTTTGGGCACAATCAGGACGAAGAACTACATTGCCATCTGTAAAGTTGCCCTTATCAGAGAATGACTGATGCCCATTGAGTATCCAATAATGTTTTTTAACAAAACTTTATTCTCACTATAATGTTTTTTCAGGACATATCGGATTACACAGCCAAATGCACAAGCATGGTTTAAGGTGCAGTACTGGTTTGCCCACTAGAGGGCGGTAATTTACAATTATTATCTATTTGAGTTGATATTGTTTCCAATGCATAAATCAAATGCATAATTGTTGAACTTGTGCGCAAATGGTAAAAATGGTTAAAAGCCCACTGGAGGGCCTCAATAATGGTTACGTTGTGAAAACGAAATTTTCTTTATGGTTCAATTAAAATATCAATGCATGAGGTAAATGCTTTAGGTACAAGTTGAATAGAATCTAATTATATGTTTTGGAAAATGATTAATAAATTGCTAATCTGCACCACGTATGAAGGAAATTGCACAAATTTAATTCATTAAACTACATGTCCCAGAACACCTGTACAAGTTACAGGAAGTGATGTAATTCGAAAGGGTACCACCCCCCTTTCCCCTTTTTTTCTTTTAATCAGTAAAATGGTGTCAAGCACAATTACCTGTGAGCAAGGTCTCCGTAGAGACCGAAACGCGTTGGGTTATGCTGGTTGCTGATTAAAGAAATTATATTCTGACTTCAAACCCGGTGTTGGTTTTGGAATTCTTTCACACGGGAGTACATGAGGAAACGACTTCCCTACGGGAAAAACTGAATTTATATATATATATATATACATATTGCTGCGGTTGGGGAGCTGAGGAGGCGGCGATGTTTGTCGATTACACTCAATTTGGGGGCCAAAGTCATCAGGCATAACATCCTCCCCCCGCAACACTGGCCCAGATCAAAAAAAGGCATTCTGGGACTTGTAATAACCAGACAACAGGTTAGTAACAGGAAGTGTATGCATGGACTACTTACCTTGGGGGCGGACTTGTGCATTACTTAACAGGATGGGGCAGGGCATTTATCCCCAGATGGACATCCTGTTTCATACACCCGGTGCTGATGAAGGCGATACAGATGCGGAAATGCATTCGCCATACCGGGTGTGTTGCTGCTGAATAAAGGTGCCTCCACTGTTTCCCCTGCTGTGGCCTCTTTTCTTCATTTGCTTGGAGGAGTTCTTTTCATATACACAGTGCGAATTCCAGAGTCACGCTTTGGGAGGCCCCCGCAGTTTCAAGTTGGCTTCAGTAACTACTGGTCTCCGCTTTGGTGGAATTTTGTTCAAATCCGTGGTAACGGAATGACTGAAGCCCACCTCCGTGCCTGGGAAGAGAAGAGGCGGTGTTGTTTTCATTGAAGGCACGCGTGGGGCTAGTTGGACCTCCGACCCTGCCCCCGCTGCAAATTGACCCGTGGCAAGGGGGTTGCTGCGGTTGGGGAGCTGAGGAGGCGGTGATGTTTGGTGATTACACTCGATTTGGGGGCCAAAGTCATCAGGCATAACATCCTCCCCCCGCAACACTGGCCCAGATCAAAAAAAGGCATTCTGGGACTTGTAATAACCAGACAACAGGTTAGTAACAGGAAGTGTATGCATGGACTACTTACCTTGGGGGCGGACTTGTGCATTACTTAACAGGATGGGGCAGGGCATTTATCCCCAGATGGACATCCTGTTTCATACACCCGGCGCTGATGAAGGCGATACAGATGCGGAAATGCATTCGCCATACCGGGTGTGTTGCTGCTGAATAAAGGTGCCTCCACTGTTTCCCCTGCTGTGGCCTCTTTTCTTCATTTGCTTGGAGGAGTTCTTTTCATATACACAGTGCGAATTCCAGAGTCACGCTTTGGGAGGCCCCCGCAGTTTCAAGTTGGCTTCAGTAACTACTGGTCTCCGCTTTGGTGGAATTTTGTTCAAATCCGTGGTAACGGAATGACTGAAGCCCACCTCCGTGCCTGGGAAGAGAAGAGGCGGTGTTGTTTTCATTGAAGGCACGCGTGGGGCTAGTTGGACCTCCGACCCTGCCCCCGCTGCAAATTGACCCGTGGCAAGGGGGTTGCTGCGGTTGGGGAGCTGAGGAGGCGGTGATGTTTGGTGATTACACTCGATTTGGGGGCCAAAGTCATCAGGCATAACATCCACCCCCCGCAACACTGGCCCACATCAAACAAAGGCATTCTGGGACTTGTAGTAACCAGACAACAGGTTACTAACAGGAAGTGTATGCATGGACTACTTACCTTGGGGGCGGACTTGTGCATTACTTAACAGGATGGGGCAGGGCATTTATCCCCAGATGGACATCCTGTTTCATACCCCCGGCGCTGATGAAGGCGATACAGACGCGAAATGCATTCGCCATACCGGGTGTGTTGCTGCTGAATAAAGGTGCCTCCACTGTTTCCCCTGCTGTGGCCTCTCTTCTTCATTTGCTTGGAGGAGTTCTTTTCATATATATATATATATATATATATATATATATATATATATATATATATATATATATATGTATGTATGTATGTATGTATGTATGTATGTATATATATATATATATATATATATATATATATATATATATATATTTAGATTGTTGAATAGATGTTTGTAGTTCATGTAAATATCTTTTGTGTGCTTATGTTGGCTTGGCATGTATTTAGTTATATATTTTATTGGGGTGAATTATAATTATTTTGGTGATGTCATATAATTTAGGTTTTATTCAAACATGTATATATATGTTTAATGTTTATTGTAAATATTTGTTTAATGTAACAGGTCGTTTTTAACCCGTTTACCGCAGCGTGAATTTCACTGCGGTGTGGGTGAAATAAAGGGTGGGGGTGGTTAAGACAGCCCCGGCCGTCCTCCGCACACGCCCACCATGAAGTCGGACGGCCGGGGGCCATCCGACGCACCGAAAGGGTTAAAACGTTTATTAATGATAATGTAATTTTTTGGGTGATATAGTCAATATTGTGGAAGGCGATATTTTTGACAGATCATGTTTATTTACAGAAAACAATATTTGTGTTTTCGATATAAGTAAAAATGTATATTTTTAACAACGATATTTGTGTTTTTGATATTTTGAGTTTTATTAGTTAAGTATAGGAAGGAGATATTTTGGATAACAATATTTATTTTCCGGTATTTTTGTAATTCAATACTGGGTGCATCAATATTATGTCAGTGATCCTGTTTGTAAAAGTTACTTTTAAGTCCCCCTGGTGCCACATTGTGTTTTTAGGTCGAGCAGACGAAGTGTCTGCTCGACTACTATTGTTGTCCATTAATGGGAATGTGGACACCGATGTGGACGAGCGTTTCCTTGGCGGTTTTCACCGCGGGAGCGCGCGTCTCACCCGCGCATGCGCAGAGTAACAGCAATTTTTTTTTTTTTTTTTATTTCCCAGCCCCGAACCGAATCAGGTATCAGAGCGCTTCACATATAGGCAGCCCCCACCCCCCCCCCGCGCGCGCGCGTACATGCTTCGAACCCGCCCCCGCTCCCCCGCCCGCCCGCCCGCCCGCAGCTCAGCAACGCGCGCGTACATGCTTCGCCCGCCCGCAGCTCAGCAACGCACTTACCGGCTCTCCTCAGCTGCAGGGCCCGGCAGCAGGACTCGTCTTCCCTCGTTAGGCACCGGGGCGCAGGGTAGGCTCCTGCCTGCTCCGGTGCATGGCTCCAATCGCGGCTCTTCCGTGGGAGGCGGGGTAGGCTCCCGCCCTCCTACTTCCTGTTGTCGCGCCGGCCTGCCTGACTTCCTGGTCGCAGGCCGGCAGAGTACTCCCCGGCCCGGATGTGGAGCACAGGTGCCGCGATGCTTGTTCCTAATTGACAATGTTTATATAGCCTGTTGTGATTCGGACTGTTGTAATGTCTGTTACTTCTTGTTCTTTGAATTCTAGGACTGCTAGTCTTATTTATTTCATTATAAAACAGGAACACAAGTCCCAGAATACAAAGTAAAATTCTGGACTCAGCCATCGCGCATAGACATGGGAAACTAGGCAGCTATAGTGTTCGCATGTCACGTCACCCAGCACTTAGCTTTAATTCACTTCGTTTTGACTGTCGTTTACTCACAATTTATATTTACTCACAATTTATAAGCATAAAAGTTATGTGACATCCAAAAGAAGTCGAATACGCACACATTTATTCTCATTAAGTGGGTGGAAGACCCAATCCAAGATGGTCGCCAAAATTGACTCATTCCGAAAGTGCAGGCTCCGATCTCAATAGCGGCACCACTTTCGCCGCTCGTCCTTCTTCACTGTTTTATGATTCCAACCCTTAGAATCTTGAATTGTGACGTTCCGATGCGTGTGACAACACCAGTTTGGAGCTTCGTGCCCAGGAGAGGGCGCGCTGAGCAGAGCTGGCTGTGCAGGCTGCCCCCGGAAACAGCTGAGCAGAGCGAGCATTCGGCATTTGTGATTCTGCGAAAGGTTGCCTGGGAAATCCGGTTGAGGGATCGACCCGGAGTGTGCCCTTTTAACCGGCAATATGGAGATCGGGACTGAGATCAGCCGCAAGATTCGGGTAGGTGAAAGTTTTTCTTCGATTTGAGAGAGCAAAGGAGACTGTGGGTAGGAGATAAAGTTACACCGGTTGAATGTCGGAAAGGTAGCTTGGTAGAGAAAGATGCCGGCGAGAGGCTGAGAAGAAGCATTTATGTACTTCACCTCACTGAGTCTACTCTGAGGAATTTAGGTAGCTGACCTGGCCTTGCAGGAACTATGTACACAATTTATGCAATATGGACGTTTTCTTGTTTTGTGTTTGGGTCTTAAAAGTAAATGAAACACAAAGTGTGCTTTGGGGTACAGGCATGCCGAGAGCGCCACTTCCATGCTGTTCCCTTACAATGGGCCAATTAACAAGTGTTAGAAGTAAACAGACCAGCGGAGCCAGGAGAGCACAAACTAGACATTACTCCTCCTTTAATCCTGTATCCTTTCGGCGGGGCGCGCGCCACTCTCTCTCTCTGTTGCCACACGCATGACACTTAGTAGGCAGACCACCCCCTCCTCCCTAGGCTCGCTCGAGTTGCAGGCAGCCCACCCCCTCCCTGTCCATATGGTCACTCGACTTTACTTTTAGCTTCGCGCGCGTTCTCACTGGCTCCTCTCTGACCACGTATTCCGCATTTTACATTTACTTACATGCCCCATAATTTACGGACAAATAGTCCTTCTTATGTTTTGATATGCAAGCATTTCTCATGTGCTTTACATTTGTTTACTTACAATACGTTTAAAAAAAAATGTAATTGACGCAACAAGAATAGTTTCTACTTGTTTATGTAAACATGCTGACATTCACAGTCACCTTTTACAAATCACTTTCACAACAAACATCACTCTGGGGCAACACTCATGGCAAAAACCGCATTACTTAGGCACACCCTAACCTCACTCATGGACACCGGCACACTACTTAGGGACACCACCACCCATCAATAAGGGACACACAATCACACTCAACTACACACACAACTACACAACCACACACATAATGCCACAACAACACACACAAACACACACACAACACCATACACACACACCCCACGCCCCCACACACACAACACCACACACACACAACCCCACCAAACACACAACCCCCTCCCACACAATACCCCCACACACAAACAACCCGCCAACACACACAACAGCCCCCAAACACTCAAACACACACACAACCCCACACACATACAACACCACAAACAAACACACACAACCCCACAAACAACCCCCCCACACACAAGCACACACACACACACACAGAACACACACACAACACCACACACACACAACCCCACACACAACCCCCCACACACACACCCTACACACAACACCCCCACACACCCACCCACACAGCACCACACACACACAACACCCCCATACACACACAACCACACAACACACACAACCACACACACAACTCCACACACACACACTACCCCTAAACACACCCACACACACACCCACCCACACACACCAACACACACACATCCACCACAACACACACACACACACACAACACCACACGCATACACCACACACACACACACAACCACACACACCCACACACAACCACACAACAACACGCACACAACCACACGCACACACACATGCACACAACAACATGCACACAACAACAAACACAAACACAAGAAGACAACTACAAAAACACACAACCACACACAAACACACTAAAACACACAACGACGCACACAAACCCACAACCACACACAACCCAAATCACAACAAAACAACAATACACACAAACTCAAACACAACACACACAACCACACACACAACCACACATAACCACACTCACAACAACCATCTATCTCTATCTATCTATCTATCTATCTATCTATCTATCGCACTAAATCTATCTTTTGCTATATCTATCGCCCTCACTCTATCTATCACCCTCACTCTATCGCCCTCACTATATCTATCTATCACCATCAGTCTATCTATCTATCTATCTATCTATCTATCTATCTATCTATCAGCCTCACTCAATCTATCTAGCTATCGACCTCATCTCAATCTATTTATCACCAGCACTCGATCTATTGCCCTCAGTCTATCTATAGATCGCCAACAGTATATCTATCTATCTATCGCACTCCCTGTATCTATCTATCGCACTCCCTGTATCTATCTATCGCACTCCCTGTTTCTATCTATCGCACTCCCTGTATCTATCTATCGCGCTCCCTGTATCTATCTATCGCGCTCCCTGTATCTATCTATCGCACTCCCTGTATCTATCTATCGCACTCCCTGTATCTATCTATCGCCCTCCCTCTATCTATCACCCTCCCTCTATCTATCTATCGCACTCACTCTATCTACCACATCACCACAGCATCACTCAGCACCACCACAGCATCACTCAGGGGCACAACAACATCACTATGCGCTACCACAGCATCACTGAACGCCACAGCATCACTCGTCGCCACCACTGCATCACTCATCGCCACCACAGCATCATTCTGTGCAACCATTCAACAACAACTGGTTCAAATATGTTCTCTCAATGTTTCAAGCTTTATTACAAATGTCACAAAAATGTTAATATTTAACTTCTGTTCTTGGATTTTCGTCAGAATAAAATACACTGCACATAATCTTCACAAAAGTTATTTACAAAAATTTAAGCTATTGCCATTATAAATTACAAGAACTTTTATTTAAGTATTAATTATTAAAAAAAATGAAAAGCCATTGTTATTTGTAATATCAATACATCTAAGTCACGTAAATACAACACATATTGCATTACAAATGCTATAGGTGTCACATTTGAGAAAGTTAAAAATATTGGAATTGTAAATGACAAAGCTATTAATTTAGCTATTTTTAAAACCAATACATAAATACAAAATTTGTCATTAACAATACCAATAACTCCAACTTTCCTAATGCGAGACCTATTGCATTGCAAATGCTTGTTTATGTTTGCAAGTGCTCTCATTTCGTGTCCCCAGCCAGGGCTGTCTTAACAGCATTATAGGCCCCCGGGCAAAGGAGTTTACTGGGCCCTGCCTACACAATCACTCACATCGCCCAGCCCCGCTGTAGTGTCGTCCTAATAATCACGACAGACACGTGGTGGTAGTTTCAAGGAGCCTTTATTCTACACGTTTGTTCCCTGCCTCGCCCCTATCCTAACTGCCCGTTTCCTGCTCCTGCTCCTCCTCTTCCTGTAACTCTCCGACTCCGCCCCCCAAACACTAGACTGCATCCTTCAATATAAGACCCGCCACTCACTGAAAATGCTGGCTCAGATCCAGCAGCTGCTTTGAGCCAGTGGGGCGACGCTTTTCGGCCATTGTGGAGGGGCCTTCACCTTGGCCATGGGCCCCTGTGCTCGTGGGACCCCCCGCAACTTCCCAGCGTGCTCATTCATCAAGAAAGCACTGCCATACACTCACACATATGACCACAAAAAGCAGTCCTGCAGTACTGGGAAGCAACAGAAAGTTGGCAAAAAGCAAGAGCGTAGGGTTTGGTGGTGGGGAGGGAAAAGGTGCGAGGGGGTTACAAACAGGCTGTACCACTGAGAACAAATGAGAAAAGGAAAGGAGGAGATGGGGAAACACAATTTATATAAGGGAGGAACTAAGCATCATACAAAGTTTCTTGTCTGCACAGAGTAGCTGGTGTAAGCAGCCGCAGGCGTTTTTTTCAGTTTTGATATCACTTACAACACAGTGTCAGAACTCAGTGAACAAGACCTTGATTTGGAATTTCAACACCTCTAGGGTTTGGGTAGATTAGCAATAAGTATACGCTAAACACACATTTTACACTGTTTACTCTGTTTGCACCTTATTGTAGACATAACTTCAGTTTATTATTGACAGGCTTTGTTAATTAACCACATGTTGACATGTGATTAAAGACCTGCTCTGCAGTTTATTGCATACATTGCACTGAATGATGGGCATGTTTAGAACTTGATTATATAAGAACATAGTGCTTATTTAATAAACAATTGAGTGACGATGCCCAAAAACTCTGCTTAGAAGTCCGCCGGCCGGCGCTATTAAATGCTGTGTGCTGAATACCAAGGCTGCTAGTCTTGAATCCACCTCATGCCTCTTTAATCCACAATCAGACACTCCCTGCCTCTTTATCTGCTTACTCCCCTTTTACATGGTTTTCTGTTTTTCTCTTCCTCCTTCGGTCCCCTCTGATTGTTTTTCCCTCTCTTTTTCTCAGTAAATGTCTGATGTGGAAAAATAAGTACCCAAAAAGGAGTGCCGATGGGTCCCACTGGAAACCGCGGTCTCAAATTAATCACTGTTGTGCATTCTTTTTTGCACAGAATGCAGTTAATTATGGACACAAATTGCAATTCATTGTGACCACGTTGTAGTAATGCATTGTTGTGCTTCTGGATTTGGCATTTTGGTGTGGGGTGCAAGGAGGATGCAGAGATTCCTTCTGTACCTCTCACAGAATAAGGGCCAATAACACAAAGAGATTTGAGGGCAGGAGCAGCTGATAAATATAAAAGCGGTAGGGCGAGCGAAGTGCCACACCGCACCCCAAAACACATTTACATTGAAATAGAAAACAAAATAAAAACACTTGCATGCATTAAAATTACATAAAAAAATTCAATAAATGCACTTACCTGACATGAGTCTTTGGTGTCCTTGCAGTCCGTTGCTCCGATAGGCTCAAAGTGGAAGCGGAAACTTCTCTAACCAATCCAGGCGCTGTTCTCATGCTGCATTAGAGCAGCTCCTGGATTGGATGGAGCATCCTGGCGGACCCTCCTATAGACCCTCTAGGCCTGTGCTTGTCACTTTGACCGGCTCAAGACGGACGGCCAAACTGACTTGCACGCTTTTGCAGTGCCAGGCCAGCCAAGACACCAGTCCTCCATGCAGCATAGGACACGCCCCTCCTTCATCCCGGCTCCTGGGCAGGCTGACGGCTGTGGTGGGCTTTGTGAAAAATAAAATGGCAATGAAATCATTTAATTGCCATTTTATTGTTTAAATTGCTATAGTGCAGCACGCAGCAGGGGCCACTGTGTGAGGGCAGATCTGGTGCAGGCCTGATATGTATATTATGACACACTTCAGTCTGTTGTTCGCAGACTCTGGGAGTTTACATCAAATTTGCAGGCAGGGTGAAAACAAAGCGCCATTTTGCATACACAGTGTTTAGAAGGGTGATTCTGGTGAAGCAACGACCCGTGACAACTTCTTCCCAGCTGGGTCATATCGCTTCCTCTTTACCCTGTTTACAGAGGGGCAGTTGTTGTCTTTCTCATGGCCGCCTTTAGGGTATTCTGGTGTGACGATGACGTGCTTCCGTTTTAGTTTTTTAGGTCGAGCATTCAAGACCGCTTGTATATACTTTAGTATATACTTATATGTGTATGTACTTTGTGGGCTCTGGAGATCAGCCCTAGGACTGGTCTGCTTCCGCTTAGGGACTTTTTTTCTGTTTAACTGCCTCTATTTAACTGTCTTGATAGAAATCGACCAGCAGAGGCCAGTAAAATACCAGAATTGCTTTCTGCTGAAAGACAGTTTATTTTTTTTATTTTTCTGGCAACTGCCTCTATTTAACTTTCTTGATAGAAAACGACCAGCAGAAGTCAGTAAAATACCAGAATCACTTTAGCATTCTCTAGATTCCAGTCCATAGAAATTGTCTTCCATGAGCACCTGTAGAAATTAATCTTTTTTTCAAATCTTGTATTTTTAGTGAAAGGACCACCGAAGGTCCTGATTTTATATTTTAAAAATAGAGCTTTGTGCAATGGTAGCAGAAAGAGCAGTTTACATGCATAGAGGATGCCCCAGAAAATGGTCGAGGGTGTGGGGTAATTGGAATGTATTCCGGGGCAATAAATGCGAACCCCCGCAGGACGAATCGATATCTGATGTCAGTGATTAATGGATTTGTAAAAATAATAAGATGTGCCTAACTATAATGTTCAGTGACGTGCTGCCAACTAATAGAGCTCCTTAATAATGTATTAATGGCAAATGTGAACATCTCATCACGCAATGTGTGCAATTTTTACCTCTACCGTGTACTGCAGTTACATTTAATGTTTGTTTTAAATATTACAACTGTAAAAGATTAATAAATGTTTTTTTTAAAAGACAGCGAAACAAAAAAATAGAGCTTTGAACTATACCATTTCCCGCTGATAGTCAATATTTCTCTCCATGTGTTCCCATACCTGGTGTGTCATGCAGTTTGGTTCTTACTTTCCCTCCATGTTAAAGAACAGAAGACGTTTCAGCACCCAGGCTAATGTGCTGCATAGCTAAATACATATTAGGTCTCAAAGGCGAGACCGATTGCATTGCAAATGCTTGTTGATTTAGCATTCCAAGATGGCAGACACCAATCTTAGAACAGTAAATAAAAACAGAGGAACTTCAAGGGGAGAAATACATATTAAAAAGCTGGGAATTTTAAGGAAAGCAATGGCCAAGCTATAGAAGGGCAGTTGGGAGCACCGCCGAGTGCGGGGGTTAAGGGCAGTGGGCGTTTGAGGGGAGGAAGTGGCACAAGAGAGGGAGAGACCAAGAAAACACAAACACTATGGAGTGCTGTAAGAAAAAGAAAGAAATGTTAATTGAACATGAAGTTGAAGGATACACTTCATCCAATGAAAACCATGGTAAATAACCTATGCTTCAGAAGTGATACAAACCCAATTAGAGGAAGGAAATCCCTTGAATATGAAGTCAGCAAATGGAAGTGACAAGAAAGCAAACCTATGGCAAGCAATGGGCAAGCCATAAACACATTGTAACTTTTGGTACAGTCCACAAGATGTATTTTGCTAAAAGACAGCAAAACACTGTCTGTACTGTTATGCCCTGGGCCCTAGCTCCTGAAAGATACAGCCACTGCTTGGAACAGCTCTTTTATTGACAGGGTCATTTGACCGGTGATGCCTATGTTGGATGGGTGTGGGGTGGGTGTAAAGCCAGCCCACTGGGAGTGACTAGAAGTTGGTATGTGACAAAACACCAGTATGTGTCCAGCAGGAAACTATATTTCTCCCAAACCTTACTAAAAAACAAAATGAGTGATAGCTGTGGGAATAAAACAAATTAGACACCACTGAGCCTCGAGAGGCAGTCTGCAGTACAGCAATGGACAAAGTGGGCAGGTGCAGCTGGGAGCACCCGGATGTCGCTGCACGCATCCATGGTTTAGCCAGATAACTCTGGGTACGAACAAGGGTGTAGATGGAGTCTGGATCCTTCAACAGCATGTTGGTTCAGTTAAAGTCCACCAATGTTGGTCGGTCCCACTTCCTGTTGCGAGGTGTGGTTGGTGTCAAGAATCAAACCTGGGGTGCATCAGGACCATAAGTGGAGATCTGCTGCAGAGCTTTCTTTTGGGGTGTCATGACTTCGTGAATGACAACCTTGTTAGGACTGGGATGGCACCGAAGATGTTTTGACGACTTCCCATGAGGCTCCAATGCCTCTCAGTACGATGTCAGTGGAGCAGCAGCTCGTGTGGGAATTCAATTTCCTAAGGGGTTGCCACGGGACTGCGTGGACTGGGCTGGGGTCTGTGTGGGCCGTTCGGGCCCCTGCAGGCTCTCCAACAGAGCCACGGCCAAGTTGGTCGTGCAACCACAAAGGTAGATAACATATGGGTGGGTGTGCTGGCAGCAGGACCCATGTGCAGGTGGGGCTAGCAGATAGTCTCTGGACGATTGCTCACTCACGGTGCTAGGAGGGCCTCCCTGGTCTCTTGATGTTTCGTGTTTGTAAGGCTCCACCCTGGTAGTGAGATGCTCCTCCGGTGGTTTGGGTGATGCACATGGCATGATGGTGCTGTTGCCATTAGATAACCTGTACAACAGGTGGCTAAGGCTTTCAGGGAGTGAGGGTGTCAGGAAGGATCTTGTATCGGTGTGTTTGCTGGGACTGTTCTTCTCCTTTAGCATGTGCGTTTGCTAGCAGGGATGATGTTTTCATCAAGCAGAAGGTGAAGGTAGCTTGATGGTTGGGCTGGGAAGCATGTGTAGATATGCAGTTTACATCTGCAGACAGGTTACTTTCAGTTCTCCCGCTGGGCTGTCACCAGCGATGTCGCAGCCCCTCAGTGGCTTGCTTGTGTCGGTGGGTGCACTCTCCAATAGTAGCACGAGCCCTCAGTCTTGTCACCCTTGATCATTTCTCCTGTGCATCTGTGGTCGTCAGGTTCTTTAGTGTGACATGCCTGGTCACACCTTTCTCTCATCCCCTTTTTCAGTTCTCCTTTTCACTGTGGCGTAGTCCTACGCTCTCTTCTTCTTCTGGTGCTGGGTGGTGTCAGGCTCTTGAATGGGAGGGGTCTGGTCACACACTTGTCTCTCTTCTTCTTTTTCAGTTCTCTCATTGTGATGTGGTGTCCAGCCACACATTGCATGTATTCCTTTCTTCTTCAGTTGTGATGGGACCAGGGGCGTAGCTTCGTCAGTGAAATTCGGAGTTGGGGGAGGAACAGAGGTGTCCTAACCATCACTGTCTTTGTAATAGTAAAGTGCATGAAAATAGTGGTAGATTTAAGAGGCTTTTTTTGCACTACATAGGAGCCATATAGTCCTTTGTTTATTCTTGGCTTGTTTTGTTTGTATGGGATTTTGAGGAGGTGGGTGTATACAAGCTCTGCAAAGTTTCATAGAAATGTGTGGAAACCCGACCACAAACCTTTGTAAATCAACTGGAGGACCCTGGACCCAACTGCACACCCCAGAATTCTTTTATAAGTGGCGATATCACACCCTAAACACATCCCCTCTGGGAGCTACGACCCTGGATGTGTTGCCAGCCACCTGTCACAGGTTCACTTCTCATGGATGTCTTGCCGGTCCTGTCCTGTTCATAGGAATGTGCATCTTCGCCTATCATGGACCTCTCTGATGTCCTGTCCTGTTTGTAGGACTGTGTGTCTTCTCCTGCCATGAACCTTTTGCAGGTCGGTCCTTTCTGTAGGACTAAACTCTTCTCTTCTTCTAGGTGCAGCGACATTCACGAAGCGGAATTGGATGGAGACTGACGCCCTCTGCCGCAGTCTCAAGCTTTAGCTGAGACGTCCCTTGAACAGGATAATTGTTTACCTAGTGCCTTGAAGACAACCTCAAGGACCAGCTCCTCATCAGCCCCCAGTGTGTTTAGTCGGCTGACAGACACACGAAGACATTGCTCTCCAAAGAACATTGAGAAGGCTGTCCATTTTATTCAAGTCCTGATGAAGACCTGCCCTTGATGCACGTAGTCAGCGCATCAACACTAGGGTCGAAACGTCGACGCAACATATTTGAGATCTAACTGTACAAAGTCTGTTAGGAACAAAATAAATTATTTTGCCTAAATGACTATTGTGTTTACAGTTGACCACCCGTAATATTTGAATCATTGTGTATTTGTGTATGTATGTTTTTATCCTGCACCATTTTTCACAAACCACATTTTTGTATTGTATATGTTTATTTACCGTTTTCACAGCAAAACTAATGTCTGAAAATAATTGAAAACATTAAGAAAGTGTATGACTAAAGAATCACTTTATCTACCAGTTGGGGCAGTGTGTTTTTATAAAGTGCTACCATATGTTTACAGAGACATGAACATATTAGTGTAGTCACAGAATTGAATACTGATTCATTTGGTATTTCCTTCCGACAGAACCATTATTATTTGTTTAACTAACCGCCCAGGTTCTGAGGGTTACAGGGTCACCCCATTTCACTTAATGGTACAGCAGGTAGATGAGGCAGAGGGTAGAGAAGTTTTGAGGTCTGTTGTTGGGGGGTTGCAGCCACTCTGCAAGGGGGCTTTTAGATGTGTATTGCTGGGGTTTTTGCATTCGTGGCACCCGCTTTGTTGGGAGTGCGCTGCTCATCTCACCACTTGCTGGGACAGATGGCGGCCATCTTCGGCAGGTTACAGGCCTCTCATCAGGGTGGGACATTACATGTTGTGAGCCCTGTCCTATCTGGAGGGGTAAAGGAGTGTTCTTCATCGGTGTCCAGCCAACAGCGCTGCTTTTACTTCTCTGCGCTGCCCGCCTGACAGTCTCTCAGCGGGCAGATGTCCGCAGTTGTGGTGAGGTGTTGGAGATGAATAGTCTCTCCTCCTTCATGGTGAGGAAAAGGTTCACACTCTTCTTGGGGCTACATGCCTTCTTCTTCAGGATAGGCGATAGAGGCAGAGCTAATGTAGACCTCCCCAGGCGGTAAGCAGTGAGGAGGCACAGCGTAGGGGCCACCATCCCACCCTCATTGCCAATGTTGTGTCCTGGGCCTTAGGCCTTCATGCTAATGAATTAATGACACAGACACTGCTTGGAACTGAGAAAGTGGTGAAAGGAGTTTAAGGGAATTGGTAGTTTGAATAAGATGATAGTCCCTTGACACATTAAAACCAAAAGGGCTATCTAGGGTGATAATGGACCCCAATAGCTAGCTATTAGAGTCCATTATAACCCTAGATAGCCCCTTTATTTTTAATGCATCCAGGACCATTACCTTATTAAAATTCCCGGTTCCCTTAGACTCTTTTAACTACTTTCTCACCACCGTATTTCACCTCTTCACTTGCATTAATCGTACGGCATAACGATCAGAAGATCTCCGCTAAAGAGCCCCCTTGAGGGGCCCATGATGGCCTGACGTGGAGCACCCGGTGATGAAGCATAACACCCTACCACGTTTGAGAGGGCATTTTGATCTGATCACTTGGATTCCCTGGGATCTAGCTGGTCGGTCCATGTGTTCCACCTTTAAGGGGTTTCATGACCCTCTCACCCCCCCCCCTGTGAGGTAATGCCCCTTCTGTGTTTTTATGTACACAATATTAACACTCAGTAAATGATTGTCCAGTCAGTACTTTTTCTATAGAAACAGGAGAAGTACACTTATTACACATCTGGTAGTAAATACTACACAGAAATGTACAAATATATACATTGGTAGATGAAAATACCACGGATGACATTCCATAATCACATTTGACTCCATGAGGTCATACAAACATATAGGCAAGTCTACTGCCTTGGTTTAGAGTTTCAAGATCAACAAGCCTCATATTAAAAACATCATTTTGTAGGTAAATGCTATCATCAATAATAATCATGAGGTGTAAATGCACTTATTAATGCTGATAAATGATATTCACTCTAATCAATAATCATTGTCAATTTTATTAAATCAATAAAGAATTTAAAATGAGAATCAATTAACTTTCCAACCATGAAGATGAAATCATAAAAGAAGCCCCTAGAGAACATCACATTTTGATTAACTTAACATGAAACCATAGACTTACAGCCTGATTCATGAAGCGAAATAGCGCCCGCAATGGCTGCGAAAACGCAATTGCGGGTGCAAAACACGGAATCGGCATTCAAGTACGAAATAGCGAATTCGCAGAAAAATAATAGCGATTGGAATAGCGATTACGCTGTAATAGTCGCAGACTCCGGGAAGTCGAGCATTAGCGATACGGAAATAGCGACCAACCACGGAATCTGCGAAATGAATAGCGAAACGCAATATTGTCTCAATCGGCATTCATGAAAGAAATACATTAGCGAATAAGCGCTAAATCGCACGTTTGCGCGGCGCAATTTAAGGACAACTCAAAGCAGGTGGTAACCATAAAAGCCATGATTAAGTAAAATTTGAAAAACTGTTGGCCAATCACCAACAGGTCCAGGCCTGACCAATCACACATAAGGACATTCAGCAGCAGCATTAGGCGTTCCACAATGCCTGGGATGTACATGGTGGTGAGGCGGCGAAGGCTACAGCGAGCAGCACGGAGGAGACGCATGAGGCAGGCAAGGATTTACCGGCAGCGGGTCACCTTGCTGGGCCAAACCAGAGAACAGATTTATGCAAAATACAGGCTGAATGGGGAAATGATCACCTGGCTGATACAAGAACTCGACCCCATCATGCAGCACCCAACAAGGCGAAACAATTCTGTGCCCACACATGTGCAGGTATTGTGCAGCCTGCACCTCCTGGCCTCCGGCAGTTTCCAGGGCATAGTAGCCGCTGCTGGGGGGATATCCCAGCCCACCATGTCACGCTGCCTCCACACTTTTGTTGACGCCATGCTCAGCCAGCTCCACCGGCACATCACATTTCCCACGAGCCAACAGGAATTGGACCTGACAAAACTACAATTTTATAATGTCGCCCATTTTCCCCATGTCCTCGGCTGCATAGACTGTACCCACATCGCCATCTGCCCACCAGCTGGCACGGAGTATATGTACCGCAACAGGAAGTCCTACCACTCCCTCAACATACAGATGGTCTGCAATGCCAAGACCATCATCACTGACATTGTGGCCCAGTACCCAGGGAGTACCCATGACTCCTTTATCTTCAGGCACAGCGGACTCCACACACGACTGATCAGGGGAGAGTTTGGGGAAGGACACCTACTTGGTAAGTACACTTTGTCGACAATGTCACATTGCTATGAAGTAACTGCGCTGCACAGGCAATCAACATCTGCTCCTCTCATTCAGGTGACAGTGGCTACGCCCTACGGGAATACCTCCTGACCCCTTACCTCAACCCTGCCACACCTCAGCAACGGCGCTACAATGTTGCGCACATCCGGACAAGGAACTGTATTGAAAGGACATTTGGCCTGCTCAAGAGCAGGTTCCGTATACTGCACAAGACAGGTGGGGCCATGTATTACAGTCCTGCAGCGTGCTGCCGCATTGTGGCTGTCTGTGCAATGCTTCATAACATTGCAACCAAGCGCCGGATACCAGTTGACATCTCAGGCAGTGAATCTGAGGGGGACGACCGGCCACCAGCACATGCGCACCATGCACGCGGGGAGAACCCAGCTGAAGGCCACAGACGTCGCAACCACATCACAGCTAACAATTTCTAGCCCACCCCCTTCCCCCACCCCACATATCACAATTGCATGCAAAATGTAATGATTACACAAGGCAAATGTGTGCAGCAAAATAAATGTATTTGTTTGATTCACAAGAAAAAAGGGTCATGGTAACAACTATTTACAAAATACAGTATTCCTGCATACTGCATGTGAAGGTTCATGGCAGGCTTAGCGTCAGCCTGCGCCTGTGTCCCTCACACAATGTCATTGGCGCCTCCGGCGCGTAATTCCCAGGCGCCTGTGAGGCTCTTCCTCATCCTGGGCAGCTGTACCAGGCGTAGCCCTGGTGCTGCGCCTAGGTGGGGGGACCTGCGTGGCAGAGTGGCTGCTCACACTGGAGGCACCCTCACTCGCATCGTCTCCCCCTACAATGGCCGGTAGCACAGGTGTATGCAGTGCGGTAACGGCGGTGGTCAAGTGCTCCAGCACCCGGGTAATGTCCTCGCAGCACTGGACCAGTTGGTGCTGCTGGGTCAAAGAGCGCCGCGACAGCTGGGTGGTGGCATTTGCTGCCACATAATTTGACCGACTATAGGTCGACAGCCGGCTCAACAGTTGGTGGTGGCGCCTGCTTGCAACACTGCGGTGCTTCACGAGCGCTGCAGTATTGTCCTCCATTGCCGCCGTCATGCGGTCCATGGCCGCCGTCATGCGGTCCATCCGCTCGCCGACTCCCGCCACATTGCGGCCAATCTTATGCAGCTGGAGCTGGATGGCTCCTTGCTGCTGCGACTGGCGCTGGTGTATTCGGAGCATGCGCCGCTCCACGCTCAAGCAGGCATGGAGATGCCCATTGCCCCTCCTGCTGTGCGGCCGCTGTGTTGCGGATGTGGCTGGCCCAGATCTGGTTGGACGAGCTGCAGGTGGTGTAGCAGCTGGTGTTGCAGGTGCGGCAGGCACTGGAGGCACATTGGTGGGGTGCCTGGCTCTGGCAGCCGGTGGGCCTGCAGATGTAGCAGCAGGTAAGGTGGTGGGCCTGGCCTTGGCAGCCGGTGGGCCTGCAGATGTAGCAGCAGGTAAGGTGGGGGGCCTGGCCTTGGCAGCCGGTGGGCCTGCAGATGTAGCAGCAGGTAAGGTGGTGGGCCTGGCCTTGGCAGCCGGTGGGCCTGCAGATGTAGCAGCAGGTAAGGTGGGGGGCCTGGCTGCTGGTGTTTGCGCAGCGGCAGGGGCTGGTGGCTGGGTATCGGGTAGGGATTCCTCCTCCTGGGCCTCCTCATCAATCAGCAGCCTCTCGCTGTCACTGCTATCATCGGCACCTGTGAGGGTAAGTGGATACTCATTAGGTGCATGTGACTGTCAGACGTGCAGATGTTACATGCATGCTGGGTGTCATTCCCTGGATGGCTGTGGATTTGCGCACTTTGGAACCTTTCTGGCCGCATTGTGGTACTACTACATTGTGGACATACTACGTCTCCCACAATGCTTCAGGGCATTTCCTGATGCACAACATAGGCATGACTAAGGGCCAATGAGTGAGCCTATTTGGTCAGGGACGGTCATAGGGGACAGGGTCGCAGTCGCATGCCACTTACCTTGGGTGTCTTGGGTGGGGCGGGAGGAGTCCAGAGGGGTCACACCAACAATCGCCTCCCTCTCCAAGGTGTCCTCAACCTGGTCCTCCAGGGGTGTGTTGGGTGGGACAGTCGGTCCACCACCTCCAGTGCCTGATGCCTCACCAAGGCGCTCCGCCACCCTCTCCTTGGCACGCCCTCGGAGGTCGTACCAGCGCTTTTTCAGCTCCTCCAACGACCTGTCCGCAACGCCCACAGAGTTGACGCTGGAGGCTATCCCCACCCAGATCCTCCGCTTCTCCTGCCCTGGGACCCTCCTGGAGTTGGCACCAAAGAGCTGGTCGTGGTTGGCCACCACCCCTTCAATCAGGTTCTCCAGCTCCTGCTCGGAGAACTTGAGTTTGCGCTTGCGGCCAGCGCTGTTGCTGGGGCCAGGGACAGGTTCGTCGGACATGGCGGTCGCTATTTCGGCCGGTTCGGGAGTCGCTAACGGAGGTTTAGCGTCAGCTTTCCGTCGTGAACACTCGAAGGATAGCGTCGCTGTGGTGTTTGGGGGTGGGATTTGGCTGCTTCCTGGTTGTGATGTCATCACGGTGCTCGGAATGCGTCTTCCCGTTTTCCAGATCCCGCGAGAATGCGACTCGCATTCCCGATCGCACGGGATTGCGAGTCGCAATCCCGTGCAATCGGGATTGCGAGTCGCAATCCCGATCGCAGGTAGCCGGAAATAGCGAATTTTCTGCGTTTTTTGTAGGTCGCTAACGGCTTTAGCACCCGCGTGCGAGTCGCTATTTTTTCCCCGAAAAGTACATGAATGCCGTTTTGCGTTTCCTCAATAGCGAGTCGCTATTAATCGCTATTAGGGACACGCAAAACGGCCCGTACATGAATCAGGCTGCTAGCCCCTACAAAGTGCTTCAGTACATGCATATATTTTTTTACATATTTAGGCCACAATGATTGCAACCATAAAGTCAGCCCAGAGAGAGAACATCACTCTCAGCTGTAAAACACAAGCTGCAGCCTGGGAAATGCTTGGAAAATGTTGGAAAATCTTGGAAGGGTTTTGGATTGCTTGACCCTGTAAACATAGGGTTGTTACTTTTAAAAAAAACTCATAAGGGGGAGCTGCTACACTCCTGCAGCCCCCCAAGCTTCCTTTATTTTGTTTGTGGTGCCCCCTCCCCGTAATGGGGCTACCACAAGGGGAAAAACATGCAAACAATAAAAAGCCCGCAGGGCATTATGGTGCGCTCCTGCCGGAGAAGTGCATATTATAACAGCGAGTGTCCCGCTGTGCCGGGAGCCCACGTACCCTTTATTTTTATTATATTGCCTTTTTTTGTTGGGTGACCGACCCCACCCGGGCATCCCCATGCCTCAATTCGTTAGGGGCAGCTTAGGTAGCCCACCACTCACTGCCCCGGTGGCAGTGTTTCTCTCCCTGATTTGCATATGCTGGGTCTAAACTGGGGTGGCATGATGAGCAAATGAACGATGGATTTAACCCAGATCTTTTGACTGGGGGTGAATGTATGATTCAGTCAGCATTCCGTCCATCATTTGTTTGCATAGCACTTTTCACCCTAAGTGGGATGGGTATGCAGACGTGGGTCCCTTGCTCACTGTACCACTGGATTCAAGCTAGCTTGGCTGATGAAGGGTAATACCCAGAAACCGGTCCCAGGATGCTTGTTTCCGGCCAAGGGAGGACCTGGCTTGGCAGTTCGGTCTGGACTGTTCCCATGAGGCACAGGGTCAAGACTAATTTGCATATGGCTGGGTCTAAACTGAGGTGGTATGGTGAGCAAAAGAACAATGGATTTAACCCAGATCTCTTGACTGGAGGTGAATGTATGATTCATTCAGCATTCCGTCCCTCATTTGTTTGCATAGCAGTGTTTCTCTCCCTGCCAGCTCCTGCGAGCATGGTGCAGCCTTCTGCAGTGGCCACCTTGCTCCCTCAGACATGGGGAGAGGGGGTGATGCCACTGCCATTCGGGGGCACAATGGTGCTTCCCCAGCCTCCCTTTGCTTCAGGGTGCAGGGATGGGGTCCCGGCCCCCTTTTCTGTAAAAATGGCCAGGCGATTGGGTCCCTGGGCCAGTAAGAGTCTTGGGAGGGGGCCCCACACACGTGTCTCCTTGAGGAAAACATTAGCTAAATCCTGTGCAGACTCTCAGGCCCTGGCCCACCCCAGGGGTGAATTAAGACAGCGGCGGAGTGCCATGCAAATCGTTCGCTAAAAGTTTACCAAACTATAAAATGCATAACTGGGGCCTTGTTGGGCCACATTTGACGATCTTGGACTCGTGTTACTCCTGGTGGTTAGCTCTAGCATCCAGGGGCAGTTGCAGCAGACCTCATCACCTCCAAAGTAGTTTAGTCCTCAGACAGCTGGTTCTCCTGGCTCCCTGCACCCGCCTTCCTCCTGGTCTTTGTCTCAGGGCACAGAAAACCAGGAATTTCCTGCCACTGGGCATCAGGGAGTTTATGGGGCTAGCCTCACTGTGCCTTAGGGCGACCCACATGTCCTGGGGTCAACTAGGCAGAGTCCTTAGTCCTTTCTGGGCATCAAGGGGTTCCTTCATGTTCTCCATGGTAGTCCCATGTTCCAGCAGGGAGGCACAGAGAATTCACCAAGCAAGAGAGAGTCTTCCCCTTGTGCAAGAGTTTTTAAAGGGGAGTGGAAGGTTCCAGAAGCCAAGCACCCATTGCCATTCCTGGGGTGCCGCGTCACCTCCCCACCCCTGTCCTGCAGGGGACGGCCACTTTGCCTCTCGCTGACATCACTGCCAGAGCCTTTCTCATTCGATTTTCAAAGGGGAGTCCCCTTCTGTGTTGGATTCAGAGGTCGGGGCTGCCTCCTTTGTTCAATGGGCATGGACAGGCCCATCCCTGGTACATTATGACAGCTGATTGATTGGTGCAGATCATTCCAACCCCGCCCCCTCTTTCTTCCTCAAGAGCTGAGTGAAGCACTGTTATTGCTTCCTTTGTGTGGGAAGGCCTTTGTTCCTGCAGATGGAGAGTAGTTAATTAATAAGGCACACCAGGGTTACAAAAGGCATGGGCTCTAATCCTGAGTTGAGCTACAGAAATATGACAATTCTGGCTGACCCATAATTTGTACAGGTATCTTTGTAGAACTTGCAGAATTCTGCAGCACAGATAGAGGAATATGCCTCTCAGGATTGTTCTTGTGCAGGAAAGGACACCTTCCTGCACAAAACCAATCCTACATGCAACGCAGGCACCCTGCACCATGGTGCAAGGTTGCCTGCGTTTGTGCTAAGTTGCCAAAAGACCGCACGCGCAGAGGAAAAGGCAGGATTGCGCCATATTGCCTTAAATACAACACATTCCTGTCCTTTCCTTCTCACGAAGTGCAGCGCAGCAAAGTGACTTGCTGCGCTGCGTGACTTTTTCATAAATAGGCTCCTAGATCCTTCAGTTCCTCTTGCATGTTGTAGTGTTTGGTGAATTTGTAATGACGGACTCCTTGTGGGTCCTCATGGATTGCATAGAACTGTAACGTAAGCATTAGAGCGTAGTGAAGAGAATGCAGGTTTAGAATGTTGAGTTTGTGGTTAGAGGCAGAAGAATAAAGACATGTTATACTGAGCTTCGTGTGTGGCGTAGTCATTGGAGAATACCCGGGTTGGGGAGTACACTACACATATTAGGAAACAGGATGAGAGATTCAGGATCCAATCCTTATCCTGCTACGAAGTGCCTGCAAGGAAAGTGTTCTTCAAGAGGAGTAAAACAAAAGAATGTGGCTAAGAAAAGCAGCGGTCCTGACTCAATCTCTGTACTTCCCTGCACACTCTGCTCTCAGCATCTAGCAAAAATTCACAATGCCAGCTTTAAAAAGCAAACCAGTGCTGGAAATGCATATCTCAAACACATTCTTTGAAAAGATGCATTTCCAGTGGCTACCCTTAGCAAACAATTGGTCTGTGATAGAAGACACCATCAAATAATGTTTCCTGGATAACCTCAATAGTCAAACATCAAGTACAACTCTCTTCTTTTTCTTTAACAAACAAGCCTCTAATCCAAGAAGTCAGCGTTCTCCAACGAATTATGATCACATGGAAAGAGAGGTATCACCTAGGTATGGTCAACCATGGTAACATGGTGGATAGGTAGCGCGTCGGAGTCATCAATACAAATAAAAAATAAATAAAATTGAGGGGATAATGTAATAGCTGCCTTTTGTAAACAAATTAGGTTAACCATTAATTTATATGGTCAGCTCAACGGGACCCATTGATGATGATGGTGATGACAGTGCTTGTTGCAAACTTCAGATTTGTCTAAATACCCATACGGCTTGCGGGTCCTTATGGAACTGTTAGTAGAGGTTTACAATCACAATTCCTAGGTAGCTTCATTCATAATGTGCCTAACTAAGGAAATAAACTTCCCAGTAAATGTAAGCATCAAGCAAAGCTAAAGATGCTCAAGCAGTTACCGAGGCACTTGAATATTTTGATTTCTAGAAACAGGTTTGAAGGAACACAACTGCTTTAATTAAAGTATATCTATTTGTTTGTTTTAAAACCTGTTCTGCTTTGCCTTCCTGTTATTTCACAGATCCGAAGAAGGTACTTTACAGTCACAACCCCTATACTGGACGGACGTTCAGGTGAAAGTAGGTCTAAAAGAGGAGTTTCGGGGCGTGGCTTAAGCAGCGATGTGAGCAGACGTGCTCTGGTGGGGCTCCCTCTGCCGTCGGCCTATATTTGCCGTTAAAGCGGATTAAGGGACATCTGGCCTCTCCCTTGGGTGCCCTGGAGGCGTGGGCGCATTGTGGCTGAGTGTCCGGCAGCTGGTCCGCACGAGCAACGACTCTGGGGCGATACTCAGAGTGGACGGACAGATCTTCACGAACGGCGCCCGCCATTTTGAGAGCCTGACGGCAGAGGCCCGGCTCCTGCCGATTACCGGGTGAGCAGTGCAGAAGGTACGGGGCGAATGGCTCCGAGACGCCCTGGGTGCTGACCGGTGCTGACGGTCACTGGCGATTGTCCCCCGGGGCCCTGCTGGCGTGCGGGCGCTTGGAGGTGCGGGGACCTGCTCCTGAGGGCTGGGACGGGGGCCCGCCAGATTTGACTGTCCGGAGGATTGGTGGCACTGGAGGCCTGACTCGCCTGTACCGTCCTGACCTTGCGATCTGGATCCCCACAGGCGGCCGGCACGGAGAACGGACAGTGAGCGAACTGAAGGAAGTGGGCAACCCATCAGTAGCGGCGCGCTGCCGTCCCGGGGGCCCGGCGGAGGCGGTTTCGGCTCCTGCGGCGCTGAGGGTGGGTCTGTCGGAGGTGACCGGCCGCGAGCCCGGGCCGCCCTGCCTGGTATCCCCCGTCTGCAGGCCCGCGGCGCACGCCCCGGGGACTGGCGGCCTCTGAGAGGGGCCGGTGCTTGAAGACCCGCCATTTTGTGGTGCCCGGAGCCGTGAGGAGACGGCCTGGTGGCCCGGCCCGGCTGGGGAGAGCGGCGGAGTGTGCTTGGCTGTGGAGGTGGTGAAGGAGGACGGCGGCCTGCCAGGAGATCCCCGTAGGCGAGCCCGGCCTGGCAGTACGGTGAGGCCCTGTGGTGTGCAGCGACCGCCATATTGGAATCTGAGGACGAGCGTCTGGGGCATATGGCGCACTTGCAGAGTGGCCTGGGGAGAGTCAGGCGCACTCAAAAGAGTGACGGAGTGCCCGACTGGGAACCCCACTTTCGGGATTTGTTGAGACCGGGCCCTGGGCGGGCAACACTACGACGCAGAGGAGTGACCGACTAGCGAACGTGAAGAGGTGGGGCGGACTTGCTGGTGAGCCGGTGCCGTCCCCAGGGGACTCTGCGAAGGTGGACTTGGCTGCATAACTGAGGTGAGCTGCACTGATTCAGCCGGGGAGGGGGAAAGGAGCCCACTGTTGTCCATCTGCAGCCGGGGGCCTATAGCCCAGACGGGGTCCCTCAGGAGGATTAGGTGTTCCAACTCTCTATGCCGTATTCTAATCAGTGCGATAACCCCAGGGACCCCTGACATTGCCAGGCATTTGAGGTCGTGTGGAAGCCGGGGTGCGACTGACCCCGGCCTACTGGAGACTCGATTCGCCTGCTGAGCAGAGGTGTGATTTTCCCCCGGTCTGACTGGCCAAAAGGGGCGATGACGCGCTCTAATAAAAGGCACCAAGGCCGACCCGGTGGCGCCCCCCAAGGATAACACTGTGGTGGCCATGTGGGGCATGACTGGGGCACCTGCGGCTGGAGAGGGCCCGTCCCGGGCTGCCTCGGAATCCCCGCTGGTTACACAGGCATTCATGGCCTCCTTTATGACTGAGCTAAAAGTGGAGATAGGGTCCCTGCGGTCGGAGGTGCACTCCTGTGTAACTGAACTTAGAAAGGAGGTGACGGAGCTAGGGGACCGAGTCGATGGTCTAGAGAAAACTATGGACACACGTATGGAGGATCAAGAACACCTATGGCAGAGCCTGTTGGCCCTTGAGGAGCAAAATATCGAACTCCAGGTCAAGCAGGAGGACTTGGAGAACAGGAGCCGGCGCAAAAACCTCCGCGTCCGGGGAGTTCCGCTCGGAGAGGAAGGGGAAGACATCATGGACTATGTAGCGCAGCTCCTTCATGAGGTCCGGGGAGATGAGGATGCGTCACCCCCCACACTAGACCGGGCGCACCGGGTGGCGGCCCCGGTGGGAAGACCGGGACTCTTGCCAGACATCCTAACCAGGGTACACTTCTTTGTGGAGAAGGAGGCGATATGGAAGAGAGCACCTGATCAGCCAGACCCACGATATAAGGGCCACAAGATTCAAATCTTACAGGACTTGGCACCTAACACTCTGAAGAGAAGGCGAGCATTCCGTCCTGTGACGGAAAAACTGCGGGGCATGAACATCGCCTTTCAATGGGGGCATCCATTTGCACTCATTTTTCAATGGGAGGGCAGACGCAGAGTTCTGAGATCCTACACTGAAGCGGCACAACTTCTCCACATATCGACATCTCCCCTGGCGAGCCCAACCTGCCCTCCCAGCCGAAAGAGGACGCCGGCTGGCCCGGACTGGACCACGGTGCAGAGGCGTCGACGCACTCCCCCTGCTGCGGAGGCTTCACACAGCCTGGCCAAACAAGACATCATAGCCCACATTCGGTCTCTTGAAGGCGACAAGACTGAGTCTGACGGGGGATCCCTCACACCCTGAAAACGGGTTCGGACATGTTGCCTCCCTCCTGGTGTGATGTCTCGCGCCTCCTGTTGCCGGCCTGCGGGTCGGACTGTGAGCGGTCTATTCGCTGTGTGCCCGGATTCCGGTGACTGGGGTCGGGGGCAGTGGGAGCCCCATGTCCAAATGTACTTTGAGAACACCACGGCCCCCCTGGCCTGCCCCCTAGGGAGTGACATCCCGGAGGGCGTCCAAAACTGTGGGTGTAGGATGCCCTGTAATGGGGTCAGAGAACTTCGGCCCTGTTGACCGCAATCGTTGTGTTTAAGTGACCGGCCTCCTTGGCTGCAAGCTTCTTGTCTTTCTCTTACCTTTTTTCTTTGTTTCCCTCTATTCTCTTTCCTGCCTCTTTCCTCTTCTGCGTGGGACCTGGGGAGGGGATTCTGGAGGTTGGTGGGGAGTGAATGGGTGTGGACTCGTGTCTGGGTTGTGAATGGTGTGAATGGGTTAGCGGCGATGGGAATGATGGCAACTTCTGATGGTACCTGATGCGGCTGGGAGCGTACATGGCCCCCTGAAGATCCTGTCCCTCAACGTTAAGGGCCTTAACTCGCCTAACAAGCACAAGCAGGTGTGGCATTATCTTACACGTCAGAACCCAGACATTATTCTCCTACAGGAGACTCACCTTCTACAAGCTGACACTGTGCGCATGGCTCACCCAAAGTACCCCCTCCAATTCTGGGTGGCTACTGACACAAAGACAGCGGGAGTGGCGATATTGTGCAGGGCTGGCATCAGGCGGGGGGAAGGCATGCCTTTCATGGGTGGTGATGGGCGCTTTCTCAGGGTGGGCGTTGAGGTGGGACGGCGACGCCTCACCATGTGCAACGTTTATGCTCCCAATCAGGCGCAGGACCGCTACCATAGAGATCTCCTGAGAGAACATGTGCCGCAGAACGGTTCCTCGCTTATTGTAGGGGGGGACCTGAACTTAGTGTGATACCCAAGGCTAGATCGGAGTGCGGGCTCGTTTAGTGGAGCTGGGGCTATGTCCTCGGAACTGCGTAAGCAATTTACAGACATTGGGCTCTTTGACTCATGGCAATACTTCTCCCCGGATAAAAGAGAATTCTCATACTATTCCCATGCTCATCGTTCCTATTCTCGCATTGACTTCCTGTTCATATCCCCTGATCTCTCCCGCGACATTTTGGGGGTGGAGATGTCTGACATCTCGATCTCCGATCACGCTCATGTCGAGTTGCTCCTACAAGACCCGGCGGCCGGCCCTCCCAGGGAGAGGAAGTGGCATCTCCCGCCGAGTGTCCTGCGGGATGTGGCGGATGTTGAGGACATCCGAAAGGCCATCATTTCCAATTTCGCACATAATGACCTTCCTGAGACGCCCTTCCCTGTGGTCTGGAATGCCTTCAAGGCAACGATAAGGGGTCATATTACGTCCCTCTCGATAGCAAGGGCGCGAGAGGCGCGAGCACTGGAAGACAAGTTAACGGAGGATCTGAGGGAGGCCGGGGTGCAAGACCAGAGCGTCTCTACCCAGAGGTCGAGGAGACATCTGGCCAACCTTAGAGGTCAGCTCAGGATGTTACGCGCCAATAGGGCTGAAACCTCCCTAGTGGCGTTGAAGCAAAAATACTATGAGGGAGGTGACAAGGTGGGGAGAATGTTGGCGAGGCGGTTGAGGGCTAGAGCTGCTAAGGCCCATATAACAAACGTGCAGCTACCGAACGGGATCAGAGTTGCGGCGGCACGAGATAAATGTCAAGCCTTCAAGGATTACTACGAGACCCTCTACGCTGAGGAGAGGCCGCCCCCCGAACTCATAGAGGAAGTGGTGGAGAGTTATAGCGGCGCGACGCTCCACCCCCAATTTGCCCAACTCCTGGAAGAGGCGATCACGCAGGAGGAGATAACCTCCACGGTGCAGGAGCTGCGCCTGGGGAAGACGCCCGGGCCTGACGGCCTCCCCTTATCCTTCTATCGCATATTCCGGGCACAGTTGGGTCCCCACCTGCTCCGGTTGTTTCATTCCTTCACAGACGAACAGGGCCCGTCCCTGGACATGGGGATGGCGGAAATTGCTTTGATACTGAAGCCCCGAAAGGACCCGGCCATGTGCTCGTCATACCGCCCGATTGCCTTATTAAACACCGACTTTAAAATTTACACTAAGATACTGGCAAAACGTCTGGACCCCCACATGCCGGGCCTGATCGACCCGGACCAGGTGGGTTTTATCCGAGGAAGGCAAGGGGCTGACAATGTACGAAAGGTGGCGCATCTTGTGGGCAAGGCCCACCATTGGCAGATCCCGGCCTGTCTCCTCTCCTTAGACGCCGAGAAGGCATTCGACCGAGTGGACTGGTCCTTTCTCAGGGCAGTCCTCCATAAGATTGGACTCGGTCCAAAGATGGTCGCTAGAATCATGGCTCCCTACATTGCGCCACGGGCCAGGATTAGAGTGAACGGACAACTCACGGAACCATTCACCATAGGAAGGGGAACCAGGCAAGGATGCCCGCTCTCGCCTCTATTATTTGCCTTGGCGATAGAACCGTTGGCTGATATGATTCGTCGGGCCCCTGACATCCATGGTATCCCATTAGGAGGTCTTGATCATAAAGTAGCACTCTTTGCAGGTGATCTCATCCTGACACTCACGAAACCCCGAGAGTCCCTCCCAGCGCTACAGTCCAAGCTTGGCCTATTCAAACGCGTCTCTGGCTTGAAAATCAATCATGACAAGTCCTGGGCGCTTAACCTCACCATCCCGAAGACAGAAATTCCCCACCTGGAGCAGATAGCACCCTACCGCTGGACAGCACAACACATCCGATACCTTGGCTTACAGTTGACTCCTTCGCTAGAGGGCTGGACACACGTTAATTGGAGAGATTGTCGACGAGCGGAGGACCTGCGGAATTGGAAGACACTTATATCATCTTGGCTGGGCAGAATAAATGCAATAAAGATGTCCATTCTACCCAAAATACTATACTTGTTTCAATGCCTACCTACTCGCATCCCGCTGCACAATATAAGAACCCTGCAAAGGGAATTAACCAATTTTATTTGGGGGGGTAAGAGACCCCGCTTCTCGCGGGCACTCCTCCTAGCGCCCCGGGACCGAGGAGGACTGGCGTGTCCTAATCTGGTGGAGTACTATTGGGCTGCCCATCTCCGCTACATAGTCGAGTGGGGTACCACAGAAAGCGAGAAGGGGTGGCTTCACATGGATAGAGCTGTGACCGGACATACCATCTGGGATCTGACGTGGAACCACAAGGCGGGGCGCTCTCCGAGCGCCTACATAGCGGTGCCAACGAAAACGGTGTTGGACATTTGGGATCGGGTGGCAGTGCGTCGGGGTCTCACCACCTTTCCCTCACCACATACTCCAATCGAGGTGAATCCATGGTTCCCACCAGCCCATCGCACCAGAGCTTTTCGCAGATGGTCCCGGGGCAATTGCAGGGTGCTTGTGGAGCTCTTTGATGGGGGCATCTTTAAATCCTTTGCGCACTGTAAGGAGGACTTCCGTGTGCCACCGGAGGCCAAAATGCAGTATATGCAACTGAGACACTGGGTAATGGCGGATGAGACTTATCAGGCGGCCACTCGCACCTTCACCCCGTTTGAGAAATTAGCTCGCTACTTCACTGACACAAAAGGCTTGGTTTTGAAAATGTATCATATCCTGCAGCACCCCCAGACGCCGCCTTCCCATGGATACCAGAATCGATGGCAGTCCCTTTCGGGCACCGACATTACGTCAACGCAATGGCTGCGGCTGTGGCGCGACATACCCAAAGTCTACCGTAGTATTCCGCAGCAAGAAAACGCTTACAAAATTATGACTCAGTGGTAATATACACCACAGCGCCTCCACAAGATGTTCCCGGCCTCTTCTCCTGAGTGCTGGAGGTGTCGGTCCGCGACTGGGGACTTCTTACATATCTGGTGGACCTGTCCATCGCTAACCCTCTTCTGGAAGGAGGTCCTGAGCCATATCAGGAGGGTCTTGGGGTTTCCTCTGTCTGATGCTATTAGCACAATTTTACTGGGGATCAGACCAACTGGGCTTATGGCGCTAACCCGTAATGACTGGATGATAGCGCTCCAAATGCTGGGGGCAGCCAGACAGCTCATTGCCCTTTACTGGAAAAGAACAGAAGTGCCACCTGTGGCGGCATGGTTCGTACGCCTCTGGCATGTTTTAACAATGGAGCTCCTTACGGCTCGACTACAGGCCCGCGACACACGCTTCGGCAAAGTGTGGCAGCCTCTGGTGAAATATTTATGCAAAGTAGAGCATGCACGCCATGTGCCCCCTAGGTTGCGAACCCTGCATCTGGTAGAGGATGCACTGCTCCCTCCATAGTGCACTCGGAGAGTGTGACGTGAGCGTGTTGGAAGCTGTAGATCTACCCTGCAATAAGACGATTTGACCTAACCCCCCTGGGCCCTGCTACCTCTACTCTTTTTTCACCCTGCGATCTTTCCTCTTTCCTTCCTCCCTTTCTCTGTTCTTTACTGCTGATTCCTCCTTTGGAACTGCACCACTGTTTGGACCCGTTTGGTCCTAAGAATTCACCAGTTCTTGTTCCTAGGTTGTACCTGGCCCTTGGGGCTGAGCGATCAATGAAAGTGACTGTTAAATGCGCAGACAGTGCGGACAGCGAAGAAATGCGCGGCCGGCCCTTTTGGGTTGTAGGCACTTTAGTATAATTGAAGGCTGCATCATTATGCGTCCATACTATGTTTTTATGCACTCCTTATGACGCGGCCGGCCCTAGCAGGGTTGTAGACTTGTCACTGTGTTTATGTCACTCACAAGATAACCCCGCTTGGGGGGCCACAATAAAAAAAAAGATTTGATTACAAAAGAGGAGTTTCCTCCAAAGCATATGATTTGGGTTGGATTTCAAATCAAAATTCAGGCCATTCCACAGCCTGGAGTGAGACTCACTCAGCTTTTTTGCCTCTGCCTTTTTCGCCTTTTCAAGAATATGTACAGGAATTTATATAGCGCAAATCACCGAGCGGTTTCTAAGCGCTTGCTTAGGGAACCCGTCCTGGTATTCCCCTGTGAGATAACCCCGGCAGGGTATCCGCAAGGTGAAAGCCAGGCATCCCGCCGCGAGGGGCCGTTGTGGAGATTAAGCAAGCTATTGCCCAGAGTCGCAGAGTGTGAACCCGTGAATCGAGTAGGCACCAGAGCGAGAATTGTCGAGTCCATGGACATTTTAGGACTCAAGACCCCGCCGAGCCGGGAATTGAACCCTGGTCCCGGGCTGACCTCTGCTTCCAGGTCTGCCTCCTCTAACCAGTGAGCCACACTTCTCCACAGAATATTGTTTTATCAATTTGAACAAAGGTTTCTAGATGTGGCATAGTATATTGATGGTTTCAAAAAGTTTTTAGCTGTTTGTCACAGTAGAGGATTAATGCATAGGTCCATGAACTTGAATCTAACATTAGTGGGAAGACAGTAAAGCGCTTTGGAGGCATGTTTTACATAATTAAGCTTACAGAGGTTTAACTATAATTTAGCCGCCTGGTTCCGAAGCCTGGCGAAGAGCTTCTTATGGAAACCAGTGTAGATGATCCAGGAGTAGAGCCTAGCTTTGTCAGGGGCTCTCATCCGCTCCACCCTGTAGCCGGTTTTACAGTAGTAGGAGGATTTGATGGAGTAGAGAACGCTGCACGTTTTTTTAAAATATATATATTTTTAATTTATTTATTGTTTTTCAAGAAACAATACAGGTAATGTATTTGCATTAAATACGCAGAAATAGGTATTGCATTGTATGTAGGGTTGACCAATTTCCCTAAGCCTTCCAACATCACCCATTCCACAAGGATGGCATGTGACTCCGCTACGTTAACGATGATGATGCAAGGGCGTGCCTCTCAGCCTTGTCCATTGAGGTTCTGCGTTTTTTTCCAAGGGCCCATATTACTCTGGCATTTTCACATACATCCGCGTGCCTTGTAGTTAGACTTTTTAGTTGATGCTCAGATGTCTGTGCCTGACACCATTCCGCCAGAGATGGGGATTTTCACTCTTCCAGTGTCTTACAGCATTGCGTTTAGCCACTAGGAACCCAAACCACACTAGGATCTTGGAGTAGGTAGTACCATCCACCATCCCCAGAACCATCATCTTGGAGTTTAACTCCATCCGGTGACCCATCACAGTCATGAATTCTCTTTGAATTTGTTGCCAGTAAGCATGTGTCACAGAACAGGCCCATTAACAGGTGTAGGAAGGTGTCACGCGTCAGCACACCATGGACAGCTGGGAGAAGGCACCCTACCCATACACCATAACCTGGTTGAGGACAGTACAGGTCGATGAAGATCCTTAAACTGTATTAGTCGTAGAAGCAAGGCCATGGCCGAGGTGCGTGGGTCCATCCTTGTCTCCACCCATTCTTCATCTTCAAGGTGGCCTTCATCCTTTTCCCATCTTTCAAGCAGTGGTAAGAAAGGATCAATTGTATTAAGCAACTGAGACTCATAAGCCCTGGAGATACCTGCCTTACCCTGCGGTTCCATTGTAATTTTAACCTCAAGTGGATTGTACTCAGGAACTGTCACTAACTGGTTTTAATGGAACTCCAACAGGTGGTGGATCTCCAAATACTTAATAAATTGTAGCGCTGTTAATAATAAACTCATCAGCCATTTGTCCAAATATTTTGCTGTGGTTCGTTACCCACACATCCCCCACTTTTAAAATGCCACTGGGGTCTCACACATGGAAGCCACTTAGGGCAAGCACCCATGGGAATCGTATACCATGCCTCAACAGTTCTCATATGCCAGAATTCCCTGCTTGTTCAACGTGTGCTCCATGGCTCTTCACCCTGCTGTCTGGATGGGGTTATTTTTGGTATGCGATTTGTGGCGCAAACAATATTGTTTGTTTGATGTGTGGTTACAGATGAAGTGCTTGAGGTCAGAGTTTGCAAAAACAAGTGTTTGTTATTTGCCAATATACTGTTCACACTGAGTTGTAACTATCCTTCGCGGTTTGTTTGCTCATGGAATAACTATTACTTTTGATGCAATGTGTGTGAGAAGTGTGGAAAAGCATTCTTCTTCTGTTTATGTTCCTACTGTGCTGCTTTGCTTAGTGAGAGTGTTTAGCTCAAGGTCAGCACAGGGACTTTCCCTTTGTTTTCCAGTTGAGCAGCCATGAACAGTGTTTTCAGTGACATAAACACCAATTCAGACAGCATGCGTGTTGGCAGGCGGTGGGCTTTCTCATGAGAAGAAACAAAAGGAACTTGAAAAAAAACAGATAATATACATTTCTCAAATTCTGAGCAAGCCATTTGCGACCCCTTGCTTGTAAGTGCAAATACGAAAAAGAGGCTGAATATGTCAGAAGCAAAAAATGCACTCTATGCCCAAGCATACCATGGGTATACAAAATGGCTGTGATTATACGTGGTATTTTTGTTTAATGCAATATAAATCAACAAAAAAATGTAAAGTGCTAAACTGAGTTCATAATCAGAAAGACAGCCGTATGAAGAATATTTGATGTGCACTGGGAGTAGAAAGTTCATTGCAAGTCTTCTATCCTTTCGGATGCACCACTTTGGGGAAATAGCAGTCAAGATATGAGAACATATGTGTATGATACTGCTGACCCACCATAACCACCAACTCCACCTTTTCTCCCTCAGACAATACCAAGTTAGTCCAAAGCACCCAAAAGTTTCATGTTATGCTTTTATAGGTGCAATGCACACGTAAACTGGTGGATAGTTGAATAGGTCCCAACCAAGTAGTTGAGCAGCCCCACCAAATAGGTCCTGATACAAACTTAAACTATAGTCCGAACCCATTACATTACAGAATTAACTCTAAAATGTATGGGATAACTTAACGAGGGCACCTGATTTGATTTAATCGATGTCTTCAAGTTAAGTCTGATTCACAGTATGGTCTGGGTAATTAAAAGTAGCCTGACCCTTTAGCAAGACATTAAGATGTTCAAATTCACTTCCTGTCAGGATCAGGAGTAAAAGGAGTCATGAGATCAGCAGACAGACACAGCAAGGAAAAAGCAGGAGGAAGCAGGATTGGAGGATTTGGAAGGCTGGTCAGTGGCAGGTGGGGCACCATTGGAGTGATACCACAAGGGAAAACAGGAGCTTCTAGGGGAATTTAAGACCTGTCAATAATAGTGGTCGGTTTCCTCGCAACTGCTTTGTTGTATTGCTCTGAAATTTGTAGTCTGCACCCTTGTTGTTTTCACCCTTCCCTTCCTTGTTTCCTTCGTTCTGCAGCTGACAACCGCTTCTTGGCTTTCACTCCTGCATTTAATGCCCAGCAGACCCTGTTGCACTCTGAATCTACCTGAATGGCAAATTAAACTGTTGCCACATCACATAACACCTCATTGGTTCCATAGCTACTGCACCTTGTTGATTCTCTTACCAGACTCTGTGAATACCGTGAGATTACAAGTACTCTTGGCCTGTTACCGGCAACTTCTTACAGAGAATCTGATAAGTCTAGGACTGGAGTGCTGGTGTGACTGAAGCTGATATCTGTTTGAATAAACTGGCTCCTGTGTCCTTTTATTAGGCTGTATCCAGAGGACATTTACAAGTGTATCAGTGTCTGAACATTTACCAGAACCTGTGAAGTTGGTACCAAACCACTAAAGACGCCTCCGGTGTTTCTCTAACTCTGGCCCTCATTTTCCTTCAACTGAGAATGTGGGTTCTGAGCTTTTGTCACTCAAAACTGCATTACTCTTCTAGGGTGGAGTGTTGGGCATTAGCATTGAAATCCACCAAACATATCCTTACTCTTGAACCTCCCCCTTCTTCCTACTGTAAGATAAATCACAATGATTCTTAAATGCAACCAATTCATTACAGTAGAAGCACCATATCAATGATGCTCCCTCAGCCTCCCTCAGCCCGACACTGTTCAATATCTACATGGCACCGCTCGCCCACGTCGCACGACAACATAACCTCAACATCATCTCCAACGCCGACGATACCCAGCTGATCATATCCCTCACCGAAGACCCCCACACCGCCAAAGCCAACCTCCACAGAGGAATGAAGGCCGTAGCCGACTGGATGAAGGACAGCAGACTGAAGCTGAACTCAGACAAGACGGAGGTCCTCATTCTCGGACCCACCCCATCAGCCTGGGACGACTCCTGGTGGCCCACATCGCTAGGCGCAGCCCCGGAACCCACAGACCACGCACGCAACCTGGGGGTCATCCTCGAATCCACCCTCTCCATGACCAGGCAAGTCAACGCCGTCTCCGCGTCCTGCTTCAACACCCTCCGAATGCTCCTCAGAATCTTCAAATGTATCCCTACCGACACTAGAAAAACCGTCACCAAGGCCCTCATCACCAGCAGATTAGACTACGGGAACGCCCTCTACTCAGGATCTACAAACAAGCTCCTGAGACGACTACAACAAATCCAGAACGCCTCGGCTCGACTGATCCTCGACATCCCCCGCCCCAGCCACATCACTCCCCACCTGAGAGGCCTGCACTGGCTCCCTGTCAACAAGAGGATCACCTTCAAACTCCTCATCCACGCACACAAAGCACTACACAACACCGGACCCACCTACCTCAACAACCGACTCAGCTTCCACACCCCCACCCGAAGCCTCCGCTCAGCCAACCTCGCCCTCGCCACAGTCCCTCGGATCCAGAAAACCACAGCCGGCAGAAGATTCTTCTCCTACCTCGCCGCCAAGACCTGGAACACTCTCCCAACCAACCTACGACAGACTCAGGACCTGATGGACTTCAGAAGACTCCTCAAGACCTGGCTCTTCGATCAGTAGCGCCCCCCACCCCTCCCCCCAGCGCCTTGAGACCCTCACTGGTATGTAGCGCGCTTAATAAATGTAATGATTGATTGATTGATTGATGTGTTCTGTGAAGGTGAACACACATATCACCCCAACAGGAATTTGACTGCAGGGTAAACTTAAATCTATGCACATACATGCTATGCATCCTCAAACAACAGAACAGAAAAATACTTACCCAGTGAACTTGTCACGCCTGGTGCCCTACAGCATTCATTCAGTTCTGTGTACCCAAAAAGAAAAGGGAACTCTGCCTATGTATTGATTATAGAACAATTAAAAGACTAATGATCAATAATAAGTACGCTTTTTACCTGATTTGGGTAATGTTAAGACCCTATCCAACACACCACTATTGGTACCAAAAAAGACATTAGGGGAGCCTGCCATTTGATCACATTAAACAAGCACTTGAAAGGAAAACTGTGTTTAGAATCAAATAAAACCTTTCCAAATACCAGACAATGGTGTTTGTGGGATGCAATTCCTTGATTGCCTTTTAGTACTTCATAAATTAGGTGTTGCTGTTATTATATTGATATCTCTGTAGTTATATGTATTGACAATATTGAACCTTCTCGGGATTGGAAGATCAACAAGTTAACCATGTGATGCAAACTTTACAAAAACTTTAAGAAAAAAAGACTCTACAAGAAAAAAGAAAAGTGCCACTTCCATGGCACCACAGTAGATTACCCTAAATTTGAAACTCACACAGAGCCTGCAGATGAATCCTGTGAAGAATCAGGCAGTTACTAGGTGGCCTTTGCAGACTTGTGTACAGTAATTATGTTGCTAACTGCTTTTCTAAAGGTTTTGAGACAGAGGGCCCGATTTAAATGTCTGTCGTGAGGAAACTCCATCACAACGGAGACCGAGTTCCCTTCTCTGCAACTTTATCATCCAGCTGCCCAATTTTCATTCAGACGGACCATAGTTTGATTACCGTTGAGACTACCACATCTCCGTTGTGGTCTAACTCCCCTGACACACCAATGAAGTAACGGCTGTTAGGGTTTTGGCTGTGTGTACACCAGCCTAATTTAGATAGGTGGATATACAGCCTTTTTCAAGGCCTGTCATCGCTAGGAAAATCCTGGCAGCAAGTGGCATTGAAAAGTGCTCTATGTCCCCCTCACAAAGGCGAGCAAATTCCCATGGAGGGGTGCATTGTTTTTTTTTTTTTTTTGAAAAGAAAATGCACTATTTTGAAAATAAAATAGTTTTAAGTTTGCTGTACATCTTCGTCATGTTGATAGAGCCATCTGTCAAACTTACAATGAACTGACAGGAACCAATGTGATGGCAATTGCTGCCAAAGCTTGAAATGTCCGCTGGGACAGTGGACATATATACATTTGGCAGGAGGAGACTCCATCAGGGTGATGGAGTAATTTACTCCATCGCCTTGATGAAGTTATCCCCTCCTGCTAACATTTAAATCAAACACAGAATTATCCCAAAAAATCTAAAGTGGTTACTACATTTATTTTTATGTTAAAGAAAGGAGTATTTGTAGGGAAGCTGAAGCTGTACAATATGCATCAATATTGCTATGTCGGGAAGCATTCCAAATGTGAGTCAACTTAAAAAAGATAAAAATCACCAACCACCAACCACCAGCCAAGATGAACTTGAGGATCTTGAAAAGGAGTGGAAAAAATAACAAGCAGACCCAAATGATCTTTCACACTGCAGACTTGTCACCCATGGCTGTAGGACTCATTTTAGAAAATGTTTAGCCTATTAGTTATTATCCTGTACTGCTACAAATGGGTGTAAGTACAAAATATATTTTTTGAATAACATTACCAGTACATTGAAGTCAAAATTACGAGCGCCAAAATATTCTATCATATGTAGATAAGTATAGGTCCAGGCTACTATACAAATATGTACCTTGTCTATAAACATATATTTGTAATTAAATGTATGAAGATATAGAGTTAAGAATAGTAAATGCATGTACCGCCTCAATATTTTGGCTTTGATATTCTTGGAATTCGATATTCCTTGCTTGATATTCCAGACAACAACCCTAAAAATGATCTACTGGCCCCAAATTATAGGGGTTCTACAAAAGCTGCAGCACGGAACCAACACTAAAAGTCTTAACATTATTCAATGCATCTTGGACAATTCAGGGCATCTTAGACAAGAGCAAACCTGCCTCATCATCCTCCTTCTTTAAAAAAAAAGAAATCTTTTCATTAAGTTTTGCATAATTAAATACACAAGCAACAAAAAGTGGTAATGTCAGTATACTGGTATCATAGCATGACGTATAATGTCCTTATTCATTCATTTTAATAGTCTGAGGTTATAGCTATATGACCGCCATCATACCCCCATTGGTTCTCCTTTTTCATATATGCCTCATCATTCTTCTTGATTTATCAGAAGCCTCAATACTTTGAACAGAATAGGCTCATCCAAGTTCTTGAGTCCTACGTGTGTTTTAAAGGAATGGTTCCGAGTTTGTTTCTTTCTTCACAACTCTCAAGCAGTTGGAAAGATTACGTCAATTCTCCTCCAATCCAACTCCGATCACATGCAAAGTTCTATGAGGATCAATTCTCTCTCCTAGAACCTTTGCTAACTCCGACTGATTTCCGCCTGCTGTTTTCCATATGAAGACAGCAACGCCTTCTTTGGAGTTTCAAAATCAGCTCCATCTACTTTGTGTTCTTGCAGTCTATGACCAGATTTGTTTATTGAAGAAGAAAATAACAATACAACCGAGAATGTGGTCCCCATTTAAAGCCTGAATCAAATTAAAAATTGTTTGTGCAACTTATTTTTTTAATGTAACCGAACTAAGCCTTTTTCGAGCTCCATTCTCATCCTGACACACAGTGAGATCCCCTGTCCCCTAAATTCTCTTCCACCCCCCCACCCCAAACTTGGTGCCCTTACAAATATTAACCTTTTATCCTGGTAGAAAGAATCTCTGCCTCTTTCAGTTTGGTCTGATGGCTCTTCTCTGTCTATGCTTTATGCTACTGTCACTTTATTCTCTTCCCTCACTACCATCTCTCCACCTCATCTCAGTATCGCTAATTCTTCCTTACAATGAAGCATGAAAGAGCTTATATCGTCCCCTGTAACCTCTTGGTTGACAAATGTTTATGTTGTGATTAGAGTCATGTTCTATGTAAAAGAGACATTGGCTCTAAATGTGTATACAATTCTACGGCTCAGTAACAGCTAGAAGTGTGAGCCCCTCTGAAAGAACCCGGTGACAAAAATGAAAGGATATGTTTAATTTAGCCCATGCCGGCAAAAGTCTTAAATACATAAGTCAAACAGAACATATTACAACCAATGAGAGCAGCAGACAGATACCAATGGGGCCCAAAAAATGACGCCATCTGCTAAAAATATAGAGTACGTGCTTGTAGTGTCCGTGAGGGGTAGAACACTAGCGGGCTTGAACTAGGCCACAGGCTTGGGCCGGACTAATTAATAAGACACGCACTCTAGATTAACTCACTGGGCCAAGACCCCGAGCGGTCTTGAGCCCCCTTTATTTAAACCCTCTGGCGAGCCTGCCCTCGGGGTGCGTGGGTGCGTGTAGAGGGTACATGAACAGGCCGGGTGGCTCCTTCACTACATCCCTCCAATATTTTAGATACATAAACCCTTTCAGGAGTGTTCAGTCTCTCTTGGCACACCACGCGAAGTCTCTCAGTCTCTGGCTAGGGGTCGGGTTTGGCCAGAGACCACACCTCTGGCTCAGGGAGTTCTCTCTTGCTTTCGACCCTTCCGTCTCCTTCTCTAGCTCGGGGAACACGGTTCCAGAGTTTTGCAATTCTTCCACTGCTCCCACTTCTCTTCCAGCTTGGGGTCGCAAAGCCTCGGGACTACCTGGAGGGTCTTCCGCAGGGACTGCCCCGTCTCCATCTTCCAGAACTTCCATAGCTTGGTCAGCCGGTGGCGTTCCATCTGCGACTTTCTTGAACCATGAGGTGTTTGTTGTGACCACACGGGTTCCCTGCATGGCCGATACCATGGTGCCCTGTACATTGATTACCTCCCACATTTTGGGCTCATATGGAGTGCGATACTTCCAGCTTGGGTGACAGTTCTTCACAACAAATCTGTCTCCCACACGGATGCCCATTGACTTGGTTCTTCGAGCTTGGCTCACCTTGTCATTAGACGCTTTCCTTCTGGCCTTGGCTGCACCTTGATCCAGCTTTGGGGGACTCCTCGATGAATCTGCAGGAACACTGTCTCTTGGCGCTTTTCGAAACATTAGGTGAGCCGGCGCACACTGGGTGGTGCAGTGTGGGGTTTGACGATAAGCACTGAGAAACTGCGAGAGGCACTGCTCGGCATCTTCTCTCCCTTCTCCACCCCAATCCTGAGGGCCCGGTTCATTGTACGCATGAACCGCTCCACCTCTCCATTCGCCTGGGGCCACTGTGGCGTGATCTTTCGGTGTCGGATGCCTCTGGAGGCCAGGTAGCCTTGGAAGTCTCTGCCTTGGAACGGTGGCCGTAGTCAGATTTGATCTCATCCGGCAGTACCATCATGGCAAAAACGCGCGCCAGAGCTGTCTTGACGTGGTGGAATGCTGTTGACGACACTACCTCCACCACCGGGAACTTCGAGTGGGAGTCAATAAGCATCAATATGTTTCGCCCATCCGGGAACGACCCAAAGCCGATGCTCACTTTGGACCATGGTTCCAGACACGGATCTTCAGTGATCACTGGATGGGGTGCAGGGTCGCCACCCGTGATGTTGCAGGAGTGACAGGTACATACGGCTTCCTCAACCATGGCGTCCACTCCCGGGAACCAGTCTTTGCTCCTGAGTCTTGCCTTGGTTTTGGAGACACATTGATGGCCTTGGTGCGCTAAGCGGACCACTTCCTTCTGCAGGCTCCTCAGGATCACAAGTGTGGTCCCCCGCAAAACCACTCCATGGAGGCCTTCGCTGAGCTCGCTTTGCACCCTCCACACTTGTTGTCGGAATAGCTGTTCCTCTACCAGGTAGGGAGCTAACACCATCCAGAAAGTGGCGCCAGTTCCGGTTGGCTAACGTGGTCTTGACCTTGATGAGGCACTCGTCCGACTCCGTTGCTTTCCTGATTTCTTCCAGCATGAGGGCGACGGGACACGCTTCGAGAGAGACCATCTGGACAAACTCCTCGGTGTAGTCTTTGTCTGCCGGCAGGATCGAGCCAGGGTGCTATGACGGGAAGTCAGCAGGGTTGCTGACCCCCGGCCGGAAGATCACCTCAAAGTAGTATGCTTGCAACTGCACTGCCCACCTCTCGATCTGGGGGAGGAGCAAGTCAAAATGTGCCCGCAAAGAGCAGGACGAGAGGCTTGTGTTCACTCAAAATTCGTGCCCATACAGGTACAGATGGAAGAGCTGGCACATCCACTTAATGGCCAGGCCCTCACGCTCTATCTTTGTGTACCGCATCTCTGTGACAGTCAACGCCCGGCTGGCATATGCGGTAGGGACTCATTCTTTGGATTTGGACTCTTGCATCATGACTGCCCCATAACCTACGGGGCTGGCATCTACCACGACCTCCGTGCGCTGATGTGGGCGAAAGTATGCCATGACTCGTCATCAATGAGGGCCTCTTTGACTGCATGAAATGCCAGATCTTCCTTTGCGGACCAGACCCATGGCTGGCTGGTCTTCGTGAGGGCAGGAGTAGCTCCGATAGGGACGCCATGTTGGGGATGAACTGGCCACAGTATGTGGCCATTCCCAAGATACTCCGGACTTCGGTGGCTGACGTGGGCCTTTGGGCAGATCGTATGGCTTCCGCTTTCTTCGGGTCTACTCGCAGCCCTTCCCTGGAGAAGATGTACCCGAAGAAGTGTACCGACTCCTGTTAGAACGAGCACTTGGCACTGTGCAGGGTGAGTTGAAGGGTGGCACGGAGGTGTATATGGTGCTCCTCCAGTGTCTTGGTGAACACAAGGATGTAATCGCTCAAGTTTATGCAGTATGTAGGGGACCCCCTCTAAGAGAACATGACAGGTCAGGGGGAAGAGGGGAGGAAACACACAATAATAGAAACAATCACCCTCTCGTTCTATATTCCCTTTTCACTAAATTTAATACAAATACATAGTGAGCTCAAATAAATCCCTAAATGACCAAATCACAAATAATAAACAAAAATATAATTTTTATTTAATTTCTTTTATGAAAAGTGCTTTCATCATAGTACCATATGTAGAAATCTTTTATAACACATAATATATACACAATTCAATGCAAAGAGTCATATAATTCTATCTCAATGAAGAATACAAAAAACAATATATAAGAAACATCTCCAGGTAGAGAGACACAAACCAAACTCACAAACCACCATTCATACCAAGTTCATACATAACCAAAACAACCTTCACATTCATTCCATATATCTAGGGAACTGTAACTACAGAATAACTTTGTTGTATAAATGACCAAAGTGCAGCAACTTCAAATAGCAGGATCTAATAGGGCAGTGGTAGACGCGTTTCGATGGTTGCAGAACGATGAAATGCCACCTTCTTCAGGACCTGCCAGATATAAAGCTTTAAAAAAGCTGCTCAACCCAGGGAAGGGAAACACAACCTAGAAAAATATAAAAAGAATGAAAACACCTAGCCCACATGTCAAGACTATTACGCCGTGCAGTCCTGTGAGGGTTTCTCTTATTACGTTTTGGAACACCTCCGCGTCCAAAGAGACGCCAAAGCTCAGCCTCTTATAGAGACGTAATCCTAGGTGAGTGGAGAACGTCATGATGTTCCTACTGTCGGGATGGAGTTCCAGCTGGTGATACCCCGCATTGATGTCAAGTTTGGTGAACCATTTGGCGCCATTCAGATCGGCCACGATGTCGTCCAACGTGGGTGCGAGATGGCTTTCCCTCTTTTTGCGGCCCTATTTGGTAGGCGCATATCGATGTAGAGTCGAATGGCGGATCAACGTGAAGCTTTAATGTCTTTCCCTTTAGGCATCCAAGGCCTTCAAACAGCATGGGAAAGTCTCTGAGCATCTATCGAGCATGCATATCGTGCACCTGGTTTGCAAAGAAAACCAACTCCATGTCCTCCGCCGTGTGGCAGCTGAGGAGTGTGCCCCGTCTTCCTTCCGTGACATGGAATTTTGTGCTAAGGCAATGGCCTTCGCTGGTAACTTTGACCTCCATGACTCCTCGTAGAGGAAGCGGCTCGTCACTATCATACGTGTAAATCCTGGCCTTGGATGGCAGGAGTGGCGGGCGTGGCAACAGTTTCTCATACTGGTCGCTGTCCATCACGTTGACTGACGTGCCGGTGTCTATGAGGGCACTTACAGGGGACCCTGCTACGGTGATATTGCACATAGGCAGTGAGCGGCGCTTCGTTCCTTCCCGGCCGACAAAGGACACAACGAATACGTTGTCGTCTTCAGCTCCTAAGCCAAACCCTGGTGGGGTGTTGTCCACTTGGTCTATTGGGTCCTCCATTGTTAGTTGCCTCACCGCCGTCGACAGCCCACGTGGGCTCAGGGCGTTACTCCGTCCTCTTCCACTCCTGCAGACCTTTGCGAAATGGTTGAGTTTTCCACATTGTGAACAATTTTTTCCTCTTGCGAAGCACCTCCCCCCAGGAGGGTGGTCTAGGCCACAGTTTCCGCTCGTGCTCTTCTGAGAAGGTCTCGTGGATCCTTTTGACTGAGATGGCCTCCTTTGAATCGCATCCACTCTTTTCTCTGATCGTGGGCGTCCGCTGTGGCGTGGGCTGCGAAGAGGTGGCGTGAAGATGTCTGCCCCCTTTGTGCAAATCTGTGTTTATGATAACCCCCACTTCTGCTCTTTTCTCTGTGGTATCTCAGTGCAGACGTCTCCCTCAGGGTCTTGCTGGGCTGTTGACCGGTAGGGGGCGCTGAACTGAGGGCCTCTATGAGCGAGGAGTGAGCCCCAGCAGCACAGACACGCAGCTAGCAGCGGGACACGCTGTGATGAGCACGCAGTTTCACCAGCCGGCTCGACCCCGTGACTGTGGGAGCGCGGCTGGGTCGTGATGCTGTAGGGCATCGGTGCAGGCAGCACGGCAGCAGGCCTAGGCAGCGCACGCACGCACATGCAAGCAGGGCAGGTCTCACCTCTGGCGCCGCTACCAGGCCCGGTTCCAGGAATTTTTATTTGGGTGGGCCGAGGGGGCATTTGGGTGGGCCACTGCTGGCTCAATTTGTCGCATATATGTCTGGGCAGGCCTGCTTCAGGGCCCTCCTTTATCTCTTCTTAGTCTTACAAGACCCAGTAAAATGCACTCTTTTCCAAATCTCTTCCTACATATTATCACTCTCAAAAAGTGCTTTTTCCATGGAAAGTTCCTTTGATGGGAAGAGGAGGTTTCTGAGGTGGGACTATCAGGCAAGTGACACATCTCGGGCTCCCTCTGTGCGAGACTTCAGTGAGAATCCCTCTTCATTACTACCTCCACCTGACCCCGGACTCTGCAATGTACTCCCTTACAGACTTGATTATCCACTACTCCTCTTCAGTGCACCTTATCTCACAGCTGACCTTGGGCCCCAGCCCCATATCAGGCACCATCGGGCTCTACTTTCATTTTTCCCGGTAAAAACATTAGTAAAATCACCTTCAAACTTAAAACATTGAATATAGCAGTAAATATAATTAGCACATACTTTAAAGTATGTCCACAGTAGCCCTTATGACCCGACTGCCAATTAAATAAACAAAAACAGGAAGGCCATGACAGGGCCGGCTTTAGCGCTGATGCAAAAGTCTTTTTTGGCACCACACCAATAACCTCTTTCTCCGTAAATACCTTTACTACCACCTTCTAACAGTGTTTCTCATCCCTCCATGGCCCCCTCATTGACCTCCTCCTCTGATTCCCTCACTGCCAAGTGCCCCTCATCTCCCCATAGCCCCTCCCCCTCATGACCTCCTCCTCGGATTCCCTCACTGCTACCCTCCACCAATGTTATGTTATGTTATGTTATTTATAATTTCTATACCGCGCGGCTACTCCAATGGAGTGTCCCGGCGCTTTGATTGGCGGCTCATAACAGAAAACAACCATAACACAGGTATAGAGAGAAAAGGAGAGGGGAAACAACCGAACAGCGGAAAGAGCATCTTACAGGGTAAAGAGCATCTTACAAGGTAAAGAGCCAAGTTTTAAGGCCCCTCCTAAAGGACAATAGGTTAGAGTTACCCCGTAGGGCCAGTGGCAGAGCATTCCAGAGCTGTGGTGCCCTTAACCCGAAAGAACGCCCCCAATACGGGCCTTCTTCATTCGGGGGACCTTCGCAAGAAACAAAGATTCAGAACGCAAAGCACGCCCCTCATCTATCTCAAGTTCCTCCCCAATGACCTCCTTCTCGGATTCCATCACTGCTACCCTCCACCAGTGCCCCTCATCTCTCCATAGCACCCCCACCCCTTGACCACCTCTTCGGGCTCCCTCACTGCCACCCTCCACTAGTGGCCCTCATCTCTCTGTAGTTTTTACATATTTTTTTCCCCTCCACCCCATGACCTCTTCCTCGGGTTCTCTCACTTCCACCCTCCCCCAGTACCCCTCATCTCTCCGTAGGTCCCCCCCACCCCGTGACCTCCCTATCAGACTCCCTCCCTGCCACCCTCCACCAGTGCCCCTCATCTCCCTGTAGCCCCCCATTGACCTCCTCGGATTCCCTCACTGTCACCCTCCACCAGTGCCCCTCATCTCTCTTTAGCTCCACCCCCACCCGTGACCTCCTCCTCTGATTCCCTCAATGCCACCCTCCACAGCGCCCCTCATCTCTCCGTAGCCCCCAACCCTTTGACCTCCTCCTCAGACTCCCTCACTGCCACCCTCCACCAGTGCCCCTCATCTCTCTGTAGCCCCTCTCCTTCATGACCTCCTCCTCAGACTGCCTCACTACCACCCTCCACCAGTGCCCCTCATCTCTCCCTACCTACCCCTCCATCCTATGACCTCTTCCTCGGATTCCTCGGAGTCCCTCACTGTCACCCTCCAACAGTGCCCCTTATCTCTCCGTAGCCCCTCCCACTACCTCCTCCTCGGATTCCCTCACTGCCACCCTCCAACAGTGCCCCTCATCTTTCCGTAGCCCCTCTCTCATATGCATTTCATTTGTTGTACAGCGCTACTCATATCAGTGTAGGGTGTCACAGTACTTTACATCACGCACACAATATACAGAGACAAAGAATCATACAATTATTTAAATCAGTCAACAGGGAATGTCACATAAACCAATGAGGATTACAAGGTGTATGAATCACGTCATCCATGCTGGTGGGCAGTATATTTTAACCACTTCGACGCTAATGACAAAGCCAGCTCGTCATGGGCGTTACCTGCCCTGCGCTCATGACGAGCTGGCTTTGTCACAAACAAGCCATTTTTACTTTTTCAGCGCACAGCAGGTAAACGCGGTAGCGCTGAAGCAGTTAAGAGGGTTTGGTCTGGGAACACAACCTTAGGATATAAAGAGTATTCCATGGAGGTCAGCTTTACTGATAAAAATGTATATCTGCCCAAACATACTCATTTTAGCAACATTAGAATAATGAAAGACTGAAGACGTTCTAACTAGATCACAAAACACAAAAAAAGCGAAGGTCTAACTATACCATTCATGTTTGTATGCAGCTCTTTGGTGACAGTTCGTTGGTCACTGTCCTATGTTAGGATTGTACCTTCTGAACTGCAAGTAACACTAGGATCTCTGTGACAAAGGCAGTAACCCACTGAGCTATCCACATAAAATACAGTTCATCTGCATGTAAAAAATACTAAAAGACAAATGATTGCTCTCCAGCAGGATCATTAATCACTTGCACCAGCCATGATAATGATAAAATGATAAAAATGGTTAAATGAAGCAGACACGAAGTATGTGTCCTGCTGGGCCTGTGCAGATCTTACCTACTACTCCATTAGTCAAACTTTGTGTCACAGCCTCATGAGATAAGCAGCTGCTGGGGTCAGGAAAGGTGAATAGGAATAAACAAACTTCTTTTCTCCTGAGCTGCATAGAAAAAGAAATAGCCATGCAGCAGAACAGTAGGCAAAGATTATCTTTGTCAAAGAAAGGATTTGTTGCCTTTCGCCATGTGGAGATGAAGGGGTGAAAAAATAAACAAAGCCTAACATGTAAATGGTCTTTTAAAGACCGGTGAAGTACTGGGGTGTGGCTGTGATAATCTCAAAAACTGTCTGTGTGTGTGTGTGCCGGGGAAGCTGTCTCAGGCCCGGGCGCACACACACAGACAACCTTGAGATTATCGCAGCCGCACCTGAGTACTTCACAGGTCTTTAAAAGACCCTTGACATGCTAAGAAGGCTTTGCTTATTTATTCACCCCTTCATCTCCACGTGGCACCTGCCTTTAAGCCCTCACTGCGAGGGCCAAGGCATATGTTTGGGTGGGCCAGGCTAATGTTTGGGTGGGCCTGGCCCACCCGGCTCACCCTCTAGAACCGGGCCTGACCGCTACACGCGCCATAGTATTTCCATCGGTACGCCGCTGCCCACAGCCTCCCCAGAACCCAAATAACACACAGACAAGTCTATTGGGAAGAAGAAGTTGCAGGTTTATTTGTTGTACAAATAAAAGGATGGGTTAACTTACAGATGACCCCCTCTGCCCCGCAACCCCTTGTTGCAGGGAGCCTGAAGATGAGCCAAAGAAACACCAGCGGCCTTAGCCCGGTGTGGTACCTGGGAGGATAACTCCTCCCACCGGTAGACCTATCGTCCACCCACTCCGCCCTCTGGACAAGGGAGAGTTAACTCACACCTTCCCCAGCCGGGCGGGGCGCTATAGGGCAAGCCCCCGGTTGCTCAGGCTTACAACCGCACTAAGGACTAACGGGGCGCCGTCGTACCCCAAGTCCCCAAGAAGGGCCCCTTGGAGTATGTATGACTCTGCATGGTGCGCTTTGCACTGGGGCTTCAGGTCCTGTTCCTGCGCCTGTCTTGTATGGGGATCGCCCTGTAACTCCTCCTGCAACAAGAGAAAAACATTAATACATCACTACTGTCCCCCCTCCCCACTTCCCCCCTTTTCAGCGGGTGAGCGGTAGGGAGGGGAGATGAAAAGCACGGGTCTCGCGTCCGGGCGGGAAAGGAGAGGGAGGGGCAGCCTGCGGCCCTACTGCTGGCGAGGATGAGCCAGGGATGCGACCTAACTCGTGAGGGGGCAGCAGCAAAGAGGGCGCGTGGTAGGATGGGCCACCCTTATATCCCCTCCCGTGGCCCCACCCTATATCCCGCCCCCCTTAGCCAGTACCACCCCACCTACCCACCCCACCCCCGGGAATGGGCTGCCCGGCTGCCCACGGACCTACTACGGGGTCTGCCCTCCTATGGGGTCCCCTGCAGGGACCACGGGCATCTGGCATAGTATTTCCATCGGTACGCCGCTGCCCACAGCCTCCCCAGAACCCAAATAACACACAGACAAGTATATTGGGAAGAAGAAGTTACAGGTTTATTTGTTGTACAAATAAAAGGATGGGTTAACTTACAGGCGACCCCCTCGGCCCCGCAACCCCTTGTTGCAGGAGCCTGAAGATGAGCCAAAGAAACACCAGCGGCCATAGCCCGGTGTGGTACCTGGGAGGATAACTCCTCCCACCGGTAGACCTAGCGTCCACCCACTCCGCCCACTGGACAAGGGAGAGTTAACTCACACCCTCCCCAGCCGGGCGGGGCTCTATACGGCAAGCCCCCGGTTGCTCAGGCTTACAACCGCCCTAAGGACTAACGGGGCGCCGTCGTACACCAAGTCCCCAAGAAGGGCCCCTTGGAGTATGTATGACTCTGCACGGTGCGCTTTGCACTGGGGCTTCAGGTCCTGTTCCTGCGCCTGTCTTGTATGGGGATCGCCCTGTAAATCCTCCACAGCCCTGGACGTGGCAACCGCTGCGCCCAGAGCCCCCACCACCTAGCTCCCAAGTTCTCCTCTATTTGCACCCTGCTGTTTCAAGAGCTTCCCCTAAGTCTAGTAGGAATATCGCCATGCCTACCTTGGACCAATGTATCAGTCTGAAGGCCCCATGCTCTTTTTTGGGAACAATACCCAGGGGGGAGACTATGAAATTGGCGAGTGGTGGCTGCAAGAAAGGACCCGCTACTCTCCCCAACTCCAGTTCTTTGGAAACTTTTGCTCTAACCACCTCAGGGTTGTCCTTAGCTGATTTCAAGTTCTCAGCATCTCGTGCCAACGGTGCCCCTATGTAAGGTATGACAAAACCTTCAGCAAAACCTCCCAGGAGCAGTCTCCCGTCCATTCTGTTCGGGTATTTATTCAACAGGGTGATCAATCGAGCCAGTCTTATTGGTGAGGGCCCTTTCACTGCTCTAAACTGTGTGGCTGGCTGGCTGGGAGGGGGAGTAGGGCCAAAGGCCCTACTGGGGCAGCCCAGAGCTGGGGAGGGCTTTAGAGGCGGGGGTGGGCCCCCCCCTCCCTCCGTAATGTCCACCTTGCTTATGCCCTTTGGATGTCCTACATGCTCCTGTCTGGTGTTGCCCTCCGCAATTGCTGCATGTGTGCGTGAACTTACAGGATTTCCCCCAGTGGCAATGCCCGCTGTTGAACAATCTGCATGACCCTGCCTGGGACTTCCCGCCTCCCCTTCTCTGACCTCTCCCCCGTTGGCCACCCCGAAAGGGCGGGGTGCTATGGTCGGTGTGTTGCGGTGTGTTACTCTTTTCAGTTGTTGTTATTTGCGTGTCCTGCCCTTTGCTGTTTGTCGCAACCCCTTGCAACGCCCTGGACCCCATGTGGTCCATCCAAAGTTGCACTTCCTTATGATCCCAGCGCATGTTAGGAGATCTGGACATCTTCTTTCTGAATTCCCTGTTGTAATTCAGCCAACCTACGCCCCCCCATTTCTTTGCCTCGTTATGAATTAATCTGCCGTACTGGACCAGGGTTGGTCCTTGATCTGAAAATTTTTCCATAATAATAGAAGACAATATAGCAAACGCTTCCAACCAGGTGTCAATCGATTTTTCTGGCCAAGGCTGAAACCTCACTTTTTTCTCGTCTTCTTTTAGCCCTGCCCTGCGCACGTCTGTACCCTGCTGCCCTAACATGAGTAGTGAGAAAATATCGATGAACTCTCTCTTCCATATTAGTTCTTTTGCCGCCAATGGGACCTCCCAGGACAAGGAAGAACGCCCTGACAACAAGGGGGCGTCCAGCACCACCTCCTCGCTAGGTGGCAACGCAGATGAAGGTGCTGGTGCTGGCGTTACGGGAGGAATCGGTGCTGCCAGGAGGGGGGGCACCGTGCTCGGTGTGTTTGGCATCGCTGGTGTTGGGTGTGCCGGTAACTCCAGGGATATGGGTGATGCTACGGGTAACGGTGCCACTGTTGCCAGAGGCGCTGGCGGAGGGGAGGACGGTGGGGCTGGCGCAGTTTCTCTCTTGCTCAGGGGTGACAACTTGTTCTGGTAGTGGCACCACCGGCGCCAGCGGGGCCCCCGCCGGGCGGGTCCCTGGGGCTGGACCGGCCGGTGCAGGTGGGCTAGGGGCTGAGCCCCCCGTGCCCCATACATTTGTGGGGCTTGCCCCCCCACCAATATTTGATACACTTTCTTTCATTTCCGTCATAAACAATTGTAGGGTGGACATGATCTTACCAAGATCGCTCTTTGTGGCGTATTCCGCCGAGGGTCGCGCGGGATCGTGCATGCCCGATGGGCCAGGCACCTCATGCACCAATGCGACTGCCGTTTTTGCTCCGCCCTTCTTTTTTGGCGGGGGTGGGAATTCTTTGCTCGTGGCAACCCGTAAACTTTTTGACGCCCTAGAGTGTCCTGCCCCGCCTGTGTCATCCTCATCCAGAGCTATAATGTCATTGTGACCACAGGGTTCCGGGGTGCTGGCATTGAGCAGATCTGTGGCCCACGCCAGGCCATTAGTCCTAACGAGTTGCAAGAAGATAGCCGCTTGAGCGTCCGAAGCCGACCCTGATCCTGATGCTGTTCTCTGTTCGGACATCCTGCGTGGCCTTTTAACCCCTGCAAGAAAAAGTAACGGTGACCATCCAAGCTATCGTCATGTTGTGGGTCCGTCAACCTCCCCTCCATTCTTGCTGTTGGTGCTCCCCTGCCCTTTGTGTACTTACTTCGTGCACTCACGCGCTGACGGGGTCTAAAAGGGCTTCGACTGTGATGCGACCGCTAATCCGACTGTGCGTCTCGCTCCTGTATCGATTGTAATAAAAACATAATTTAACGTTTGCCCCATCCTGCGTCAGGGAACCTAAGGAGGACCCAGGGAGACCGGACCATGAACACCGATCCCCCGGGATCAACTGCCTATGTCCCCCCTGTAAAGCGGCGAGGCGTCCCCCTCAGCCTTTCCTCGTTCTTACCTTCTTATTGTGCCTTGGCACCGTGCTCTCGCTGTCCTGAAGAGGCTTGCCTACCCCCGCCTGTAATAAGGAACACGCATTATACATGCACTGAGAGCGGCACATCATGAAATAAGACTATATTGGGAAACACACAGACATAGTTTATAACTTAACTATTCAAGGTGGCGTGCCTATGATAATAACGTCCCAATGTAATCTCGGCTGACTATGATAATAAAGTCCCAAAATAATCTCTGTTGACAGGATAGAGTGTACCTTTTCCGCGCTGATCCTGCACTGAGAGCGCCACTTCTTACATACAACTATATTGGGCCACACACCGACATCGTTTAACTAAAATCTCATAGGTGGCGTGCCTACGATAATGAAGTCCCCAAGCGAATCTGGCTGCCAGGTTAGAGCCTATCTTTAATGCGAGCTGCCACTTCTTCCTGTGAGCGGACCCTGGAGCAGCGCCAAAGAAACCCAAGACGGACCCCGGCTGGGCCACCTGAACGCCAGGTGCCGGGGCAGCGCTGGAGGCAGGGAGAAGAAGGGAACGCCACAGGGCATTGAGGGACTTTGACGGAGCACCCCCCACGAAACCGCTCGAGGCCGGGGCATTTACAGCAAGACCCGCCAAGCCTGCTCGCCCGGCCCCGTGTTCCACCCCCAGGGGCCACACAGGCGCGACACGGCAGCAAGGCTCACGGAAGGCATTGAACGGCCGGGGTGAGGGCGCACAGTGAAGCCCACTCGCCAGGCCCCGCGTTCCACCCCAAGGCGCCGTCCGACAGGAGGGGGGAATGGGGGGGGTGGAGGGCACGAACAGGCAGGGGGGGCTGTGAAGCAATGATCGGCCAGGCCCGACCCGACCTGTGAGCAGAAAATATTCCGATTAGGCATCTACACACTGGAACGAGGCCGGGACACCACCCCGGCGTGTACCCTGGAGGACAGAGGCCGCGGCCCGACAGAACAACCCACAAGCCCGCACCCTCGATCAGATGCACTCGCAGGGTTACACGGGACGCGGGACACGGGGGGGGGTCGGACCAAACGGCCCCACCAAACGGCTGGGGACACCCGGGGCACGCACCATGTACGTGGCCCAAGCAGTCGAGATGCGCCCCACGCAGCCCCCCTACAACGGTGAGCGTGGCACCAGGGACAACAGAACCACAGGCCTGTCCCCACAACAGCACACGCGGCCGGTACGTTCGGCCAAATGGCCAGTTACCCCCACCTCCATCGCGGCCCGTCACTAAGCGGGCCGCCTAGCCCCGCTCGACCTCGAAGGGAGTGAGAGGCGGAGGGGGGTACAGTTCGTAGGCCTCAGCCCGTAGGCCTCACTCACCGGCAAAAGAGTGTATTGCCTGGCCTCCCGACACCCTGAGCATCGGAGCACCGCACGGTACAGTAGTGCTCCGCGGCACGGGGCCCTCCCGCATCAGCGGGGCCCCCCACCGCATCCGCCGCCGGGCGGAGCGCCCAACGCCGCAACAGACAGCAAGGAGAACCCGCCCGGAAACACGAGGCATGTCGGGCGGCTGGTGAGAACAGACCGCCATTTGGCAGGGGGAAGGTGTGGTCGGACTGTTAGCGCGGCCATCTTAGGGGCGATGCTCCGGTGCAATCAACGGCGGCACACCAAGCACCCGTCCCAACGATAAATGCAGAAAGGGGCCACCCAACACAAGAAAGCCCCGTGCCCGGGAGGAAAGCCGTTTATTAATTACCCTCGTTGTGTCTGCGGGTGCCCGCCCCACTGTACGGTCGCCATCGCACTTCATGAAGTGCGCCAAGACCCCCTGTGTTATCGATCATCGTATGTTATGGCTCCTTCACTGCCCATTATTTGTGCGAGCCGGCCATCGAGATAATAGGAGGGTGCATCGTCGGAGGCGGGGGGAGATTAATCGTTAAACGCTGCCCCGTTCTAACCAAGCCTATTGGCGAACCAGGCCAAATAGCCCCATACCGGATGGCATAAACATACTGGCTGGCATAAAAACAATCTACACTCCAAGCTCCCAGCTCGTGCTGCCACCCAAACCTCACACGACAAGCCCCACACGACCGACGCGTACACAGACCTCGTGCCTCCCCGTGGACATAGCCACGGAGCCCTGTCGACTTGGGTTTTGCCCAAGGACGAGGCCCAGGGGGAGGCAATGGTGGTCCGCTTAACTTGTCCTCGTAGAGAGATGAGATGAAAAGCGTGGGTCTCGCGTCTGGGCGGGAAAGGAGGGGGAGGGGCAGCCTGCGGCCCTACTGCTGGCGGGGAGCAGCCAGGGATGCGACCTAACTAGTGAGGGGGCAGCAGCAAAGAGGGCGCGTGGTAGGATGGGCCACCCTTATATCCCCTCCCTTGGCCCCACCCTATATCCCGCCCCCCTTAGCCAGCGCCGGCCCACCTACCCACCCCACCCCCGGGGATGGGCTGCCCGGCTGCCCACGGACCTACTATGGGGTCTGCCCTCCTATGGGGTCCCCTGCAGGGACCACGGGCATCCTGCAAAGACACCATCCAGCAACGATGAAGGCGGTGGGGGTGTGCCCGCCGAGGAGACGCACGCCAGCGTAGCTCCACTCCGGGCAGGCAACTCACGCGGAGTGGGCACCCGCTTCGAGCATAACACCGCCGGGTACTTCAGTTATAGACACGGCGAGGCGTGGGGAAGACCCGGCGCCTCGTCGCTAGTGTAGTGTCAGTGAGGGGTAGGACACCAGCGGGCATGAACTAGGCCGCAGGCTTGGGCCGGACTAATTAATAAGACACGCACTCTAGATTAACTCACTGGGCCTAGACCCCGAGCGGTCTTGAGCCCCCCTCGGGGTGCGTGGGTATGTGTAGAGCGACGAGCGGACGTGAACGGGACAGGTGGCTCTGTCACTACAGTGCTGTATGAGCCCCTTTTGATGCTTTGCTAATCACTAACTATTGTGAAGATTTTTTAAAGACCCGTTTTGGCTTCTGCCTCTGACCTGCTGCATTTGGCGCCAATTAACCGCCATGATGGATTAGGCTTTGTGTGAGGAAGTCCTTTGACTGACTGACTGCGGATATGAAAAATATCCAAGAGGGTCTTGAGAGCTCTGAGGGTCACTGCTTTCCAGACGCCAGGGTTTTGAAACGAATTTGTTGTTCCATTACCAGACTACGAGTTATGGGCCTTTCAATCAAACAAACCCTCTGCTGACCTTGAAGGCTGTTTATGATCAACTCCAGGGGCCTCTCCGAGTTGCAGGAAAAGTATATTTATTGAACTCACGGAGGTTCCACTGGTTTAATAAACAATGCAGGACAAGCGAAGAGAAAATAAAAAAAATAAAAGTGAAACAAATTAGTATTCAAATGCGCTCTCGCCAAATTCACTGCTTTAAATGTAGGATTTGAGGAATGGAACGTTACTAAACGCTGACTCAGTTGCTTCTTTTTTCTTGACATAAATTCTTGGATGTACTGCAGACAGGTCCAATCTGATGAGATATGGCAATTGGCGCTCGCAGGCTACAACTCACAAAATACAGTGCGGGCTACTGTGTGGCTGGCATGCTTCAGCCGCGTTCGAAAGATTTTCCATTACCGTTTTCAGTTCCCAATTCACTCATTACCCTGATTCTTTGGTAAGAACGCTCCATGCATAAAGCACCCGAAAATATATTATTATGCGTGGAAACAGCCAGTATATTTTTCTAAATGCCACTTGAGGTCGCTGTTTGACCACAGAGCTTTGTCGTAATGTGACACCGGGCACTGGTACTCTAAAGCAAGTACGAATGGAAGAAAGCAAGCATGCCAGTCCAGGCTGAATAACTCGGGTGCACCCAGCCAGCAGTGGAAAAGCGGTGCTCTCTTGCAGCTGCGTAACAATGTAAAATTCTTAATTTAGGCAGGCGTGCGACCACTCTGCCTCTGAAAAAACACAATATGCCATATCACAATCTCTTCTCCTCTGGAAGTCATATCCCTGCAACCTAATAGTACTTAACCGCCTCTAGCTCACATATTAATCCCACCAGCCATGTGCCACATACCCCCTCCAGCACCCGCTAATGCCCAAATGACCCATATAACTTTAATCTACAGCAAAGAAACTGGAATTAATGCATGGGGTGGTTTGTTTGAGAGCACACGATTAATCACAATAGCCACTGCACTAGCCACTAACCCTGGTTTCTGAGCAGCGTGCTGACCAGCGTAAAGTGCTTCAACACCTCGTCACGGATAGTTAGCGCTATATAAATGCAATCACAGCCACACATTACAAATGCAGCAGATGAGCAAACCCAATTGCCCTACAAGGGATTCAGCCCGGGCTACTGCAGTTTCCAGGACACACACTATTCTTCAGTTGATATGTACTGGGCTGCACTTGAAATGAGGTGCCCATGAAACCTTCTACCAATACATGTGCAGGGTATCCAGAGGTTGAAGTGCATGAAAAGGCATGGGGACTGTGATCCTGAGTGCAATTGGGACAGGGCCAGGCAATGACTTAAAAAGAATACAAAAATCGGCAACTATTCTTTTGTTTTCCTTTCACCTTCATTTAAACGCCAAATAAATGCAATGCAAATACAATAGAAATACATACAAAATATAACACAAATATTTTAAATGTAAAATAAATGCAAGTTAAAGTAAATAGGAGAATTGCATTTTACAATGAAAAAAAGAAAGCTTGATTGTTTAACACAGTCACTACAGATGTCAGTGTGTGTGATCAGTCACAAGACTGAATACTAGTTGGTACACTAGGGAATAGCAACTTGTGTATTTATAGTGCTACAAGGTCATAGCCTGCAAATCAAAGCGCTGATAATATGCAAGTCATTGTTCTAAAATTGTATTACACACATTAGAATATAGGTTGCCTAAAAATGTGCAAGCATATTTAGGGACTGATTTAGAGTTTGGTAGATGGGTACTCTGTCACAAACAAAATGGATACTCCATCCGTCTTATTGCAAAAGTATTAAAATATATTGCACTTGAAATAGGACCGTATCCTTTTGGCAAATCATGATTCGGGTCCTTAGAGTTTCAGATAAAGCAAGTATTTTTTAGCAAAATGCCTGCAAAACTGTCATCCAAGCATTGATTACGTCCCGCGTAGATTATGCCAAAGCACTATATGTCGGTCAGCCCGGCTACCTGCTTAACTCCTTCCACGCTGATGACGGAACCGCTCCTTCATCAGCCGCGGTAGCACTGTGCTGATGACGGAGCGGTTCCATCATGGCCCGCCCGACGCGCCTGCGTGGTGCTGATTTTGCGCCTGCGTGGCGTGTTTTATTGAGCAGGCGGGGCCATGACGGAACCGCTCCGTCATGAGCACACCGGAGCGGTTCCGTCACCAGCATGGGCGAGCCACGCCCCCCCCCCGCCCCCTTAGCGCTACTGCGGAATAGCCACCGCAGCGAAGTTGTTAATAATCTACAGGTGATCCAGAATGCTGTGGCCAGATTACTACTTAACCTCCCCAAGAGGGCCAATGTTAGGGTGCATCTCCGTGATCTACACTGGTTGCCGGTGATAGAGAGGGTGAATGTCAAATCCCTGGTAATGGCACATTCCGCCTTATATGGCCGTGGCCTGGTCTATCTTAAATTTGGATTTAGTTTCTACTCACCGGCCAGGCAGCTTCGTTCTTCTAACAAGCTACTGGCCAAGCTACTGGCAAATGTTCCCAGGGACCGCAAACAGTGGGCCGGTGGCAGCTCCCTGTCAGGTCTGGGGGCTGTGGCCTGGAACCAACTTCCGGTCGAGGTTCGAGCTGTCCGTGCTCCGAGCGTATTTAAGAAGAAGCTGAAGACATTTCTTTTTAGATAAGTTCTCTCAAGCTGTTCATTCCACCTGCTAGGCATGCGCCGCAACCCTCCCTGGAGTAGATGTGTGCGATACAGTGGCTAATAATAATAATATGCAATTACACTATACCAAATGAAAACCTTTTTTGTTTCCAGTAGAGACACGCTCTGGAACTCGGGTGATAACACCCTTACATTACCTGTCATAAATAATAAATTGTTGTCACCATGAAGTCTCAAATGACTCCATAAGTTAAAGCCACATACTGGCTCCCAAGCAGCCTTTAGATTTGCTGATTAAGCAATTAGACACATTTACATTTCTTTCAGGTCAAAGGCACCTTGGTGAGAAAACTTACTCAGCCCCGTATTCTTTGTTTTTCAAATTGTATATATAAAGACCATTCCATAGGAGCCAGGTGCTGATTTAAACGGCATTATCTATTCTCACACTTCTGTTCTACACCCATGAGTAAGCGCAGTATTAGCTTGGTTAATGCGTGTCAGCAGTTTCAGCCATCTCCGCATGCCAGAATGCACTGACACGCTTCTGTCCATTAACTAGAATGGAAAACTTAAGCAATCTCTCACACTCATTTTATTTTCAAAATCATGCAGTGGCATATCACAAAAACTTAAGAAGAGCATAACTCTGGTCCTGACGGATGACATAAAAAAGTCCCATACCGGGTACACAACAAACACGCACTGTTCAATCTATGGTACTCCATGGAGAAATGCGCTACCCCTCCACAAAGACACTTTGAGACCTTATTAGGTGCATTGAGTGCTGTATAAATATAACTACAATGCAATACAACTTACTCAAACACCAGAGCACTGGCTTGCCATAATAAAGGCAGCATAGAGCTAGGCAAATCTCTATTGACATTACCTATACCTGCCTACTATAAGTGTACAGACTTTAATTAGACCCTGATTTAAATTTGTGATATAAATTCCAATCCATACGCAAACAGACAGGAATTCTGAGTTGTGCAATAATGACCCAGTCTGCAATTTTCTCCTGGCAGATTTGACCAGAAAAAGGCTGAGGACATCTATCAGAGTAAAATGCTAAGACATAAACTTATAACAAACAGTAGTCGATGTGATAAACACAGATTCCACATATCAGGCTTCATTGTGAGGTGGTGAACTCAGGTGAAGTTAATTATGTTACCTGTTCAATACCCAACATCAGCATAGCTGTAATTACAGCATGACTAATTATCATTCAAATTCTTCATACCTTGCAACCTTGCCTTAGTCTTCAAAGCTGCCAGCAGGCAAAATATAGTTCTAAAGGGAACACCAAGAATGATCTGATAAAGAGTAAAGTAGTAGAGTAAAAAGGGCTGCAACTCCACCTTTGACACACACATCACACTTTGCAAGCGCCACATAAAGGTCGACAACTCATACAATTCAAATTGCCTGTTACTGCTACTAAGACTTCTTTTATTTCAACTTCTATTTCTCAAGCATCCAACTCTTCAAGGGCTATTTTACAGACAGTCTCCAATGTCACCAAATTTCCCTGTGTCAAAATGATTGTTCCCACTCCCAAGTTGTTTGTAACAATTTGGCCTCTTTTTTTCTATGACAAGATCAAGTTCATTTCATGATTGTATTGTCCAGCTTCCAGTTTCATCCTGTCTCATGCAGCATGATTACAAGCCATCATCCTTTTTTGTTACTCCTCTCACAACCCTCCCAATCATTAAGAAAGAGGAGGTGTTTTCCTCCTCGCTTACCTCCCTGTATTTGGGCTCCCAATTTGATGTATGTCCAGTCAGGACTCTTTAATCTTTGTCTGTGGTTGTTAAACTTGCTTTTACCCTCATCCTTAACACCTGTTGTCCTCTGGCACTGTCCCTGGTGGATGGAAGAAAGGGGTTAAAGAAGTCAAACTTAGACCCCAGGGCAGAAACTACCCCCAGTCTTATCTTTCTTTTGCCATCAGCCACTAAAATGAGTGAGAAGTTCTGGCTCACAGCTTTCTAAACATCTTGAAGAGCAATAGCTACTAGATGCTGGCCGGATGAGTTTATGGCCCGGTTTAGAGACTGTGCCTGCCCTTTGTCTGTATTGAATGACATCAGGCAAGATTACAATGATGGCATTTCCACTTGCTTATCCCTGCTTTTCCAGTAGTGTCGTCCTGAGGATGAGGGTCTTAAGGAAACCCCTTTTTATTCCGTGCCACTTGAAAGGTTTTGTTAACACTGCCATCATTTCCAGATTGAACTATGCCAATGCCTGCTACTTGGACTTCCTATGTAATCTGTTTACAAGTTACAAGGCACTGAAAATATCATAGCATGACTTTTCAGGAATTTCATGAAAATTGAATGTTACTCAGAGACTCATCGCAAGCTGTCCTGGTTGGCAGTTTCTAGAAAGATCCATTATAGGATGCTCTGGATTGCCCACAGAGCCTATTAAGAAATAGGCCCCATGCGCCTTAGGTGTTTGCCTCCAAGTCTAAGTGGTGTCCTCCTCCTGCTATCAGTCTTCCTATTCAGAAAGGCTCAGTGAATGGGTGGGCTAAAGGGGGTAATATTCCTTCTCTTTTGTTGCTTGCTCTATTTGGAATGCACTCAGTCTTTCCATGCACAAAATAGAGAATGTTTCTATGTTCAGGAATGCTCCAAAAACTCATCTATTTTATTGATTACTTTAATATCTTTTCTGATTTTGTTAGCCAAGATGCCTTAGGGTGTTTGTTGCACTTTTTAAGTAACAACTCAACTCAAATCTTGTATCCATATGTCTTCAATGTATTTAGAGGGTGCCCTTAGTCACTAAACAGAAAAGGGTTGTGCCTCTTATCCTTTGGCGATGGAGCACTGTCATCTGAGGGACAGCTCCGGTGTCTGCCACATGGCCTATGGATATACTGAAAGATTGGTCAGCTATGTGAAGCCTTCAAATATAATTTTTGTCTAACCAAACATATACCTCTGCAGTCACAGCAAACGCATCCATGATCCGTTTTCAGAAAGTATTGTAGGACAGATGTTGAATTCGCTTGAACATATGTGAAGTGTGTTTTTCCCCCGGGGATGGTGGCTATGCAAAGCAGTTGACCCTAAGTCCTCTTGGGTAAGCATTGCATCACTGTGTCCTGCCTCTTCACATTAGTGTAGTCTCACAGCACAAAATGCTTGTGAAACCTTATTCTGTTGTAAAACTAAGCTTGGCACAGTAAAAAGCTGCATCGTTCTGATAGTTTATATAATATGTTACCAATACAAACCCATTACAGAATGAAAACACTACTTGCTCCAGTATTACAATGACAACCCAGGCCAGGGTAATTGCTTTAAATTGAGATTTAGGAACAACCATTATAGAGAATACGATCATTCTAAAAGGATTTCCCCTGCAAGATTCATAAAAAAGCATACGTTTTATAGTGGATTTGACACTTCCACTGCTGGGAGCTTCAGAACAAAATGAAAAGCATGGTTGTTTTTATTCTCACATATGCTATTAGAAGGCACTATTTCTGTTTGAGTGACCTCTTTGAAGGACACTGCCTATTAGCCACACATTCTATGTGTCTTTAAGCTTGAAGGAATACTACTATACAAAGGACAATTGATGGACAGAATGCTGAACAATGTCAAACATTCACCCCAGTACAGAGTTCTGGGCCTAAAACCATTGTTGTTTTGCTCACCATGCCATTCAAGTTCAGACCCAGCCATATGCAAATCAGCTTCAACCCCACTCCCCATTGGAACAGGCCAGCCTGAACTGCCAGGCATGGTCCACACTGGCACGGAAGCAAGCATCCTGGGGCCGGATTTGGGTTATTACCCCTCATCAGCCAGGCTAGCTTGACTCCAGTGACATGGAGAGCACAGGACCCACGTCTGGGTATACCCATATGACTTGAGGTGACAAATGAAAAAAGAACAATTGATGGACAGAATGATGAACAATGTCAAACATTCACCCAAGTACAGAGATCTGGGTCTTAATCAACTATATTTTCACTCACCAGGCCATTCCAGTTTAAACCCAACCATATGCAAATGAGTCTCATCCCTGCTCCTCTTGGGAACAGTCCAGCCCGAACTGCCAGGCCAGGTCCTTCCTGGACTGGAAACAAGCGTTCTGGGACTGACTTCGGGGCATCATCCCTCATCAGCCAGGATAGCTTAACTCCAATGGCATGAGAGCACGGGACCCACATCGGAGCATACCCATCCCACTTGGGGTGGCAAATGCAAAAATTGCTTTTTATGGGCAGAATGCTGAACAATGTAAAACATCCACCCAGTACAGATATCTGCGCCTAAATCCATCGTTTTTTGGATCACCATGCCATTCCATTTTAAATCCAGCCATATGCAAATCAGTCTCACCTCTGCTCCCCATGGGAACAGTCTAGCCCAAACTGCCAGGCCAGGTCCTCCCTGGACCTGAAACAAGCATTCTGGGAAATGGGTTTGGGTTTCTCACCCCTCATCAGCCCGGCTAGTTTGACTCCAGGCACTTGGAGAGCACAAGACCAACGTCTGGGCATGACTGTCCCACTCGGGGTGACATAATGCAAAAAGAACAACTGATGGCTGGATTAAAGCTAGTCTGGCTGATGAGAAGTGTTACCCTGAAACCAGTCTCAGGATGCTGGTTTCTGGTTCAGGGAGAACCTGGCCTGACAGTTTGGGCTGGACTGTTTCCATGAGGAGCAGGGTCAAGACTGATTTGCATATGACTGGGATCAAACTGGGGTGGCATGTTGAGCGAAAATAAAACATGGATTAAACCCAGATCATTGTAAGTGGAGCGAGTGTTTCCATTGTTTAGCATTCTGCCCATCTTTTGTTCTTTTTGCTTTCTTTGCCATAAGTGGGAAGGGTATGCTTAGAAGTGGGTCCAATGCTCACTGTGCCGCTGGATTCAAGCTAGCCTGGCTGGTGAGGGACGTTACCCCAAATTCAGTCCCAGGATTCTTGTTTCCGGTCCAGGGAGGACCTGGCCTGGCAGTTCGGGCTGGACTGTTCCCATGAGGAGCAGGGTCTTGACTGATTTGCATATAGCTGGGTCTAAACTGGGTGGTGTGAAGAGCAAGAAAACAATGGACTAAACCCAGATCTTTGTGACTGGGGTGAGTGTTTGAAGTTGAGCATTCCGTCCATCATTTGTTCTTTTAACTTTCTAAAAGTGGCATTTTCAGACCAGAAGTTAAAAAATAAACTTCAGTAAAAGATGTGTTTTTAGATTGTGAGTCCAGAGACACCAGACTCCAATTTGCTATCTGCTCCCAATTGGAAGATAAACTTGTAAAGTGTTACAAGACTCAGAAAAGTTAAAATCTGTTCACTCTCAATCTATACTGACCCACGCAAAATATCTAGACCAAACAGTCGACAAACATCACTCTTGGATAGACAATGAGGTCAATTAATTAGTCCCTGAAAAAAAATCAACAAACCATAGATTGACACCTACCGAACCATGGTATTTGGATAAGCTCAAAATACAAAAACAACTGTGTGATAAACTAGAACGACGATGGAGACAGCACTATAAGACTAATGACAAAGACTTATACAAAAAATCCATAAAGGAATATATAATCATGATTTTTCAAGAAAAATCATCATTTTTTACCCCAAAAAATCGAAACTGAGAACGATTCAGTAAAAGAACTTTTCAAAATGATGAAATTGTTCTCAAACATTTCTGAGAAGAAGAACTCCAATTCCAGACAGTCCTTTTGTAACACACTGGCCTCTTTTTTTACTCCAAAGTTGAAGATGTTTCTTCAGTCTTTACAGCAAAGCATATATGACTCCTAGTCTATCAGATGATATCTCCTCACCCACGGGCTCGGAAGCGTTAATCTGTTTTTCCCAGATAACTACGGATCAGGTACTCCAACTTATCAAATCTACAAAATCTTGGTCCCCTGAGGATCCTTGCCATGCAAAAATTCTTCAACAAGCCCCTGAAATAGTTTCAGATCATCTAACAAACATCTTCAATGATATGCTTAATACATGGTACTTTCCAAAAGTCGGGGAAAGAGCTTTCATCCTCCCTCTAATAAAAAAAAAAACCTCCCACTTACTGACCTGTGTAACTATTGTCCTATATCTTGGTTGCCACTTCCAGCAAAGATCATAGACAAGGCTAAATATCAACAGTTTCTCTAACAAAAGAGAGGGACCCCAGAGTCCAAAAGGGTAGGGTACCAAATGACAATTGTCAAAAAAGATTCCCTTTTGGGTATTATTATTATTATTAACGAATTTTGTACCGCGCACGGTTACCCAGAGGCATCCCAGCGCTTATAGAGAATCAGAGCAAGTTGCCTATGTGAAACAGAACAAATTTAGAATTATTCTGGAAATAGATAAGTTTTCAAATGTTTCCTGAACCTGAGCAGGTTTGGTTCAGAGCGTAGTGAGAGTGGGAGGGAGTTCCAGGCGTGTGCAGTATGAATAGAAAAGCTCCTGCCACCTGAACGGGCTCTCCTAATTCTCTTTATCTGAAGGAGGTGTTTATTATTGGAGCGTAAGGCTCTGGTGGGCTTATATGGCTGAATCATGTCCTTCAGAATAGCAGGTCCTTTCCCCTGCATGCTCTTGTGAGCAATACAGAGGGCTTTGAAGGTCACTCTCTCTTTGACCGGGAGCCAATGGAGTGCCTTTAGAGCGGGCCTGGCTGATTGCCTGGCCGGAACGTTCCGCAGCAGCCTGGCTGCCGCGTTCTGCACTTGTTGCAGGATTTTGAACGTTGATTCCGGTGCTCCGAGAAAGAGTGCATTACTGTAGTCCAGGCGTGAGATGATTAGACCTTGGACTAACAGCTTCCGGGAGAGTTCAGGTAAGAGGGGGAGAACCTTACGGGCCGAACGGAGCAGTCCATAACACACGCCAGCGATCTTCTTGGCGTGTGTCCTAAAGGACAGATCAGGCTCCAGCCAGACCCCCAGGCTCTTAATCTCCTTCTTTGGGTCAGGCGGAGTGCCCATACAGTTGGGCCAGCTGCTCGGCGAGAGGGCAAAGCTTGAGTGGCCCAAGATCATCAGCTCAGTTTTTGAGCCATTCAATTTGAGCGATGACCTGGTCATCCAGTCAAACACCTCTCTTAGGCATGAATGGAGCGTTTCAGGCTGTTTTTCCAGCTGTGTCAGACCCACCACTAGCTGAGTGTCATCCGCATAGCTTATGGTCTTAAAGCCAAACGGAGACACCACACCCTCCAGGGGTGCCATATACACGTTAAATAACGTAGGGCTCAGGGATGAGCCCTGAGGCACCCCACAGTGAAGTGGAAGGGGAGGAGATTTTGCGTTGCCTTCCCAAACCTCGGGTACAACTCTATATCATAGAACAAATAGTCACCATCACATCACATTCAAACCGGAGCAATAAAGGAAAAGCTAATTAAAACAAAGGCAGTTTATTCAATAAATTCAATTAAAAAGACTTGTCATTTCTATTTGTCAGACACAAATTAAAAACTACAGAGATTAAACACAGTGATATTTTAATGTGTTTAATCTCTGTAGTGTTTAATTTGTGTCTGACGAATAGAAATGACAAGTCTTTTTAATTGAATTTATTGAATAAACTGCCTTTGTTTTAATTAGCTTTTCCTTTATTGCTCCGGTTTGAATGTGATGTGATGGTGACTATTTGTTCTATGATATAGAGTTATACCCAAAAGGGAATCTTTTTTGATAAAATTGACTGTCTTTATTGATGCAAATTGCCTTCTAGATGGTACGCAATTTGTCTTTAGAACCCAACACGGCACAGAGGCAGCGCACATTTTTGCATCTGAGAACATAAGAGCCCCTTTAAATAGAGGATAAAATGCTGCTCTAATACTGTTAGACCTCTCAGCAACATTTGACATGGTCAATCACAACATTTTGATTGACAGCCTCCGTTCACTGGGAATCAGAGAACCAACCCGTGCTTTCTTAACATCCTTGTTGTCACAACAAAATCAGTGTGTAGCAATGGATGAATATGTATCTAATTTCTTCACCCTTCCGTGTGGTGTTACTTAGTCCTACTCTTTTTAATCTATACTTTACACCACTGACCAAACTCATAAAATCAGTTGGGTTCCCAGTTATTTCTTAAGCTGATGACAGCCAAATTGTGGTCTCTGTCTCAGGCAGCCAAGACCACACAACCATCAATTTCCATAACTACATGAAAAATATTGGGAACTGGATAAACAAAAACTGTTTGAAACTTCATTCAGGAGAAGACGGAAGTTCTTCTCTTTGGAAATAACACATCTTTTTGGCTTCCCTGCTGGTGGCCCTAAGAAATGGCTGCTTAACCAAACCCAGTTGAAAAAGTATGGAACATTGGCATCATCTTCGACAATAGGCTGACGTTCAGCAGCCAGTGTAATCAAATTGCATCTTCTGTCTTTTACATCCTAAAAATAATCAAGAAAAGTCTCCCCTTCATACCAATTAATCTTAAAAAAATAGTCGGTACAGCATTAGTCCTGTCTAAACTGGACTAGTGCATCGCTCTGTATATCAATATGCAACAAAGCTGTCAGACAAAACTACAAACACTAAAAAACACTGTAGCTTGTCTCCTGTTTGGACTACCCAAACATCAATCAGCAACTTCTGCACTTAGGGAGCTACACTGGCAAGCCATTAAGAAAAGAAAAGGCGCTGTGCATTACCTTTAAAGCACTACACAACATTGGACCTTACTAATTCAAAAATGATCTTGGTACATCCCCACAAGACCATGATGCTCTATAGCTGCAAAAACTGTAGTAATCCTCAAATAATTTTAGAAAACCTCTTTTTTTTGGGGGGGGGGCAAAGGTTGTGAGGTTGGGATAACTAAGCTGTAAAACTCTCTTCCTCTTAAATTGAAGGAATGATCAATATTTTACACTTTATGAAAGCTCTTAAAACATGGCTTTTTAGTCAATAATCCATCTCTGCTCTGTTCTGTTATTTTCTCTTCAGCATTCAATCCTAGCCCTAAACTGTCCTTCTCAAGGCAGCGCCAAGACACCCTCGGGTAGACGAGCGCTTTATAAAAATAAATAACATAACATAACAGAGTCAGCCGATGCTAGACCCAAAAAGCAGATATAGTACCACCTTCTCCACCCAAGTGGGGCTGAGAAGATAACAGAAATTCAGCTTTACAATATCATTGGTAGCTGAGGTCTTCCAGAGCGCCATCAGGAAGACCTTCTCTGGGCTGGAAGAGGTACTAAATAGCTGCTGTGATATCCTGATATACTAGACCACTCTTGGGGAATATCATCACCGACTCAAGCAAGGCTGGCAGAGCGGGGACGTACACTATAAACCACTATCACAAAAGGTGCTTGAGCGGGGATACTCAACTACAACGCAACTTTTGTGTGCTAGATATCCTCTTATAAAATCTTCTGAAGGAATCCAAAAATATATTAGAGAGGTTGCCTCACCCACAACTTATGCAGACATTCTTCATCATTGGCAGTCCCCCTACACCGGAATTGGTGGATACCACTCCAGCGACTCAACCTCTGGGGGAGTTCTTTGATATTCTTTACCTGGATTCAAGCAGAGATCCAGGTTGAAAGTAAAGATATCTCAGGTTATACCAGGAATTACCTTTATTAATGGTTAGCCTTGATTTGATACGATTGAAAAGGTTAGTTAGGAAGGCTATTTGAAGAAAAACAATGATTCGTCTATCCTCTCACTATTGGCGACATGTTTTGACTGAGAACTAATCCCTTGTGGGTCAACAGTCTTCTTCAGCATCTTAACCCTCACTGCCTATTGCATACACTCCATGCTTATAGGTGAGGCATAAGACTCTCATACCTGAGTTAGACACCAAATAAAGGGGTATTTTCAAGCATCATGGTCATGATGGGGGGGAAACCTCCCCTGCAGTCACACATTCGTCAAGGGGTTGGTGCGCCCAGCAGTACTGATGTCTCCCCCTAGTCTGCCTTGAAAGATCGTATGACCGACCCCTTGACAAATGTGTGTGCATGGGGTGCCCATCAATAATGACATGATACTTGAAAATACCCAGTATTGGGTGTCTTAATCAGGTCCGGTAAGTACAGCTGAATCCTACCTAGAGCCAAGCTGTGCCTAATTTGTGCTGGTGGTTTCTGGTGCTCAGCCCCTGCACTTAATCAACACCAGCACTTTACATGAGCACCAGTTAACCACACATACATTTATTGTAGGCACGAGGAAATTAAGTGATTTGCATAGACTCTTAGGATGTTGAGCCCAGGGATAGATTCGCCAGCTCCAAAGTCTGTAGCTTTGGCCATCACGCCACATCCTCGCCCCACTTTCGTGGTTAGGAATTGGGTCTGTTTTAGGCGGAGCTAACAAGGGAAATGGGCTTGTGCAAGGTGCTTCCTGGAGAGAGCCTCGGCACTTATTTGACAAATGAACCCCTGTCTGCAACTAAGTGCTGCGTGACTACGTTTGCAACGTGAGAGCGAAAGACTACTTGAACAACAGCGTGAGACTGCCTAAAGAGGGGAGGAACCTACATTAGCCACCAAGGTCCTACGTCTGATACATACATGTACACAGCACGCGCTGCGATGACGGAGTGCGGCCACGGGGTTAAATAGAGGGGTAGATGGGAGCTCATGGCCACTCCGGCACAGTGCCCATGGCATAAGGAGCGTGTGTTCTGCTTGCGGTTCAAGGAGCGTGTAGTGCAGCGCTACACCTCCTTCTGACATGGAAATGCTCGTCTAACGTAAAGATTCCATAGAGTATCACTGTATTTTTTTTAAGGGTCGCAGTAGGATTTGGCGACCTTGTTAGAGCTCGAGGTTATGTTAGACCGTCGCCTCTCGAGTCTTTAGCCAGGTATCTACCCTCTCTGTAGCCAGTGTTCCCTATGCTGCACCCCCACCACCCCCACCGGGCCAGGGTCAACTTTCCTCATGACATGTAGGCGTAATCCCTCCGCCGGTCCTCTCGGTGCCAACCCCAAAACCAGCCCTTCTGTGCCAGTGTCACCCCGTCGCCGTCAAACACCTGTCGCCCAGTGCCGGCTCCCGGCTCTCCGGGGCGGCCGGAGGCCTCTACCCTGACCCCCTCCGGACTCCGGCGCGTGCCCGGCGGCCCCCGGCCCGGTCTGCCCCCTGTCCTCAGATGACAGCGAAGATGGCGCCTGTCCGTGTTTACATGTGTGCCGCGCCGCAGGCAGGGCAGCGAGGGCAGCCCCCGGCGCCGGCCCAGCCCCGGAGCCCCCGGCCCCGGCGGTAGGCAGGGCGGCACTGCGGAGGGAGCGCGGGAGACTCCCCCGGGCAGCCCCAGCAGTGCTGCAGCGGCCGCGCAGACACCGCCTCCTTCCTGCGCTACCTGCCGAGCCCTCCTCCTCCTCCTCCCTCCTCCAGAGCGCAGGCGGCAGCGGCAGCGGCGGCCGGGACACCGCTGGGGAGGCTGCGGGGCCGGGACACCGCTCTCTCCCGCGGGAGCCGCCATGGAGCCCGCCGCACCCGCCCTGGGGCTGCTGCCCCTCAGCGAGGCCGAGCAGAAGTGCTACTCGGAGCTGTTCGTGCGCTGCCAGGCGGAGGGGGCGGGCAGAGGGACCGCCGCCGGGGGCAGCAAGGTGGGCGAGCTCTTCAGGGCAACGCAGCTGCCCGCGGACACTCTGCACCAGGTGAGAGCGTGCGGCTGGCCGGGCACGATGCGCCCACATGCAGCCTCCTGCACAACAGCACTAGCGTCCAAAACACTTCCTGCCACTGACCACACATCACTTGCAATTACTTTGCATCAAGTTGCACATAAAAAAATTCCTTTACATTCTCGGTTCACCCTCTTTGCTTGCCATATTACCAAACCGTTTAAGTTTCTTTGGGGTGGATGTAATCCGGTTTGTGATTCTCTGTAAATTTAACACGCCTGAACTCTCGTGTCAGTCTACAGGTATTCGCATTCTTTCAAAGCCTTGTTTACTTCAAATATCTTTTCAGATTAATCTACAGGTAGTCACTTTTTCCTCGTGCATAGCATGGCTCGCTGCTGCACGTATACTTTTCGGATGTTGAACAACATACTTTCTTTGCTCTCTTCAGATATATCCTTGGTTCATTGTTTAGCTGAGTATGTTTCCTCCATGCTTTGAATATGACAGAATGCAAGGAGCTTTGAAAACCAAGTGTGCAGCCACGTGTTTTACTTATTTAAAATTACTTGTGTTCTTCTGGTCTGCTAGATTTTTAAATTTCAAATTCCACTTTGGAGGCAACTTTTGCACTTCCTGGGCTGGCAGAATTAGATGGTGCTGCATTTACCCCCTAATACAATGTTTCTGGTTCTGCTCATGAGTGTTGTATTGACCGACGAGCCCAGCTATGCCACGCTTCATTCTTCTTGAGAGATTTTTATTCTAATTTTTTTTCTAATTAGACTGGTACACGCACGGTACAGTGTAATTGAGACCTGAAGAGCAGTGGAAGACTGGCATTTGCACTTGTTTTTGCACTACCACCTACCACCAACAGAGCACAAATTATGGTTTCATGCTTTTACCTCCGCCATTACGTTGGTAAGAGCATGCACAACAAGTAAAAAAGAATACTAAGAGCCAAAAAATTGTATACAAAGTTTTTAAACATTGAGCTCTAAAAGACTCTAGACTTTTGCTGACACCTTATGGTTTGTTAGGTGGTTTTGTATAGCTCTGCCTTTGCCAATTCCTTGGTTCTTTTGACATTGTTGGTTGTCGCAAAATGTAGACTACTATTACATGCAAGTTGCGGGTTTTCACAATTGGTAGAGGTGTTTAGGTGAAGAGTCTTCTTAAAACCTTCTGCCTGAACTGTGTGGACAATGCCTTCTATAGGTTTTGTTTTTTTCCCGAAAATGATGCTGCACGTGGTGTTAATTAAAAAAACATGTCAATTGATAAGTGTTGCCCACGTGCTGTTCCTTTTCGCTGCCGTTTTTTTTTGGGGGGCTGTCACATCTCGTGACTGTCCACCAGGCCCATATCCGCATTCCCAGTTGATGGTCTTTCCTGCATAGAGTACCATAGGTAATTGATTGGGTGAAATCATGCGATTTTTCAGCTAATCTGCATGCACGCAAGTCAGTCAATATTGGGCAGTATTTTGTCTTCCTGGTTCTGTGCATCCTTGTCCCATTGACTCACTTTGTTCCTTTCCTTGAGCGTCTGTACGCCCTGTCCATGTCTTTCCATATGTGGGTGTTTCCTTGTCCTCCTGCTCTCCTGTTACCCGAGGGTCAATAGGGAAGTGACAGGGTCATTCTTTCTGCTCCATAATTTCCCTGTACAGTGTTCCCCAGTTTTGGCATCAATTACATCTCCTCTCACTCAGCCTACTTTAAATTTGTGTCATCACAACCTCATGTGTGAGCAGCCTCTTGGTCTGGCCTTAAGACTTCATCAAGTCCTGAGTAGAGCTGGAGCCAGACCAGGGAGTGTGACAAACACTCTCTTCCTTCCTCTCTCATAGAGAGATGGTTTATTGATTTGTAAGGTTAAAGGGGCTTCTAGTTGCATTGACTAGCTGTGTACCTATTACCATGATAAATAGATAGCCTGGCACATGTGATGGGCAGCAGGGGCTCCTCCGCAATGGTGGAGGAACGTCGCCCCATTGGCTCAGAGCCAGCAACTGAAAAATAAAACAATCTTTGATTTATTGTTTTATTTTTCAGCTGCTGGCTGAGCCAGGGAGGGGTGGGGCCGGGCCTTAGGAGGGGGGAGGAAGTGTAGTAGGTGCACTTTTAAGGGTGCATGTCAGTTTGGCCCGGCTGTCTTAGACTGGCCAAACTGACAATGCCACTTACGTTTTCCAACCCAGCTCTATTGCACAGCCGGTTTGGAGAAACAGCACAAACTCAGTTTGCCTGAGCGAACGCTAATCCAGCCTGCTCAGGCCACACTGCTCTCATGATTGAGAGCAGCGCAAGGATTGGATGGGGAGTCGCTGATGCTGTCCCAGGGACTGCTGGGACCAGGAACGGGCAGCAGAGGAGCGCGAGGCGGCCGGCAGCACTAGGCAATTCTTGCATTTTGTTTATTAATAAACCCCCGCCCTTCCCTGCACCCCCTCCACCCGCCCCACCACTCTTTATCTGTGTCGGCCGCCAGTGGTGATGGGAGCCTGAAAGTAAAAGTGAGGCTTGGAGATTTTGATGTGTGATAATGGCATTAGTGTGTACTCTCCAAGGGAATAATAATTTGGGCGATAAGGAACATCAGTGTATCCCAGAATCAGTGGCATAAGGAAAAATGGTAGGGCCCCCTGCAGAATGTGAAGAGGGTCTCCCATATCTCTCATATGTTCATCGGTCTTGGGCTAAATGTGCCTTTCCTGAAGAGCTAGGAGTCCCCCTGTTTTGCAGCCTTGGCCTGAATCTCTTATTTCTTTTGGTAATATTGAGTGGAAAATGGTGAATAGGAAAGGAGAGAGATTCAGTTTCACCAGTCAAGCAAGAGTCCTAGGGCCATATTATCAAGAACAGTGATAACATTATCGCCGCTTTAGCGGCAGGAAAATGCAGCTAAAGCGGAGATAAGGGGCTTGATAATATGCCCTAGAGAATCCTAATAGAAGCCCAGGTTTGTGGTCCTTCGAAGCAGAACCTGGGCTTCTATTGGAATTCTCTAGGGCATATTATCAAGCCCCTTACCGCTGCTTTAGCGACCGTTTCCTGCCACTAAATCGGCGATAATGTTATCGCCGTTCTTGATAATATGGTCCATAGACTTCAATGACTCCTCTGTGTTAGTCATTTTTCACCCACAAGGAAAAGCTCTACAGTAGGTTTTTAGGTGAAGTGAAATCCTGTGTGACCCACAGGACAATAGTCAGAGAACCTAAACTGCAATATTTCCCCTGAAAGTGTAGCTATTTATTACTTAGGGAAACTAGCATTCTGTAAGAATATATGCAGAAAAGCAGTTCAGTTTACTCTGGACTTACATGTTCTTAAAATGTATGGGACCCTAAGGTGTCTCGCTGTTGACGCTGTTGTTTTACTCCACGTCACACTGCTTCCACTTCCTCAAGCGGAGATATATTAACTTAGGAGAAGCAGTTAATTATTTAACAAAGCAGCCGCACAGTAAACAAGCATTAGAAATGCAATCGGGCTCGGATTTATTTGAGTTTGAGCTAATGGCATTGTAAATGCCAATGTATTGTTGCTAAGTGTTATGGAGTGTGTTCATGTGGTGTGTACTGCCAGTGATCTCCTTGTGAGTGTGAGAATATTGCACCGTTACTGCCTGTGATGTCCTTCTTGTGAGTGTGAGAAGCTTGCACCTCTGCTGCCTGTGGTCTCCTTGTGAGTGTAAGAAGCTTGCACTGCTGCTGCCTGTGATGTCGTTCTTGTGAGTGGGAGAAGATTGCACCTCAGCTGCCTGTGGTCTCCTTGTGAGTGTAAGAAGCTTGCACAGCTGCTGCCTGTGATGTCCTACTCACTACTCTACTCACTACTCTACTCACTACTCTACTCACTACTCTACTCACTACTCTGCACTCACTACTCTACTCACTACTCTACTCACTACTCTACTCACTACTCACTACTCTACTCACTACTCTGCACTCACTACTCACTACTCTACTCACTACTCTACTCACTACTCTGCACTCACTACTCACTACTCTACTCACTACTCTGCACTCACTACTCTACTCACTACTCTACTCACTACTCACTACTCTGCACTCACTACTCACTACTCTACTCACTACTCACTACTCTACTCACTACTCTACTCACTACTCTGCACCCACTACTCACTACTCTGCTCACTACTGACTACTCACTACTCTACTCACTACTCTGCTCACTACTCTCCACTCTACTCACTACTCACTACCCTACTCACTACTCTACTCACTACTCACTACTCACTTCTCTACTCACTACTCTGCACTCACTACTTTACTCACTACTCTACTCACCTCACTACTCTACTCACCTCACTACTCGACTCACTACTCGACTCACTACTCACTACTCTACTCACTACTCTACTCACTACTCTACTCACTACTCACTACTCTACTCACTACTCTACTCACTACTCACTTCTCTACTCACTACTCTGCACTCACTACTTTACTCACTACTCTACTCACCTCACTACTCTACTCACTACTCTACTCACCTCACTACTCTACTCACCTCACTACTCTACTCACCTCACTACTCTACTCACTACTCGACTCACTACTCACTACTCTACTCACTACTCTACTCACTACTCACTACTCACTACTCTACTCACTACTCTACTCACTACTCACTTCTCTACTCACTTCTCTACTCACTACTCTGCACTCACTACTCTACTCACTACTCTACTCACCTCACTACTCTACTCACTACTCACTACTCTGCACTCACTACTCACTACTCTACTCACTACTCTACTCACTACTCTGTACTAACTACTCTACTCACTACTCACTACTCTACTCACTACTCACTACTCTGCACTCACTACTCACTACTCTGTAATCACTACTCACTACTCTGCACTCACTACTCTGCACTCACTACTCACTACTCTGCACTCACTACTCACTACTCTACTCACTACTCTACTCACTACTCTACTCACTACTCACTACTCACTACTCACTACTCTGCCCTCACTACTCTGCCCTCACTACTCTTCCCTCACTACTCTGCCCTCACTACTCTGCCCTCACTACTCTGCACTCACACGGACAAACAGTTGTACGGCAACACTCTCCGTAGAAACCTTCTTTTAAACATAAATATATTTTATTTCATGTTAAGAAGTATATATAAATAAAACAAATATTGTTATTACAAAATATGTGAATAACTTTTAGTCAATGTAAGTATTTCTTTAAAAAACATTACATTATTTCAAATAAATTCTATACGTAAACTTTAAGATGCATGCAGAGGGGTGGGGGCAAACCTGAATTTGTCAATATTTGTGAAGCACAGCTTCGGCGTTTCCTCTGCACTGGGAGGGGTCAGAATTAAGGGTATGGAAAAAGTTTTTTTTTTACACAGGCTACTTTTGCCAAGTGTCTGGATTCCGACATTCAAGTTGGAGAAGTTCCTCAGTTTAATTGCATCTTTGCCCGTGTAAATATGAGCCACAGGTGTCTTTGCCCTTTAAACGAAAGCCTCTCTCCGTTCTGGGGCTTTGGAACTCTCCCCGGCCTTCGGCGTGCCTGGCAGCGCCTCTCCTGCCTCTTCGCGGTGAAACTGACCCGGCCCTACCAACGCTCACGCATCGGGCGTGAGCACGCCTGTGCCGGCCCCGGCTCTTCCTCTCGGCTCGAGGACAGAGTTAAAGGCGGGCCGGCCCAGCGGTGCAGGAGGGCTCCGGGAGCAGTGCGGGCGGCAGGGGGAGGCTCGGAGTCCTTGACGGGGAGTGCAGACGAAGCCTTCAGCTTTCACTCACCCGTGGGGGCTCTGGGCACTCGGCGACTTCCAAGGATTCCAGCGGGAGGGGCTGGAGCGCGCTCACGGCTGCAGGCAGGCACACAGAGCAGAGCGGTGCGAGTCTGGTGAAAGGAACGGCTCGCACCGCGGGGGATATTAACAGTACCTTGGCACTTGCAGGCAGGAGCGGCAACCAAGGGGAAGACAAACGTTGCGGGCCCCTAGCCCGAGCATGTATGAGTCATCTTCTGTGAGCCTCGCCTGCTGCCTCTCGTCATTTAACATTGAACGCGCTCACCGCTGTGAACGCGTTCGCATCATCTGGCTTGCATTACACGGGCACTCTGACAGCTCGTAATTAAGATTAATCACTCTGCCATGCTCGTTCTCGAACACAAAATGCCACATCGGGCACGCGTACATTACTTACAGCCTATCACTTCAAGGCTACTACATACACAGCACAGGGAAGACGAATCACTGACCAGATGCCAGAAAACGCAAAGGAATGTGTGGAATTCCTCTCACCAAGGCCCTTCTTCTTCTTCTTCTTTTTTTTCTTATAACATTAGGATCTCTTAACTCCTCCCAGGGGGAGGAGTCCGAGCCCTAAAAACTACCAAGGGTAGTAAAACAGGGTTCATGTAATGCATACATAATTGTATCCGGAAAATTACCAGAGGGAGGCTGCAGTAAGCAGGAGTCTATAAAAGCATTGAATGAAAGGAGAACATGGAAAAATAACATCAAGATGATAATTGAATGCCCCTTACAACTTTGTGTTTTCCTTACTTTTACTACTTTTCCCAGGAAACAGCCATGTTCCAACCAGACCCCTAAGTAGTATTGCCCTACATTTGCCTTTGGTGGTAGGTTCAATGTGTGGGCTCAAGTATCTGCTAATCTCAGTTTTTTTTTAACCCTGATCTGGGATTTATGTCAGTTGATGCTTTTTTTTGGTATGCCAAAGTCGAAGTTTGATGCACAGAAAATGTAACTCATGGTCCAGTGTTAATTTAACTATGAAAACCTTACTGGTAAGTGTAGTACCGAAGGAAGGTCTTTTGTAAGATCCTGAGATGATTTTGAGTTCACATGGTTGCTGTATTGCTCAGTACCTTGTGACTCGCTGGTGGAACTACCAAGCCCATGGATGTAATTTGGGAGTAGTCGGCGGTCGCAATCCAGAGATGAACCCCTTGGCAGATGGTATTCAAAGATGGGAGCACACTCCTAACCTCTCTGCCGGATCGCCCCTTTGCATTCTGGTACATGCAGTTCGTATGACTTGAAGAGTTAGGAAAAAGTTCGTAAGTGTTTCACCAAGGTTGGTGCAAGTAAGTACTTGGTATTTCCAGTATCTCTAGACACGGCTCGTGTTTCGGGATAATATCCCTCATCAGTAGAGATCAGTTCTGGGGTGGCTGAGATGGGGTAATTCCCTCACTTTGCAGGGGGGGAGGGGGCAGGGAGTCCGCGGCCCAGCTGTGCTCATGACGAGCTCATGCCAGTCCCACGCTTGCCCTTACCCACATGTTCCCCCCCACTCTCCTGGATCTCATGTCTGCTCATTATCATTATTATATATGATGCTTATGTGGAGCGCTTTGATACCCTTTGGTCCAGCTAGCGCTATACAAAACTACTAAAAATAAATAAATAAATCACAGTGAATCTGTGCTCATGACGAGCTGAGCTTGTCACAGACCCGCCCACTCATTAATTCTCCCGCACAGGCAGGGAATTAGCCACGCGTGGGCGGGACGCGGCCGTTATGACGAGCTCAGCTAGTCATAAGCACAGCTCCACTGTGACTCATGACGAGCTGAGCTCGACATGAGCATGGGAGGGGTTGAGCAGGTACTTAAGGACAACATTGAGACCAGAGTACTGCTTTCTTAGTTATGGAGTGTTGGGTGTCTGCATGTTTTTTAAGTGGTATGTATTGGTTTGACGGAGCTGTGACTGGCATATGAGGGTTATGTCACACGCTGCTGGAGACTGTGTGGTGTTGAGTATGTGAAGTGTTAAAGGGCCATGTTTTGGTGGTGTGTAAAGTGATTGTGGTACCATAAGATTCCTGACAGTGCTTTGAGGAGAGAAAATGTAAAAGAAGTCACAGGAGGAAATAAATGGGGTACTTTATTTGCTGTCATATTGGTTCTTTGTTGAATGCTTTATTACATTCAAGGGCCATTTTAAGGTTCTTTAGGCAGAAAGTGAGGAAGCAGTGAGGGAGAGAGGGAACAAAAAAAAGAGGGTAGATTGGAGCAGGCTGAGGAGAGAGAGAGTGGAATATGAGAAGTGTTGGAGCATGAGACAGTAGAAAGGCTTATAGAAGTTAAGACCGGTCATTCCATTAATGCACCTACTTAAGAGGCTGTTACAAATTGGCCATGTCGACCCTGTATTTCTTTTTTTTTTTTTTTTGTGGTTGGTCAAACAAACACCATTGAGTTAGATAAATATAAGTCCTGTTATATAAGTTTCAAGCAACCCAGAGCGTGAACTATGTAAATGGTCAATATCAATATTTATAATTAAAGTCCACCTGTGCTTTATCCAACTGTCCATCATACTATTTTTCTTTTTTGTATCTTTGCATTTGGAATTTTTGGGGCTGTTCAAGATCCCTCTAAATAAAGGCACCCTGTAATTCCATCTCTGTTTCTTTCCCTGAAAGCCTTGCTTCTCTGAGTTAGAGGAGACAGCAAAATGCTGTATTGACCTCGTTAGTTTTGAGTTGGTACCCTCTCTTCAACCAAAATATGGGCGGGTCTTGTTTCATGGCAGTTTCATATTTTCTGGCGATGCCTTCTGTCACTGCTCTAGTCCAAGCCTACCCACCCACCCAACATTTGGGACATGTTTTTTTGCCAAGAGCTGATAACAAACACTTGAGTAAATGTGATCAAGAAAGTGATCACAATCACCAGCATGACCAAGGACAGAGGATGGTTATGAACACTACTTGGGATCCACTATTGCTGTTCTCATTGGGTGATCATAAACATCCCTTTGTGTTAAAGTTACTTGTGTGGAGGATGGAGCTGCCCACAGGAAAATGACAGGGTCAGCCCATCTCCCGCCCCTTCCTTCTCCATTGACAAGAGCAGCCCCTGTGGAGTCCCACCTTTGTGTTTTCATCGTGAGCCATTAACCAACACAGCAAATCTACTCTGCCCAGCAGCATTTCCTGTTTCATTGAAGCTGGAAAGCGTCCTTGAAGAAAAGTCCAACTTGATTAGCTGGCTTCCAACTGAAACTGTGCCTTTAGACATTATTGCCACTAGGCTGCTGCTTATTGCCAGGGATAGAGGATAAAAAGACGAAGGTTCCTTCAAGCCTGTTGTAGAACTTTTTCATAACACCCCTGCACGGATTCCAGCATTGGTGCTGCCCCGGATGTTTTGAGTGACATGTTGCCCTTCTCGTCAAGTCTGGGACTAAAGGCCTGATTTAGAGTTTGGTAGTCTTAGTACAAACCATCAGGATGTCAGAACTTTGATGGACAACTGCCCGCCAAATTTAGAGATGCCCACCAGCCCAGCGTCCATCTATGTACTTTGAAGGAAACTTCTGTTGTAGTTCCTGTCCGTGTACTAAAAGTGTGGTAGACAGCTGCCATTGGTTTTGAGATGTTTGATTGCAATAAATGGTTCAAGAGGTATTTCTGCTTTAATCCCACCAGATGTAGTTTAGGCAACTATACCTGCTCGGTTGTCTAACCACAGGCCTGATCGACCACCAGGGTGAACCATAACCACAAGATCCTGAAATAATGATCCCACGATGATGTATCCCATGGCACCATACTAGTAATATAGCATAAACTGTGCCATTGGACTTTTTTTTTTTTTAAACTTGTTTTTATTAAAAACACTTCCACTGTATCTCATACAAAAGACTTGCATATATGATTCAGGATCTTATAATCAAGCCATTGGGCATTTTTTTTATTGCATTAAATCAAAGCTTACATTTATTGTAATTTTACTGTTTATGCTTTGGATTGTTTCACAAATGTACTAGTAAAGTTAACAGATTTGGTGGTGGGATTATAAGTTGGTCCCTGAGTCACAGGCAATAACTTTAAAGTCAATAACTTCTCCTTAAACTCCCATGTTAAATTATTTCAGCACTCTGGACAGCCCTGGAACTGTCCAGGATGCTGAAATACTGCCTCCAGCAGCATGGGCCTATGATTTATTATGGGCAGTACTCATTGTGAGCAATTACTAATCAGTAGGAAAAATTATCACAAATGGCACAGCAGTGGGTTTGGGATTTCCATTTAAGAGTGGGCTGAGTCAGATATTTGTGGTGCTTATTAGTCTTTATTTGTATTGTTTCCCAATTTTAAATTGTCAATAAAGCAGGATTCACTTTTCCAAGTAGTACCCCTGTCTAGACAGTTCATCTTTATTGTGATTGTAGTAGTAATGCTATTCTTTATCTAGTCTAAACTTTCACACCACTACCCAATCGCTAGGCCTCGACTGACCAATCAAACTACACCAGAAAATAAAGGTGTGCAGGCTTTCTGTAAAAGACTCCTCATGCTTGCCAGTAGGGAGCACATACTGCCTCACCTTTGATCCTGCTAGATCAGGTGTCTCTAACCTTTTCTGTAGTAAGAGCTACTTAACTTCAGTGAAAATCATCCTGAGTTACTAATAGTGATGAAATTGTGACCAGCCAAGATTGTCAGCAGTGATAACATCAGTGCATTGGGCAGCATTTCCAGCATCAATGTATAAAAAGCTTTGACAATTTGAAATTATTGTACATGGGTAAGGCATAAAAGCCATATCTACAATCCCCCTGGCACCAAGGTAATAATGAGTAATACATCTCTCCAACTCAAATAATAGCTTTAAATACATTTTGAAAATTCAACAATTTCTCTTAACATCATCTTGTGAAGTTCTGTAAATACTCGTATTTTCATCTGGAATACATGCTTTTTAATTTTGGTATACATATAATAATCCAACCAAGCAAAAGCTTCTATATTATAAGGCTGGGCAGCACTCAGGAGACCTACTCACAGGTAGCTGGAAAGCTACTGGCATTTAACGATCTACTCGTTGGAAACACCTGTGCTAGACATTATCTGCAACTCATGGATATTCGAGAATACTTCATCATGTTATATTATGAATAGCGTATATTAAACTGTTTCTATTCTTATTCTCATTTTCTGAAGAATATAGTATTCCCAATGTCGACATAAAAATTTAAAAAAGTTACATGGTTATTAATTGCCTCCATTGACACAAACAAGGTGGTGGCTGAGATAGTTAGCACACCCAACGTAAACAGTATAATGAAATAGGTATAAGTCTGTTACGTCAATGTCCATATATCCATTGGTGCTCTGCAGGAGGGAGAGCCGCCTGATCTTCCTCTATTGAAAAGAGCTTATCGAAAATTTGAGAGATTTTCTCCCAAAAAATTACGGTTCAGATGTTGAGTTGCTGGTATCCATGATTCTTTATTGGACCATACAAATTATTTTCTGTCATATCCTGCCAACACGTGTTTCGTCTATTGCTGATGTTTAGACAGCAGACTTCATCAGGGCTAAAATATAAACATAAATATATTATAGAAAATAACTTAAGGAGTATTTGTTATCCTGTCACCTGGGTCAATGACCCTAGAAGCACCCGTTGTGTGCTACATTGGGTCATGTTAGGGTATCGTATGGTGTTCTTTCTCGCGTCCAACACTTTCCAGGAATTCATGCTGTTTGAGGTTCTTTAGTATCTTCTTGCAGCTTTTTGTGTATAGCTGAGGCGCATTATTCTGCATTGTGAATGCCACAGAGACATGTTGACAGACTTTGGGCACGTGCAGTTTCACAGTGCACTGTTCTGTTGTGGCTGGTGATGTACCGTAATTCAGAAAGCCACCTCCCAGGAGAACTCTGATCTTAAGCTGGTATGAATGAATCCCACACCTCTCCTCCACTTACTGGTGAACCTCAGTTCAGTGTGCAAATAAGGCATTTCTGTCTCATCCCCAAAAACACTCCTCATGTACTTCTTGTACACCTTTTTACCTATTCACATAATCTGTAAAGTGCTCTGATACCCTCGGGTCCAGCTAGCGCTATATAATACTAAAAAATAAATACATAAACCCTGGAATTGAACTGTATTGTAGCAAATTTTACTTTGTTGCCAGGACAGTTGCTGTCTCAGGGGGCGGGCCAGAAGCACATGACAAGCTGGCACAAGTTCTGTCACACACGACATTTCATGGATGCTCTTCAAATGTCTGTCTTCTGTAATTACAGAGTCTCATGCTCTGTGTTTTATCTTAATCTATAATTACTTCACTGTGTTTGCCTCACAGCTTCATGAAATTTGCCACTGATTTTCACCCCATATTACTATGCAAATCAAATGTGCTTCATTTTGTGCCACAAGAAATGTCAGTCTTGCCAAGATATTTCTCTTCTTTCCCTTGCCCTCTAGACTATACAGATGTCATTCCTTGCATTTTACCTATCAGGTTTTCTGAAATCTCTTTTCAGGATTGTATCTACATCTGCCTTTCTCCTTCTAGCTAAGTTAGTTGCAGGTTTTAGGACCCAGTCTTCTGGTTGAGGCCTCATCACATTTTCACAAACTAAATTTTGTTCTATGGTAAGACCTCAAAACATTCAGAGTTCGTGTTGTGGAGACATATTCTTGCCTTATGAGAAGCAGGCGTCCCTCATGGGAGCAACGTTAATGGATTCCAACCAAGATGGCAGGCCTTCTAGATCGTTTGAACACAGGAGATTTCTGTGGGTGTATGCATGGAGCTGCCAATGGTAGCTTTAATTTGGTATTGCTGCTTCGTTGTACTTCAGAGAAATTCAACATATTATCTGTGTTGATAGTACATTATTAATAGGGCTCCCGGTGTTACGGTATTTCTTTTTTTCGACATTTACCGCCTGTATTTATCCATATTTATTTTTTGCTATTTTTTTGCCGCATTCATCTATTTTAATTTTGTGTTTTCTGTATAAATGAAGCTGCAGCGGGTATTTTTCCACATTTATTTGACTGGTAAATGTATACTCGCATTTTGAATGTCCAAATGGTTTCAGCGGTATACAGTGCAACAGCGTTATCTGACAACACTTGCATTGTAGAATAGATTAAATAACTGTAGATCTGCACTTAATTAAGCCTAAATTGGAAATCTACTGTCTTTTTTCATCTGCCCTACCTCTAATTCTGTACACCTACTGACCTGGCACTTATGATTGGTGGTAGAAAAAATCATCCAAAGAAGACCTATTTTTCTGTATTAAAAAATAAATTCAGACAGGAAAGTGAATAGTTTTCTGTCTGTATTTATCTGTAAAAATCAGTAAAAATGGAAAACTGGAAGCCCTAATTATTATCGTCATCTTCATCATCATCATTATTCAACATAATTATTATCGCAGGTACTACATTATCATCATCTTCATTGTCCTCTTCATTATCATCATCATCATCTTCATCATCATAATCATTATTCAACATCATCATCCCTGTATAGCTGCCTAGAAGAGGGCCAGTGACCTAAATTTGCCTAACGTTACTGTCTTGCAGGCAAATTATCTTCTATGGGGGGGAAACGCTGCCTCTAAAGGTATTGCAGAGCATTCCAAACACAGAATTATATCCATGTTGTTCTTGAGGGGGACATCTTATGAGGGAAGCAATGGCACGCACTTGCTCTAAATTACTGGTCTGGAGCCCTCCTGAAACATCTGAATCTGATCTGAATACTTCAGCTAATTGTAAGATGGAGGTTGCTAAGAGTACTCATAGTAAGTAAAAACATATGTTCAAAATTAATGTTAATATGGAAAAATATAAGAGGAATCTTTTATAGTGAAGCAGTAAAAAAAATGTTGTCTGCAATGGCAGTATAACGCATCCCAGTGTGAATTTAGAACCCCACTCCTCTTAGAAACATCTGGGCACTCCCTAGAAAAATCCAGCCCTCATCCCAGGGGAAGTGAGAGCAAAGTTGTGTGAGAGAATGGTAGTGGGTGCAGAGAATGAGAAGAACAGGCGGGGAATGAACAGAATGAGCTACTCCAGAACTAGAGCCTATTGCCGTAGTTAAACATAAAATAAATTAGTAGTAGGTGTAGTGCGAGAGAAAGGTCATAGCAACACACCTGGACAAGTCTGTGGATGCGGCGTTAAGGTGCTGTGCTATGGGCATTTAATATTGTCCCCTGGTCTGTAGACCAGAGCAAGATGTCTAAAGGTGTACCTCCTCACGGGTTCTCTTCAGAAGCTTTTCCTTACCCGCTGCTCCACTTTAGAGAGCCTTTTCTTCCGAATGGATATGTTGTTTAGGGTATCTTTCCTTATTGAATGGATCCTACTCCAGGGAGTCTTCCTCCTCACTCCCTTTTGGGAACCTTTCCTTGCTCATACTCAAGATTCCATATGAATATTTAGGAGCTGCTTTAATCTACTTTGAAAAAGGATGTTAGCCCTAGCTCATTTTAACAAAGATATTTGTACTGACTTTTGCAGACTGGCAGATGGCCTCAAACTAGACATCTTGGTGGTATGTCTTGCTGTGTTCATGTCCATTTTCAAATGGCCGATCACGTTGTATGGTCCTGTTTTTACTGCAGAAATTCTGCAACCTTACATAAGTCCACATTGCCATTACTAGGATAATTGACCCACGGCCACTTTCAGACCTACAGTCTATGACAACATTTTCCGCATTCTGAAGAAAATAATTATCAGTGAGTATACAGTATATAATTGGGCCACTGATTATTCATTCAAAACACAGGAGCTTAGAGGGTAAAGCTAGTCATAGGTCGCCCTCCACTCATCATATCACATACAAAAACAAGACCTAGACCTGTTTAGGCACATAAAGATCTATCCTTATATTCATGGGTATACCAATTTCTGCAACAATATTGCATCAAACAACTCCCTTATTTTTAGTTAGTTAGGGTAGTTGGTATAGCCCTGGATGGTGCCTCTTTTAACAAAACGCCCGTTCCAAAAATTAAATCAGTTGTGAGACATAAACACTCATACACCTTAGTGTCCTCCGTACAACATAAATGACAAAAAAATGTGAGTGAGAGCGAGAAAACACCTCACGGGCGCACCACCATCGGGAACCTGGCTGGTACTCACCAGGGTTGCCCTGTTCTCATCATCGGTGTTTTCAAGCTCAGAAAGGAAAGGAGAAAGTGTCCAAAACACAAAGGAAGATTTGTGTAAATAGAATATGCAGTGGAAAAGGAAGATCAAAGAAATAGTGATCTACAAAGAATCCAACAACGTGTAAAAACACATAACACACGACAACACAAATAAATCACTTTATTATTTTGCTTGTGTTGGGTGTGGGGATCTAAAAATAGTAAGTGAGGTCACTACCTATCCAACCACCACTACTATTGTACTTGCCGACATGTTTCATTGCCATATAGACATTTAGGCAATTTCTTCAGGGCGTCATAAATTTTAGTGCCACTGCATACTGACCATTTTAGTCTGCACAACTGAAATAAAATAAAATAGGTACACCGAGTTTAGCAACCTGTGTGTGAGGCTCACGCCAACTTTAAACCAAAACGCATACACCTTTTTCATATTTACCCTTTAACGGCCATTTCGCTCGTACCGGCCGCTGGATAGCTATTTAATGAAACTGTAATTACAGTGTTCATAGAGGGATTTCCACGTCGATTTACTGCGGGAAAATAATCAACATAAATTACAAGTGTTTAGAGAGGTAGCCCCAAACAATTTGATGCTTACATATTATTCATTTATCGTATGTCTTAGCATTATACCATCTCTATACATACTGTTCAAAGGCACTCCCAGTATTGCATGTTAATGACTTCAAGATTAAATAAGGGGATTTTTCAGCTAGATTTCCGACTCTCGACTGCTAAATACGAGTGCAACATGGTTGTAAACGCACCCAGTCATCGCGTATCAACAGAATCAGGATTCGCCACCAACTTTCACTATTTGACGAATACTGATTCCAAGCGATCTAGTGTGCACTCAATGGTAATCCCTGGTTGTAAACCCAATGCGGTGTTAGAAGCTGGAGCCCCTACTCCTTACCAGTATAGTGGAAAGCCTCTGCCGTGCACTCAGCCCGTGTTTGTTTGCCGGACCCGGCTCTGGGATATAAAAGGCTGTGATCGCGTAGTCTCGCGATATCCGCGCCGCCATCTTGGATAGGGCAAACTTTCATTTGGAAGCGCTGAGACCACCACGCATAGCGTATCCTATCGCGAGAATTTCAATCGAGACCTCACAACTTTATTTGACACCCATGGGGTATGATATTATATTATATATTCCAGTGCACCTGGGGCACATTGTTATTTATTATTTTGAGAATTGCTTAAGCCATCACTATTAAGGCGTATCATAAGAGGGATTCCTGTTTCCTCTTAATTCTGTTACAATCCACACCCCTTCACATTAAGGCTGTACCATAATGTAAGCACATAGATTTCTTAAGTGGGAGGTAGACTCGTGACAGCCTCAGACACCTGCCATAGGAACAATAAGACATCCTGCGCCTAATGTTACCACTGGACCAACCACCCCAGTAGATGGATATTTTCTGTAGGTGGATATTTTATGTAGGTGTGTTAATTCAACAAAAGGCTCAATGAGTACATAATAAGAGACCGTAGTACTCATCTTTTTCAATGTAGTTTGTTCCATTCAAGGAGGTCGTTAAGCCCAAATGTTTCGCTTTTCTCCTGAAAAATCCATTTTGCTTCCTTAAAACTGAGCAAACGTTCTACTGTATTGGTGTCTCCTGTAACTTTCTCTAGGACAAGCCACTTAAAGGTATGCTTGTTGCTGTAGCAATGCTGTACCAGTTTTGTCGTCAGCTTCCCTGCTTTTGTGGTGCTGATGTGTTCCTGGATGCGAGTCTTTACTTTACGTAGTAGAATGGGAACTACGACAGTTCATCAATTGTAACACTACCAACGTAGTATACAGACTAGACTGTGAGTGTGGATTACAGTATATAGGGTTAACCACACGTAAAGTAAAGACTCGCATCCAGGAACACATCAGCACCACAAAAGCAGGGAAGCTGACGACAAAACTGGTACAGCATTGCTACAGCAACAAGCATACCTTTAAGTGGCTTGTCCTAGAGAAAGTTACAGGAGACACCAATACAGTAGAACGTTTGCTCAGTTTTAAGGAAGCAAAATGGATTTTTCAGGAGAAAAGCGAAACATTTGGGCTTAACGACCTCCTTGAATGGAACAAACTACATTGAAAAAGATGAGTACTACGGTCTCTTATTATGTACTCATTGAGCCTTTTGTTGAATTAACACACCTACATAAAATATCCACCTACAGAAAATATCCATCTACTGGGGTGGTTGGTCCAGTGGTAACATTAGGCGCAGGATGTCTTATTGTTCCTATGGCAGGTGTCTGAGGCTGTCACGAGTCTACCTCCCACTTAAGAAATCTATGTGCTTACATTATGGTACAGCCTTAATGTGAAGGGGTGTGGATTGTAACAGAATTAAGAGGAAACAGGAATCCCTCTTATGATACGCCTTAATAGTGATGGCTTAAGCAATTCTCAAAATAATAAATAACAATGTGCCCCAGGTGCACTGGAATATATAATATAATATCATACCCCATGGGTGTCAAATAAAGTTGCGAGGTCTCGATTGAAATTCTCGCGATAGGATACGCTATGCGTGGTGGTCTCAGCGCTTTCAAATGAAAGTTTGCCCTATCCAAGATGGCGGCGCGGATATCGCGAGACTACGCGATCACAGCCTTTCATATCCCAGAGCCGGGTCCGGCAAACAAACACGGGCTGAGTGCACGGCAGAGGCTTTCCACTATACTGGTAAGGAGTAGGGGCTCCAGCTTCTAACACCGCATTGGGTTTACAACCAGGGATTACCATTGAGTGCACACTAGATCGCTTGGAATCAGTATTCGTCAAATAGTGAAAGTTGGTGGCGAATCCTGATTCTGTTGATACGCGATGACTGGGTGCGTTTACAACCATGTTGCACTCGTACTTAGCAGTCGAGAGTCGGAAATCTAGCTGAAAAATCCCCTTATTTAATCTTGAAGTCATTAACATGCAATACTGGGAGTGCCTTTAAACAGTATGTATAGAGATGGTATAATGCTAAGACATACGATAAATGAATAATATGTAAGCATCAAATTGTTTGGGGCTACCTCTCTAAACACTTGTAATTTATGTTGATTATTTTCCCGCAGTAAATCGACGGGGAAATCCCTCTATGAACACTGTAATTACAGTTTCATTAAATAGCTATCCAGTGGCCGGTACGAGCGAAATGGCCGTTAAAGGGTAAATATGAAAAAGGTGTATGCGTTTTGGTTTAAAGTTGGCGTGAGCCTCACACACAGGTTGCTAAACTCGGTGTACCTATTTTATTTTATTTCAGTTGTGCAGACTAAAATGGTCAGTGTGCAGTGGCACTAAAATTTATGACGCCCTGAAGAAATTGCCTAAATGTCTATATGGCAATGAAACATGTCGGCAAGTACAATAGTAGTGGTGGTTGGATAGGTAGTGACCTCACTTACTATTTTTAGATCCCCACACCCAACACAAGCAAAATAATAAAGTGATTTATTTGTGTTGTCGTGTGTTATGTGTTTTTACACGTTGTTGGATTCTTTGTAGATCACTATTTCTTTGATCTTCCTTTTCCACTGCATATTCTATTTACACAAATCTTCCTTTGTGTTTTGGACACTTTCTCCTTTCCTTTCTGAGCTTGAAAACACCGATGATGAGAACAGGGCAACCCTGGTGAGTACCAGCCAGGTTCCCGATGGTGGTGCGCCCGTGAGGTGTTTTCTCGCTCTCACTCACATTTTTTTGTCATTTATGTTGTACGGATGACACTAAGGTGTATGAGTGTTTATGTCTCACAACTGATTTAATTTTTGGAACGGGCGTTTTGTTAAAAGAGGCACCATCCAGGGCTATACCAACTACCCTAACTAACTAAAAATAAGGGAGTTGTTTGATGCAATATTGTTGCAGAAATTGGTATACCCATGAATATAAGGATAGATCTTTATGTGCCTAAACAGGTCTAGGTCTTGTTTTTGTATGTGATATGATGAGTGGAGGGCGACCTATGACTAGGTCATGTTTTTGTATGTGCCACTGATTATTCAGCCAAGGTATTTTTAGCTTGTATGTCAGAGTGCCACCTCCTAATGGACAGTCTCAGCAAAAACCCATCAGACTGGTTTCTCCTGTGGCTACTCTTCTGTTTAAAGCCACTGTATTGCCTATGGCATGGGATACATGTTTGCGGGAATGAGCTCCTTGTCTGTTGGTGTTACTGAGAGTGTTGTGTTCAAATTGCCTACCACTGTTGAACATGCTTGGTTTTACTTTGACTAACTCATCAAACATAGTTTCTAGGTTTCTAATGGGTTCGTGATCACTATCGTCCATTTCATATCATGGGTTCTACACACATTGGGCTCAGATATTGGTTTTTTGCTTGCACCGTGTTGTACCCGAAGGAAATTGTGACATCAAAACAGTAGACAAAGGATAATACCATGGGTTAGTACCACAGGCAAAGATCATAACCACAAGTTATTTGTCTAGCCTTTTGGAAAACTCCCAAATTAGTGCAAAATCATGCCTGCCTAATTGGATACGTGTAGTCATGGTACACCCCTTGAGTGGCTTTGTACCCAATGTTCCTCTATAACTCGAAATGAGGCTGTAAGTCTCTAGACTAATTTGTGTTCTACTACTGTCAGTGTATGTTTTTTTATGGCTACAGAAAAGGCCCTTAACTGTGTAAATAATAGTCTTTTCTCTCCTTCCTGTCAAGAGATTCCTACTTGCAACATTCATTGTTCTTGTAAATCTGTACTAGTTACGTGTCTTGATCAGCCCCCAGATTTCCACCGCCTTCTTTTGATTAATGGCGCAGACTCCCCTGTCTCCTTTATGGCATATTAATCCTTATTTCTGCTTTCTCTATTCCCAGCTAGGGTTTGTTTTATTTTGGCTTCACCTCTCATTCTGAGATCATCCTCAGTTTTACCGAGTTCTCTTACTATCAGTACAAACATTTCCAGCTGTGCATTCTTTTTCTTTTTAACCAAGTAGATGTTCTGTGACCTACTCGCTGGTTATTTGCTTCCAAAAGATGAATCAGAAAAGGCTAATCAATCCTCAGATGCTGGACGATATTGAAACTGCCCTGATTAATACATTGCTTCTTCCCCCTTTCCTCGTTCAATTTTTGTGTCTGATAATATTTTCCATATTTAATATAGGTACATTTGAATTGTAGACCTGAATTTGATTTTTCTGAAAGGGGTTCTCCAATTTTTTCACAGTGGCCTTATGAGGGATTCTGTGACTTGTGAAGAGTAGTCTTTAGTGTCCCTATTCTCTGCATATTCCTTTGCCTCGCCACATTGACTTTGTGCTTCTCTTAAGTCCCTTTTCCGTCTTTTCTGCTTTAACTAGGGGGCCTTCGTTGGGCATGGTTTTTTTAGGTCTTGCCTACCAGACAGCACACGCTGTTTGTTTGCGAAGAGACCTATTGTTAGTTACAGTGAGATAAGGGCCCCACATTGCTTACCATTTGTTGGCTTTATTTTCACTCATTTGCTTGCCTTTTGTTTGTTAGTTTGTGTGGGCTTTCCTTCATCTTCTTGTTTATTCTTTTTGTGGAGCATGCCCTTTTTAATTGTGTCCGCCCACTGCTTACTTCTCAGTCACTACTTGTGTTTTTTTTGGTAAGCACTCCAGGAGAGTGCATGTGTTTTCCAGCGGTCCCCATGAGAGTGCATGTGTTTTCCAGCTATCTCCTCTGGGGAACTTCTTTTCCCCCTTCACTGGTTTGCTGTCTCTCACCCGTGTGTTTCTCCCCCACCTCCTCCTTCACCATTACACCTCCGCCAGCCTCATCTGCTTCTCTCCCTGCGTTGCCTTCTCACTGGCGTGGTTCCACCTAGTTCTAAATTGCTCTGTTTCACCTCTATGCTTTTCTTCTCCCTGATCCACAATTCTCTCTGTCTTGCTCATGTTGTGTACTCAGTGTTGCTTTATCCCACCTGCACCCTCAGTGGTGCCCCCACACCCTCCATATTGCTTCTCCTCAACGTCTTCTGTGTTGCTTCTCTCCACTAGCCTTGAAAAAATAACGCTTTTGCACAACTTTTTTTTAAAAGCACTCGTGTCATTTTGGAGGCATCAGGCCCGGTTCTAGCGGGTGGGCCGGGTGGGCCAGGCCCACCCAAACATGAGCCTGGCCTACCCAAACAGGATCCTTGGCTCTGCAGTGAGGGTTTGCAGGCAGGCGCACAACGCCATTGGACTCAAAGGGCTGTCTGTGTGTGTGCGCCCGGACCCAGACAACTTCCCTGGCGAATACACAGACAGTTATAGAGATTATCGCAGCTGGCCCGAGTACTCCACAGGTCATTAAAAGACCATTGCTATGTTAACGAGGCTTTGTTTAGTTTTTCACCACTTCATCTCCATTCCGAAATGCGACAAATCCTTTCTTTGACAAAGGTACCCTTTGCCGATTGTACTGCTGGTGGATATTACTTTTTCGATGCAGCGCATGAGAGAAGAAGTTTGTTTATTACTATTCACCTTTCCTGACCCCTGCAGCTGCTTATCAACTCAGGCTGTGACACGAAGTTTGTTTTATAGAGTAGGTAAGAGAATGTGTTACTATTTGTTTTTCTTTTAAAATTCTGAACAGGCCCAGCAAGACACATACTTCGTGACAGCTTCATTTGAACAGTTTTTATCATTATCATGGTTGCTGCAGGACAAAATAAGACCATACAAAATGCCCAGAAAACCCTGGTGATTAATGATCCTGCTGGAGAGCAATCATCCATCTGTTAGTAGTTTTTAAATGCAGATGAACTGTATTTTATGTGGAAGCTCAGTGGGTTACTGCTTTTGTCACAGAGATCCTTGTGTTACTTGCAGTTCAGAAGTTACATTCCTAACATAGGACAGTGACATTTGATCTGTCACCAAAGAGCTGCATACAAACATGAATGGTATAGTTAGAACTTCGCTTTTTTTGTTTTGTGATATAGTTAGAACTTCCCCAGTCTTTCATTATTCTCATTTTGCTAAAAGAGTTTTTTTGGGCACATAAACATTTTTATTAGTAAAGCCAACCCCTACCCACTGGGGTATGCTTTAAATCCTAAGGTTGTGTTTCCCCAGACCAAACCCTCTTAAAATATACTGCCCACCGCTATGGATGACATGTGATTCCTACAACTTGTAATCCTCTATGGCTTATGTGACATTCCCTGTAGACTGATTTACATACCTGCATGATTGATTGTCTCTGTATAATGTGTGCGTGATGTTAAGTACTGTTACACCATACACTGATACGAGTAGCGTTATACAACAAATGAAATGCATATGAGGAAGTGGCTATGGAGAGATGAGGCGCACTGGTGGAGGGTGGTAGTGAGGGAGTCAGAGAAAGAGGTCAAAAGGGGAGAGGCTATGGAGAGATGAGGGGCGCTGGTGGAGGGTGGCAGTGAGAGAATCTGAGGAGGAGGTCAATGGGGGGGCTACAGAGAGATGAGGGGCACTGGATGAGGGTGGCAGAGAGGGAGTCCGAGGAGGTGGTCAAAAGGGGGAGAGGCTATGGAGTGATGAGGGGCACTGTTGGAGGGTGACAGTGAGGGAATCAGAGGAAGAGGTCATGGGGTGGAGGGGGAGCTAGGGAGAGATGAGGGGGAATGGTGGAGGGTGGTAGTGAGGGAGTCTGAGGAGGAGGTCATGAGGGGGAGGGGCTATGGGGATATGAGGGGCTCTTGTGAAGTGTGGCAGTGAGCGAATCCAAGGAGGAGGTCAATAGGGGGGCCATGGAGGGATGAGGGACACTGTTGGAAGGTGGTAGTAAAGGTATTTACGGAGAAAGAGTTAATTGGTGTGGCACCAAAAAAGACTTTCGCATCAGCGCTAAAGCCGGCACTGTCATGGCCTTTCTGTTTTTGTTTATTTAATTAGCAGTCGGGTCATAAGGGTTACTGTGGAACATACTTTAAAGTGCGTACCAATTATATTTACTGCTATATTCAATGTTTTAAGTTTGAAGGTGACTTTACTAATGTTGTTACCGGGAAAAATGAAAGTGGATCCCGATGGTGCCTGATATGGGGCTGGGGCCCAAGGTCAGCTGCGAGATAAGGTGCACTGGAGAGGAGTAGTGGATAATCAAGCCTGTAAGGGAGTGAGTGCGTTGCAGAGTCCGGGGTCAGGTGGAGGTAGTAATGAAGAGGGATTCTACCTAAAGGCTCGCACAGAGGGAGCCCGTGAAGTGTCACTTGCCTGATACTCCCACCTCAGAAACCTCCTCTTCCCATCAAAGGAACATTACATGGAAAAAACACTTTTTGAGAGTGATAAAACTTAGAAAGAGATTTGGAAAAGAGTGCGTTTTACTGGGCCTTGTAAAACTAAGAAGAGATAAAGGAGGGCCCTGAAGCAGGCCTGCCCAGACATATATGCAACAAATCGAGCCCGCAGTGGCCCACCCAAATAAAAATTCCTGGAGCCGGGCCTGGGAGGCATGCACATGTGTGGTGCGCACACCTACAGAATGTACAGTAGCAGTGGCTGCGTCATGGCGCTCTTTTTGGTTTCCTTATTAGCCAGTCACGGCTCCTCGAGGGAGTGCTGCGGGGCGGTGGGGTGGGGCGAGACAGGGGCAAGGTGGGGGATAATAAACTCCGGCATACAGCCAAACCGAGTTAAGTAAATAAATAAATAAATGAAACAAATTACATTGCGCGCGCTGCAACCCAATCGGCGGTGCAGCGCTCGCAATGTAATTCGTTTTATTTATTTATGTATGTACTTAACTCGGTTCGGCCGTATGCCGGAGTTTACTACCTCCCACCCCGCCCCTCGCCTGCACCACCGCCCGCAGCACTCCCTCGAGGAGCCGCGACTGTCCTTAACCATGCACAGCATCATTTAAAACCATTGGTAACCCTATTTGCTTTGCCTGTGCTTGTTTACAGTGGCTAGGAGATCCTCGCTTGACTCTGAAAGATCTGGACAGCCTTGAGTTTGAAATTGTAGAGGTCTAACATGTGTGCTAGATGTTAGAATTTCCTGCCTTATGTTTTCCTGGTGTTAACGTAATGATGTCAGGGATCCCTGGTAGCCTTGTACCACTGAAACCGATGTTTGGTAATCTTCATTGTGATGCCCACTTCACTACATCAGGACCAGATTGGGAACCAAAAGCATCCCTGGCAACTTTTTAATCGTATTAACCACCATGCTTCATTTAATGGCGAGCAGAGTGCAAAAATCCCACTAAAAGAGGGGTTTGTTGGGTTTCCAGAGCCCCCCAAACATTTTTTGAAAAAAAGGGGGAAATGAAGTATTTTTACAACACTTTTTAAATAATATACTTTTAAAGCATAGTAAATGATGACCATGCAGTACACCATAATTTCCAGTAATGTGAAGAACAAATAAGTGTTTCGAAACAAATGTTTATGACCGATCACCAACCATTTACAACAATACATGTTTGGCCGTCACGCAGGTTTTAAATGTACGTTAATTCATTTGAGTTATTAAGCAGTGATTTTCATTTGCCGTGGCTGTAAAAAGAAAACAAACATTTTCAGAGCTAAATGAAAGCTCACAGCCCTTCCACCCACCCTTTGGGCAGAAGTGACCCGACCTTCACCCACCACATGGCCAGACCCGTTCCTTATGTATCTTTCATCCCATGTTATTTTTATCCTCTATATTGTCACTGTTCAAAACATCACTCCAATGCTTTAAAACTAGTTTCAAGCTTTAGTAGTCTCACACATTGATAAATATAGGTTGAGAATCCACTAATTTTATTCCCCAACATCAACTTGCCAATTTCCGGAAATATAAGCATTTCATTTTGAATAAAATCATATTTCCCTAAACGAAAGAATTTAATGTTCTTGATGAATACATTTTTTTTACCATATTGTTAGTATTTAATTTTTAATAAATACACATCTACAGCATGTCACATTAATCAAAACTCACATATTCTACTTATATAGATGGCCAGATTGTGCCTTACAAGGCCGCTTAAAACCATTACATGCCAAGGATTTCCACCTCCATTGTGACAGGGGTTAGCAACACCATTCTAATGTATGAATGCCAATTTTTACAAATTACCACCATAAAGTGAGGGCCACTATTAGTTCAGAGTGGACTCCATTGTGTCATGGATGCCCATGGTATGCCAAGAAGTATTATAATAATGCAATGAGTGGCAGTATCTGAGGTGTAGGCACCACTGGGCGGCCTATAATAAGCTAAGAATTATCTTCATTTTCCCTGTGATAGAGATGGAGCTCATTATATTAGCGATTCATACAATATGCCAGGACTGGCCAGCGCCAAGCGTGGATGCAGTAGTGTTCCAACCCTCTCTTCCTCCCACCCATCCCCAAGTCACCCCAGCTGCAGACCGCCACACACAAATACATTAGTTGCCTGTTTTCTCTGTTCACTCTCAGATCTATTGCAGCTCCCTGGTGACTACCCTGCTCTGAGCAGGGTGGGTGGGGTCTTACAGGTGCTACCATTGTGGCCAGCTCGCGTGCAGACAGTTGGTTTACTTTTTTCTACAATTTCACATTAACCACTAGGCCTGGCCCACATTCACACAGATTGGTAGTACAGGCTAGGCCTGCAACATAGTCTTGCAAAAACAGCCAATGTTATACAGTTGTGAGTATGCGCCAAGCCTACAGAGCACCATACCTATGTTTTTTGTATTTAAAAAAGTCTTATCCAGGGAGGGTGACCGGACGAGAAGGATTAGCAGCCCCTAGCTCTACAAGAGTGCAAGAGAGGCATGCTGACAAATTACCCCCTAGCACTTCTACTGCTGAACCATCTGCTGGCAGCCCTAGCCATGGGGACTGCGGTGCATTAGCGTAGGGCTTGGAGAGACCACTAGAAAAAGCCTTTGGAGTGCACATGTAGCCAGCTGAGTCATGAGAGAGTTCTTATTTCTGAGGATGCCGTTTTTGTTGAAGACACTGATGCGTGTGAGGAGATGCTGTAACAACCACTGAGGGGAGGTAGCGGGTGCACGCTACTTAACACATTTCATGCTATCCGATGGAGCAGAGCTGACCACAGCCCACACCTCGCGGCCTCGATGTAGGCTTCCAGTGCACAGTAAAGCACAGCACTGGCAACCTTTGAGTGTGTGAGGAAGGGCCATGTTTAAGCAGCTGCAGCGGCCCTGCTTAAAACACTCACAAACGTTTTGGCCAATCCGAGCCTGATTGCACCACAGCTGTGCGCATATCCACAAGGAAGAGGAGAAATTGACCTCTGAAAATGGTGCATTGATCCAAAGATGGTATTCAATTGGAGACTTATGTTTGTGCGGTCACTGTGACCCTTAATCGTCAACTTCCTGCCGCATTTGCCAAAATATTGTTTAATCCAAGTTTTTGAAATAAGACAAATTTCAGTCTTGGATCTTGAGGAATTCCTCTGATTCTGAGGAGAGTAATGTTGGCCTCATTCACTGAGGACATGCGGATTTGTTTTCTTCCAGTTTTGCCGTATTTTCACTTATGTACTTTTTTCACGCACTACGACTTATTTTAATTAATGCCCAGCACGCCTTCTACTCATTCAGCTCTCAAATGTGAAAATGATATTGTGTTGCATCTGCAAATGCCTCGGTCTACTGATCAATGTACGCGGCTGGAGATCTAGCGTTTTTAGAGAAACTGAGCTAAACAAATCTAAAAAATAATTTATTGCGATCCTTTAAAAAATGATTAACTGAAGATGGAATCCTTTCCATCCCGAACTTTTTTTAAATCAATGTATTAGGAAACACAATGGTTACCACCATATGGGTTCCATTTACACTGTAAGCATACATAAAGAACAAACCAAAGCAGTATGCATCCACCATTTTTACTTTGGTTACACCTTTAACCTCAATCTGTCAAGTCCACCCCATCTTTGCAGAGCTTTGGCAGGATTAACTCTGAGATGTGACAGGAAGTCACATAAGTAACACTCCTTAACATGACATGTTTTAGGAAATGGGGTCCCAGGACTGCCCTCAGCTGTACAGGAAGCTGAAGTCTCACATCTTAAGTCTTCAGTATTGGACTGAGGATTGGAAGAAGAGATGTCCCAGTAGTGTGTTAAGGTAATGGCTTTTTGCCTGTTGGGCTCTCTTTTCCCCCTGCTAGACTCTAGGAACCTTTCTGGCTGCTTCTGGTTGAGTAAAGAGTCTCACACTACCATACATCACCTCCCACATTTTAGCAGGGTGACACTTGGAAGAGAGGGGAAGGCCTGATCCTCGGACTTGCAGAGGCTTGTCAGCATAGTCAGAGCACAATGCCCTGCTTTGACGGGCTCCCCGCTGCTTCAACCACCCATCTCCGTCTTCTGATGGGACCATAGGTGTTTCCAGTTGCTGCTCATGGCCCAGACGCGAGAACTGCACTGGAGACCTGCAAGGAGGTAGCCATCATGGTCTGCAGCAAGCTCTGCCCAAGGACGGCTCCTCCACTATGGCGGAGGAGCGTCGCCCCACTGCTGAAAGGCAGCAGACAAAATAAAAATAAAATGATAATACAGCTATTTTATTGTCATTTTATGTTTCACTTCCAGTTGCGGAGTGTATGGCGAGGCATGCCGTGTTGCATCATCACACAACAGGGGGAGGAGGAGTGGTTGGCACTGAAAATGTGCATGTTGGTTTGGCCCGCCAAACCGACATGCGCACTTTGATGTCTCCAGACTGTACATTGGAGATATCAGCAGTGCTCAGGAGCACAGGCTCCCAGTCCCTGCTGGAGCATAAAACTGTCCCGTCCCGCTCCACCCAATCCCAGCAATTCTCTCATGCTGGGAGTAATAGCATGAGAGCAGCACTAGGATTGCGTGGTGAGTCAGGGAGCCTGTGCTCATGGGATTGGAGTGCAAGGAGCAATACTGCGCAGGAGCAGATGATCGGGCCCGGTGTGGTGAAAAGTGAGTGTACATTTCTTTTTTCTTCCCCCCCCCCCACGGTGCTCCCCACTGGCTCCGCCCACCACCCCAAATCTTTTTCCTATGAAGTCTGTGTTCTGCCATGCTTCCCATCACATTATATCTAAAGGGCCAGCAGTGGCTTGTATTGCAGCTAGCCATGTATGCACACCATGAATGGTTGTAGTTGTTTCTTAATTTGTGCCAGAGACTGCATGTGATGTCAGACCCTTGCTTAACAACTCTGAAACAAGGCACTGAAGCAAACCGTTGGCACAGCAGTTATCCTCCTGACAACGATCTAACAGTTCGTTGTGAAACAGATCTGCAAAAGTCATCCACGGACTTATGAGAGAACCACAACTTGATTTTCTCATTGGAGATACAACTTACCACGGATGTTATGTAATTTCTTACCCTGAGTGAAGAAAAGTCACTAAAGCGAAATTATCAACCTACACTCAAGCCCTGAAGAAGCGATGAAATTGCGTAACACGTTTTGTCAATTTCTTATAACGATAATGACAAAATAATTTTTGATGAAATGTTGAACAAATACTAAAGGGAAAAACTGGTGTTTCTATATGATCTAATTTTGGATTGAAACACAAAACTAGGAGTGCACCATTTTGTGCTTGCCCACATTGGCTAAATCCTCAAATCTTGTATCATGTTTTATACACTAGTAGTAAAACTTATTTTCAATTTCTACACACTCCTACTATTATCAGGAACCATTCTTTAAACATATACTTACAAATCATGTGTATCACTGCCTTTAAAAACAAAAGAAAACAAAAAGACAAATACTTTGCTCCCTGAGAAGCAGCAATGACAAAACTAAGATGGCGCAAAGTCTATGTTTTAAATTCTATGTTTTAAATTCTCTTTCCAGGGATGATCTTTGCTCTTTAAAATGGAGCTGGTGCCAGAGTGGCATTAAATAGTTGGAAGCATTATGCTAGCCTCCTTTCTTGAAATCAAGCAAATCACATAGGATGTTTCTACAACACTTAGTATAATCACATCAGCAGCAAAGAAGCGTCGTTTATTATTATTATTACTGTGCACACACAATTATAGCAAAATCATATACAATACTAGTGAAATATTATAATAAAGAATATTGAAATGTATATTACAGATTAAAAAATAGGAAAATGAGACCCCCCCGGCATTTGCACACAAACATACAATTGTCACAAAGCAGCTGATCATTTTAAATGTACTTCAGCTGCATGGTCTGTTTATAGAGTCTTCTGTCCTCCCAGTTTACAACCCTCACATGGAAATGTTGGGATCTTGGATACATCAACACTCCCTAGTAGTGATTTGTTTACATATTCCAACAAAGCCTGCAAGGCAAAAAGCAAAAACTGGGATGTACATAAGCAGATCGATGTACCTTCAGCGTACACTGTAACGTAAGAGTACTGAGATTTTATAAAACTATTTGAGGTTACTACATAGGGAAAGTGAGAGGAAATTCCTACTTTTTTGGAGGTGAGTACATGCCTCCCACATATGACTGTACTTTAACATATCAAGAAAGTCCATATGAGGATCTGTCCTTGAGAAACATGGCTTCATGAGGTCCTTCTTGCAGGAGGACCATAGCTCCAACACTAATCACTGACACCTATTACAGGAGACAACACTGTATTACAGCAAATGGAAACAGAATGCCCCAATGTGGTATCTGTCCAGGCCAGAAAGTCTTTAACAAGCCTTCAAACACTATGTAGTGAGAACCAGCTGGCATTTCACCACATTCTGGCAGTTTTCCCTTTGGTCTGCTAAGTAAACTATGTTTGCAATGTTACAACATTTTTTATTGCAACATTAAAAGTACTATATTAATTAGTATTGACTTAGAATTAGGTGAACGGCCTAAAACCTACATAAACATATAGTGGTGGAGAACTTATACGGTTGAAAGAAAATGTATATGGAAGAAGACTTTAGCCAAAGATATGGCACAATAATTGGGGGAATTGACTTTACCCTGTACAGTGGTAAAGCATCTTAATGAAAACTGATTTTAAAACAAACTACTTAAGTTATTTTAATGCTGTTTGTTTTTGCCAAGACATTGAGTAATCTGATGGTAGTCAGGCTGCACAGTAAAATTAGATCATTGGAAACCTGTAACTCCATGGAACAATCTCCTGTCTGGCAATGAGCAGACTTCTATCTGACAAAAGCCTGTGGTGAATCTGGCTGCAGCAAGTTTGTAAAGACTCCTCCGTGGGTGATTTTGGCCCCAGGGATTCCATCTCCCAGAGCCCGGGCATTAAAAGAACGGGGGGCTGCGCAGCCCTTACTCCCCAGCCCACGATATGTCCCGGGGACCCCAACCCTGGGGCCTGACCTTGCAATGCAAAGGAATGGGTCTACACGGTTCCCCTCCAGGAGCCATTATTGACCACGGGGACCCCATCCCCCAGGGTCGGGCTCCTGCTATGTCCCTGAGTGCCCACCCTCAGGACAGATTGTGTTTGCTCTCGTTTGGCGGGAGCAACTTTAAAGGTCCCACCAAGCAAGAGCAAACAGTAAGGCCTCCTCCAGTGTACTGGAGCATTAAAAATGCCCCAGCCCGCTGGGAGCTGACTTTTTATCTGTTTCCCTGCTCCTTATAAAGCAGGTAGGGAAACAGATGAAAAAAATTGCACTTGCAAGCAGGGAGCAGCATCTTTTGCTGCTCCCTGCATGCGGGAGCAATGCTGGCTCCAGCTGGAGGCAGGGAGCAGGCTGGGGCGGCAGTGACATTCAGGCTTCCCCTTGGGCACCCAACAACCTGATACTGGGTGCCCTGGGTGGGGACAGGGCACCCACTATTGGCTGAGTGGTCCCCAAGGAGGGTGGCTCCACGGCCCCCTCCCTTTTCAGTAATTGACCGTGACCCCCGAGATGGGGTCCCTGGGACCAAAATTGGCCTAGTGAGAGGTTCTACGTGGCCCCCTCCATTTTTATTTGGACAGGCCATGGAAGATGGGGTCCACAAATCGATAGTGCCCCAGGGAGGGGGGCTGCGTCCCCCCTCCACATTAGAAAACATAAAGAGCCCCGGGGCCAAATTGGCCTGGGAGAGGGGGGCCACATGCCCCCCCTAATTTTTGATGGATCAGCCCCGGGGGATGAGAACCCTACGGCTGAAATTGACCTGTGGAGAGGAGCCGCTCTCCCTCCTGCTTCAGTACTTGGCCAGGTCCCGAAATCGGCCTGGCGAAGGAGACTGCGTGTCTCCCTCCCATCCCCTGGAGCCCTGGGCTCCAGGGGATGGGTTCCTGTGATCCAAAATCAGCCTGAGGAGGGGGTTGCGTGCACCCCTCCCCGTTTACTATATGGATTAATCCTGGGGGATGGATCCCTGGGGCCGTAATGGGGCCGGGAGGAGGGCTTTGTGTCCCCCTCCCAGATTGGCTGCATGTGGGGGGTTGGCCACAGAGCCTGGCTGCAGGCAATAAACCTGAGGCTGACCCCCTGCTGAGCATAGCAAAAGACCATGCGCGGCACGGGGTTGGGTGCAGGGGGGGGGAGGGTTGGCCGCAGGCCCTCCAACCAACCCACCGCCGGTCGTGCGTGCTGCTGGGTGGGTGTTTGCAGGGAGTTGGCTGTCGGTCGTGCACAGCTGGGGCTGGATTAAGGTATGGTAATTAAATATTACTTAACGTAAACAAAATCCTAGTAATTACCTGAAAAATCAAAGGTTACAGGGATAATTATAATTTGGAAATAAAATGTAAAAAACTGAAGAAAACAAAGGCTACACCGATGTTATAGTTAGGCTCAGATTTTGCACAAAACCATAGAAATTCAGCAGTTATAGTTACCTGAGCTAACTATAACGTATGTCCCTTCAATACACTGCTTATAAACTCACATATTAACCCGTTGCATGCGTTCGTCGGCCAACGGCCCCAGCCAATCAATAGAACTCCCGCACTGCGGCGGAATTTGCGCCGCGGTTAAGGAGATAAGTCACTCATGACATGGTCAGTGACATCACAGGATTACATCCCAAATTACAGCTCTGATGACATCACTGATGACATCGTCCACAGAACGAGGAGAGCAGTTGGCCTAACGGCTAGGGTGGTCGATCTCGATTCTGGAGAACTTGGTTTGAGTCTCGACAATGATGCTGAACATCCTGTGATTCTCGGCAAATTACGTAATCTCCCCGTGCCTAACAAAAATGAATGTGTCCTCATGTAATGTAACTGGTGCTATGTAAAGTACTCTGATACCCGATTCGGGTCAAGTTTGCGCTACATAAAACTCTGTAAGAAAAAAACAGTTGCACACCCACTTAACCACACAACCACTCTCTCACCCACTCAAGCACTCACCCACACACCCATACAGCCAGTCACACACCCACACAGGCTGTCACACATGCAGACACACACCCACAAACCACTCACAGACCCATATAGCCACTCAGACACCACTGACCGACACATACACTCACACGCACTCTCAGACCAATACAGACTCACATGCACAGTCACAGAGCCAGAAACCATTCACACAAATACTCACCCTCAAAACTACTCACGCACCCACTCATAGATCTAGGCAGCCACTGACACACCCATTCACAGACACATACAGCCACTCACACACAGATATAGCCACTCACTCACCCACTAATACAGCCACTCACACACTCATACATCCACTCACCCACACACAAAACCACTCACAGACCCATAGATCTACTCACACATCCACTGAGAAACCTATACAGCCACTCACACACCCACTAGCAAATCCATACAGCCACTCACACACTGATACAGTCACACAGCCACTTAGATAACATATATTACAAAAAGTATCACTGATTAGTAGTACAGAAAGTATACTAATTTAACGTATGTAGTAACTTAGTTTAAATCTTTAAATTGAACAAACTTTTACAAAACAAACTCACTGGTTGATGTCATGAGTGATCTCATTTGAGATGTGATCAGTGATGTCACTGAGGATGTCATGAGTGATGTAATATGTGAGGCCATAAGCAGTACGTTGCTGGAGCGTAAGTTATAGTTCGCGTAGGTAACTATAACTGCTAAATTCCTATGGTTTAGTGTGTGTAAAATCTGAGTCTAACTATAACGTCCCTATTACTTTTGGATTTTTAAGTGAATTTATTAGGTTTATAAAAAACAATATCCTAACTATAACGTCCCTGTAACGTCTCTTTTTTCAGTGAAGAAATAAAAAAATAAATATATATATATATTTTTTAGTCACCAAGTTGCTCCGTTACCAAGGGCACACATTTCAACAGCCGGTGCAAGTTCCAGGGACGGGCTTTCCCTGCAATTTCAATTCCTCACCAAGAATATACTCGCACTCCACCAGGAATATTAATTATGCAGGTTTCTTTTTATTGCCTTTACAGCAACAGCATTACCAACGCGTTTCACAGCATCCGCTGCTTGATCACGGTTACAAACATTTGTCCCTTTACAATTTTTACTATTTATACTAGTGAGTCACAGTGGCCTTGTTATGAGGCATTGTGGTACTTGTAGTTAAGTATTTACATTTTTACATTTTCACAATTCAAATGACGTGCTTGCTTGTGTTTGCACATAATTATGCTGATATGGAGTCAGTATGCTGATGTAATAATTCGGGGTTATATATATAATATAATTTGGTTATTTTAAAGCACGCATAGTATCAGCAAAATAGTGTTTATTATTAAGACACTGATTGGCCATTAAGTCCACAGTTGTATGTCTCTGTTATCATATGTTTATGTATAGGGACTCAGTGCCCTTATTTTATAAAGATGTAGACTCATAATCGCATGCCAAACTTTGCTGATAAGTGTACTTATGCTCCTTACTGTGTTATCATGCTTATAAGGGGCTCAGTGCCCTATATTTCCCCACCCTAAGCATACAGTTCATATTCTTGTAAGTCCATTTCAGTCTTTGGCCTTTTACAGGTGCACATGAAGTTCCTCGTCTCCATTGAGGCCCCCAGGTATCTTAGTTTTGAAGCGAATGATCAACCTAGATTCCAAACGCCGTAGCGTCATCAGTCTGTTTCCCCCTCTTTCCTTTATTGGAACTGTAGCCAAACCACTATATGTCATGTCTCTCCAGGTCTTTTTTTCTTTTTTATGGGTTAGCATATGTTTTGCCATAGCGTAACTTAGATCATGGTTTTCTATGGCTCGGATGTGTTCCAAAATCCTTTTTTGGAGGGGGCAGATGGTGCTCCCAATGTATCTTTGACCACAAAAACACTGTAACAGATAAACCACATGAGTTGTTTTGCAGTTTATTGTGTCTTCTATTGTAAATGTTTTTCCTCTAGGATCCTTCAATTTGGTGAGATTGCGTCCAACTTGACAAGCTTTGCATTGGCTGCATTTTGTAAAGCCATTTCGTTTTTTCTCTAGCCAATTTTTTGATCTTTTTGTTCTTTCAAAGTGGCTGTTGACTAATTTGTCAGATAAAGATGGAGCTTTCCTGTATGTTATTTGTGGGAACTTGCCAATCTCCTTCCCTATGTCAGGATCCTTTTCTAGGACGTGCCAGTATTTTTGTAGGGCTTTGCGTATTTTATGACTTTCTTTGGTGTAGGTTAATATCATTCTGATTGGCTCCCTGGTTGTCTCATGTATTTCTTTTTCTTTTTCTTGATCTTTCTTTGGAATTAATGTTTCAAGTCTACTTTTTTCTCTTGCTCGTTTTTCACCTTGTTCAATGTCACACTGTTTGTATCCTCTTTTCTTGAATCTGAATGCAGTTTCTTTGAATTTTTTGTCCATTTCTTCCTGAACGGAGCAGTTTCTCCTCATTCTTACGAATTCCCCATACGGTATATTCTTTTTTAAGGTAGCTGGATGGAAGCTTTGACCATGTAAGACACTATTAGTGGCTGTTGTTTTTCTGTGGACTGTTGTCTCCAGGCGACCATTCTCAACATATACCCTGGTGTCCAAAAATATTATTTCTTTCTTGCTGATGTTATGGGTAAAGCTCAAACCTTCTTCATTTTCATTTAAGATTTCTAGATATTCCAAGAATTCCTCATTCGATCCGTTCCAGATTATGAAAAGATCGTCTATAAATCGTAACCAAAGAATCACTTTGGCTGTGTGATGGTCGTTTTCTTCTCTCCAAGCTACCATTTTCTCCCACCAACCCATAACTAGGTTGGCGTAGCTTGGAGAGAAGGAAACTCCCATGGCTGTTCCACACGATTGGGTGTAATATACCTTATCAAAAAGAAAGACATTATTATTTAGGCACATCTCCACCATTTCCATGATCATTTTACAATGTTTCAGCTGTTCTACGGGTTTCTGTTTCAGGAAGTATTCTGTTGCTTTCAGTCCAAGTTGGTGATTGATTGAGGTGTAGAGAGAGACTACATCAATGGTTTTCGTGAGATCTTGCCATTTTTTTAGGCGTGTTTCCAGATCACAAAATGATATTGGATCTGGAAACACGCCTAAAAAAATGGCAAGATCTTAATCTACTCAGCGAAGATGAAGCACAATTTCTAAACAACCAGACTCCGATCACCCCCACACTTTATTTTCTCCCGAAAGTGCACAAAACTTTAAACAGACCCCCCGGCAGATCCATAATCTCGAGTTGTGGTTCACTTTATGAAAATGTGGCAAACTATGTAGACCATTTTTTAGCCCCCATGGTACCCTTGTTACCCTCATATATAAGGGACACTGGGGACTTTTTGAGACATCTAATGAACATAGAATGGTTGGAGGGATACCGGCTGGTAACCATTGATGTAGTCTCTCTCTACACCTCAATCAATCACCAACTTGGACTGAAAGCAACAGAATACTTCCTGAAACAGAAACCCGTAGAACAGCTGAAACATTGTAAAATGATCATGGAAATGGTGGAGATGTGCCTAAATAATAATGTCTTTCTTTTTGATAAGGTATATTACACCCAATCGTGTGGAACAGCCATGGGAGTTTCCTTCTCTCCAAGCTACGCCAACCTAGTTATGGGTTGGTGGGAGAAAATGGTAGCTTGGAGAGAAGAAAACGACCATCACACAGCCAAAGTGATTCTTTGGTTACGATTTATAGATGATCTTTTCATAATCTGGAACGGATCGAATGAGGAATTCTTGGAATATCTAGAAATCTTAAATGAAAATGAAGAAGGTTTGAGCTTTACCCATAACATCAGCAAGAAAGAAATAATATTTTTGGACACCAGGGTATATGTTGAGAATGGTCGCCTGGAGACAACAGTCCACAGAAAAACAACAGCCACTAATAGTGTCTTACATGGTCAAAGCTTCCATCCAGCTACCTTAAAAAAGAATATACCGTATGGGGAATTCGTAAGAATGAGGAGAAACTGCTCCAATCAGGAAGAAATGGACAAAAAATTCAAAGAAACTGCAATCAGATTCAAGAAAAGAGGATACAAACAGTGTGACATTGAACAAGGTGAAAAACGAGCAAGAGAAAAAAGTAGACTTGAAACATTAATTCCAAAGAAAGATCAAGAAAAAGAAAAAGAAATACATGAGACAACCAGGGAGCCAATCAGAATGATATTAACCTACACCAAAGAAAGTCATAAAATACGCAAAGCCCTACAAAAATACTGGCACGTCCTAGAAAAGGATCCTGACATAGGGAAGGAGATTGGCAAGTTCCCACAAATAACATACAGGAAAGCTCCATCTTTATCTGACAAATTAGTCAACAGCCACTTTGAAAGAACAAAAAGATCAAAAAATTGGCTAGAGAAAAAACGAAATGGCTTTACAAAATGCAGCCAATGCAAAGCTTGTCAAGTTGGACTCAATCTCACCAAATTGAAGGATCCTAGAGGAAAAACATTTACAATAGAAGACACAATAAACTGCAAAACAACTCATGTGGTTTATCTGTTACAGTGTTTTTGTGGTCAAAGATACATTGGGAGCACCATCTGCCCCCTCCAAAAAAGGATTTTGGAACACATCCGAGCCATAGAAAACCATGATCTAAGTTACGCTATGGCAAAACATATGCTAACCCATAAAAAAGAAAAAAAGACCTGGAGAGACATGACATATAGTGGTTTGGCTACAGTTCCAATAAAGGAAAGAGGGGGAAACAGACTGATGACGCTACGGCGTTTGGAATCTAGGTTGATCATTCGCTTCAAAACTAAGATACCTGGGGGCCTCAATGGAGACGAGGAACTTCATGTGCACCTGTAAAAGGCCAAAGACTGAAATGGACTTACAAGAATATGAACTGTATGCTTAGGGTGGGGAAATATAGGGCACTGAGCCCCTTATAAGCATGATAACACAGTAAGGAGCATAAGTACACTTATCAGCAAAGTTTGGCATGCGATTATGAGTCTACATCTTTATAAAATAAGGGCACTGAGTCCCTATACACAAACATATGATAACAGAGACATACAACTGTGGACTTAATGGCCAATCAGTGTCTTAATAATAGACACTATTTTGCTGATACTATGCGTGCTTTAAAATAACCAAATTATATTATATATATTACCCCGAATTATTACATCAGCATACTGACTCCATATCAGCATAATTATGTGCAAACACAAGCAAGCACGTCATTTGAATTGTGAAAATGTAAAAATGTAAATACTTAACTACAAGTACCACAATGCCTCATAACAAGGCCACTGTGACTCACTAGTATAAATAGTAAAAATTGTAAAGGGACAAATGTTTGTAACCGTGATCAAGCAGCGGATGCTGTGAAACGCGTTGGTAATGCTGTTGCTGTAAAGGCAATAAAAAGAAACCTGCATAATTAATATTCCTAGTGGAGTGCGAGTATATTCTTGGTGAGGAAAAAAAAAAAAAAATATATATATATATATATATATATATATAAAACGCTCAAAGTTTCAAAGAAACACGTGGCACACAGGGGGTCCGTTACACAATGAAATTTACTGGCAAGGACGCGTTTCGGCAAAGAGCCTTCTTCCTGCTTGCTTCATAAATCATACAGCTTTTGCATGGTGGTACTTTATAAGTTAAAACCTCGATTTTCATTGGTTGCCACACATGGAAGGAGAAAGGGGATTGCTCTTTCACGGGCCAATGGAATGGCCCCTCCCTCTCCTTGAGTTCGTTCTCTGCATCCAAAGCGTTCTTCGGAATTATAATATTTGTTTGGATAACGTAATGTTAATGTTTTTCCATATTGTACCCCCACATGGGTTATTCCAAAGTCCGCTTCTTGCTGTTGCGGTAGTTAATGCGCTGGGACCCCTCGTCAACCCTGTAGGCTGTTTGGCACGTAGCGCTGGAGTCGGTAGATAGCCGTGTCTCCTACAGCTTGTATGACTGTCGACAGCGTCGACGCTAGTGCCATCAATCCTTTCAAGGTGGTGCACGGCGCCATGTACTAATACTGCTCCACGGTCCACCTTCAGGCGCTGCTGCACTGCTTCGTGACGGGTGCACACAAACATGTAGGTGGGTCCATGAAATAAACGTATTTCATGGTTGACGAGGGGTCCCAGCGCAGGAACTACCGCAACAGCAAGAAGCGGACTTTGGAATAACCCATGTGGGGGTACAATATGGAAAAACATTAACATTAAGTTATCCAAACAAATATTATAATTCCGAAGAACGTTTTGTATATATATATACTAGCAGCCCGCCCCAGCGTTGCCTGGGGCAGAAGGGGGCTGGGGGCAGCATTTCCGGATTGCGGCAGCGTTGCCTGGGGCAGAAGGGGGCTGGGGGCAACATTTCAGGCTTGAGTGAACTCCCGCCCCGCCTGCCCCGACATTGCCCAGACCGCCTCCCGCCTCCCTCCCGCCTCCCGCCTCCTGCCTCCCGCCTCGCCTTTGCCTTTGCCTTACCTGAGCCGCCGCTCTTCCCCGCGCTCCGGACTTCACCGCCACTCCTCGCTGCTCGTCACCGCTCCTCCCCGCCTGCCTGTCGTCATCACGCACGTTGCGGACATCGCTAGGTCGCGGCCAGCGCTACATCGCGGCCGGCGCTACTTTTAGGGGACTACTTTGTTTTTGAAGTTTAATTTTTTAATTTACGTTTTTTTTAAATTTTATGCAGCCTATGTCCATCTACACACCCTGAGGATTACAACAATGTATTGGGTGTGTGGATTGGCGCTGCGGTTCCCGAGTTTACCTTTCCAAAAGGTTTCTGTTCTCTCTTTATAATAGTAGTATAGATACACACACACCACAAAGCATGAGTTGCATGCAAATACTACTATTTCAAAACAGTTGCAATCACAAACTGACTTCAGTGCTGGTATCTTGAAATCTGTAAACATAAATCTATTCATATGGGCCAATCCCAGCCTCAAAGGGAATAACTTGAACAGAAACGGTGTGCGGCATCTGCTGATACTGTTTTATTTTTATTACCTGTGTGGAAGTTTTCTAATCTGAGTAGACTGGTCCAGTGCATTTTTCAAAACAGTTCCAGTCAACGTCGAGATAGTATTCATTTTTTTTTTTACGACTACGTATGTTCTTCGTGCTCATTTTTGTAGCCTTTTTCATTTTGTTTCGAGGAAAGGAACTGATTATGTAAGGCCTGACCCATCCTGGTGTTTATTTCAGTGGCACATTCTATTGCAGCAAAATCATGAAATGTCTAGGCCCCTTGGTAAATGTGTGTCTGATGCCAAAACAATTCTTTGCAGATCTGGTCTAGTACAAGTCACTGTTGTGACAAGTACCATCTGTTAAACCACAGTAGCGCAGTATTTTATCCGCGCCAGGAACCTTGCCAGATTACAAAGCAGAAGGATGTTTGATTTCCTGTAGGAAGAGGCACGCCACTGTCATTCTGAAACGAGCTCACCCTTAAATAAACTTTTCATAACATCAGGTACTGCAAAACAATATAGAAGACTTAAACTGACAGTTTGCTGTTACTAATTGAATTGAAAGCTTGGTAAATTATATATTGATTTTTAATACTTACGTATGTGTTTTTTTTAATGGCCTAAATAAAAAAGAAAATGATTATTGTGTTTCTTTGAAGGTTTTAATAACAGTGGTGTCATAGATTGGTGAGAATCTCTATAAAGATCGACCGTGTTTCTATAAAATCTTTGAATGAGCTGTGTTTTTGAAATTTTGCAGCAAGTTGTAATTCACAGGGACAGCCTGACAATGCCAGATTTGAAAGTGCATGAAGAAATTTAAAAAGCCTAAAAATCATCGGTACAACATACACTTTGAAATGAAACATTGTGAATAAAAATAATTGACTATCTAAATTAAAGATCCTGTTTATTAAATTTAGGAGATTTGTGAAGTGCTGCGCGTTGTTGTCCGTATGTTCCAGAATCTGATTCTCCTCTTGCACTTGACACTCATAACTTCAGTCATCCCGTCAGTAGTTTCCCTGCGGCTTTGACTGCTGCCAATCATGCATGTCTCATACAGAGACTCTAAAAGTCCCTCGTGCCCAGCAGATATAGTGGTTCTTGCTGCTGTTTCCGCAAAAAAAGCTTATTATCAGTCACAGTTGTTAGACTTGCACCCAACCTGGAGGACCAGTGGATTGCACTTTGTCTGCTCTCTACCCTTTGACCTCCCCGCTAGGGCAACACTGTCAGAAGGCTAAGCTCCTGCCAGCATGGCTCTCCAGGTCACCGAGATGCGCCAGCCCCTCGACCAAGGAGGAGATCCTCCGAGGAGCATGTGGTCGTACAGTCCCTACATAGCTCAATTGGGTCTTCTTCACACTCATGAAAGGGAAATGTAGCTCAGACACAAAAAGGTGAGGCTTCTGTTCGATATTCTTCATTTGTAACCCCAGATCTACATAGAGCTTAATTGAAGTTGCTTGAAAAGTTCAGTTTAGGGCCAGTTCTACATTAAAGTCAACGTCGGCAGCTGCCCTGTGGCAACACCACGATTGACCACAAGAGAATACTGTATTGCAACAAATGACCCAATCTTTGCCTTGTTGCTGGATCAAAAGGAGTACCCAAACTACAAAGCATCATTTGCCTGAGCTTTGAAAATGCTTGCATTGGAGCTGCCCCTGGCTTGAGTCCAGGTCACTCCACCACCTAGGCATTGTGGGATGCCAATTTCTGCACATACCCAAGCGCTTCACCCTAATAAATGTATTGTACAGTGCAGAAGAATTGGAGCCTGATCCATGTGTCTAGAAAAAGGGAGTGGTTTTAGGTCTTGTTTTATATAGTGACATGCTTAGACAAGTTTAAGCAGCCTATAGGTAAGTTTCTTTGTGAGCCTGGTGTAAATGATGTTACAGTGATCTGCATTGACCATCACAAGGGTCCGTGCCAGCTCGATACGATATTCTGGTTATAGAAGTTGGAGGATTTTCTGTAATTATAAGAGCTCCCTTCCATTGCCGCTAGCCATCGTGCTATCTTGTAGAGTGAATGGAAGCTTACCTTCTAACAAGACTTCCAGACACCTTCCTTTCTGCAAAGTGGATGGAAAGGTGTTAAAGTTGGAGGCCTGTTGAAACACATTCAGTCAGGCCCTGCTCCTCCTCAGGGAAAGTAAATTTTCAGTCTGTGTAATACATGGTCCAGACATATGTTGACGTTAGACTGGTGCACCTGCTGATTTTCCAGTCTTAGGTAGATGTGTGTGTTGGAATAGATTTGGAAATGTACCTTGTATTCCTGAAGAAGCTATACCAGGATTCTGAACAGCAGGCAGAGTAGAGATGGTCCCTGGTGCACCTCGCTTAAGACCTTGAGTATGGAGAAGCCTAGTGACTGATTAACTGAGGTTGGGAGGAAAGGATTGGATCCTTCTTGCTAGCATGTCCAGAATATTGTCTCTTAGTTGGAAAGAGAACCCCTCTCTGCACTGTTACCTTGCAGTGTTGTCTTTTCTGTAGGTATGTACAAGTGAAGCGCCCAGCTTAAACCTGTGTAGCTGCAGATTCAATGGACATATCCAATTATGCCTGAGTGTGTCCACGTTAATACCAGCTATGGCAGAATTAGTCTCCTCTAATTGTGTTTGAAGAGCAATGAAAGTGTAAGGAACATTTCTGGATCACCTGCAGATTTAGCATTGTCTTGGGCTTGCTTCTGAATTATAATGCCGGAAACAGACATGCTTTTAAAGATTTGTGAAATTTGAGCAAATTAGGTTTCTGTTGAAGGCGCAGGGGAAATTTATTCCATCTTGTGGCTTCAGTCATCCAACGAGAAGATCTTGAACTCCAACAGTTTTAAGCATACCTTAGTCAACTCCAAAATAAATTTAATGTTGGATGTTAAAATCTGACATGTACTGTGCTGGCTGGCGGAGAGTTAATTTCTTGGAGTTGAACAGGACTTTCAGTATCTGTCACATAGACTTGAAAACAACCTTTTTTTGAATCCGCAGCATCTGTAGAATAAGCAGTAAATACTGGATGGTGATGGTTCATTGGACATAGGCCCACGACTAATCTTGCGATTCTTTATTGTTTTAATTGGGTAGTTGGGGAAATCAAGATGCGTGGTGTTACAGAATTCCAGCTGTGAAGACACAAATATGTTAATAAGTTGAACCCTGGGGGAAAAAGGAAAAGTAACAAAGAACCCATTTCAATGAGTGAAACTGTAAAAAGCAGGCTTTAACTTCAGCATCAATCTGTGCAGTTGTTGTTATTCTGAATCCTAGTTTACATTTAGATTGTTCACTGCTTGTACTGGGAAAAGTTTTGGGACCAAAGATCAAAGGCAAAAAGGGAGTTCCCAGAATGATGATGGCTTCAAAAGATCCCTGTTTTGTTGTGTTTAGTTACAGATGATTATAGCACATCCTATGATCAACTTTAGAAAGATGCTCAAGTAATTGTTTTGCCAAGAAAGTAACATTTTTGGTGATGTTGATAACTATTTGAGTGTCATTAGAGTGGAGAAAGAGATCAAACCAACAATATTGAATTAAGTGTGCTAGCGGGAGCATGTGGAGATTGAAAAGCAGACAAAATAGAGCCATCGGGTGCCCTGAATAAATATGGTTGAAGAGAGAGTATTAAAGGTAGAAGAGATGCTTGAAAAAATCTGTTGGACAAGAAATTGGCCTTCGAAGACAGGACCAGGTCTTTAATCCCAAGATCAGTGAGTCTGTGCAGGAGTATTTGATGGCACGCTGTGTCCAACGCCCCTCTTCTGCCCAAGACTACTTCGGAAATGGGGTATCTCCTGGTTAATACCAGTTGGTATCAGGATGGAATGTTAAGGACAGAAATCCCAAATGTTAAAAGGCAGCAAGATTCGGTGCCAACCAAAAAAACAAAAGTTCAAATAGTTTGTGATGTGTAGTAATCAAGAGTGGAAGGACTGGCTAGTTGGCTAGTGCGGTATTATGTGGGGAAATTAGAAAAGTGGATACAGCAAAGATGATATTTTGCTGCAGTCGCTTTCGGTGAGTGTAGACCACTGAGTTTGGAACCTGGGCTTTTAGTTCAGTAAGGTCACCCCTAAGCCTCTTGTCTAATCATCTGTGGAGATTCATTCTTCAAATGTCTGGTTCTACAATGTAGCATGAAAGGAAGAGTCGGAACTGGCATATTTTAACCAAGCTATCCACAGGCAGCTTTACTCTTCCATGGCACTATAGTATACAAAATGTGAGAACTGGTCTAGAGGAGTGATGATCGAAATGCATCAGAGGCATCACTGGAATATTCGAGGGGCTGGAGATGCATAAAGAAGTACGGGCTAGGTGTGCTAAGATTAGGTATACCGATTTCCAAATTGTGATTTTCTCAAATCGCAATTAGGAAATCGGTATTCCTAATGTATGAAACTGTTTTGAGTTTCATTGGCAATTCCTAGTGGGTTGCAAATAGACCTACCTCATGATTATTAATGAAGTAGGTCGCAATTTACGACCCATTACGCATCGCTGACATCCTAGGGATGGTGGCCTGCTGGGCACCATGGCTGTGATCGCTTTTTAATAAATCACTTTTTTTTTTTTAAAAATGCCTTCCGTTTTCCTTCAAGAATAACTGGATGCATTTAACAAGAAAAATGAAACTTTGCAGTTTCGTTTTTTAAGAGTAGGCTGCTCCTTACAAATATCTTTGTTTGCATTCTCAAAGGGGAATGCTTTTGCAAATGGGTTACCACCACTTGAAGTAGGTGGTAAAATGCTAATGTATTGCGACCACATTTCGGTCGCAAAACATTCTTACATACCACTGTGATTTGGTATTAGGAAGGGACGCCCTAAACATGCCACTTCTTTGTACCGAATCGGTATGTATTCGCAATTGAAAACTGTAATTCGGTAACATGTTACTGAATCACAATTTGTAATTGATAAATGCCAAAATTCATTTTTCTGATCGTGAGTGGCCCGATTCTGTGAATCGGACCATATGCGACCAGAAAAATGCTTGATACGTCTAGCTCTAAATCAATAAAATTGTATACTGAATCCATATTACCTGAAAATACAAATGCAAGCCCCCAATGTACTAGGCCTTTTTTTCATTTGCAAAGCCTATGATTCACAAAACCAGAGGCTTTGTGGTTCCAAAAAGGTTATTCACAATCTATAAAGTGCCAGTAGCGGCTCAAGCATTGCAAAGTGGTGGGCAGCGGGAAGGGGGGGAAACAAACAAGAAGACATAATTAAAAATAAATGCAATTGTACTTACCTGCCTCTCCTGCGGCGGCCGCTGCCTTGCTACTCTCTCCTGATCCTTGACTCTGGCAGCTGGTGCACACTACACAGACTCCCAGATGCCAATCCCAGCGGTTTGGGAGTACTATTCCCCGCATGAAAGAATTGCTGGGATTGGTCCGAGTGCCCTGGTTCGATGCTCAGACAGGGACTGGGAGCCTGTGTTAGTTCTCCCCTGGCTGTACAACATAGCCAGGTGGAGACATGCTAAGTGCACATGACGATTTGGCCGGCCCAAGACGGACGGCCAAACCGTCATGTGCAATTATGGTGCCCACCCACCACTACTCCTCTTCCATGCTCTGACATCACATAGCGCAGCACCACCCGCACCTGGCTCCAAAATAAACATAAAATTATAATAACGTAACTTTATTAACTTTGTGTTGCTATCATTTTTTTTTACTTTTACACTGCTCAGAGAGCAGTGGGGCGACGCTCATCTGCTTTAGTGGAGGAACCATCACTGTAAAGTACACATTGCAAAGTTGAATATGACTTTCTGACTCACAACAGGGGCGGCCTTGGGCATGTGCAAGCTATGCACCTGCACAGGGCCACCAAACCCCAGGGGCCACCACGCCAATATTTATCCTTAATATAATAATCCTCTGAGGATGGATCCATATTTGTGTGGTGGCTCCTGGCAGGGATTTGGCAGCCTCCGCTCTGTTCCACTTCCAAACACCCTGCCCCCCCCCTCTTCACTGGCCTCAGCGCTCCGCCCCGCCCGGACCCCTCTTTCGGGGCCCCCTACCTACGCTCCCTGCCCAGGGCCACTATGAGCCTAGAGCCGCCCCTGCTCACAAAATTCCCTGCAACTGATTGCGGGCTGATTACAAGTCAGAGGTGTAAAAGGATTCTCTGCTTCAATTACCGAATTGCAATGGGATGTATCAGTGGTTTGCAAACCAATGATCTGATACCAACTCTCTAAAGGGAATGTTATCCCAGCCTCAGTAGGACAGCTTCCACCTTGTGAAGATTTGTGTGTCATGGGGGTGGGGGGGTGCAGCAGCGCTGCATTTTCCCCCGATGCCTATCACCAAATGTCGACCTCTATTTTTTAAAGCAGCCTTTCTTTTAGTAGGTGGCGACTGCAGTGCCAGACTGGCTGTAGTGGGCACCGGGCATTTTCCCAATGGGCCGGAAGGGTGTGGGCCAGTTTTGGACCTGTGTGGGCCGTTTTTGATACAGCTGGCCGGTTTAGCAGCAATTATGCAATATCAGCCCATGTACTCAAAGCAGCAGCAGTGTTTCCCACCACCGCCCCCCCTGCGCAGCCAGTGCAACTCACTTGCTGGTGATGGTGTGCGTTCCCTAGTCCGGATCTGGGGGACCGCTTTAAAAAACACATTTAGTGATTGCAAATTTAAGGTCAGATGTCGACTGTACCTCCCATCCCCCCTGCATTCACAGGGAGTCTGCTTTATAAATATTATTAGGAAGAGTACAAAAATACTGGCTGCTTTGCAAATCCACCTTAGTACATCAGGTCCTGTTTCACTTAAGCGAAACATGAACACCATTGGACATTTTGCAGCTGTTCAGCGGCGTAAGCTGATGCCTGTGTGATTATATTAATCTATGCATTGGACATGAAGATCTTTCGTAGAAACCCTGGTTAGAAAGCTTGTCCTAAAACATGCTTCCTGCCAACGCTTTGCCCATCTGCACAAGCGTGCCCTTTTCTGCAAAGCTGTGAATGGATTGGACACCCAGCGGTGAAGAAAACATGGAGCAGGAACATTCATATGACCTGCTGATCGAGGGAATCTTGTGTTTTGCCGAAGCAGAAGAAAGTTAGAATGTGCAGTCTTTACAGCAGGCTATTGTTGGAGGGAGGACACTTTGCCACTGGATTCAAGATAGCCTGGCTGATGAGGGTTATGAACCCGAAACCGGTCCCAGGATGCTTGTTTCCGGTCCAGGGAAGACATGGCTTGGCAATTCGGGCTGGACTGTTCCCATGAGGCACAGGGTCAGACTGATTTGCATATGGCCATGTCTGAACTGGGGTGGCTGAGTGAGCTAAAGAATGATGATGGATTAAACACAGATCAGTTGACTGGGGGTGGGTGTTTGATTTGCTCAAGCGCTCCGTCCATCATCCCCTTTGGTATCGGAGGGAGGACAGCATCAACAATCAAACACTGCTTTCTATTTTTTAGGACAACAGCAGTAAAACCCCCAAAACGGACTATCTGAAATAATGGGATTTTTACCTAAGAATTTGCCTCTGTGCAGAGTTGTTCGGCAACTTTAGCGAGAACAGGCAGAGTTCTTTATGGAGGTGTTTGGTCAATCCCAGTGAGGACTCAGCAACTGTGTTTGGCACTATGCTTGGGTCTGTTGCTGATGTTCCAAAGAAGCTTTTCTAAGGGCCACCAGGCTGCGATTGAGGTGGAGGTGTCCTTTAAGCAGTAAATTGCCTCAGGTTGGATGACAGGCCTCACATCAGGACTGGCCTCCATTGGCAGAGCTAGAGGAGGGGGTGAACCTCTTTCGTCCTCTGGCAAATTTAGAGAACCCTGGCACACCCCCAAACGTACTCTTGTTTCTACCCGCCCTGTTGAATGTATCTAAAAAATACAAATAGGATCTTCTGCCTTGTTACCCACTAAACTCGGCCCAGGCTGAGGCTTAAGCTTCAAGTATAAGTGACCTCTTAATTCTCACCGGGCTGGCTACATGGCATGTATGCTGGAGGTAACAGGAGGGGTATTTGACCCCCAAGGACCCTCAATAGCCAAGGGAACTTCATCCCCCAACTAGTAGTGCGCCAGGAGGAGTGCTTTTAGAATAGCGGAGAAAGGGTGCGTGTTCTTCCACGAGGTCTCAGCAATCCCGCTGTGTGGGACTTAGGGGGGGGTAACAGGAGGGGTAGTTGGCCCCCAAGGACGGCCTTAGGAGCCAACTACCCCTCCTGTTACCTCCAATAAGTCCTGCACAGCAGGATTTCTAAGAGGTCTTCGAAGGCACTTTCTCCACCCCTCTGCAGACGCGGCTCGTAGTGATTTGCTAGTAGGGGTATGAAGTTCTCTTGGCTCACCAGATTAAGTGATTTGCCCGGAATCACAGGATGTTGAGCTGACGCTGAGCCTTGAACCTGATTCCCCAGCTTCGAAGTCGGCAGCTCTGGCCATTATGCCACATCCTCTCCTCACTTTCATGGTTAGTAGTTGGTTGTGTTTTCGGCGGTGCTAACAGGAGAAAGGGGCTGGTTCAAGCTGTCTCGTGACGAGAGCCCGGCACTTCTTTTTTTTTCAAATTAACCACTGCTCTTAAGTCTCACCGGGCTGGCAACAGTAGCTATCAACTAAATCAGAATTTGAAGATCCAGAGACCAGAGAGTTCCTGTATGTAAACACTGATGTACCTGGAACTCTCTCCCTACCCCCAAAGAAAACACGACACACGTAGTCAGATAATAGCCCCAAATGGTGAGTATGCTAAACACAGCAAACTGTTAAGCAGTAGTGACTATATAGAAGGGGAAGGTCACAGAGTGATAAGGAGAAAACTGCAAGCTGATCATCAGTCCCCTTGCCATAATGTCTTCTCCTGGCTCAAGATATCCAGACAGCGAAATGTGATGGCTGGAAGTCATGGGTAATTAACTTCGGCATGTCCTGTTTCTTTGTTATTTTCTGGTTTATTCTGTTACAGAGAGGGACACTTATATGCAGATTAGGCCCATTCAAAACTGTATAATGCAACCTTAATCAGCTGAAATCCTGAATGATTGGCTTATTTCTTCTTATTTCTGTTTTTCCTTTATTTATGGTAATCGTGCAATAGGAGGCTTAGTTTGAGCAGAAAATATCTTTCAGGAGCTGTGGAGCTGAATGTATGCTGTGGCGTTGAAAGATACACAAGCATTGACTTTTGAAACTTTACAGGCAGTAGACTGGTGCTTAATTTGAGCCAGTGGTTTCTGGTGCTGGGCGCTGGCACCTAATTGTCCGACCGGTACCTATGGCAGCCGGCCACATGGTGGCGCTGTTCACCTAATTTAGAGATTAGCACAACAGAAGTTGTTTATAAATTCAAAATACTTAGAAAAATGACTAATACCTGCCACCGCCACCTAATCGCTTTGGTGGCCAGGGATAGTATGAATTCTCACACTTGTAGGAGTGTGATGGTTAGTAGGTGTGTTTGTAATGTCATTGGCAGCGCTGTCAGGGGCAATGGGTGGGACGAGCTTAAGTGGCCCCCTGACAAGTGGCCCTTGCGCTTATGTTTTCACAAATTAAGCACTGCGCGCAGTACATTGTCCCAGCATCATGCATGCAATGTTCCTGGAGACTATCACCCCTGGAAAAATATTTCACCCACTAATTTGCGATTCTGTCTTGGTTGTATACAAAAGAACAGTCCAGCCCCAAACTAAGGGATTCCTCTGAACAGTTTCACAAAGAACCACTGACTGGCTTCAGTCTTACTTGGCATCATCTATGAGATGCGGCTTGTGCAGTGTCTTTTTAGTGTAGAAAGCGCAGTAATCGCATCTCGGCATGGGCTGGCTAATGGTATGACTTCCTTAGACATCGCCATGTGCTGGATGAAATTCTTGAATCAATCTGAACCACTGCAGTTGTTCAGGGTGCATTCCATTCCATCATTTACTTTGTTTTTCTGTGTATCTGGGTCCCATCCAGGAAGTGGTCATGAATTTGCCTTGGATCCTATTTGAGATTAACAGTGAACTTTCTTGCTTCTTACTTTGCACATTAAAGAGGGTTAAAACTCCTCAGCAACACTGTGATAACACCTCTATCTAAGGTAGCATAGTCTGCTGGTGCTTTATGCATTGCACTGGGTACTTATAGCCAGACGCTCTGCCTTTAAGGTGCAGTGCATCACTTACAGAGCCTATCAAGTCTGTAGTACCTGCAAGCTAAATTCTACAAATATGCACAGAACAAAATATTCTCCTCAGGGCCAGCAACTCATCTAACTATTCCGTCCAACAAGAAAAATATCATTGTAGGGACAGCGTTCATAGTGAATGCTACAAAACTTTGGAACTCCTTCCGAGCTGAGATAGGAAGTATGCAAGACCATTTGAAGTTCAGAAAGGAAGTACACTCCTCGGTTTCCCGAAATAAGGATTCAGGACCAAGCTAAGAATTTGGCTCCACAAAAAAGAACAGCCTCAAACTCAGAACGAAATACTCAATCAAGTGAGCTCCAAGACAGACTCAGGAATACATCCAATTCCAGGAAATGCCTCAGAAGATAATTTAAATCATGTACAGTGGAAATGAGTGCAGTCCCCAACATAGGCTTATACCTCTCTTGGTGTAAAAGAATGTTTATGCCTACTGGCAATCAGAGCAGACAGGAACATACCTCCTGTCCCATATTGAACCTCCAGAAACAATAATGTGAAGAGCCTGTAATGAGTAAAACCATAGAACACATCTCAACTGTCTGGCAAACGCCATCAATTGTCTAAAACAATCCATGCGATATCGAGAGGCCATGCTCCCCGTGCACTGAGATCTGCCTCCTGTCACTACGGCAGGTGTTGCAAACAATTGGGAACTATGTCCATAAAGTAACCATCGGGTATCTTGGTTGACTTTATTATGGATTATCGCTGCAGATTCCAACATGGCTCCCAACACAGCTTCAAGACTGGACACTCTGAAGCACTTTGAACTCTAGTTCATACAACAACAGCTTGCATTTGCAATGGTTCTAATGCAGACCCTCCCAGTGGGTTTTTCACCCTTTTCTCTCTGGTCATCGTCAAGAATACATATATATTTATTTTATTTTCCGGAGTTTTATACAGCGCGAACTTCACCGGACGGTATCAAAGAGCTTTATATGAGCACCAGTTGCGTTACACAATGACACATTCATTTTTGTTAGGCACGGGGAGATTAGGTGTTTTGCCCAGAATCACAGGCTGTTGAGCGTCTAAGCCGAAACTCGAACCCGGTTCCCCAGCGTTGAGGTCAGCTGCTCTAGCTGTAAGGCCACATCCTCTTCCCATATGGATTGGTCACCTCTAAGTGCGACAATGACCACGGTTAATGGGTTATTGGTTTGGGGATCACACATAAAAAACCTCAATGCAGACCTGCAGAATAATTCATTGCAGCTGACTAAACTAAACTGTCTGCTCTGGCTTTCACTTTTCCCACCACCGTGCTTTAACCCTTTGTATGCTGATGACGGAACCGTCCGTCATCAGCTGCCTTGGCGCTGTGCTGATGACGGAGCGGTTCCGTCATGACCTGGCCGCCGCGCCTACGTGGCGCGGATTCCGCGCCTGCGCTGGGCGTTCTATTGAGCGGGCGGGGCCATGACGGAACCGCTCCGTCATGAACACAGCCCAACCGCGGCTGATGGCGGAGCGGTTCCGTCACCAGCATGCGGCCGCCGTGCGGCCGCCCCGCCCCCTTAGCACTGCGGCGGAATAGCCGCCGCAGTGAAGGGGTTAAATGATGCAAGACAGGATAAGAGCACCACTCTTGTCATTCATACACAACACCTAAACCATTCCCGCATAGACTTCACAGCAAATACAACATCCTTCCAACCAAGCAGTGTTTTCGGGTATACTGTGCGCCCGTCTTGTAGAGTGCCACCCTGGCCTCTACAATACAGTCTACTGCACTTCACAGCCCAAGGGGCGGGCGCGGCCCGAGGGTATAAATAAAAGGCAGGGTGATCGCTCGTGGTCACTCCGCGATACCCTGTGTAATACTCTGTGTGCTGTTACTTGCCTCCCCTGATATCTGCTGGGGCCTCCCTGAGTCCACTGTGGTCACTTTTATGTCCGGAGTTTTATATAGCGTGAACTTGAACCGAAGATATAAGGTATCAGAGCACTTTACATGAGCACTAGTTGCACTACATAAGGACAAATTCATTTTTTTGGCTAGGCACAGGGAGATTAAGTGATTTGCCCAGAATTCCCCAAATTTGAGGTCGACCACCCTAGCTGTTAGGCAACATCCTTTCCCCTTAGGCCACACTTTACACGTCTGACAGTGTGCTTCAGCTCCACGCGAGAGGTATACAGCGCGAAGCAAGTACCATAACATTACAATTACATTACTTTCCATAGCATACAAATTCCATGATGTCCGACAGAGTGAGACAACAGTAAGGCAACAAACCAACTGGTCCTAAGTGGCAAATGATTGGACAGGCAACAGGAAAGGCAACGATACCCCAACCATACTACACCATTCTGCTCTGCAATTTATATTGTAATGAAGGTTTCTCTGTTTTTGTGTACTAAATATCAGTTGCGGCTGCCACAAATAAAGGGTGGTGAGCCGTAGAGGGAGCGTGGGGGGAGTGAGTTAGTAGTGTTAGAAATAAAACATTTTTAAAAAACTTACCTTAAGCCGCCGGCTGCCTCCAGCTTCGCGCTGCCTCTCCTCTTCCAGGATCCCAGCATCCCCTGGTAGAGACTCCCATCCAATCTCGATGCTGCAGAGCAGCGTGGGGATTGGCCTGAGTGGGCTAGAAAGACGCCCGGTTAAGGCCAGGGAGTCTGTGAGGGCTCGAGAAACCTAAGTGCGCATGTGTGTTTTGGTCAGCCTCAGACGACTGGCCAAACACACATGAGCACTTGGGGAGTGGAGTGCACGCCATGTAGCATTCCTCCTCCCCCCGAAGCCGAAGCCTCGGCCCCGCCCCTCCCATCAGCACTGACTAAGAGCCGGCAATTGCAAAATAAAACGATGCAAGAGCATCGTTTTATCTTACATTTGCTGGCTCTGAACCAGGCAGTGGGGCACCGGCGTAGCTAGGGGGGGGCGAGGGGGGCGGTCCGCCCCAGGCGGCACTATTTTGAGGGCGGCCGCGCCGCCGTTTGAAGTGTTAAGCGCTGCGCACTGTGCAGCCAGTGGATTGGCATTCATGTGACATGGACAGGTCACGTGAATGCACCTAACAACTGTCCCTGGGCGCGAAGGCAGGGCAAGCGGTAGTTAGACGGTGGTGTTGAAGAGAAAGGCAGCCGTGTATTTTGCAGTCAGGCAGTTTCCAAAGAGAGTATAAAAATCGGAATCGAATTAAATAAGGGGGCGAAGCAAACACAAACGGCGGGAAAATGTCAATGAAAGTGTGCATCTGGGTAATGTATTAGATACAAGGCAAACTATGTGTAAAATAGATTAACAAATCTCAGAATGTCAGTACTTCAGAATAATCACTTTCAGCAAGGAGAGGAGGTGCTTACGTAAATCGGCTTGTTTATGGAGGCTCAAGGGCACTGTCTGGAAATTGGGCCTTAATGCTGGAAGTTGTAATTCATGTTGGAACTCTGGGTTTTGAAGTTTTTTGTACCATAACTCTATGGTTATTCTGTGTTTGTTTACATGGCTGCTGTTTGAATAAAGCAAAGAGGAGAATGAATAATCTTTGCCTTATTGAATTGAAAATTCTTGTTCACGAAAGCTATAAAACATTTTGATTCCAAAACAGGGTGATGAAATGTGAAAGAATTGTTGTTGCATAACAGTGTGCACACAAACATGCGGTATAATTTGCTTTGTGACATGCTTGCCGTTTCCGTAAATGGTTTCTTAAATAGTTTTTTTTTGGGTGCAATTCTTGATATTTATGTTTCATTGCTTGATTTTGCGTGTGAGAAAGTGTCACTCCTAGTCATTGAAATGTCACTCAAAATTGCACTGAAATTATGAAAATGTCACACTTTGCAATCTGAAACCTTGGGCAGCTATGTTGTATGTCATCTTAGGTTGGGCAGGGCAGTTAGGTTTGATGCGCAATGGGGGAGGAAGTGTAAATTATGCAGATTGATAGACAAAGCACTGACGCATTTTACCTGGGCACAAGCAGTGTATTTTGGGATATGTAGTAGATTTAGATTTTGGCAAATATCACGAAGGACGGGTCACTTCGATTGTTACAAGGTTACCCGGGTAAGATGAAGGGGAGGTTACTATTGTGAAAAGACGTCAGAACGTTAAATAAATCACTAATGATTATGAAGTACATGAAAGGAAATGTTACTGCCTAACGCAGCATGGAAGAGGGAGATATAGGGTTAACGGAGGTGGTTACGAAAAGGAGGAGGGTGAGCACAGGTGTTAAAAGCACAGGTTTAGGAAAGCATGCAGTACGTGGGGCCTTGTATTTCAATCGTGAGGTGTTTATGGAAGCTGATTTAGAAGGTAAAGTTCCGGGGTGACTTACCTGTTGGGCAACAATTCGTTTATGAATGGGTGTCACGTAAATGTATTGGAATGCAAGGGTTTGAAATGTGGGAAGTGGAGAGGTGTGTTTGGGCATCAACTTGGGTAGCTCTAGGGTTACTTTTAGCGGCTCATAACAAGCTGTGATGTTATGAGTGAGATGTCACAAACAAGGAAGGTAGAACTGATGGTTTTTTTTTTCTTTTTTCTGCTTCTCCTTCAGCGGTGTAGCTAGGTGGGGGTGGTCCGCCCCAGGCGGCACTATTTTGGGGACGGGGACTGTCTAGCCCTGGCCCGTGTCATGGATGTGCATGTAATTTGCATGATTGAGGTAACTATTAGCAGCGATACTACGTGTCTCTCGGACCTCTTTCAGGTGCTCGCCGTCCTTTTTCCCCAGCACCACCCCAGGGGGGCGGCAAGCTGAAGGATAGCCCCGGGCGCCACAAGCTCTAGCTACGCCAGTGCAGTGGGGCAACGCTCCTCCGCCATTGCGGAGGAGCCGCTGCTGCTAAATATATTTGTTATTCTGCACCTCTCAGTGGTGTAACGCAAAATGATGCCCCCCACCCACAAAATATGAAGAGTGGCCCCTTCCTCTTCCCTATCTCTCAGATATTCAATGATCTGGCATTGAATGGAGACCCTGTGAAGGCGTGAGGCATCTCTGCTCTGCAGGGGCCTGTGTTACACCCCTGGCACATCATACGTGCATTTTCTACTAAAGCTGCTGGACGCACCGCTTCCGTTCCCAAGTTCCAGTGTTTTCTGGATGGAGGCTTGACGACCCCTGCCCTCCAGTTGTTTTCTAACACACATCCACTGCCTTTATTATGTTGAGGAACAGGTGTGATTGTCTGCTAGCGCTTGCCTGTTTCCATAGCAACATCCTCGTCTTTGCTGGTCATTGTATACCTAGGAGCACTTCTACTCTTCAGGCAATTTTCTTGTGATAAACACCTTTCACAAGCCCTGAAGAGGAACTCGTGTTCTGAAAGAATCCCAGTAACACGCGGTCGGGTGCATTTAAAAATGTCTGATGCTGAAAAAAATGTTAAAGTCCTGAAAATGTTCAGGCCTTGAATCGGGGTGGACGTAACTCGTGTAATTCACGGTGAAATGATGAGACATTACGCAAAATTATGCGAGGAGCGTAATCCTGCACTTACCGCAAAATGCACTCTTGCGTACAAAATGCACTTTTGCGCTACAAAATAGTGCTAAATGCAACACAACAGACACAACAGGAGGCTCTCGCGGTGCTCCCGTGCTCTTGAGTAGGCATTCTTGTCCCATATTAATTCTAAATTACGGGAGAAGGCGTAATCGGATACATTTCGCAATACATCAGAGTAACGCTGAATTAATGAAATTACTCCAATAACTCCTATGTAATTAAAATTTCACCCAAGACTAGTCTTAAATGAACAGATTCAACATAATTTGGTTAACTAGATTTATGATATGGTGTCATATAGCTTGCATGAAAAACCGATAGAATGAGGGTCCAAGGAAATGTTTAAAGACCAGGCACAGGTACGGCCCCCCAAGAAGACAATACGAAAAACGAAATGTAACTGTGGGTCTAAACAATCTACCTGCTATTCAGTGTCTGACATAAAACTCACTGCCAATTATAACACTAAATCATAATGTGACTCAAGCACGACAAGGTACTTCCAAACTGTGAACGTACCCATCAGTTATCGCCCGGTACCGCCCTTGTCATCATCTGGGACTCCTCACACCAAGGAGAGTATACCTGCAGCCACTTGTTGTATTAGAAGTGGATGCCCCAATGAGGGTGTGTAAAAGGTGACTGTGTCTTGATAACTGAAAAGCAGTGATGACAAGGGCGGTACCGGACGATAACTGATGGGTACTTTCACAGTTTGAAAGTATCTTGTCGTGCTTGAGTCACACCTTAGGATTTAGTGTTATAATTGGCAGTGAGTTTTATGTCAGACACTGAATAGCAGGTAGATTGTTTAGACCCACAGTTACATTTTCGTTTTTCGTATTGTCATATAGCTTACACCACGTACGGAATTGTTTCATGGGCTTTGTGTAACATCGTTTATATTACCCCAACTTATAGTCATTTTATGATTCACAAAATGGTGAAAAGCTGAGAGGCGCCAGCAAAGTTTTGGAATTATTACTTGCAGGTTAGAATGTGAATCACTGCAGCATGTGCACAGCTGTCTTACTTAATAGAAGTAAATCCGTAGAATGTTTATATTGGCATCCATTTTGGGAAGCTAGAGTACTCCCAGCATGTTTCTTCAATTATGTTTCCTTTACTTATTTTACTCTTCTTTATATTTTGATGTTGTTGCTGCCTATCATTCTGTTGCCTTCCTTTGTGTAGATACTGAAAGAAGACAAACATAAGGAATCATGTAAGGTAGTCTGCACCACAGCACATCCGGTGTGTCCACTAGAAATAGGTGTGTAAGGTCCTCATGTACAAGGCATTTTGGCGATCACAAACCCTGCGATTCACAAAATCATTGGGTTAGTAATCGCAAAAATGCATTTCTTTAGGTACAAAAGCCCTTTTAGAATTTGGAACATCCTTCCTAATTCATTATTTTCACCGCTTAAAAGGACTTTTGCGAACCTTTCTGCATCACAAATAGAAAGGGGCGTGAAATGGCGTTCCCCTCCTACTTCAGGTTTAGAGCAGTCGCTGCACGTTCAGGTAAGAGCGGTGCGGCCAAGTGGGGGGGATTTTGACAGACGACAACAAGAAAAAATTAATTATTTATTTAATGTTCCCTCGCCGTCGTCTATCGAAATCTTCCCCCACCTGGCCCCACCGCCCCACCACTGTTACCTGCACGGGCTGCAGCTCATTCAGAGAGGAATGTATCAATGTATGTATCAATGGTCTGTGACTGCAACTGCATTCACAAACCTTTGATGAGTTACTAACCTCCAACTTGGGGTGATAACTGATTTGCAAAGGCGAAGCAGCCCCCTTGGGCACCCTAGGAGGGAAACCACTGCCTGCTCCCCCTAAAACTTTCCAAAACTGAAAAATTTACAAAAAAATAAACAAAAATAAATAAAAAGTGGCACTGATTTCTTTAAGGAATCTGGGATGCTTCTAAAAAAGTGTTTCTATTTTGGAATACAATCATATTGATGTTTGCTGTCCCTTGCAGCCAATCACAGGGGTTCGCAAATTACGACCTGCTTAATACATTTTTTATTTGTATTAGTCGTTCTGAACCTCCCTGCATTTTGCTATTTTGTGACCGGACCTGTTACTACATAGGACAAGTCGCAAAAAGTCAGAGTGAAATTTGTGAGCACTTTTTGCAAGTGGAATAATAGCATATGAAGTCAATGTTGCTTTACAGAATGTTTTATTTTCTAACAATCAAGGTGCCTTTGTTTTTTAACACTAGGAGGATGGCAGAGGCCGCCTTGCAAGGATTAGAGGCCTCTACCACAAATCCTACAGCTTGGGCTTTTACCAGCTTGGTATTGACCAATCAGTTAATCTCTTTTCTGGAGAATTATTATTTTAATGGAGAGTAAAAGTTGAAAGTTGTTGTCATTCGTAGTATATTCCCAGTGGAAGATGTAATGTGTAGCTACTGCCGAGTTCCAATATGTTTAGATGCTTCTTTTGCCTGCAGGCCTTTGGCAAAGCAGCTCCCCAAGGAGATCACTCCAACAATACAATGATGTTTTTGGACAATTGTAGAGAAAATGGTTTCCAGATGAAAATCGCATGGGCGCTTCCACCAAAGGACACCTCAAAAAATGAGTGTGCTGTGTGGCCATCTTGTGATCAGCTCCTGTTAAAAAATAGTGAAAAAATCAAGTTCCTGAGAGGGTGCAAGGTTGTTGTGTTCACACCATCTTTGGACTGGACCGTTCCCATGAGGCACAGGGTCAGACTGATTTGCATATAGCCATGTCTGAACTGGGGTGGCAGAGTGGGCTAAAGAACGGTGATGGATTAAACCCAGCTCTTTTGACTGGGTGTGAGTGTTTGATTGATTCAGATGCTCCGTCCATCACCACCCCCTTTTGTACCGCTTTTGGCCGCCATAAGTGTGGCGGGGTATGCTCAGACGTGAGTCCCTTGCTCACTTTGCCACTGGATTCAAGCAAGCCGGGCTGAAGATGGCTGGAATGCCAAAAACCGGTCCTCGGAAGTTTGTTTCCGGTCCAGGGAAGACATGGCTTGGCAGTTCGGGCTGGACTGTTCCCATGAGGCACAGGGTCAGACTGATTTGCCTATAGCCATGTCTGAACTGGGGTGGCAGAGTGGGCTAAAGAACGGTGATGGATTAAACCCAGATCTTTTGACTGGGTGTGATTGTTTGATTGATTCAGATGCTCCGTCCATCACCACCCCGTTTTGTACCACACCATCTTTGTGGCCTGTCTGAGTCCAGATGAGAGCTTTGTCGAATTGAGAAAGTAGGTCTTCTTAGGTACTAGGATTGTATTGATTAAGAAATAGCAGTAAAACCACTACCCAGGAACCAATAATTTATAGCTTCAAGTTTGTGCTGAATTTAAGTTTTTAATCCCGGAATATTAGGCCATCAGTATCTCTGTGTGTTAGTATCCTGAGTCATCCTTGCAGACCTATCAGCTTATTTGAAAATGTGCCTTTGAATTCTGAAGGCTCCCTACCACCTTCCATGACTGTGGCTTGAGCGTATACTCTTACTCACTTTTTAGGAATTCCGTCAAAGTTACCTGAAATGAAGCTCCATAAAGTCTAAATTGTAACTCATGCTTGCAGTGGTGACTGGCCCATCTGAAGCATATTTGACTTTCTTGCTTCTTTATACCAAAAAATAAGGCTGCTGAAAATTGATTTTATAGTGAGGTTTCTCCTTTGCTTGAGGTGACCTGGGATCACCATGATCTCTTGACAAGCAAGTAAACCATCCTCTAGAAGCCAATAGCATCACACGACTGCCTGTGTTGAAGCCTTCCTTAACATTCCAGTGCAGCTAGCAGCATCAATCGCAAGCAGGTCTTGCTGCCTCTGCTTTCAATGTAACATCAGGCATGGTGTAGCTGTCAATAATAGTCACTCTGTATTCAAGAACTGCTTACAATGAATTAAGGTTTATGTTGAATCATGACCCAATCCGCTGCTTATCGCTAGGTTTTGGGCAAATGATTTATGTTTCCCTATGCTGGCAGACTGTGTCCCTTTAGGCTCCAAACTTGGGATGCTAAGTCATTTAGGTACATGTGGCCTGAACTAGCAAACCCTATATAGAGACTGTATTGCAGTTGTTTAGCCACTGCTTCTATTGGAAATCTATGCCCGGATGAAAGGTTTGTAAGATCCCATGTCACATCACAGAAAATTTAATCTGCGTAGTTCATCTTCCCAGAGTGTTTGATTTAGTTCTTCGTTATCTTCAGCGACTAAAGGATGTGGTGGAGCTCATAGTTTTTTGATTGCTGTCCAGAAACGACATCTTCTTGTCCCCGTGCACTGGCTGCAGGTCTGACTGTGAATTGCTTTGAGATCTTTCTATATTGTTATGAGGTAGCCCCCCATTTCTGGTATGAGTGTTTTAACACTATATCCTTGCCCATAGCCTCTGCTGCAACCTACACTAGTCTCTGTCCACCAAGAAGCCAGAACGAGTAAGCGCTAGATCTCCCACTACCCTGGTACTCTGAATCAATTTTCCTTTTACCATTTAATACCTTGATGATCAGTTTTTTTTCTGAAAATTTCTGAAAACTACCACTTCCTTGCATAAAGCAATATCCAGGATTGCAGGTGTTGTCAGTCTGTTTACTAGGAAGACTAAACAGCAGTGGAATACCAGTAACTAATGTAAGAATACAACCCAAAGGAGTTTTTTAATCTCCAATTTGGTTCCATTTGCTAAATATTCTAGCCAAAATTACTTTCCCTGCCTGCAAACACCTTTCTCCTACACTATGTTACTAAATAGACCATATTCTGTAAATGAATAGGTGATTTGTTTGCCATCAAGATGCAGAATGCTGTATCAGACCCATTGCAACTATGGAGTAAACCTTTCCCTCTCCCATACAGTTATGTTAGAACTAATGAGAGAACGTAGACCACATCACTTCGCTAGCGTGTAAAACGTCCGGTTTGCTTTTCACATTTTTGTATCTATGAAATTCAAGCAAATGGTGGTGTTTTAAGCTTGGGTTTCAAAATCAGCCTGTGGAAAACGCTTGCAACCCATTACACAAGACCTTATATAGCCCCGTCAGATTATGTTTGTTGGCGATGTGGAACCCCTGAGATACCTTTTTTCCACATGATATGGGAATGTGCACATATGCAGTCATCCTGTCAGCCGGTCTACCGCAACATATCAAGAGCACTTTAGACACCAGCGGCTCCCAACCCAAAAGTGGCTATGCTGGTAATAATAGGTGGGTGGGCCTAAACCAGTGCACAACAAACTCTTCGTAAGTGCAAACAACTCCATCTTCAGGTAAGGCATAACAATGGCAAATTCACAACAGACCCCACAAACAACAAAGGACCACTCTGCCACTTTCAAGGTCTGACAAACACCATAGGGACAGTAGATTGTGTTGGCACACCCCATGTAGAACCTGTCATCAACCTGTGCAGTAAACTTACTGGTAAATATAGCGGTGTTAGTTTGATAATCATTATCAATTGGCCTTTATTTTGACAGGTCTCTACTGCTTTAGTGACCACTCAGCAGTCTCAAAGTGTTGCTGGGTAACTTAAAAATGGCGAGAAATACAGACTCCTCTTAGCACTGTAAAAATAGGTCTTTATTGTCGCGGTAGGAAGAGTGACCGTCTTCACACAAGTAAAGAGCGGGTCTCAATTTGCTGCTTCACATGCAGGTATTTTTATACACAGTTAAACAATGGTAGTTACAAAAGTTCAAACAATGAATTACTAGGCAGTTACATATTGGTACACATTAGTTATGGAAAAAATGATGTCACCTGTGACCCTAGAATGTAACCTACTTCTCAACACATCCTTTATTGCAGTTCTAACCATATTTCACAAACTAAGTATTCTTCTACTTTTGCATGCATGTGTTTTTGGTTTGAATGCATATTTATTTGGGTGTGTGCTCTATCATTGGGCACCTAAGACCTCTTATCAAATTCCATGTGTTCTTGATTAATTCAAACTCCTGCTCCCATTGTCTAATCATGTTTCAATCTGAGGGTATGTGGAGGAGGGATCCTTCTTTCATACCATATGGACGTGACCTGGTGTTTGGCGCTATTGGTAGTAAGTGACTGGGGTCATGGCTGCGGCCATGGGTCTCCGAGTCCCACTGGAGGCCTTGGCATAGCGGGGTAGGAGTGATCACCCAAATATCTCGGCATTTGGCTCATGCTGGCCTCGGCAATCGCTGGCCTCGGCAATCGCAAAGAGTAATATTGCTTGGGCATGGGAGGCAGCGACCACGCTGGAGGTGGGTGACTGGGAGCGTGATATGGACTGGTGCCAGCTGGTGGAGAAGGCTGTCTATGCAAGTAGAGGCTACCCCCAAAAATGTGAAAATATTTGGGTCCACTGAGGGGTGTATAGGCAGGGCTGAATGACAACTGGGGATAGGTGTCCCGATGGCACTGAGCTGTAGAGCTGGGCGGTAACGATGGAAGAAGGGAGAACTGCAGGGGAAATTCCCTCACTTTGTAATGATATGTACCATGGATCGTCTACTCATCTGTGTCAAATTGTATTGATGTCTCCTGCGATTGTTTAATAAAAAGAGTTTTAAAAAACAATCATGTTTCAATCTATTGAAAACACAGACTACATGCCAGTGTGCCTGTGTGCTCAGGCCATAAATTCCTCCAAGCTTCTCAAAATGGGTTTTCCTTTAATTATGACCTTACTCGTCATGCATCATGTTCTCAAGTCTCCTCTTTTTCTTCAGCATGAGTTTTTGGCCTGCTCTATCGTTTCACCTGTATAGCTGTGTGATACTCTTTGCTGTTGCGCTGTGTTTTCATATTTTATATCTTTCAGAACAAAGTAAGACTAAATGGGTTTTTATTGATCAGTATCCTGGGTGCTCCATCTGAAATGGAAATGTGGGTGTTCAAATCCTGCTTTATTTTTGGTTGGGAACTCAAGGCCAGTTCATAGCAGGTCGTATAAAGGTTCAGCCATTAAGTATAACACAGTTGTTATAAACACAATAAAAATTTATGTCCATCCAGTGTTATTAATTGACATGAGGTCCACCTACTATGATCTGCTTCAGTAAGTCAGTTGTTATTGAAGGACCTTAACCTAGGCGAGAGCTTCTATATCGCCTAAGAAGATCACATGAGCAGGAACTCCCTGAAAAATACACCTGTAACCTGAGCTAATATGTTGTTAGTGTAATCTAATTTCTTCGGGTAGCTAGACTTGAGATTAAAATAATGTTATCAATTATTCTTGCTCCATTTATCTAGCTGCATTCTTCAACAAACCTTTTTTAAGAGAGGAGGTTAATTGTGGACAATATTCAAGCAGTCTATTCTTGAGACAGATAGAGGTTGGACTTTTAATGCTAATGGTGGGGATTTATTTGGGTGAAAGAATAACTGGGGAATTTTGGTGGAAGAATAACTAATGAATTTTGATAAAGTTGTCTCAAGTTGCTGCAGAGTACTAAGCCTAAAAAAGTAACTTCTTTACCCTGTTTACTCAGCAAATTCCTGTGAGCAATAACTCTTAGCAGAGTTTCAGATGTGTTTTTGAAGGTTCCATCTGTTCTGTTTATAGGATCACTTCCCAAGTAAGTTGTAATCTGTTTTCCAATTTTGGGTAGTTGATATTGGGATGGAAGATGAATTCTGATAGTCCCAGCTTGATGTTTTTGGTCTTTGACATGTGCTGGTCTCTCTGATTATCAAATCTTCTGTACTGGGCGGTTATTAAACTTTCTGAACGTGTTTCATCTCCTTTCATTTGCTTCTCTTGAAATATGATTTCAGTGAATGTAGCTGTGCAGCTTGTAAACTTCTTTACATCTGTAACCTTGCGGTTGTCAAGGTACTGAGGAAGAACGCAGCCAGGTCTCCGTGTTGCAGTTCAAGGCTTGAATCTGTTATTCACCATGAGTTTCCCCGTTAACAATGTTATCTGCTTTGCATTTCCTGAACTGAGGAAGGTAATAAAGTTGGAACTTCTTATATTTCTTTGTATTCAATCAAAGCCAAACATCTTGTGTAACTCTTCATCTAAACAAGAAAAGGCATTTTTAAGTGCCCAAGAGCCTTCCAGTAATTGTGATACATTCTCTGGTTAACTGGAATATGTGATTCCCCATGTTGGGAAAGCTTCTCTTTAGAACCAGGGTTTTCTGTGATCATGCATAGGAAGACAGCTTTCTTAGTAGACACTACTGGTCACCTGAGAGTGGGCCAACTGTTTACTCTTTCCGTTTCTAAACCTTCCTTGTTGATTGTTTAATGTGGAGATAATGGTAGTCCACATCTGTCTGTCCTTCCTTCCCTTTCAGATACTTATGTCTGCTGATAGATCATTCTCTTTTACGTTTCCCAAACCTCCCTCCATTCATGCTGAGGAAACTCTTCACCTTTTTTCTTGCGTGCCTGACACTCCACTTCAAAACTCGACCACTTTAGGATATTTTAGTCTTATTCTCAAACTGTTTGCCAGCCACGGTGGGAATGCAGGAGTTTTACACGCTTCCTTTCCTTAAACTGCTCATTGAATCATTCTTGCATTAACCCGAATCTACAAAATCCAGGAGTTGCTATCCTAGAGCTGGTCCAGGCATATTCAGCCAAAGCTTTACTAGTATCTCCGTCTTTCATAGAGCATGGGGTCTTGCTTACTCCAGATCCATTTGATAACCTCTTGACAGGGCCGGCTTTAGGGTAGTGCGACTGGTGCAGCCGCACTGGGCACAGACCTGTGGAGGGGGCGCTGTGACCTCAGGAGGGCGCTGTGTTTAGCAATAACTTATGATAGGAGAGATGAGGGGACCTTTTGCAGGTGGTAAGGAGAAAGAGAATCTGAGGAAGCTGTCATGGGGGGTGGGGGAGCCAAAAGTGATTGTCGTACCGGGCGCCACCAACGCTAAAGCCGGCCCTGGCTCCTGATACTAGTTTGAGCTAAGGTGCAGTTTGGTTGTGCTCCTTTCATTGGGTTCATGTTGTCCTTGAGGCCTTGTTCTTGTTAACTTCTTATAATTTTAGGAAGGAGTTAAAAAAAAAGTCCTGTGTTATTTTATGTTTTTTGTAGTAGTTTGTATAACAGGTATTCTGACATTAGTGTGGTCTCACATTGCTAATGGAGTCCAGGTATTGTTTCAAACTTGGATTTGAGGCTTCCATCACAGGCTTATTTGACTTCTACGCGGTATTATCAATGGCGACCTTGTGGTTCTTTTAGTGTTTACAGTAAGCATCTTGTAATAACTGATATGTCAGTGAGTGCTCCTAGTTTGTAGAGTCTCTGTCATCACAAATGTTCTCACTGCATCCTCATCTGTAGTTTGGTTGTAGATTAAATACCCAGACACACTGTATGATTTGAGTATGATTAATGTCACTGGAAAAACGTGATTCCATAGTTAGTTCCTCATAAATATGAATTTGCTTCACTTTCCACACAATCCAACACATGATTTATAATTTGAAGATCTTAACAATAAATGTTAGTAGCTTGAGTTGATCAACATTTATTAAAATCATTGCACATGAAGTGTAACACCATCCCTTACGTTTTGCAAACTGTCAAATTTTGTTTACTATTTTCAGACATTTAAAGAGGTCAATCAATCAAACATTGGTTTGTAAAGCCTGCTACTCACACGTGAGGGTCTCAAGGCGCTGAAGGCGGGTGTGGGTGCTGCTGATCCATCTGGGTTTGGAGGTTCAGTCAGAGAGCCAGATCTTGAGGTCCTTCCTGAACTGTATCAGCGATGTGGATTGACGGAGGTAGAGGGGTAGGATGTTCCAGGTCTTGGCAGCGAGGTATGAGAAGGATCTTCCTCTTGTTCTCATCTTGTGGATCCGTGGGACGGAGACCGGGGCGAGTTGAGCGGAGTTGTCTGGCGGGTGTGTGGAAGGAGAGGCAGTGGTTCAGATATTCTGGTCCTGCGTCATGGAGAGCTTTGTAGGCATGTTTGAGTAGCATGAAGGTGATTCTCTTGTTGATAGGGAGCCAGTGGAGTTGTCTGAGGTGTTGTCATGTGGTTGCAGCAGGGGGTGTTGAGGACCAGTCTTGCTGCAGTGTTTGAGATGTTCTGTAGTTTCTGGGTGAAGCTGGCATAGAGTGCGTTGCCGTAGTCCAGTCTACTGGCGATGAGTATGTGGGTGACTGTCTTTTTGGAATCTTTAGAGAGCCATCTGAAAGCCTTTCGAAGTAGGTGGAGCGTGTGGAAACAGGATAAGGCTACTGCATTGATTAGGCAGTTCATTGAGAGTGCAGAGTCCAGTATGATGCCATGGTTGCGTGCCCGATCCGTATGGGTGGAAGAGGTTCCTAGTGCGGCGGACCATCAGGAGCCGTCCCAGTCTGAGGGGGTGGGTCCCAGGATGAGTACTTCGGTTTTGTCCGAGTTGAGCTTGAAACAGCTATCTTGCATCCAGGTAGAGACTGCCTTAATTCTGTTGTGAAAGTTAGTTCTGGCGGTTGTTGGTACGTTGGTGAGGGAGATGATCAGCTAGGTTTAGCCTTCATATGGAGATGATGTTGAGTCCGTGACTTCTGACAATGGCTGTGAGGGAGGCGATGTAGTTGTTGAAGAGGGTGGGGCTCAGGGAGGAGCCCTGGGACACTCCACAGCTGATCTCTGTAGGTTCTGAGAGGGTTGGGGGAAGTCTGACTCGCGGTGTTTGGCCTATCAGGAAGGAGTAGATCCAGTCCAGTGCCTTGTCACGTATTCTGGCATTGTGGAGCCTCATGGTTATGGTGCGGTGGGAGACGGTGTTGAATGCATACAAGAGGTCAAGTAGAATGAGGGCTACAGTTTCTTCCCGGTTGAGGAGTGAGCCGATGTCCTCAGTGGCAGCGAGGAGTGTGGTCTCGGTGGTGTGGTTGCTTTGGAAGCCCGATTGGAAGGTGTCCAGGACGTGGTTCTCTTCGATGAGCTCGGAGAGTTCTGCGTTGATGGCCTTCTTAATGACCTTGGTTGGGGAGGAGGGAGATGGGTCTGAAGTTCTTGAGGTCTTTCGAGTCAGTGGACAGTTTCTTCAGCATGGGGTTGATCACGGTGTGTTTCCAGTCATTTGAGCAGGTGGTGGTTTCGATGGAGCAGTTGTTGGTGCGGCAAAGCTGGGGGGAGATGGAGGTGACTGCTCTGTGGAAGATGTGGTATGGGCAGGGATCCGATGGGGCTATCGAGTGGATGCTCTTTATGGTCTTGAGTGTGTCATCTGTGGTGAGCAGAGTCCAGTTGAGCACAATCTGTTGGAGGCGGCGTGGTTGCATGAGGTGGTGGTGGGCATGGTGGCGGTGTCTTGGCTGTCGAAGCCATCGTAGAATTGCTTGATCTTCTGGTGGAAGAAGGTGCCAAGTTTGTTGCAGAGGTCTTGGGAGGGTGGGACGTCAGCAGTCTCGTTGTTGGGCCTAGCGAACTCCTTGACGATTGCGAAGAGTTCTTTGCTGTTGTGTGCATTGTCATTTATTTTGTATTGAAAGGCTGGTTTCTTTGTGATTTTGAGAAGAACGTGGTGTGCGTTGATGGTGGATCTGAAGATTACCTGGGCTTCTGGGGTTTTGTTGTTCCTCCATCTCTTCTTCAGTCATCAGCAGGTGCCTCTGAACTCGTGGAGGGCAGGAGTGAACCAGCTGGCTTTCTTGGAGTGCTGCTTTCCTGGTGTCGTCTTGAGGAGTGCCGGAGTGTCGTTGCAGTTGGAGATCTATCGGTGAAGGTTGCGAGCTGTGCTGCTGGCTTATGTTGGTGTTGGCGGGGTGGTTGTGCCGAGAAGGTCCACAAGACGTTTTTCAGTGGCCTTGTTCCTGCTGCGACGGGGGAGCAATGAGGGCGGTGATGAATGGTGGGCATAGTTTGAAGATGTGATAATAGTTTGAAAATGGAGCAAAAATAACCTAATGATGGGAAGAGTTTTTGTCTGCACAATAACTTAGGTACTAAAGGGTCATTCATACAGTGTGGAAAGTATGTTTCCTTTTGTGTCATCAAATTCGTTAAGTATCAACAATTAGGTTCACAAAAATTTAGGTTTACATCAAAGACACTTTTCTCACAGTAGAAGTTATTTCACGGTGACATTCCAGCTTTAAATGTATTTCTTTTTAAGGGCCACTATTTTGAATGGTGAAATCTTCCTACTGGAATATGTCCTTAAAAAAAAGAATGTACAGTGCAGGGTTTTGTTATATTCTTAATGATACATGGTTTTATTTAAATCCCACATAAAATACATACACATTATATTGGGTTATGTTGCACAGTCTAAGTCAGAGTTGAAGCAGGGCAACTTTGCCTCACTTGCAGCTGTGAGCCCTTCCACCAGAAAAGAACGAGAATTCCTTCAATGCACTTCCCCCAAAAATTGGGAAAAATTATCTTGGTGTTTTTCTGCTCATTGAACTTTATTTCATAGATGGCATTCTAATACGTGCTTGCAAGTGCGAGAACACTTTTGTTTTCAGAAAGGAAATAATCAATTTTATTATTACAATCATCTGCCGTCGCGATCTTGACCCTGTCTATGGCACACAAAAGTGTATCTAACATATAGAGGTGTGTAATTCGCAGAAATCCCTCTAGAGTAATTGAAGTTAAAGCAGAAATAGTCATAATTAGGCTATGAGCGTAATCCAGCATTTATTGTTATATTCTTAGCGTAAGATGCACCCTTGTTTCCAAAATGGACCAGAGGATGCATTTTGCGCTGAGTCAATGTTGCTAAATTTCTACAGAACATGGATCACAGACCATGCCAGAAACCTCTGCATTGTACTCGACTCATCTGTAATCATGAAACGACAGGTCAATGCTGTCGACCCCAGCTGCTTCAACACCCTCCGAATCCTCCGTAAGATGTTCAAATGGATCCCCCCCCCCCGAGTCAAGGAAGACAGTCACCCACGCACTCCTCACCAGCAGACTAGATTATGGAAATGCACTCAACATAAACAAGTTCCTACTCCACAAACTCCGGACGATACAAGACACCGCCGCCAGACTCGTCCTCGGCATCCCTCGACATAATCACTTCAGCCAACACCTACGAAACCTACACTGGCTTCCTGTGGAGAAACAAATCACTTTCAAAATCCTCACCCATGCCTACAAATGCCTACACAACACCGGACCGAAATACCTCAATGACAGAATCACCCTCCACGTACCCAAAAGATACCACTGATCAGTCAACCTCGTACTGGCCGAAACCCCTCGCATTCACAGAGCCAAAGCAGGCGGAAGATCCTTTTCTTACATCGCAGCCAAGATCTGGAACGAGCTCCCTGCAGACATCAGACGGCCCCCTCCCTGAACACCTCCAGGAAGACTTTCAAGACCTGGCTCTTCGTCTAAACAGCCCTGCTGAACTCCCCCCCCCCCCCCCCCCTACACCCCGTGCCCTCAGACCCTCACAGGTGAGTAGCGCGCTTACAGTTCCCTGATTGATTGATAGCAGCAGCCAACAGCCACTCGCGCCCTCTTAGTATGTTGTTCCTGTCATCCTGCGGTAAGATTTCCCCCCCAAATTGCTCTGAGTTACGCGACCAGCGTAATGGCGTAATATTGCATCACAAGACTAAAGCACAATTACTTCTATTACTCCGGCATAATTAAAATTTCGCCCAGGACTAGTAACGTATCGCATTTCATGTTAACCACCCCTCACAGCAGTGCTTTCCAGAATGTACCGAAAACTGAGGGGCATCTATTTACAAACACTTCAAGGCGGTTGGGTCAGTAAAATTTTTTAGTTTCTGATAAGGTAATAGACTTTCAGCTCTATATCATTAGACCTGAATGGGAAACATCATTAACAACGAAGGCATTACTACGCATAACGTTTACAACGAAGCACTTACCACGTAAACGTCTTTTCAACGCGTATGCCTTCAACGATCGTCTTTACCGCGCATAAAAAAAACCCCGTAGGATTAAAAAGGGGGGTTCTCCCCCCCATAAAAAAACGAACCCGCCGTGCCTTAGAAATCAGCGTCGTTGGAGAGGAAGCGGAATAAACTTCCGCTTCCTCTTTACGAAGTAAGAGCGACGTGGTAAAGGTGATGCGGGGAAAACGAATTCCGTGGTAACGCATGCGTGGAAAAGGCGTGCGTTGCAACGGAATTCGTAGTAACGACATATAACCGACATGAATATCAGTCAAAGGAAAGACAACACGGATGTTTGACTTTTAAAAAAAATTACGTTTGATTTCTTGCCAGAGAAAGGATGAAATTACATAATGCGTGTTTTTCGTCTTTCCCTAAAGCTGATCCGATGCATAACGTTTTCCTTTTACAATCTAGTTCGGCAACTTATATGTATTAGTAAGAGATTTTGAAAATGCCAGTGCAGCGCTGTTCAGTTTTCCTCCCCCGAGGTAAAAACTTGCCCCCTCAAAAAGAAGTAACAAGCTGGTGTTGATAGATAGCTGATTTGTTTTGAAGCCGTTTTTTGTCAGAGAGTGACTTCAGAGGTGGGAGGGCGACCTTGGATATGCGCGCGAGGCTGTTTTCCTGTGATGTGTGACACGTCAGCCTTTTCCAGTTTCACTGCCATAACAAAATAGTATAGGGCTCGTGCGGGGTGTGCCTTGTTGCTGAAAGGAGTGTTGTTCCCTGAGGGGACAGAGGGAAAGCAGTGAAACCACGCACCCGGGGACTGTTCACTACATAATCGGATCTATTTCCACAGAATAAAACTTTATAAGAAGAAGAGGCGGGCGAGCTAACAGATTATTAGGGCGAGCCAAGGGTCGTCTCTGGTTCCACGAAGCGAGCTCTCTGGGCACGTAAATCATGCAACTAACATCATTTTTAGAATATGATAAGGTGTTTTCAAAATTCAAAAAAGCGTATTTCTGTAACACGCCGAAACGAGTCAGATTAGTGCATCAGATTATTTTTAAAGTATTTATTAAAATAGAGATTTATTAAACATGAACTGAGAAACGTTGCTGTGGTCACTCCATGGGAATGCTATGTAGTGAACTAAGAGGCATGTCAGTAGTCATATGGCCACCTAGAATCTTGTTATACATTGAGTAACATTTTAGTTTATTAAATTAAACACGAGAGGGTTTTGTACTACACACATCCCGAACGCATGTCTTTGAAGGTGCTTGAATATGTGATAATGAACAAGAAGCATTGGCAAAGCCAATAGGCCTCACCTTTGGGACCAATTGGCTTTGCTAAGGATTTTAGCCATGCTGTACAGCATCCCTAATGCTAAAAAAAAGCATAGTTAAAACAAGAGAACAAAAGGAATTTCATGCACCTGCAAAATTATGCCATAGCGTTTTTCCATTTGTTTACTGAGCCAAGTTGGGTCGATAAATAAAAAAAAAAGCAACTTGAGCTGAGGGGGAAGCAACACTGTGAAAACAGGAGGGCGGGAAACAATACAGGGACAGGTAGAAGCAGCATGGTGACACAGGTGAGGGAAAGCAATAAGGTGGGCGTGGGTAAATGGAGACACAGCAACCTGGAGCAGGGATTTTTTTTTTAATCAAATTTGTTTTTATTGGGTTCAGCCAAACAATACAAAACAGAATGCAATTCAATAGGACCCTTCATCCCCTCCCCCTTCTGTAGCAGCTCGTATATCCCGCAGTCTTGTGCCACGGGAACGGTTGTCTTGTGTCCATGTAAGCTTGTGGGGGGGATTTTTTTTTTTGGGCAGTTTCAATGCAGCGTATACTTGACCCGAAGGTATCAGAGCGCTTTACATGAGCCTCCACCTCCCCAGTCGGCCAGGACGCCGGCACGGAGTACCGACGGAGAGAGCGGTGCTTCATCTTTCCCCTGAGCCGCTGCCAGGTGGGGTGAGGCTAGTCATCCTTACAGATCTAGTGATCAACACAGACTGTAAGGGCACCGGGAGCGTTCAGGTGACTTATTAGCACTTGCACTGTTACCCTGGTGTCATCTTTCACCTACTATTTTTAATTCACTTGGTGCAGTAGTTTTTATTTATATTGGTCCTGAAGAATGCAAGGGAACTATAGTCCCATTATTGCAGAAACTAGTCGACCTACTCTGACCTAGAGCAGTCTACCTAATGAGAAGGCCTTAGGTTATATTGTTTTTATACTTTTGGTATGTTAGGCAAACACGGAATAAACTTTCTTTCAAGTGCCTATTCAAACCAATTTTAAACACACACTTTATGGGTTTCTTTCACTTTATCACCTTTTCTAGCACTGCACACCCCAGTCCCACATCCAGGGCCACTTACCTATATCGAGTGGTCTACCACACTGTCACTGCCATTCTCCTTTGAGGAACCCCCTTACCACCGGGTTGACCTCACAGTGTGGCTCCGAGCTTCTCAGACGGGTGGTACGGACAAAATCCCAAATGATGAAGGGCGGATCCGTATGGTGACTGATGGGTACTCTCCTCATCCTGTTGAGAATTTTCTGTGTTGTATCACTTTGGTCTGCTGGGAAAGGTTGGCTCTCTGTTTCTTTTGGGCACACTCCCCGAGACCCTCTGGTACCTTTTGTTGTTGATATGCTTGTTGGGGATTGTATCCAGAGCCAGGTCTATAAACTTCCCCTAGGTCCCCCCCTACCGTAGTGTTTTGTTCGCTTTACATGAGCACCAGTTGCATTACAGACAGACATATTAATTTTTAGGCACGGCAAGATTAAGTGATTTTCTCAGAATCACTGGATGTTCTAGCCTCCCACCAGACTCAAACCTAGACCCCCAACTTCAAAGTCGGCCGCTCTAGCCATTAAGCCACATTCTCCTAAATGGAGGGTGGAGAAGCACTCAAGGGCGAGCCATTATGGAGGGTGGGGAGAAGCACACAGGCAGCGATCAACCCTTGCAAGATACAGCGTAATATTGAGTGCATGCCCAGTGCAGCTGCCCTCTGTCACAGAGTTTAGAAGCAAAATGCATCCCATTTATGGGGTTCAGAGAAACTGGTGAGAACCACCAGTTTGCCCTGTACCTCCTCTGCTCTGAAATCTAATTCAGTCCTTTCACAGGAACCCAAGACAAATGTGCTTTATGGCTGGTTTCTAGACAGGAAGGTGAGCAGAGTACCCCAGAGAACCTGAGAGCGCCCGATTCCTCTCCTTGCATTCTGGCATGCCTAGCGGTGCCCCGCTTCAACAGAACCAGACTCCAAGTACCAGAATGCAAAGCAAAAGCACATAACTGGTAACTCCTTTCACTTGGCGGGGAGCTCTCTGGCCCAACAATTCCGAATGCAATGAGACTTACTAACCTACCTTAATGTTGTTCTGACATGAGAAGTGGAACTTTTAACGTGCATTGAGATTTAAATACCCATGTGCTTTTCAAATCCAAGTATTTGCCTTGACATTTAGCACCCCAATAAAAGACACGCTATAAATCATGCTGCTGGATCTTGCACTGGAGGTGGCAGAATAGATGAACCCAAAGACTAGCGTTCCTCTCTCTAAGAAACATTTGAAAAGCCGTTAGACTAGAAAACATTAGATAAAAGACTGTCTTCTCACCCAATTAGAGTAGTCTTGGCCCTATTTGAGAGCGACATTATTGCCCCTTCCATGATGCCGAGCTCGGGAACTGAAAAAGGAACTTTGCTGTCTACCAGATCTGCACATAAAAATAACGGGGTATGATCCAATTAGGCCTACCAGATGGGGAGGGTTCAATGTCACAAAACAACGTTTATACAGGACCCCACTTGGCCATTAATCGATATTAATCTAAAAAGAACACAACATACACATTAATCTTGTGTGTTCGAGTATTAATCTCGTTCTTATTTCAATTTTTTTTCCACAATTATGTTTTTCAATTTTTGGCAATCTTATCTTTCCTAGTACAAGCAACACAAATACATAAATCAGTAAACACAAATTACAAGATATAAATCAAAGAACACAAAAGTTTTAATGATCCAGAGTTAATTGATGGAGTTATAAATGATAAATCAATGTATACCCCTATTATAAAATGAGGTTTCAAGGGCATTTTTATAATTCCTGCTCCACATACACAGTCCAATTTCATTCCTTTTTTTGGTTCAAAGTTTTCAAGTTTCATAACCAAATTATAATGCTGTAAGCAGAAAAGGTTCTCCTTTTTCTTCCTCAAGAAACTGCCAACACATTGTGACCTTAAATAACTGTGGGGTATATAAATATTTCTAAGAGGTCATCATCAGGGCACAATCTCACTCATTCAGTCTAAATTTGGTTCGAACCACGCTCCGTGTTTCGGTCGATTCCCTGATTCAGCGCCAGGTCAATATTTTTTTTTATTTCAAAGTATTTCATTAATTTTATAAGCAAGTACATTAGCGTTTCTGTTACAAGGTAGCCAAACGTAGTTTGTAGAGCAAGGCACTTTGAAATATATGTTTAGCTAATCCCCTCTGACTTGACTCACCAGAGTTCTGCCGGAGAAAAATCTTCTTTTTTCTCTGGTGCTTAAGCTCCTTGTATGGAGTCTAGTACTAAGCACTCCTCCTGCCCTTTGTGGAGGCAGTTCCCGCAACAATGACCATTTATTGTCCTGTCAACATAAGCAGCCAAATACTAGATGACAACCCTCTCTTCCACAGTTGGAAAAATCACTCACCTGTGCGACAAAGGTAATGGACAAGGCACTAGCAGAAAGCGTCTCGTTCTCCTTCCAGGACAGTTAAAACACGTATTTTCCTATTGCAAGCCTAAACAACGATTCGCTGGTGAATGAGATCACGGTGCAACTCTCTTCTGTGGAATCTTACAAAACTCAGCGCATGAGCCTTGAGCCCCGATGTGGGCCACCATACAACTGCCTTACCACACACACTGCTGCATGACCAGGTCTCTTGCAATAGAAAGACAAACAAGCCAATACCATTTTTTTTATTAAAAAACATTGACACGTTAGGGGAATTTAAGGTAATGCTCTAAAGGGCTCCCTCTCTTCCCTAAACTAGCACTCAAGCTCACCTGGGGGCCCAGGGGTGGAGGTGGAAGGTGGAGAAGCGCTGCCACTACCTACCTATATGGGACAGAATTCAATTACAACAAGCAGCAATGGCATTGGCACAACACCCTGTGATTCTAGGAAAAACACTCATCTCTTTGTGCCTCAAAAAAATGTTTTATGGGCTCTTCCGTAATGTAACTGGTGCTCACATAAAGCGATGCAATGCCTTTAGGTTGAATTTGCGCTTTAGAAACCTCCAAAAAAACTCGAGTAAAAAGAAGAGGGATGGGAAAAATACGAGCAAGGGAGGGGTGTAGAGGGAAGTAAAGAAGAAAAAAATGGTGGAAGGGGGATATGAGCACGACATTGAAGTGAACAAATGGTAAGCTAAGGGCGGTCTGTAAGCCCACTGAATGTAAACAACATGTCTTAAAGAGACAGCGTATGTGCTGTCTAGCCGAGACCTAAAAAATACAAACAGCACCTTTTTCCCCATGATTCCCCAAAAAACAGAAATTAGCTCCATTGAGGCAGATTTCTTTGATCTCTCTAGGGGAGATCCACAAACCCTTTCTACTTTTAGAATCTCAGGATGTTGGGAAATAGAACGCAAATTTGGGGTGAAAACCTTTTGCAGAAAAAAAGTTAATGTTTAAGCACAAACTCTCCCAAGCAACGGAAAACTTAGTAGAGATTGTTTTTTTCTCCTAAATGATAATCGTTATGTTAGTAACTTGTCCATGCACCTCACCTGTTTCCTACAGATCGACTGTAAAGCGCTCCGATACCCTCGGGTCTGGCCAGCGCTATAGAAAACTTCAAAAAAAAAAAAAATGCATGCCAACATTTTAGAAGAGGAAAGTGGGAGATTTTAGAAAAAATAATCAGCAGAATGTATTTCTCCCGTTGAATATATCGAGGCCTGAATCAGGTCTGTTGTCATGTATGGTACTTGAAAGTATACTACTACAGGACCGAATATCAGAAATGCAGATACATGTTTTTTTTTCCTTGCCTATTACTGGCAGTGAATGCTACTAGTCTCACTAGACCAGCCCCAGTCAGCAGAAGCCTGCCAAGGAATCTGATTTTTGAATGCAGGATTCGGGAGGCAGGAAATTTGCCTTGAAATCGGTAGTCTCCCACCTGAATCGGGAGGGTTGGCATGTATGCTTGTCATTTTGAAAAAGTTAAATAAAGCACATCTATTTCTTAGAAACATTTTTGGGGGCTTAATACAACTACCAGGCCTGTAGATCTTTCCCCAAGAACTAATTTAAGTCAAAAACACAGAAGCATTTCTTATTCGTAATGAAGGAGGCGGGCTTTTCAACTCTAATTTTCAACACTGATCCTTTATGGGTTCCGGAGTAGTGTGCTACTCGCCAAAAAAAGTGCTTCAACACCCCATCAGGGGTTAGAAGCACTATATAAATACAAACCTTCTTTCCTCTTCTATCCTTCTGCTATCATTCCGAATCCAAATAATTGACTAACCTATCCACCACTTAAAATGTACTTGCATGTTTCACTATACTAATTCAACACTAATCCTCTATGGGTCCCGGAGTAGCGTGCTACTCGCCGAAAAAGTGCTTCGATGCCTCGACAGGGGTAGTGAGCGCTATACAAATGCAATGACAATTACAATACAACTCCCTCTAATATATTAGGTTTTCACACTGGCTGGATGGAGTCAGGCAGGCAGGGTCTTATGACTTTTGTAATTTTTGCCATGACAGAAACAGGTGGCCACGCTGCAAATTCTAATTCTGTTGCTAGGGATTCTTTTTTCAAATCATTGCACCAGATGTGTTAGTCTAGTTGGTTGATGTAAAACAACCAAAGACGGAAGCTCCCAGGATGCAATGTTTTATTGAGTGGACGTCCAGGCCTGGAGACATTGCTGAACTGGAGTGCCAGTACATTCTATTTAATGTCCTGGGCTTTTCTGTTACAATCTATTGTCATTTACTGGGTTTTTTCTGTTACAATCTATTGTCATTTAGTGTGTTTGTTCGATTGGTTCAATGTAGGCAAACACAGACTACACCTCCCGGACTACATCCCATTGTCATATGAAAAAATGAGAAAGGAAAAAATGGTAGTCTGGTTACATGGAGCCAGGCAGAATCCTGCAAAAAAAATAAAAAACTGGAGTGAAAAGAAGGAACGTGGAAAATGAAAGTGACGGCAGGAGGGGGGGGGTGTTAGGAGGTAGGTAAACAAGAAATGGACAGGGGCTGGGGTGAGATGGAATAGAAGAAACAGGATGGAGGCGGGTGGTAAAGGGAAAAGAAGAAAAATAAGCAACAGGGATAGGGTGAGTGGAAAACACAAGCATTCATATGAATAGCTTAAAGACAACTAAAAAAGTAGCTCCAAAAAAGGGAGAAGTGGATGGACACAAGTACTTGGTTCATGTTCTAGGGGAAGGCCAAACACAAGAAATGACATGACCCATGCATGCCATGACTAACGTGAGCAAAGGATATGCCACTGATGTTGAGGTGAGCAAATGGTACGCTACGGGTGGGCTGTAAGCCCACTAAATGTAAACATGTCTCCAAGAGCATGACTGTCTAGCTGAGACATAGAAAGGAGGATCTGTGACAAATTATTTTGCTAGGGTCACACAATTTGGTCAAGCAGGGAAGCCAGGCCTGATCCTAGATTTTCCAGATTCACTCTGTGTAGTTTAGTACCCTAGATGGTAATTTCTTTCTGCCCTCAAAGGTTAGTGTGTTGTCCTTAATTATTGGAAGATAGAGCCTGGGTGGAGGCAGAATCCACATTTTATTTTGGCTGTTTCACATAGCACGTTTTTTTTTCTTCAAACAGCACAGGGAGATTTGCCAGGAGTCACAGGATTCTGGGATTGGAACCTTGCTCCCTGTGTTACATGATTGGCATTTGTAGCCTCTAAGCCACATGGCCTCCTGTGAAAGCTCGGCTTATTTTGGGCTCGAGGCTCCAAGAGGTCTTCCAGCTCAACCAGAGCCAGGCCTGTGACTCTAGCTTTCAGTGACTTGCCCACCTCTATGAAGAACTATGCACAAATGGCACAACAACTAAATTACAAACATCATGACACCTGTAAATTGATACTTGTATAGCGCACTACTCACCCGCAAGGGTCTCAAGGCGCTTGTACGAATACCGCTGTGGAACCCATCCTGGCTTTCCCTGTGAGGTGTCCACTCCTGGGCACCGCCAAGGTGGAGGCCAGGCATTCTTAGCGTTGTGGGGGCCGTTGTGGAGATTAAGTAAGCTATTGCCCAGAGTTGCAGAGTGGGACTCCATGATTGGAATAGGCACCGAGGCGAGAATTATCAGGTCCGTTGAATTTTTGAGCCCAAGACCCGCCGAGGCGGGGAATTGAACCCTGGTCCCGGGCTAGACCTCTGCATCAGGGTCTGCCGCTCTAAACATTGAGCCACACTTCTCCACTGTACATGAATAGCATGACACCTAGATTACAAAGAGGTTGTGGTACCCCTACGCATAACAATATTAATAATATTGTAAAAAATCCCATTAACTCGAACATAGAAGAATCCGCATCTACAAAAGGAGGATGCAAAAACTGCTTCTATTGCAAAAATGTGCATGAGAAGTATATTAAAACCATATGACACCCGTGTCATTTCAGACGTGGAGGGATGGTGGCTTCGAAGTGATGGCTGATTTGTACCCTGGGGAAAATGTTATTAGGTATGAGCAGGCATGTGGGGACTTCGCGCTGGGGCAGGGACACTATTTGCACTACGCTGGGTTGGCAAACGACACATACACTAGACATAATATTAACCTGCAGCTCTGGGCGTTGATTGATTTCCTTATTTTACAAAGTAATGAGATGGGATGCTGCTGGTTCTTCCCCAGAGCACCCATGATTGACAGGACTTGGGCTGCCATTAGTGTACTCACACATACAGTATCCTGTAATGCATTTTCAAATTGGTGCATTACCATTATTTGCATCACACGTACATGACACCAGTGAAACTACATCATATAACCCCTTCCAGAACTGATAATTGTCTACGATGTGGTGAGGGAGGCACGGATTTTCTACACTTAGCTTGGAGGTGCCACAGGGTGCGCGTACCCTGGACCCAGGTGAGGGACAATGCGCAGAGGGGTACGGGAATCCCGCTCAAATGCTCCCTGCTTCACTGTTTACTGGGCCATGTTACAAAACCTAAAGGGCACAAAATGGCCTACAAATTAATGCAGCTACTTTTGGAGTTAGCAAATCATAGTGTTGGTAAAGAGGGGGCATCGCGCACCCACAGTGGACGCATGACACCGCGATGTGGGTGAGTGGTCACTGGCTGAAGAAGTAGATATGAAAATGAGCCGAATTGACGAGAAATTGGTAAACGACCTCAGGGAATGGAGGGAAACGTGTGAGGTATTTTTTAACACTAATCAAGACGTGAGTGACTCGCGTGACCCCGATATTAGTGGGAGTGAGTCTGATGGGGAAAATGAGTGATAATGGCTGGAGCGAAGAATCCCAATGTGCTGCTGTGAACAGTAAAGCTCTGTACCAGACTAGCCGACTTACTAATGAAAGCTCTGTCCATTGCTCCCCATTCTGCCAAATGTGTCTGTATATCTGCTGCAAAGATGTTGAAAATGAACCCAAAGGTATTAAAAATAAAAGGTAAAAAAACATAAAAAATGTATGACACTGAAAAGAAATAGTACGGCTAAATGGAACTTATATGCTTGACTGAATCACTAACATTGGGATTCTAACTAGTAGTGTGCTACCTGTTCACAAAGTACTTCAGCGCCTCGTCAGAAATAGTTTTACCATGCCATTCACTGCCTTAATTGTCCATGGTAAAATGGAACCCTTCAGGTTTAAAGGGAACTCCATAAATATTGTGCTTTCCATTGCCAGAATTTGTCCTATATATATATATTTTTTGCAAGTTTTCATTGAGTTCGTCATAGTTGAAATGTGGTTTTCAGATTAAGCAGTCTAGAGGCTTTGGTCTTTGTATGATGTGCCTTCGACGCAAGAGTCACCCAATATTTGTGCACCTTTTTTTTACAGTTCTGACCCCAGTTGGGAGCATAGCAGGCCCAGGCAGGCAGCCATTGCTGGGCTCAGGAACGTATAGCGAGTAATACGGTCTTGAGGAGGGGTCACATTGATTCTGCCTTACCCCTACAACCCGCCTGCACTCCAGCTTTCCTCTTTAACCCATTGGGTGTTGGTGACGGAACCACTCCGTCACCAGCCTCAGACGGGCTGTGCTAATGACGGAGTGGTTCCATCACGGCCCGACGCCACGCCTGCGCGGCAGCGATTTCGCGCCTACCCTGAGCGTTCCATTGAGCGGGTGGGGCCGTGACGGAACCACTCCGTCACAAGCACAGCGCGCCCGAGGCTTGTGACGGAGTGGTTCCGTCACGAGCATGGCGGCGCCGCGCGGCCCCCCTCCCCCCTAACGCTGCGGTGGAATTACCGCCGCAGCCAAGGGGTTAAGAAGGATAGTCTCGGTTTTGATAAGTAATGTTTGTTTGTTCTTCATTGTTTTGCTTAAGGGTCAGTTTTGCTCGCTGTAGGTCGAACCTGTCCCTATTTCTGGCCAATAGGTTCCCACCTACATGATTGATCAGTGAGAGAAACACTCGCCATCAACAGCGCAATGATCAGCAGTTCACAAGACCTCCAGGTGGGTCCGGCATGGGGGCTCCCTCAAATGTGTTTGACAGAATATTAATGTAGAAGCCCAAAATCAGACGTTCGAAACAATACAAGTCCGAAGGAATTCTGACAAGCCCTGGGGCTTTCCCCACTTTTTGCTGATTCAGCGCATTCATGGTTTCTTATAAAGTGAAGTTTCTCCTCACCAGTAATTCTACTGGTAGATGGGGACCCAGGTCTATAAGTGCCTTCCCCCGACAATAACTCTACATAAAGAGCTGTGGAATGTTTAACCTATTTCCCCTCAGAAATATGACATTCTGGCTGGACTTGGTCCTTACGACCACTGTGAATACCCAGATGCCAGATCGACCTAACATCCTTCCCCTTCACTGCTTCCAGCAAGTCCTCCCAAACCTTAACTTTTAAAGTCCATTGGTAAGTGCTGTAGCAAGACTGCTGAATGGTTATGCAAGACACAGAGTTGGTTCTTCCACAAAGTGAAGTAAGGCAAAAATCTTAGGTCACACCTAGCGGTGGTGCCAGATTGTTAAAAAAATCCTCAAAAAATATATGCACCATTCATTGAAGCATCACAACCATCTGGAGGCCGTGACGGAGGGTGACAGAACAGGAGCATAGGCAATGGAAGTAGGGGTGCTGAGGGTGCTGCAACACCCCTAAAATAACCATGCTTGAGGTCAGAAGGTGAATGAACTATATAGATGCTTTTAAATGTTGTTTTTATCTTGGCATATATGCTGTGCTTCAAAGACAGAGTCAAATGTCAGGCTATGGGCCAGATTTAGATCTCGGCAGATGGGTTACTCCGTCATAATGGTGACGGATATCCCATCCGCCGAAATATAAATCCCATAGGATTAATTGGGATTTATATTTGGGCGGACGGGATATCCGTCACCGTTGTGACGGATAACCCATCCGCCAAGATCTAAATCAGGTCCTAGGTCTTTTGTGTTTACTCCTTTTTCTCTAATCACAAAGTTAGAGGATTTTTTTATTTTTTTATTTCAAATGTTTTTATTGAATTAAATTTCACATATACAATGTATACAGCTGTCTGTCTTGGGCTGCTCTTACAATGTGGTGCCAAAGAGAGAGAGAAAAGAGAAGAGGGGGGGGGGGGAGTCACTGAAGGGGGGGTGTCACTGCTTTAAATACGCATCTAGGGCCTCCCACATGTCCTCTTTGGCTGTGTGGTTTGCCGCCTTGTGTTTGGCGGTAATGTTGTCTGCCCCTCGAAGGAAAGTTACCCAGTTGAACCAGCGTTTGAAGGTGGCTTTGCCGGTGGTCTTCCAGTTCCCCAGAATGGTTTTTACTGCGGCCGTCAGGAGCACGTCAACTAAGTCACGTACTTCATTGGATTGAAGCTGTGTCTCTAGGAAGCCGGTGGCGATCCCTGCTAGACCTCGTTGTATCTGGCATCCCGTGATTGTGTCTATTAGGTTGTATACTTTGTTCCAGAATGCTTTAACTTTGGGGCATTCGTATATCATGTGGGCTAGATCCCCCCTTGCCTTATGGCAGTTCCAGCAGGCGCTGCTGCCGCTTGCCCCTACTCTTTCTAGTTTCGCAGGTGTCCAGTGCAGTCTGTGTAGTATCCAGTATTTTGTTTGTGCTAATTGTGGTGTGATCTTGTTTTTGGACGCCGATGTCCATAGTCTTGCCCTCTCCTCTTCATTTAGCGGTCTCTGTATGGTCTCTTCCCAGAAGGCTATTGTTTTGTTGTTGAGAGTAGTGGTGCGTGGTGTGATTATTTTGTAAATCTGCTCTGTTTGGTGGCCTGTCTTGTTTAGGTTCTGTGCATACTGTATGATGGTGGGTTTGAGTTTGGAGAGGTTTGATTTGGTGATGGCTGCTTTGATTCTAGGAATTCGTAGAATTCCTTGTCTGGTAGACTGGTTATCTGTTGCAGTGCCTTGTAGGTGAGTGGATTGTTTCCTACCTCTAGTTGTGCCGGCATTGTGATACCTCTGCTGAGCCATTCTCTGCTGTCTAGCGCTTTACCTTTGTATGTTATTTTGGTGTTGTACCAAATTGACTCCCATTTGGTGCCTCTGATGCTTACTTCTAGTTCCTTGTCTACTCTCAGTAATGCTGTTTTTGTGTTCCGTAGAATTGCATTTTTGGCTTCTGGGTGTCTGTTTGCCGTGAGGGCCATGATCGGGTCTGCCCCTCCTAGAATGCCCCTTTCCAGGTCCAGCCATACTGGCATGTAGTCTGGTATTGGTGCTACCCAGTGTAGCCCCTGCTTGGCTAGGCATGCGGTTTGGAAGGCCTTGTAGTTTGTGAGGTTCAGTCCCCCCTGCTCTCTTTTTAGTCTTGAGTTTCGCTAGGCTTATTCTTGGCTTTTTCCCTCCCCATAGGAACGCGCTGATGGCTTTGTCCAAGTGTTTATGGAAGTCTATGGTTAGAGTTAGTGGCAGCATGGACAGCAAGTAGTTTAGCATAGGGGTGATCATCATCTTGATTGTCTCTATTCTGCCCCACCAGCTAACGAATTTGGGTCCCCATGTGTCTAGCTTCATCTTGATCCTTTTCAGCATTGCCTCCTCATTGTGCTCTAAGGTTGATCTGAGGTCTTTCCCGAAGAGAAGTCCCAGATATTTTAGGGGTTTTGTTTGCCACGCCAAGCCTGACGTGCCTAGGACTGTTCTGGTGGTGTGGCAGTTCATCGGTTTGCATTCAGATGTCTCCCTATTGAGTTTATACCCTGAGACATGTGCATATTCCTCTATTGTTTGTACGAGTGCCTCTATTGACTCTTGTGGGTTGCTTGTGGTGATCAGGATGTCGTCCGCGTATGCCGCCAGTTTGAAGGCTTGACCTTCTACTTGCACACCTGTGATCTGCGGGTTTGTCCTGATCATGTGGAGAAGAGGCTCTAGTGCCAGCAGGAATAGCTCCGGTGATAGGGGGCATCCTTGTCTTGTCCCCCTGCTTAGGGTGAGTGTTTCTGATGTGGCTGCGTTGACCACCACTCGAGCCCGGGGGTTTTTGTACAGGGACATAATCATTCCTCTGTATCTTTCTCCAAATCCGAATTTGCGCAAACATTGGTTTAGGAAAGGCCACGAGACCCTGTCAAAGGCTTTTTCCGCGTCTAGTGCGATCATTACAGCCTTCTCTGTGCTGTTTGCCGTGCGGTTTATTAGGTGGCAGAGCAGTCTGGTGTTGTCCTGTGAGAGTCTGTTTTTCAGGTATCCCACTTGTGTTTTGTGTATGAGGACGGGAAGGTATGTATTTATTCTTGTTGCCATTACTTTAGCGTAGATTTTGCAGTCAACGTTTATTAAGGAGATTGGCCTGTAGATTTGTGGGAACTGGGGGTCCTTCCCTTCTTTGGGGATGACAATAATGTTTGCTTCCGCCATTGAGTCTGTCATGCTCCCCTTCTCTGCACATGTCTGGAAGACTTTGACTAGTATGTCCTTGAGCAGCGGTTGGAACTTTTTGTAAAAAGTCACTGTGAATCCATCTGGCCCTGGGGCTTTGTTGGATTTTAGCGAGTCTATGGCCATCCCTACTTCTGCTTTGGTTATGTTTTGGTCTAGCACCTCACTTTGTTCACTGCTTAGTTTAGGTAGGTCAAGTTTCTCTAGAAGGCTAGCCCCCCCGTCTGCCTCCAGTGCTGTGTCTGCGGTGTATAGGTCTTTGTAGAACCTCCTGAAAGTTTCGAGGATTTGTTTGTTACCTGTGTGCGTTATGTTGTCTGTGTCGGTGATTGCCGCAACTGAGTGCTGCCTCTGTTTGGCTTTTAGGTATCCTGCGAGTGCCATTCCTGCTTTGTTTGCTGAGCATAAGTTTATGGATTTGTATTTGTTTATCCATGTTGTGGCTCTCTCGCTTAATAATCTGTTGAGTTCGTACTTTTTCTTTGTTAGTGCTGTAAGTGTATTTCTGTCTTGTATGTTTGTAGTGTGGTTGTTTTCTAGTTCCTTTATCTGTTCTTCCAGTTCTCTAATTTTTTTGTTTCTCCCTTTGTTCATTCGTGCCTTAATGCTTATGAGTTTCCTCCTTATTGTGGCTTTGAGTGCATCCCATAGTGTCATTACCTCTATGTCTTTTGTGTCATTGAATTGGAGATATTCTTTGATTGCCTCTTCTATTTCGGTGACGTTGGCGGGGTTTTCTAGTATGTCGCTATTGAGACGCCATCTCCTGCTTGGTGAGTCGTTGTGTTTCCCGCTTATGGAGAGGGAGATGTGGGCGTGGTCTGAGACTATTATGGGCCCTATCTCTGTTTTGTCAGTCATGTGTGTGTGTGTACTTGACATGAGGATATAGTCTATTCTGCTGTACGAGTTGTGTGGGGTTGAGTAGAATGTGTATTCTCTGGCGCTGGGGTGCTGTAGTCTCCATGGGTCTGATAATGCAAGTTTGGTGCATAGGTTTTTGAGTGTGTTCAGTTCTTGCGTGGCGTGGCTGGGCCTGTGTGGGTGTCTGTCTACGGCATTGTCCATCGCCTGGTTCATGTCCCCTGCCGTTATCAGTAGTTCTCCCAGTGGGATCTTGCTGAGTTCGCTTTCTACCTCCTCCCAGAACTTTTTGTTTGTAGCGTTCGGCCTGTAGATGTTTGCTATGTGCATGGTTTCTTCGCCTCTCTTGATGCTTGTGACTAACTTTCTTCCTTCCGTATCTGCTACGCTGTCTTGAATCCTGAATTTCCCTTTCTTGCTTATGATGGTGATCACCCCTCCCTTTTTGTTGACTGCTGGTGAGCATGCCATCTCACTTATCCAGTTTGCCTTAAGCTTGTTTGCGTCTTCTATGGACACTCTTGTTTCTTGGAGGACGTATACATCTGCTTTGAGTCTGTTTAGGTATTCTAATGTCTTCCGTCGCTTGACGGGGTGGTTGAGGCCTTTGACGTTGAGTGATACGATCTTAATGTCAGTGGCTATCTGCGCTAGGCCCTGAGTGTTGTGTGCGGTCATGGTGTCTCTGTTAGATTGCTGATATCTAGGGTGGATCCTGTGTTTGACTTCTGTAGTCGGTGTATACCTGCCGCTCGCCACCAGTCTTTGGCCCCCCCCGGGGTGTGGATAGGGATTGGGATGTATGTGTGAGTAGGAGAAAGAAAGAAAAAAAGAGTAGATAGCCCCACCAAGCTATGATTGTCCGTGCTTCATGGCCTCCCCCCTGCCCTCTCCCCCCCCTCTTCCCCCCCTCCCCCCTCCTCCCTGTCAACGTACTGTAAACGTGCGACAGCAACGGTTCTCCTCCCTCCGCCCCCCCGGGTACATTAAATCGTCCCCCGCACCCTTCCGTGCTGTGTGTTGATAAAAGGATATTTTGCCGATCCATGGGCCAGCCCAATGTTCTGAGAGTTCTGTAGTCTTGTCTGGTGGTCTGGAGTCCTTCATATCGTTTTCCCTGCGGTAGATGTCATTTTTAGCAGTCCCTTAGTTCTTATATCCATTTATCATGAGGTAGGTGTCTTCTTCCAATTGAGGTAGCTAATGTTCGTTTGAGGTAGATGTCCGCCCATTCCTCTGTGGTCGTCTGATATGACCGGGTCTTTCATCGACGACCGGCTGTTCCTTTTTCTCCTGTCTCCGAGCCGTCCGATGAGGCTCTTCTCTTTGCCGTTCCCGGGCTTTTTTGTTCCATCTCTTCTTGGTCTGGCTCCTGAAGGTATCTGCGTAGTTCTGCCGGGTCTTCAAACAGTCGTGCGCCTCTCCTGTCTGATATCTTCATTTTTGCCGGTCCTACAAAACTGCACGTTAGCTTGGCCTTCTTCATGGTGTCTCTTAGTGCCAGGAATCCCTTCCTTGTTTCCACTGTGCTTTTTAAGAAGTCCTGGGTGATGATTATCTTTTTGCCCTTCCAGTTGAGGGTTTGGCCTTTACGTGCGAAGGCGAAAATGGCGTCTGTGTGGTTTGTTCTCAGTGGTTTGCAAATGATAGTTCTCGGGCCTTTCATGTGCAGCTGTCTTGTGGCTGGTACTCTGTACACTTTGTCAATCTCGAAGGTTCTTTCAAAGTTTAAGCCGGTCAGCTTAGGTATCAGTGTTTCAAGTAACGCTGCGCATGAGTCCGCTTCTTCTTCCTCCTCTTCTGGTACACCTAGGATCCTGATGTTTCCTTTCCTGTTTTTGTCTTCTTGTTCCGCGAGCGTTCTCATCATGTCGCTAGAGATCTTGGATATGTAGCGTACATCTCTTTCCATGGTGTCTGATTTATCTTCTATTTCGCTGATTCTTCTTTCCGTTTCTCCTACTCTGCTCGCTATTTTGTTCTGGTCTGCACGTATGGCTGTAAGCTCTAGTTGGACATTGTCCATGGAGATCTTTGTGGCTTTGGCCAGGTCATTGGCTTCTGTTATTTTTTTGACGAGCAGGTCCATCGCTGTCTCCGTGTTTTGCATCATCTTCAGTTTGATTGGCGACTCCAGATCTTTCCTAATTTTTTTGATGTCACTGGTCGTCATCCTGCCCAGGCCTCTTCTTTCTTGATGTATGGACAGCCTTTCCTTCTTTTGCTGGTCTGCTTGTTGTGCACCTTGTGATGGGCTGTTTTTTATGTTGCTCTTGTCCTTATCAGCCTTTGTGGTGCTCCCGAACGTGAACCTGTTGGGCCACCTTATTGTCCTTGTTCTTGTTTTCCCGGACGCCAGGGCTACTGTCCCTGTGCGTGGGTGTTTTGTCTATCTTTTATCTAGGTGTGCTCGGTGGCTCCCTTTCGCTTCCTGTATCGCTAAGCTTGGACGGGCTCTTTGGGCTTCTGTCTTGCTGATCCTTCCCTTCTGCTGTCTCACTTTGCGTGCTGTGGGCTCCTTCCTTTGCTGCCACACTTTGCCGCCACCCCTTCTGCTTAGTGCCGGTACCTCACCACCAACCTCCTATAGCGTGTCTGCCACCTCCCGTTTCTGTGGTACCGTCGTCGGTCACTTCTGGTACTCTCTGGTGTGGGCTGTTGGGTGGGGCTCACTTTCCAGGGGCCTTCCTGGTGTTCGCCTCGTTCTGTTTCGCACTTTCCACCTTTTTCCCTTGCTGCTGGTGGCGCTCGATCGTTTTCTGCCCCAGGGTGCTACGACTGTTCCAGGATTGCTTCCGCGCTGTTTATCCAGGAGGCTGCTGTGCGCTTGGGCGCTTGAGCGCTTGATCTCGCTGCGCCTGACACACGCAGGGCCTCTTGTTCCTTGCCCCCGTACTCAGGGTGTCTCCCTTTGTTATTTCCCCCCGCTATTGGAAGGGCCGCTGTCTGGGGGCCGGTAGGGTTCTGGTCCTGGTTAGCAATTGGTTAGCAATTGGTCGTTTCCCTTTCTATGCTTGCCAGCCGGTGAGTTGCCTCCTCTATGATGGCCGCTGCTCGTTTCCCCTCTCTAAGATGGCCGCCACTGTTTTTCTCGCGCTTATGCCACCCCTTGCGTCGCACCTCCGTGTGTGGCTGCCGGTACCTTGGTTTTCGGGTGTAGGCCCCTCAGACGAAAGCTGTCCTTTATCGCACTGCGCTTTTGTTGGTGCGTTTATGCTGTGCGGTGGTTTCGATACGATATCCGATTTGTCCCCTTCTAAGATGGCCGCCACTGTTTTGTTCTCACCGTTTAAAGATGGACGCCGCGTTTTTGTTTTGCGGGCGGCTTACTTGGTGCTTTTTTTCGAGTGATGGTCGGCGCTTGCAGAGAGACAAACAGCGCTTCGTTTTGCCCAGCCTACCTTGCCTGGTTTGCTCGGCTTGGCTCCTTTTGCTCCGTTCTAGCGCTTTGCCGCAGGTGATTATTCCGCAGCTACGCCCGCGCTTGTTTTTCTTTGCGCCGCTCCTGCTCCTCAGTGTGTGGCAGCTTGTACTTGTTTCTCGGTTGTTAGCCCATCGGCGAGCGCATCGCTGGATTGCACTGCGTTCCGTGTGCTCCCGATTGCACTTCTGCTGGTGTTGCTCAAGCAGTAAGACGATTAAGATGGCCGCCACTGTTTGGCTTGGTTTCTTGTCCCTTTCCCTTTTTTTTGTTTGTTTTTTCCTGGCCTGATTCTTGCTCGCTTTGTGCTTGTCTTCCGCGAGCTCTGTACACTGCGTCCATACGTTCACTCGTCACCTCCATGTTCTCCCCTGGTTCCGGACGAACCTGGTGTTGTTTCCAGAGTTGTTGTGGCTGTTCTGTGAGCTTTTATTGCCCCGCCATCTTGGTCTGCTTCCTCGTTTCCCCTATCTCGGGGAGTCTTGGCTTTCTCTGCCTTTTATCTGTTGTACCGCTCACTCCGGCTACCTTCTTCCGCTGCTTTGTGCGTTCCTACACACTTCTTACTGCTTTGTGCGGGAGTTCGAGGTCTTTCGCCGTTTTTCTCGCCGTTCTTTACCCCCGGGGTCGCGGAGCTCTCGAACTTAGGCAACCGCCTGCGTTGCCATCCCAAAGTTAGAGGATTTTATAAAGTGAACTATCTGACAATCTTGCTGGGGTACTGAGAAGAAAAGTAAAGACTCTAGGATGCGAGTTTTTTTCTAACACACAAAACTGAAATAACTGTAAATGAACTGTACACATATTTAAAAATGTAGCAGCAGTTAGGAAAGCGCAATAAAGCACATTTTATTGGTACTTCTAAAGTCTGATGGAAACAAACATTTTAATAGGATTAAAACAAATCAAGATACTTTACTTAGTGTTGTGCAAATGATAAATATTTGCTGAAACCCAATTATCATGTGTGCGCTGTATAGTATTATCAGTAAAACGCATATCATTGTGAATTTTGAAGCCATTTCAATGGAAAAGGTGCTGCATGTAAATCAGTGTGCTACCACACCAGAAGTTAGTAATCTACTTGTGACTGTGTGCTCCACAATTCACCACTGGCTACATACCACACTTTGCCCCTCTCATAATTAATGGCCGTGGTTCTTTTGCTATGCTTCTTCTTTGTGAAACACTTGGATTTTTCAAAATCCCTATGACTTCAGTGATGTAACAATGATGGTAGCACCCCCATTCTGAAACTGTTCCAGCGCCACTGAACAGGATCCAGGCCTGGACTGGCCATAGCGGGCACCGGGCAATCCCCCGGTGCGCCGCACGGGTGGGGGCCGGTTGTGAGCCCCTGGGGGCCGGTTTTGTTACAGGGCCGTTTTTGCAGTATAGCTGCAAAATCGGCCTTGTACCAAAATCGGCCGAAAACCGACCCCGGCAAAGAGCTCGGCGGCACCTCCAACCCCGAGTGGGGAGGGGGGGCCACCGAGCACTTTGCCGGGCCGGTTGTGGTTCCCAGTCCGGCCCTGACAGGATCACATTCAATCCTGGAACAGAAGTATGCTAGATTGTGTGAACCTACTGTCTGTGATTCAGGCTTCCTGATATGCTTCTCTGACAAATCAACTCATGGGGACTTTACCCAAACAGCTCCAGTGTAAGTGTTTGTTTGGTGAACCCACTCCCTCTATTAATGGAGGAGTGATAAAAGATTTACTGTAAGAAAATATTTGGTTTGTAAGGGATACTCTGTCCTGCAGGTTTTGCTGGGATTAGCTGCCAGCAACCTGCAGCCATTTGTTCAGTAATCCAGAATCGATTCACATTTTCCAGCACTTTGAGCTCTTCGCACAAATCCCCACAAAAGCTTCTCAGTTTTCATCTTAGCAAGGTTAGCTTTCTGCAAACCAAGGAACAAAGAGAATACAAATGTTCATCTCTCCAGAGTGACTGTTCTGACAGGGCACAAAAAGAATTCAGTCTGTTTGACAGGCCCTTGAATGATTGAAGTAGGCCTGCAAAACAGAAATTTGTCTTTCCCAGAAGCGCAAGACTTGAGAGCACATTTGCCAAACAGCAAAAGCAACAGGCAATATTTTATTCATTTGTTGGCTAGAATTTCATCATAAATTTACATATACCAGTGTTGATTTGAGGATGTAGCTTAACGGCCAGAGCGGCCGACTTTGAAGCCGGGGAACCAGGTTCGAGTCTGTTGTGAGGCTCAAGCATCCTGTGATTTTGGGCAAATCACTTAATCTCCCCCTCCCTAACAAAAATGAATGTAGCTGTCTGTAATGCAGCTGGTGCTCATGTAAAGCTCTTCGGGTCGAGTTTGCATATATAAAACTGCCAAGAAAAAAGAAACCATTTAACTGTGAATCACCACTCCCTTCCCAAGATAATGGTAATTCATATTATACTACTAAATAATAGCATAGTGCATTCTGAGCCTAGGCATGTATAGTTTATTGCCTTGACATTTTTTCGTTGAATTTGGTTTAACAAAAGGTACTTGAGTAAAACCAGGATGCAAGGGGTTACATTTGTGCAGTAAATTAAAATCACATTTAAGAGACTTCATTAAGAGAGTTGTTTCCTTTTGTAAAGTAATTGTTACAAAGGATCTGTTTAATATGCAGTTTTTTATGCCAATTTCGATTTATTTTATAGAATGGCAGAAAACCTTTTCTTACATAGGCAGCATAGCAACACTGTAGTTATGTTTCAGTTGCTTAGTCTGTAGGAAAAGTGTTATTTATTTTGTACTACTAATACGTTTTGCATCTAGTGAGAAATCTGCGTGTAACGTTGCTTTAAAAAAGTGTTAGGTCACAGAAGCATGGGTTTCCTAAACGCACTGAATGGACAACCAGAAAGCATGTAACCAAATTAAGCTTTAAGATGGAATCCGATACCTTTTGCATGCTTTGTTTTTTTATTTGATGTTAATCTGTTCAGAAGTGATTTTGAATATGACACAAATAAAAATGATATTTATCTGAGAGTCTGGCTTGTAAGCCTGATGTGAAATCGAAATCCAGCAATCCATCTGTATTAAAGGGATAAAAAAACTCAGGAAATTCCTTCACAAGTTGCAAAGTTTACTCTTTGGGGGTTACCAGCATGTCCAGAGAGGAAGAACATACCTCAAATTTTGAGCCCATTTTTTTAAAAAATGGACCTTGATTTGCAAGGCAAAGGGCAAATGTTATTGCTTACTTTAATTATTGGGGAGATGCAATTGCTTTTATCTTAGGAATTGCGCTTAGTGTTGTTGGTTTTTGTGCCTGCTTGGGGTTCTATGCCAGAAAAAGACATGGTGATGTAGGTATGTGAGGAGATGTTGGATTAATGAATGCCAAAGCTCTTGTAATGTGTATTTGCAGTGCACATAATCGTGTAAAGAGGATGCAATGTATATCTTGTTCATATAATATAATATGCAAAGGACAGAAATGTCTCATTTTGTTTGAAAAGGAATAACAGTTGCAATCTTTCAACAATTATTCACGGTTTATGACACTTGATGATATGATTTAATCTTTTGTTTGTGCGTTAGGTAAAATTCTCTTCTCCTTGCCTAACATGAATTATGTATGTAAAGGTATGTTTAATATATCTCTTGTAGCTCCCTATGCTTCTTGAGAGATCTATTCCCATCATAAAGTCAGCTCTGGCACAAGAAATAAAAAAAAATAAAAAAAAATAGGCAACTAGATTGCTATATAAAAAGGAGCTCGCAAGGGGCAAGAAGGAGTGGGAAGAAGCCAGGTGGGAAGACCTAAGAGGGGCCCTACTAGCAAGAGACAGCAAATTATTCTGGGCAATAGTAAGTTCTGGTTCAAAAGAGGGAGGGGAGCTTCCCCAACCAAACATTGCTCCGTCAGTCTGGGAGGCTCACTTTGCTGCGCTTTACACCAGCCCTGAGACTGATACTAGTGAACACCTGAACGGGGCAGAGCTATCAGTGACTGATGATGCCCTGCAGATGGCCAGAGGCCCAGACCCCCCGCACGAGTATCGACTGCGGGGGGCCTCGGACATGGGCCATCCGTTGGGTCAGCGGGACAACATGGCATGGGAGGGTCCTGGAGACACCGAGAGCATCACAGCCAAAGAGGTGGAATCAGTGATCACCAGGCAACTACTCAACAAAGCCCCAGGCCTCGACAGACTACCAGGAGATCTTTTCCGCTCCCAGCCAAAAATCTGGGCCCCGTACTTGGCTGTTCTATTCAATGCTGTCCTTTAGGGAGCCAAGATACCGGATACCTGGGCAGGAGCGGAGATTGTGCCAATTTTCAAGAAGGGCTGCCTCTTAGTGCCATCACATTATCGGCCGATTAGTCTCCTGGATACTTCTCAGAAGCTAATGGGTCGAGTTGTCCTGGATAGACTGTTGGGGTGGATGGAGGAGAAAAAAATACTGACTACCCTACAGGCCGGTTTCAGATCTGGAATTTCGACCTTGGACCAAATTTTTAGGTTGCAGGTCCTATTCTGGAAGACAGCAAGTGTAGAGGGTGGCAGCCTCTACCTTGTTTTCGTAGACCTGCGGGCTGCTTTCGATCTTGTCCCCAGGGAAAGCCTGTGGAGGGTATTGAGAGAGCTAGACCTCCCGCCCTATCTGCTAGATGTCCTGATGCGCTTCCACGTAGGGAATTACGCCAGGGTGAGATGCGGGAAGAATGGGGAATTATCAGCCCGCTTCCCCGTGACTTGAGGCGTACGCCAGGGCTGTGCCCTGGCTCCTACGCTCTTTAGTCTTTATATAAATGGCCTGGTGGGTGAACTGGATAAGGTCAGAGACAGTGATGCTCCCTGGTTGGCCACTGGCCGGGTACCTGCTCTGATGTTCGCAGACAACACTTTGTTGTTGTCTTGAACATCATCAGGTATCCAGAGGGTCCTGGATGGTTTTGTTTCTTTCTGCGCTCTAAGGGGATTAGAGATAAACTTAGCAAAGACGAAGTTTATGATCTTCCATCCCCTGAAGCGAACTCGCCCTAACCCGGTACTAAATGGTGTCCCGCTGGAAAGGGTGAGAACTTTTGTATACTTGGGGGTTACCCTGACTGAAGATTTCGGCTGGGGCCCTCAGATATCCAAATCTGCTTTGAGGTTGAGGCAGATTGGAGGGGGTGTTGGTAAATTCTATAGAGCAACTTTGTTTAAGCCAGTTGCCCCTGCCCTTGAGATCTATGGGGTGCAAGCTAGACCAGCTGTGATGTATGGTGCAGAACTCTGGGGCCATAAGAACTCACAAAGCCTTCTTAAGGTGGAACAGGCCTTTATGCGGAACTTGATAGGCCTTCACCAGAGCACCCCGCTCACACCCCTGAGACTCGACCTAGGCCTAGAGCCCATCTCAGAATTGTTAGCTACCCGTCCTCTTCTGTATTGGAGAAGGCTCTGGACAGTGCCTGAACTTGAGGACTATAGAGCTGAGTTTGCTGCAGTCTGGGGCCATCTAAAGACCAAGAATATTCCCTGGCTAGCCCACATCAAGGCCCTTATATATCAAATTGGTATGCCCCAATTATGGGAGACCCCGGAGGTGAGTTGCCCGAGAGTGAAGAGACTGGAGCTACTGGCCTCCTTGAGCCATTATAACCTAAGCCTTTTGTATAGCTCGTCTACGTTGGGTAGCCTGTCTGCTGAGGTTTTGCAGGTAAAACTCGCGTCCAAGAGGGAGGAGTTTTTGGACATAATACAGCCCCCCCTCGCAAGAAAACTTTACACACAACTAAGACATGGTTGTCTACCTATTGGGGCATTTACGTGTAAATGGAATGGACGAGAAGAGGGAATCTGCCCAGTCTGTAACAACACCAAAGAGGATATTGCCCACGTCTTATTTTTCTGCCCAGCCTACAGTACAATAAGGAGATGTTGGTTGACACCGCTATGCAGAAACCTTGGTGTAAGACAATGTGCTCAAGCTGCTAGAATTTTACGATATGATACCTCCCCCTTTATTGTGTTTGCGGTATCCCGTTTTTTATATGGTATGTGGCGTAGAAGGCTCACTTTAATGAATTGCAACAATTTGTGATTATTTGGGATGTTTTGATACCATTACCTTGATATCTTACTGTTTAATAACTTCTTAACTATGTATTTTATAACAACTCACGTATTTTATCCTGTGTATGTATATATTTTATTTGTGCTTTTATGCTCTACGACTGCAATAAAGTTATCAAGAGAGGCTTACTTTAACTTAGGGAAACAATAGTCGAGAGCCTTGACTCAAGTGTTAAAAATATGACAGTGGAGGGTTAGGGTATATTGGCAATAGGCAGGGCCGGACTGGGACCACAAAGCGGCCTTGGCAATTTCCTCGGACCAGCCCCTGGGGAAGCACTGCCTGGCCTCGGTAGGATCGAAACGCTTGTTTGCTGCTTTTGTTACTATGTGGCCGATATTGCAGCACCGCTGCAAAACCAGCCCCCTGTATAAAACCAGCCCCCAACACTGGAGAACCGGCCCCCACCCTGCCACCGCAGTATGGCCAGTTTTCTGTCTCTTAGATGCAAATGCTCCGAATTTTAAATATTTGCGTTGCACTGAAACAAGTTTCTTGTTTCTTTTAGTCTTTTTTCCTACAAAAACAACATCACTCCCTATAACACCATCACAAACAAATTCCCAGAGCCATGACTGCGTTGAGGATGCTGGGATAGATGTGGATGAGAGTCTTTGCAGTGTCCATCACCAGTTATTTCATAGTTAACGGCCTCTGGGATTGTGAGTCCATCTCCTGAGGTGGGGTCGCTGCCCTCTGAAAGTAGGCTCCATGTTTATTCTGTTTCTGATTCTGAGATGACTACTGTTTGAGTCTTTTTCCGGACACTACGAATAATCCGGCTCACCTCCTTTTAGTCAGGAGAAGATTCTTTTTTTCTCTTACACCAGATAGCATCCTTATGAGTGGTCCATATAATGCGTTTGGTGTAGGAAGGTAGATCCCTGACTATGGTTGCCCCCAACTTTTTGCCTGGTGTTTTGCTGGTTTTCTGACTTAGTTGACCTGGGGCCCTGCTATTCCGGACCCCAGGCCCACTGCTCTCTCTGTTAAAATGGATTCCATGTACCCTAGGGTACATATCTGATTGGCACTGGGCCCTCTCCAAGTCCCTGTACCCAGGGCAGAGGTGCACCCAGAAGTCTCCCAGGGGCTGCAGCATGTATTATGCCACCCCTGGGCTGACTAACTAAACAGACACAAGTGGCTGCTTGACAGCTGGGGCAAGGTGGTGTAATCACCCTTTGCTTTAGATATAGTATACCTATATCTAACCCTCAAATGGACACACAGATCTCCTATCAGTCACTCCTATGGCAGGCCTTAACAATCCTGAAGGCAGAGTGCTTGGAATCGTGTGAGATGGTGCTCTGGCATGAGCTGAGCCTGTCTGCGGCTTTCGGGATCTATCCCGTAGCCGTTTCCATGATAGCGTCAGACCATATACTCTTAAGTGCCTTATAATCCTCGCGGTTATGGTAACTTTGGACTGACATTATCTAAACATGTCGTGTAAGGTGTCATACGCTTTGGAATACTACCCCCTCGCCAGTTCTGGCGACGGGGGTAGCATTCCACCCCTCTAGAGGGAGAAGACATGTTGGTAACCTGTAACCCCGGTTAAAGTCAGACATAGCCTCAGCTCCACAAAATGGATGCTGCCACCGAGACACAAGTCTGCCCTCCTGCTGCTGGGAGTCCTCCCAGCAAACGGAGGCCTGGACAAAGGGTTTCCTGTCAGGGGCGGTGCCTGCACCGTCCCGGACAGGATTTTGTGTATCCAAGGTAGGCAGGGCTTTAGAGGAAGGTGACTGCAAGTGGCACCCCGGTGCTCACTGTGCATAGGCCGGCTTGAACCAGTTCCAGGGACACTCCAGCCCCTGATCTGGGGAAAGCCCGCCAAAGGAGAGGGGTGTAACCACCCCCCTCCTAGTCCCACCCATAGGGCAGGACTTAGTCGCGTGCCAGCCCCCTTTTGCAGGATAAAGGCAGGAGCTGGCCCCCTTCCAAACTAGATCATCTTTGAATCCTGAAACTACTTTCCACGAAAGGAACTCTCGACTTCTTCCTAAGATTTCTCCCTTGTGACTAAGGAGTAGTCACCCTGCAGCAGCAGGCACCATCCAAGCATCGCGGTCTGCTGTAAGTCTCCTCACCGGATCAAGACTGCCCAGCTCGACAAGAACCGGCTTCCCTGGCACCTCTGACCTCTACCTGCATCATCAGCCCAGCTGTGATTCGTGGGTGTGACGAGACCTCGAGGGACCGGCCATCTTCCAAGACTGCACGACGCTTGTCCAGCACGACCACCGAGTGACCCTCGACTGAGTGCTTTGGGGTAAGAGAAGCCCCGACCCTGAGCAGCTCCAGCACCGAAGTACAGCCCCCTTGCATCCACGAGATCTGCGTGGGGCCCTTCTGCTCTTTGCTGCTCACCGCGTTGTCCAGGTCACTTGCCTGTTGGCTAGTGGCCCTCCTGACGACGAACTACGACGACAACACCGCTGGTCTGGTTGCTCCAAACTGGCCCTTGCTTCCCTCCATCAGAGAAGCACCCTGGACCCTCCTTGTCCACTCCAGACGCCATTTTAAGTCCACCGCGTGGGCTTGCATTTGCCAAGACTTGTTGCCCCAATCCCGGGTCCAGCGACGTCTACAGCAGATACCACCGTGGGACAGCTCGCCCCTCCATCCTGGTCGCCGACAACGCCTCCTGGTCCGAGAGACTGCAGAGCCCAGCGTCGCCCACTCACCTGGTCGAGGTGACTTCGCCCGGTGCCATCCTGGTGCCCATCTAATCACTGGCTAGTGATTCAGAACTTGGTCCCCTCTGCTTACAGGTATCCATCTTCACTGATCCAGGCTTGGATCACCACGAACTTCTTCACTGGTCGCCTGCCAGCAACTTCCATAGACTGCAACGAGGATCCCCGACGTCTTTTCAGCCCTATGCAGCCGCAGCCCCTGGGCTAGGTAACCTGAGCATTTCGGTGCTCCAGCATAGTCTAACTATCTAAGTGTCAGGATCCACTGTCGTTTCAGCTCTACTTAGTCGGGTTCGCCCGAGAACACTAACTTTGCTTTTACTAGCCTCCATAGACTTTTTCCCGCCTTACGCGTGAGAGTTCCCACTTTGCACACGACGTCCCTAGGCCTCCTGCTTGCAATCTAAAGGTTCGGGAGATTAGTCCTAGCGATTCTAAAGCCTATGAGAATAGTACTTACCTGCTAGTAATTTCGCATTCCACTTTTGTAGTATATGGTTTTTCGTGCCCCTCGGGCATTTGTGTAAATTGTGCGACTTTAAGTATTTTCTTAAGAGTTTTGTTGTGTGCTTAGCTCCCTGTCTCATAAAGAGCCAGGGTAGTCTTGTTATAAATAAATATCTGTTTATTTTCATAACAACTTGTGTGGTGTCCTTTCACTTGGTGTTCAAGGGGTATATGTGATGGTAAAACAGCTGGCTTAACACGCCCTCTAGAGTTTAGCCTTAGACTGCTCGTATCCATGCTACTAGGATAGCTGGTCTATAGGGTTGACTTACAACCAATCATCAATAAGGGTTGTTTGGACTGATACAAAGTGCTCACTAGAATAGTGAACATTATATATCAGGCCAACTTCTCACATTGGTGAGCAGCGGTTGGGATTTGAGCTTGCTATTGTTTTACCACACGTATCCTAAGAATATCATTTGAAATATCACATAAGTACTAAGGTGCATATAACTTAGCTTAGAATACTCTGAGTTCTACTGAACCAGCTGTTGTAGCTCCTAGGGCTTAGCACACCCTAAACTACAACTCTAGCAAGGGATCAGTAGGCAAACAAATAGTGTAGGTAAGTGCACCACTTACACCTCACTAGAAAAGCATGTCTACCCATGGAGAGTCTTCAGAGACTCCCCTAGTGGTTAGTGACCCTCCACAGGTCAAGTCAAGATATGCAGCTCTCAGTTTCCAGGAGATGAGACAAGTGTGTACCTCCAGGAAACTGAAACAGGGGTCTAACCCCACCATTCCCTTTCTGATAGGTCTCTTAGAGACATATGATGCTAGGAAAGCTTCCCAGTCAGATGAGAATATGCCAGCCTTAGAGGGTGCCCTTGGTGATCCAGACCTCCTCAACACTGATGATGCAGTTGAGGAGGAGGAAGAAGAGGAAGTCTCTGGGGATGAGGCAGACCAGGATCCTGAGTTAGTCAGCAGACTCACTAGGGCCAATTTAGACCTACATAGGGGAGGAGCTGGGGGACCCCCAGTACTGACCCTAATGAGGCCTAACCTTGGAGTTAGAAGAGATAGATCTACTTCTAGGGACTCCAACAGATCTCTGCACTCTAATGCCTCTTCCCAGAGGAGGAGGATTTCTCCCCAGAGGAGATTTACTTCCCCTCAGAGAATAGAGCATGAAGCAAGGATGAGACAGGCTAATCTGAGGATTGAAAGGGAAGAACTTGCCCTGGCCAAAGAGAAGCTTGCCTTTGCAAGAGAGCAGCAGATGAGTGGGATACTTCCCACTGGTGGCAGCAATCTCCCAAGAGATAAAGCAAGGAGTTTAGATACTAAACACCTGAGTAAGATAGTGCCCCCCTTTAAACAAGGGGATGACATCCACAAGTGGATGACTGCTTTGGAGAGGGCCTGCACTGTCCAGTGCATCCCCCAGAGTCAGTGGGCAGCTATACCGTGGCTCTCCTTTGAAGGCAAAGGTAGAGATAGGCTCCTCACTACTAGAGTTGAGGATGCTAACAATTACCAAGTCCTGAAGAATTCACTGATTGATGGGTTTGGCTTAACCACTGAGCAGTACAGGTTGCTGTTCAGGGATACCCAGAAAACTCAGTCTCAGGATTGGGCTGACTTTGTTGATTGTGCCACTAAGGCTTTGGAAGGCTGGCTACTGGGTAGCAAGGTTACTGACTTCACAGGATTGTATAATCTTATTATGAGAGAGCAAGTCTTAAATAATTGTCAGAACCAGTTATTACACCAGCACCTGGTAGACTCTGATCTGACCTCTCCACAAGAATTGGGTAAGAGGGCAGACAAATGGGTCAGAACCAGGATTAGGCCTAAGAACCAAGGTGGTGACCAGAAAAAGGAATCAACCAAGCCTCAAGAGAAGGGTGGGGATAAATCTACAGAGGAAACTTCCCTAGGGCCCCAAAACTCCAAGAATGGGGGTGGGTCCCAAGACACTTACTCTACCCAGAAGAAACCTTATTGTTATCCCTGTAAACAGGTGGGTCATTTGAAAACTGACAGCAGTTGCCCAAAGAACAACAATAAGGAGAACATACCCCCAAGTAACATTCCCAAACCCCCTGTTACTACTAGTAGTAATCCCCCAGGTGGTGGGAGTGCCCCCAAGAATTTGGGTGCATTTACTTTGGGAGTTCCTGGGGACTCTGGCCTAACCAGGTCCCCAAACTTAGATACTCTTGTCTGTGAGACTGGCATGGGGTTTGCCAACTTCACAACTTGTCCCAACACTTTGAGCAAGTACAGACAGGAGCCCCTCATCAATGGTATAAAAGTTGAGGCCTATAGAGATACAGGGGCTAGCATCACCATGGTGACTGAGAGTCTAGTCCCCTCAAGGCAACTTTTACCTGGTGCCACATACCAGGTGACCAATATTGATGGAGTACAGAGAGATCATCCCATGGCAGTGGTAAATCTCAGCTGGGGAGATGTCACTGGCCCCAAGAGAGTGGCAGTGTCATCAAACTTGCCTGTAGATTGCCTACTGGGGAATGATTTAGAGATCTCAGCCTGGGCTGAGGTAGAACAAGAAACCCATTTGAAAATGGTAAACCTCCATGGTAAGGTTAGTGGGGCAGTGATAGCCACAGCCCCAGTCCAAGATGTCCTCCCTTAACAGGTCAGGAGGGCTGTGCCAGTCACAGCCCTATCCCAGAAAGATGCCTTTCCTGAACAGGTTGGCAAGGCTGTGATGGTCACAGCCCATACCCAAACTGAGTCCCTTCCTGAAAAGGTTGGTGGAGTTGTGATGGCCACAGCTCAAACTCAGACAGATAATAGTGTTGTGAAGCCTGAAACTATGGATCACTCCACTCAGACAGAGAGCATTGAGGAGGAAGAGAAATCTCCCTCCCACCAGACTTTAGGAAAGGATCAGCCTCCTCAGGGAACTGATCTGACCCCTTGTGAAGAAACTGCCCCAGAGGTAGTCAGGCCTAGCCTGGCAGAGCCTCTGATGTCAGTGGACCCTTCCAAGGTGGGACCCAGTCTGGAGCATGTAACCTGCCCCTCTCTACCCTGCCTCAGTCAGCCCAGGGCTGTAGAGGTCAGGGAGGCCAGTGTTGGACCCCAAAGGGCCCCCTGTCCAAAAGAACTTCCCAATCAGCAGATTAAGAGCACTGAAGCTAGTAATCCTAGCCAAGTGAAAATAAAACAGACTCCTGAGGGATCCCCCTTAAACCTAGTTAGGGAACTCCCACAGATGGACACTGTTGGGCACAGCCAAACCTGGGACCTGGGGGCCCCAAACCTGACCTGTCCCTCCAGTAAGCCAAACAGAGGGACTCAGCCTCCAGCTTTAGGTAGCTAGAGGTTGACCCTGAGAGCTCAACACAACTCAGTCTTGGAAAGAAAGGCCTCTATGGTGGATAATGATTGGAGGAAGCTGAGCCCAAAATTAGTGGAGCCTCACTTCAGTACTCCATCTCAGCACCAGCCTTTAACTTTGCCAAAACACACCACAGGTAGAGATTCCCTATGGTGGAGACCCTCAGACACCCTTAGGGTGAGGGATTGCTTAGTGGACCATGAGATAGGGGGTAACCATGCCAGTGCTGGTACTTCCTTATATGGCCACTTAGGCAATATAGGCTTACCTGTCAAGGATAGCCTTATCTCCTTTCGTTTGGGGGGGGGGGGGTGTTATGTAGGAAGGTAGATCCCTGACTATGGTTGCCCCTAACTTTTTGCCTGGTGTTTTGCTGGTTTTCTGACTTAGTTGACCTGGGGCCCTGCTATTCAGGACCCCAGGCCCACTGCTCTCTCTGTTAAAATGGATTCCATGTACCCTAGGGTACATATCTGATTGGCACTGGGCCCTCTCCAAGTCCCTGTACCCAGGGCAGAGGTGCACCCAGAAGTCTCCCAGGGGCTGCAGCATGTATTATGCCACCCCTGGGCTGACTAACTAAACAGACACAAGTGGCTGCTTGACAGCTGGGGCAAGGTGGTGTAATCACCCTTTGCTTTAGATATAGTATACCTATATCTAACCCTCAAATGGACACACAGATCTCCTATCAGTCACTCCTATGGCAGGCCTTAACAATCCTGAAGGCAGAGTGCTTGGAATCGTGTGAGATGGTGCTCTGGCATGAGCTGAGCCTGTCTGCGGCTTTCGGGATCTATCCCTTAGCCGTTTCCATGATAGCGTCAGACCATATACTCTTAAGTGCCTTATAATCCTCGCGGTTATGGTAACTTTGGACTGACATTATCTAAACATGTCGTGTAAGGTGTCATACGCTTTGGAATACTACCCCCTCGCCAGTTCTGGCGACGGGGGTAGCATTCCACCCCTCTAGAGGGAGAAGACATGTTGGTAACCTGTAACCCCGGTTAAAGTCAGACATAGCCTCAGCTCCACAAAATGGATGCTGCCACCGAGACACAAGTCTGCCCTCCTGCTGCTGGGAGTCCTCCCAGCAAACGGAGGCCTGGACAAAGGGTTTCCTGTCAGGGGCGGTGCCAGCACCGTCCCAGACAGGATTTTGTGTATCCAAGGTAGGCAGGGCTTTAGAGGAAGGTGACTGCAAGTGGCACCCCGGTGCTCACTGTGCATAGGCCGGCTTGAACCAGTTCCAGGGGCACTCCAGCCTCTGATCTGGGGAAAGCCCGCCAAAAGAGAGGGGTGTAACCACCCCCCTCCTAGTCCCACCCATAGGGCAGGACTTAGTCGCGTGCCAGCCCCCTTTTGCAGGATAAAGGCAGGAGCTGGCCCCCTTCCAAACTAGATCATCTTTGAATCCTGAAACTACTTTCCACGAAAGGAACTCTCGACTTCTTCCTAAGATTTCTCCCTTGTGACTAAGGAGTAGTCACCCTGCAGCAGCAGGCACCATCCAAGCATCGCGGTCTGCTGTAAGTCTCCTCACCGGATCAAGACTGCCCAGCTCGACGAGAACCGGCTTCCCTGGCACCTCTGACCTCTACCTGCATCATCAGCCCAGCTGTGATTCGTGGGTGTGACGAGACCTCGAGGGACCGGCCATCTTCCAAGACTGCACGACGCTTGTCCAGCACGACCACCGAGTGACCCTCGACTGAGTGCTTTGGGGTAAGAGAAGCCCCGACCCTGAGCAGCTCCAGCACCGAAGTACTGCCCCCTTGCATCCACGAGATCTGCGTGGGGCCCTTCTGCTCTTTGCTGCTCACCGCGTTGTCCAGGTCACTTGCCCGTTGGCTAGTGGCCTTCCTGACGACGAACTACGACGACAACACCTCTGGTCTGGTTGCTCCAGACTGGCCCTTGCTTCCTGCCATCAGAGAAGCACCCTGGACCCTCCTGGTCCACTCCAGACGCCATTTTAAGTCCACCGCGTGGGCTTGCATTTGCCAAGACTTGTTGCCCCAATCCCGGGTCCAGCGACGTCTACAGCAGATACCACCGTGGGACAGCTCGCCCCTCCATCCTGGTCGCCGACAACGCCTCCTGGTCCGAGAGACTGCAGAGCCCAGCGTCGCCCACTCACCTGGTCGATGTGACTTCGCCCGGTGCCATCCTGGTGCCCATCTAATCACTGGCTAGTGATTCAGAACTTGGTCCCCTCTGCTTACAGGTATCCATCTTCACTGATCCAGGCTTGGATCACCACGAACTTCTTCACTGGTCGCCTGCCAGCAACTTCTTTCTTCAGGCTCCATAGACTGCAACGAGGATCCCCGACGTCTTTTCAGCCCTATGCAGCCGCAGCCCCTGGGCTAGGTAACCTGAGCATTTCGGTGGTCCAGCATAGTCTAACTATCTAAGTGTCAGGATCCACTGTCGTTTCAGCTCTACTTAGTCGGGTTCGCCCGAGAACACTAACTTTGCTTTTACTAGCCTCCATAGACTTTTTCCCGCCTTACGCGTGAGAGTTCCCACTCTGCACACGACGTCCCTAGGCCTCCTGCTTGCAATCTAAAGGTTCAGGAGATTAGTCCTAGCGATTCTAAAGCCTATGAGAATAGTACTTACCTGCTAGTAATTTCGCATTCCACTTTTGTAGTATATGGTTTTTCGTGCCCCTCTGGCATTTGTGTAAATTGTGCGACTTTAAGTATTTTCTTAAGAGTTTTGTTGTGTGCTTAGCTCCCTGTCTCATAAAGAGCCAGGGTAGTCTTGTTATAAATAAATATCTGTTTATTTTCATAACAACTTGTGTGGTGTCCTTTCACTTGGTGTTCAAGGGGTATATGTGATGGTAAAACAGCTGGCTTAACACGCCCTCTAGAGTTTAGCCTTAGACTGCTCGTATCCATGCTACTAGGATAGCTGGTCTATAAGGTTGACTTACAACCAATCATCAATAAGGGTTGTTTGGACTGATACAAAGTGCTCACTAGAATAGTGAACATTATATATCAGGCCAACTTCTCACATTTGGTACTTGTTTGCTTGGAGTACTCAATAGGCTAGATCATGTAATGCACTTTGTAACTTTTATTCAAAGTAAATTGTTGAATTTATCATTCAGTTTCTTGATTATAATTTCCAAAGGGTATGGACTAGTTTAGAGGGCACGTGGAGATTAAGGCTCTCATTCTGATGTCGGTTGGAGTTGCCTCCGACGGACATCGTTTCGGTAGGAGGACTGCCTGACCATATAATGCGACCACACATAGAGCAGTTGGAAACTTCCATTTCTCTATGGGAGCTTGTGCGGCGGATGGAAACCACCCGCAGCACAAGCTCCCATTGAGAAATAGAAGTTTGTGAACATTCATCTGCCTGCCACACGGTGCAGGAAGTGCCCCCCTGGCCCACATGCAGAGGCTGCAGATGGAAAGGGGCCCTGCTAGGGGCACCCAATGTCGCTTTCTGACAGCCTTTCCATGTCGGAAAAGCCGAATGGCTGTCAGAAACCGACATCATAATTCCGACTGCACAAACACCGTCCTTCAGGGATAATGGTGAGTTTCCGACCAAAAGCGTCGGTCGGTCCCTCCGACTGCTGCCTCCACCACACGCATCGTAATGCGTTGGTTGGACCGCAGCAGTAGATGCCAGTCGGACCTGCATCGTAATTGGGCCCTAAGCCTATTACAACCACCAATCTAATTTGAACAAAGAAACACTTTGGGTATAGCATTTAATTCTTAATATGATGATTCCAAGTTCCTCTGTTTTTGAAGTCATACAGGGCATACAAGAAGTATTGTTAAGAAATAGAATGACATCTTTTGTAAAAGTCTGCCTGACAAAAGGATATCGTTTCCCAACTTTGCAGATTGGTTGCTGTTATTGATGCTAAAAAAAGGCTGTGGTTGGGTGCTTACATAATGAACTGGATTGATGCTTACATAATTAACTGGATTGACACAATTTGTATATCATTTCATTGAGTGTAGCCGGTTTCAGAGACATCTGAGAAATCCGTAAAGGGTTTATTTTTGTTCATGCATCATCTTATGAGCAATCTAGGTTAGTTGGGTATTTTACTTCTTATGTCCTTGGGCCCCTGCACTGCAGATCCTCAAAATGGAAGCAAATACCCTTCTTAGCACTTGATTCTCAGGGTAGTGAGGCATTGCTGCCCAAGGCTTACCCCAGGAGATTGTGTGGGCTAGAAACTCGAAATTACATTTGCAATAAGTAACACCCAATAAAGCACCGCTCAGTCTGTGCTTTTTCTTTTTAAAGGGTATATACTTAAATACATGCAAAACTAAATATTTTGCAAACTATTACAAATATATGCAAAAGAGCAGATGGAAAAAACACCATGTACATGACATCGCAAACTACATGAGATGGGTGCTCAAGAAAGATCACAGAGGTCAACTAAGTGCAGTCTAGACCCTTTAGGTCTGGCATACCTTTCAAACATTGTCGTCCAGTAGAACCTGTACCCCAAGTTATGCCTTTAGGAAGTCATGTAGTTTGCAGTTTTAAAAGATCAGACCTACTGGCTTTGTCACAGGGTGCCAACCATAGATTCAACAATGAGAAAATGACCATTACATTATCATAAACATTTAAAGATGTGAAAATAATTATGAACATATTTTGCCTTTCACTATTGAAAAAAGCCATACCTATTGTCTTTGGCATAGGTTCAAAAGTAACCATTGTAAACAATGAAACCTATATTTGTGGGGTGGTGCCCTCATTGTTCCTGAGTGACTTTTTAACACCACACAAAGCTTGTCCTTCTAGGAGCTTTGTCAAAACAAGATGCACATTTTAAAGCCCTGTGTGTTGGGGTGTTTGACGTTGGGAGGGAGAGAGGGAGGCAAGCACTACCGACTACCATTTTGTGTGTGTAAAAGGCCGCTTTATTGAAACAGGTGCACATCACATTATTACCAAACTGGCAAACCGCCTTACAAAACTAAAACCTCTGTAAACATCGAGTTACCTGACCCCCTTTTGTTTTTCTCTCTCCACCCCTACGATCCCACATGATAATATCCCCCCACCCCGCAACATAACAATATATAGCAGCATTATATCCTATGAATATCCAAATTTCTCCCCTACCTCTTAAATCCAAAACCTCACAATACCTACATTCCTATCTGTCCTATTGCAACTGTAACCAAACTACCCTCTAATGTAACCCCCAAACTGGTTATCCTTTCCCCGCTCCCGTTCCCCAAGTCCCCAAACTTAACGACAAAATACCGAACTCCAGCCAAACTTGGCCAACATCCCAAACAAACTCCGCCTGCACCTGCTTCCAGCGACAACATACATATGTTCCCACCCTGTGCACCTGTCCCAATTCCGCACCCTTCATAACATTTTTATTCCCCAATGGGAATACTAAAGGAAAACCAAATGAATGGCCCACAATCCGAATCCACATTCCCTGTGCCGCAGGACCCGCCACCGAACCTGAAACGAAAAACAAATGTAAGTAAATGTGTCCCCCCGACATCCTGCGCGCGCCTTACGCCAACTCGGAGCTATGCACATACCGCCGGTAGCAAGCCGAGGACCACCTCCCCAAGCGCATGATGGTCCCTAGCCCGCAACCTCGCCGATGCGCTTCCGACGCCGCCCCAATTCGAAAGAGTGCGTGCCATACTGTTTGCCATTGACCCCCAACCTGTCCAGCGCCTTCGGCAGCACCCCCAGCAGCTGCGGCCCCGTTGCCCGCTTTCCATCTGCATGCTGAAACACCAAACCGTCCCCCCGCCGTACGCCGTTCCAAATCCACCCCCAGCGCACCGGGCACGCCACTCCCCCCCCTCCTGCAACGTCACCCAGGCCCCTACACAACTCTGGTCCGTTTTAGACTGCCGCAGCCAAATGCGCACTTCTCGGTGCCCCAACCACACTTCTGACCACCCCAGACCCTGGCCCGTTCTCCCGCCCACCATTTCAGACACCCAAAAGGCCCCCGCAAACATCCACACCATCAGCGTCTCAAACAAGGGCGTTTCCCGCTCGTCCACACACACCACATGCAACACCTCCACAACTCTCCCTAAAAGCTCCTCTGACAAGGGCCGCCGCAACACCCCTGCCCGCCCGCATTCCTGGGCCCATCCCTCCAACATCCTTGACCCGAGCTCCCCCGCGGAAGGTGCGTACCCCCAACACAGCTTTCCCATGAATGAGATCCCTGCTAACTTGCCCGCTATGGTCGCCCTCCGAAGACCCCTATCTATCAAGGAGAGCATAAATCGGACCACATCTTCCTGTCTGTCAGCTCCCGGCGGCCTCCACCGCGTCCCGGACGCCACAAACTCTCCCCATGCAGCCACATACATTGTCCTGGTCGAGTCCACCAAAGATCCTAGAACCAGCTGTAACATCCGGTGTTGCACACGCGCCACAGCTGCGTCGGCATGGGCGTTGGGTCCCGCTCTGCGTCCTCGGCTAACCCACGGAATCTCCCCCACTGAGAACGAGACAAGGCATCCGCAATGTCATTGTCGATTCCCGGGACGTGCACCGCGCGAAAAGCAATGTCATGCCGCAAGCAGCCAAGCACAAACACACGCAACAGCTTCAACACCTGTTCGTCCCTGGCTGACTGCCGATTTACCACCTGTACCACAGCCATATTGTCCACATGGAAAGTCACCCTCCGGTGTGCTAGCACCTCCCCCCACAGCCATATCGCCACCACCAAAGGGAAAAGCTCCAGAAAGGCAATGCTCCGCCCCCCCCCCCCGCGCCACTCTAGGGGCCAACTCTCCGCACACCATTTCCCGTTCCAGTACAAACCGAAACCGTCGCTGCCCGCCGCATCTGAGAAAATCTGCACATCCCAAACCATGTCCACGTCCCGCTGTAAGGGCACACCGTTGAACTGGTTCAAGAAAACCGCCACATCCGCAAATCTTCCCGCACACCCGCCGACAAACGCACGTGGTGGTGTGGAGGCCTGTTGCCCGCTAGCGCCCTACCCAAACGCCTACAGAATGTCATCACCACGCGTACCACTCTGCATGCAAAATGTAGGTGTCCCAACAGCACCTGAATGTCCAGGACTGCCACTTTGTGCTTTGCCACCATCACTTCCAGCAATCCCAACATCTGCCGCTTTTTGTCCACCGGCAGCCGTGCCTCCATCCGCACTGAGTCAAGCTCAATGCCCAAAAACGACAGCGCCATGCCTGGCCCCACTGTCTTTTCCGGTGCTAAAGGCACCCCTAGGTCCTCCATGATCTCCTGAAACTTGTCCAGCGCGACCTGGCAGTCCGTGGAGTCTGGGGCCCCGACCAAGAAAAAGTAATCCAGGTAGTGCGTAACTCCCTGGTGACCCGTGCGTTCCGTAAAAAACCATTGGAGGAACGTGCTAAAACATTCAAAAAGTGCCCAAGACATCGAGCAGCCCATCGGCAGAGCCTTGTCCACATACCAGCGGCCGCGAAACTGGATCCCCAGTAGGCACCAGTCGTCTGGGTGAACCGGCAACAGCCGGAAAGCCGATTTGATATCGCACTTGGCCATTTGCGCACTGGGGCCTGCTTCCATCACCAAAACCATAGCCGCCTCCACCGAGGAGTACGACACCGTGGCCTCATTTTCATCAATGAAGTCGTTCACCGACCCCCCCTTCCGGCCATGACAAATGTTGAATGAGGCGAAACTGTCCCGCCTCCTTCTTGGGCACGACTCCAATGGGGGACACTATCAAGTGTCCAATTTACTCTGCACCACCTCCGCGTGCTCCCTTGCCGACCGCAGATTGTCCGCCCAACGCCTCTGCCACGGCCCCGCATAACCTAACCGAAACCCTACCCGAAAACCGGCTCGCAAGCACTGGCGGCCCCCACGTCCGGGTATGTACGCAGGGCCACCGCCAATTGTTCCAACTTAACCGGCGTACGAGCCCTGGGTCCCAGAGCCCCGACCCCCTCGCCCGCTGCCCGCCTGTGGGGCGGCTCCGGGACGCGTGCCTCCCCCCCGGCGCCTGTGATCCCCCCTGCTGTCGTGGGGGCCCCAACGACGTACCACGGGGTGTCCGTACCTACCGCATCCCGAGCATTCGTGCTTAAAACGGCAATGCTCACTGGCACATACTCCTCTGTTAAAATCCCAACAGGCGCCCGCCGCTCCGGGCTGGCGCTTAGCACCTGCCCCCACCCCCCACGGGTGGGGCGCCCTTGAAATGGCTGGTACATTAACGGCAAACCGCTGGCGGTAAAAATAGCCTTACCCGACCCCGCCAGCCCCATCGTGTGCTGCCAGAGGTCGCAATCCAGCTCCCCCCACTTGGCCTCCGGATCCCATGCCATACGTGCCTGAAACTCCTCATCATACTGTGCCCACGCATAACCACCCCCTGTGATCTGCGCCTTCCGGATAACGTCCATGTATTTGAACATGGACACCGAGCGCTCAGGGAATTTCTCGCAATAGACACTCGCGAAAATTAAAAACGCCGCCGTCCAATTCTCAATCGTCAAGGGCACCCTCGGCCGCTTCTGCAGCTCATATTCCTCCCGCGACGCATTGCATTTACCTGGCACCAACGCCTCCCCGTGGCGCTCCACGCCTCTCGGCTCCAACGCTGACCTGTCCCTGGAGGGTGTCCGGGCCGCCGCAGCACCCAGGCCCCGTGACACCTGCAAAAAAGAGCTCACACCGTTAACGGACCCCCGTCTGCCCTCGCCATCCCGTAACTCCCCTTCCTCCAAACTCTCCTCGTCACCTTCCTGCAGTTCCACCCCGCCCCATCTATACACCTGGCGAGCCAGCGGAGGCGCCGACTGTACCCTACCAGAGGCCCGCTGCCCCTCTCTACCACCATTCCATACAAAACAGTCCTCTTCCATGCTGCTCTCAGTCCACCGTTGGACCCCAAGCCGTGGGGGCCCTGTGGGGGGATGGGCCAGCGAGCCCGCCAGGGGCTTTCGTGTGCCAGCCATGTCGTGTTCCCTCGCTGTCTCCGAGCCTGCTGCAAGAAGCACGGCCCTCCCTTCACCTTGGCGCCGTTCCGCCGCACCAAGCCTGGCCAAGTCTGCAGCCCCGCGCCGATCATCCCCCTGCAATAAAAACGGTACCGCTGATGTGCTGTGTCCCTGCCACTGCGCGGCCCCCCGACCTCCTGCCACCTGTCCCACGTCCCCACTACCTCCCCCACATCCTCCTCCTCGCTCCATGCCAGCTCCCCAACCCCAGACCCCCCTATCTCCGGGGAACACCCCACCACCTCCCCTTCACCCCGACCCCCGCCCGCCCAACCCATTGCGCCGCCACCTCCCCCCTCACTGCCTTGCCCCCTATCGCACCCCGGGCCTCTCTCAACCCCTCCCCCCAGGAATCAAAGACATCCAGGCCCTCCCAATCTTGGTCACCGTCCCCCGACTCTATTAATAATGGGGAGACCCAACCTTTCCCACCCTGTTCCTCTCTCCACCCCCACGACCCTCCCAAAACTCCCACCCGAGGCCTCCCTACCCCCCCCCACTCCCCTGCCCCACTCCCCTTGCGCCCCCTTCTATTCTCTTGCCTTACCTCCTTCCTTCCCCTCCCCCCTCCAAGCTGGCCCCCTGTCTGGCCGGGGAGGGGCTCCCCCTCCTCACCCTCTACTGTGGGCCCCCTGCCTGCCCCCCCTCTGGGGGCCCTGAACTCTTCTGCGTCCTCTTGCCCCCCCGCCCAGCGCCTGCTATGACGCTCATCCCGCACTCCCCCCCTTTACCCCGCCCCCCACGGCCTTCTTCTCTGACTGCCGCCTACCCACAGAGTCCCTGCCCTTCTGAGGGATATCCCCGCCGTCAGCCGACGTGCTGGGGAGATCCCGGGCGTCACCGCGCTGCCCCGGCTTTTTCCCCCGGGGCCTTCTCCACATTCGGCATGCCCTTGAGCTCCGCTCCTTTTTTAGGAGCTCGGCGCTCTTTCACAGCGCGCCTCACCCCCGGTGACTGCCCCGCCCCCCCCGCCAGCACGTGGGCCGCACTCCTGGTATCGGCGCGGCCCCCAGCACCCACCTGTAATTTAGGCGCTTTACGTGGCGGCGAGCAGGCAAGGATCGCCGCCGCCACACCTGCCGCAGCGCGCCGCAGCGGGCGCGTCGTCGCTACCGGGCCCACCAGGAGGTCCATCCGCCCCGCCTCGCCCAGCAGGCGGATGGCCTCTAACACTCTAAAATCCCCTTGGGCATCCATTTTATCGTCCGAGGAAACGACCTCCTACAAAACGCTACTAATACGCTGCCGAAAACACTCCTCGCTAGACAAAACGCCAAAAAACCTTATCTCCACTCCCAGCCACCAGGTTTCAATATCTAAAATGGTGGCTGGGGAACGCTGGAAGCCCCTTTTATATTTGGGCTACAAAACCTGGAATTGGGCCGCCTTTGGGCTATTCCCAGAGCGGTACAAAAGGGGGTGGTGATGGACGGAGCATCTGAACCAATCAAACACTCACACCCAGTCAAAAGATCTGGGTTTGATCCATCACCGTTCTTTAGCCCACTCTGCCACCCCAGTTCAGACATGGCTATATGCAAATCAGTCTGACCCTGTGCCTCATGGGAACAGTCCAGCCCGAACTGCCAAGCCATGCCCCACCTGTACCGGAAACAAGCTTCCGAGGACCGGTTTCTGGCATTCCAGCCATCTTCAGCCCGGCTTGCTTGAATCCAGTGGCAAAGTGAGCAAGAGACTCACGTCTGAGCATACCCTGCCACACTTATGGCGGCCAAAAGCGGTACAAAAGGGGGTGGTTGCCACTGGATTCAAGCAAGCCGGGCTGAAGACGGCTGGAATGCCAGAAACCGGTCCTCGGAAGCTTGTTTCCGGTCCAGGGAAGGCATGGCTTGGCAGTTCGGGCTGGACTGTTCCCATGAGGCACAGGGTCAGACTGATTTGCATATAGCCATGTCTGAACTGGGGTGGCAGAGTGGGCTAAAGAACGGTGATGGATCAAACCCAGATCTTTTGACTGGGTGTGAGTGTTTGATTGGTTCTGATGCTCCGTCCATCACCACCCCCTTTTGTACCGCTTTGGGCTATTCCCAGGCAGCCCAAAACGGCAAAATAGCCTCTCCATTGTCTTGCTCCCTCCCCCTCCCAAAACTGCCCGGGGGGCAGACCTCGCGGCTCGGCTGCCCCCCAAATCCCCCTTCTTCTCTGGCCCTGAGGGGATTCCTTTGATGCTGCCATAGGCCAAAGAAAATGTCCTTTTTTTCAGTGCACCTGCTGGGCCTGCATTTCTTCCCAATCCCTTCTTGCCCACCGCAGCAAGTGAGTGCCCTGCTGTTGCTGGGTGCTGACACTTACAATTCTGTAGTCTGTAATCTTCAATCTTGACGTTGAGCTGCTTGGTACTCTACTCACAGATAACAGCATCTCTACTTGAAAGTCTCCTCTGCTGCAGACATCCAACACTGCAAACACTGCTTGCACATCATCCAGACCTGGATGGCCAGGAACTACCCGAAGCTCAACCCAACCAAGACAGAATTCCTTTTATTTGCCAAGATCAGTAAACATGATACAGTACAAGTCTGGCTCAATGGCATGAACCTTGATGGCTTCAAACCCCAACTTTCACCGATTGTCAAGTCATTTAGCTTCACTCTAGACAACAACCTCACCCTCAAGGAAGACATTGCCAGAAAACACAAGGATGGCCTGGTACTAGCTCTCTCTTCTTAGCAAAGTCAAATCGTAACTTCAAGAAAGAAACTTCAGAACTGGATGGTGGTAATGCCCTGCTCAATGTTCTCCCATACTCCACACTGGCACCCCTTAGGGGATCCTACATATTGCAGCATGTCTCCTCCAAGACCTGAAGAAATAGGATCAAATCACCACCAACCTTATGGAAATCCCTTGGCTCCCATTGCCAGACAACACCATATTCAAAACCTGCTACATCATTCACAAAGCCATCACAACCAGCATCTCCACTTATCTTGCAGACAAGCTCACCATCTCTGGTGGTTCCCAGCACCCCCACAGCTAGGACAACATCAGACTTCAGACTAAGAAGTATAAAAAAGGAAAGACAAGACAAGAGGCTTTTTCTTTCTCTGCACCCAGGATCTCGAACAACATCCCTGTATCCATCAGGACCACCCCAACACTGCTCCAGTGTAGGAAAGAGTTGAAGACTCGCCTCGTTAGAGGGCACTACATTACAATGCATTTGCTATCCACGACCCAGCATCCTCGCTTATTACTCGTTGACACTTTGATTTCTTTGGCCATATACAGCGCTCTGCAGCTTTTTTGCTAGGTTCGCGCCATACAAATATCAAATGCATGCATACACAATAGTTGAAACTGTGTGAGGGTCATAGGCCCATGCAGTCCAGGCCCGCTCTCCTGCCCACCTTGGCACTTCCTTTATGGGTGCCGGACATATGATTTTGATATCCCAGCTGCTCCCACGTGTCCACTTTTGATGGCAACTGTGGGCAGCATGAGAAAGGACACTGTTTGCATTGAGTGTGCTCAGGGAACCTCCTCCTTATAGGGCCTTGAGGTGCTTGTCTAGGCATGGAAGATTTTCATTCTTTTGACCTGCAGCTGCAGGGACGTCAAGTCGGACTCCCCCACCTAGCGGGGTGTGAGGTATTGATCAGGTGGAGTCCAACACATAACGTTTTTAGAGATTTGTGAAACATGGCTTCTCAGATCAACATTATTCTCTGCAAAGGCACCTAAACTAGACGTTTTTAGCCTAACAGTACAATACAGAGTTAGCAGGGATACAAAATGTCGTTAAATATTACAAAAATGTGGTTTGATGACTTAGTATGTGCAAGAAAGAAGTTGGATTCTTTTAATGGTTGAGGAGCTTACTGGGCATGCGCATTTTCAGCTGCACATGCCAATGATGTACTAGGGGTGCGTTTATGTCTTTAATGCGTATCAATGTATTGTTAAATTTAATCTTTCCTTGGACTTGGCGAAAAACACTAACTCTTTTATACGTCTCTCCAGGTTACAGAAGTGGGTACGGTTGTAAGAGTTGTAGTACATTGCTAATGTGAGATTCTCCTAATGACATCCTTTCCTTTCATTCTTGAAATGAGATACAATTGATAAATGGATCAAGCCCACTTGGGCTATATTGTACCCTAATGATAACGCAATGTGTATTTTTAATGTTTGCAGATACTTTGATGATCTGCCAATTGGGCTTGATTTGGGGAGGGGGGTTGTTTTTTAAATTAACAGTGAATAAGGGATACTGTGCTAAAATATGTATTACACACAGATAATATGTCTGGATTATTGACATCTTCTTATTTGATGGGTATCTAATCTTGATTATACAATGGGAAAGTGTTCCTTATAATTTCTACCAACTTTTGGGATTTCATTACAGCTAGCAGTGTACAAATTACAATTTTCTAATGCAATTTTGCTATTAGTTTTTTATGTTATGCCTTTTCTCTATATGTTTCTTCTGTGTCTATGCTTTTTCTATAACACCTTTTATAATATTTTCACCATGTTTATAGGGAATGATTTCGCACAATATAATTGGGTACTTCTGATTGTATGACCTTTGTCCTGAAAAGAACTGTTTAGCCAAAACGCATTGCCTTGGCTGCTATGTGTTCAACGCTGTTGTGAATTAAGGAGAACTACTGACGCAGATGGAGTTGCCTGTTTCTTCCATAGAAAAGATTTGCCTTGCATATTTAGTGGGGTGACTCAGGCGCCTACCGAGCATGGAAACAGACCACATTGGGAAAAAAAATGTCAACGCGTGTGTTGGACCCGATCCTTTGGGCAGGTTCACCCCCGAGACTTTTTGCTTTTTCCTTGCCTGTTTCTGGAACCTGGGTTGGTGATTTTAGGCCTCTGCGCACTTTTTCACTGTGGTACAGTGTAAAGTGCGTGTGCTCTCTGTGTATGTGTGGTGAGTGACCTGCCCTCCCATAGGAATGAATGGGGAATATGTATGCCCATGGTAGTTCCTGATGTGCGGGGAGTGTAGGGTTGAGTTTGATATGTGTGAACTCGTGAGAATGAATGCTGCGTAATGGTGTATGCGGCATGGCTGTGTCTAGTCTAGAAGCGCCACTTTTAGAAGTTGGCATATTTGTGTAGTGAGTCTGCTGGCACGTGATTGGGTGGTGAGCCTGTGGATTTACTGTCTGGTTTGAGTGGGACAGGGGCTGCAGAGCCCCCAGGAGGGGGTCGGAGTCAGCCCGTGGATGAAAGGCAGCATCTGCTGCCAGGGAAGCGGGAGGAGATAGCGTCTGATAGTGCAGGGCTGTGCCTGCCTAGCCACCCTGCTGGCTCCCCCTCCTGCTGGCCCACTGTCACCTCTGACCTGAGGCTGACAGGAAGAAAGAAACCAGAAACACCCCAGTGCTCCAGCAACCCCCAGAACTGGTTTAGACCGGGCTCAGGGCCCCCTTGCACACAGGCTTCAAAAGACTTCAAAGGACTTCAAAGACTTTTCTGTGTATAAGAAGGGGCTGTGTCCCCTTCCAAAATGTTCTTGTTTCTGACTTGAATCTGCCAGGGGCGTGCTGCTGCTTGGGCTCAGGGGAATCCCTGAGCCCTGCCCAGCCCCTGGACACTTGATGGACTTTCCCTGGGGACCTTTGCCTATGGTCCCCTCCTTGCAGACCCCTGAGGACTTTGTCTTATTTTTGCTAGGGCTTATTATCGCCTAAAAGCGCCTGGAAGCGCTTGGTCTGCTGTTGTAGCGCTAGGAGCGCTGGGGATTGTGCTCTAGCGCTAAAGAGCGCTTTATTTTTGTTCTAGCGCTGGAAGCGCTGTATTTTTGCTCCTTGTGCTGGAAAGCGCTTTTGTGCTTCGCCGGTGCCCACCCGGCATCTGGCCCGTAAAAGAAATCAGTCCCCGCCTGCCTGCCTGCCTAAGGAGAAGGGCCGCTGCGCTGCCCGCAGCGACCCGGAAGTGGTTGGCCGGCCGGCCAATCCCAGCGCGGCCGGCCGGCCGGAAGTGCCCGCCCCCGCAGCCCGGGGGGAAAAAAGAAGAAGGCGGCCGGTGCGGGGCTCCCATTGCTGTGGGAGAGCCCCGCAGGCACCAGCCAAGCCGTGAGGAGAGAGCGGAGGGGGGCGCGGGGCACATTGTCGGTGCCCGCCCCCGCCGCCAGTGAACCCGGGGAGAGAGAGAAGTTCGACCGCCCCAGCCGCAAGGCCTCCGCGCTGCAGGGAGAGCCCCGCCTTCACCCTCGAGGGAAGCGCTGCTGCCGGGCGATGTGAAGGAGGCGCGCTAACCCCACGTCCAGGAAGCCGGTGAGTGGAAGCCGGCTGGGAGGGGAAGTGCGAGGTCGCATACCTCGCTGGTGCAGTGTGCTGAGCCGCCCCGCTCTGCAGAGGGCTGCTATTCTGCTACGGTTGGTGTCTCGGGCGGCCCCCTTTGACTGTGAGCTGCCCCCCCGTGATTTGGAGGCACCGTGTGAGAGCCCCGAGTGGCTCAGAAGCGCCGCATTTGTAGGGGGAGCCTAGATAGGCTCCGGGGACAATTTTAGTTAGAGGGGGTGCCGGGGCACAATGCCGGTGCCCGCCCCCTCCAGCCTGCAAGTGTATGTCTAGAGCCCAGAGAGGCTCAAAGGCCCATTGATCTCGAGCCCAGAGAGGCTCAAGGGGGCACCGTGGTTCTAAGGGCCTGTGTGGCTCCAGCGTTGGGCACGTGTCATGCCAGAGCCTGTGTGGCTCCAACGTGGACATAGGTGTTTGTAGAGCCTGTGTGGCTCCAGCGTGGCGCAGTTTGCGCCTGAGGGCCAGGGAGGGCCCCAGCGCAGTTTTTCCCCGGCTGCCCAGCAATTAGTGGGCAGTTGCACCGTTTAGGTCTGGGATGTTCCCAGGTGCCCAGCAAGTAGTGGGCACCTGCACCGTTTAGGCGCAATTTCAGGAGAGAGTCCCTGTGTGGGACAGAGAGGGCACCGTGGTGCCAGGCCTTCACAGCTGCGCAGCACTTCGTGCCACCTGCTACGTTTAGGTTTGTGCTCGGACTGGCGCTGCATGGCAGCGCGCCCTGACATTTGGACCCAGGGCATCTTTGCCCCAACAAGGCCAGTTGGCCTAGGGACTGCCACAGGTGGTGGCTTATGTAAGGCTGTGCGCAATTGTATGGTTTTTATTCCTGCACCTCTGAATGTTTTTAGACATCATGTGACTTTTGCGCTCCTCTATTGTTATGATACCTCTGAATGTATTTTTATTGCATCATGTGCTTTATTCTTAACACCGCTGAATGTGTAGGTTTATACATTATGTGTTTCTCTTTACTACTCCTCTGAATGTATATGTATGCATCATGGGTAATGTATTCTTTCCTAGACCCCTAAACGCTGTGTGATACTTGGGTGGTTTCCCTTTACTACTCCTCTGAATGTGTTTTATGCATCATGGGTAATGTGTTCTTTCTTAGACCCCTAAATGCTGTGTGATACTTAGGTGGTTGTTCTTTTTAGTACAGGTGGTCCTAGTGAGGTCCTGGTCCCCTGCGTGACATTCTCCTAAGGTGTTTAGGGTTGCGTAGGAGGTACTTACCTGTTCCCAGTAGTTACTGGATGTGATCTATAACTGTTACTTTGTGTTACAGTGATTTTATACTTTTATTCTAAGTTCTTTAAGTACTATTTCTATTTCTAAAAGTGCTGATTATGACAGTGGCCCATGTGGCCCTGTCCTGTGTAAATAATCCCATGTGAATATTGCCCGTGCCAGTTGGCCCAATGTATATGTGTGATTTTATCTGATATGTTTTGACAATACAAAAGTTATTTTAATATAACCTTGTGTGGAGTCCCTTTTGTGGTGTGCCTAGTATGTTGTTGCTGTTGTGTGCTGGCGCAAATGCTTTACACATTGCCTCCGAGTTTAGCCTAGACTGCTCGTGCCAAGCTACCTTGAGGGTGAGCAGGGGTTATCTTGGCGTGTGACTTCCTTGCCCTGACTAGAATGGTGGTTTCTGCCTGGCTTTGGCTTCAGCCTTAGCCTACCAGAAATAGCCAGTTCTAACAGCGTGCCTAAAAAATTTCATATGCATGTGTAAATACATGAATTATATTTATTTTTTATTTTTGCTGGTATGCAAATTTCTTTCAATGTACTAACGTTGAAGAAATGCTTAGGTCTAGAAATCCAGTGCTTACATTTCTGTATCTTGGTGCATATAATGAGTACGGCACTTCTCCCCTTTTGGAATCATTTCATTACAAAAAAAAGTATGTGTTCTACCATGCATGTTTAATTCTCAAAATCGGAATGAATTGTATCTTTTTGTGGAATGATCAAATAAATTGTGTAACAAGCCTATTTGTGTTCTCTCTTTTTTAACTTAACTGTGATCTGATTTTATTGTAAGTGCCACATGAACTTAAGCATTTCAATAGAAAAATGTTGTTACTTGTTAAAATATTTTTTCAAAACTATAATAAAATGGAAATCCAATGTAAACCTGAAATGGCCAAGTTGCTGTGTTTAGCTTTTTAGAAAAGTATGCACATTTTTTTAAACTATAGTAAAATTCAGACAAAAAAAAAATAACAACAAGTACTGAAGGTGGCTAAACTTACTCTTTATAGATTAAGGTGGCGTAGCCATTCATTAACATACCAGCTATGGATTTAGCAAAACTAAAGGTCATAGGACGTGATCCTGACAAGTCAGTCAGTCTTTCATCTTTAACCCGGACTTTGAAATGATCACTTTGTGTTCTAAATGTTTAATAGAGGTTGGAATTGGAGGGGTAGCCCTCAATCTCCTAGTTTCCTTTCTCAGTAACAGACCAGGGTCAGTCTCTCTCAGGGATTTTACCTCTTGTTCTTTCTCCTTGCTGTGTGGGATTCCACAATGGTCCTTGCTGAGCCCCACATTGTTCAACATTTATGTGGCTCCGTTGGCCAAATTGATTAGATACTTTGGCTTTAATACAATACCATGCGGGTAACACAGAAATAGTTGTTTCCATTATCAGCAATGTAGCGGAGATAGCGAGAAGGTTCAATCATTGTATGAAAGCAATTTTCAACTGGTTGAATAACCAATGCTTACAACTGAACTATGATAAGACAGAGGTAGTTCTCTTTGGGTGAGATCTATCATTTTGGAATTCTTCCTGGTGGCCTTCCATGCTTGGCCCATTACATACTCCAGTTATTAAAGTAAAAAATGTAGGTGTCGTTTTTGACTCCAAACTAAAGTTCAAAGACCAGACGAACCAGCTAATTTCTTCCTGTTTTTTCCTTTAAAGATATTGAAAATAGTTCTGCCATCCATCTCAGTGGATCTTCAGACAACAGTGGTGGTCTCTTTAGTGTTATCAGGTCTGGACTACTGTAGTGCTGTATATCTGGGCATGCAGCAAGGTCTGCTAAAGAAACTCCAGAGGTTGCAGTTTGCAGCATTCCGATGTTTGAAAAATATCAAGAAATATGAGTGGTATCTAAATGGCCTCTAAAGGGCTAAAGGAGCTTCATTGGCTTCCTATAAAAAAAAACAGAGTGGCTTTTAAAGCACTCTGCATTGCTCACAAGGCCCTTCATGGAATAGGTCCAGACCACTTGATGGAAAAAATACTGTGGTATGCTCCTGAAAGAAGCCTGTGATCAGCTACAGCTAAGACGATGCAGGTTCCTAAGATCAGAAAAACATTTTGGGGTGGTAGGATTTTTGTTCATGCTACATCCTTGTGCAATCGAATGCCGCGGCCATTAAGATCTCGATTGAATTTGTTAATTTTTCGAAAGCTTTTTAAAACTTGGCGTTTGTCCAGTTCTCTCTAAGGTCCTGTTATGGTTTGGTTGTGCTTATCATTCCTGTAATACAGACACCAGTGCCAAGACTCCTTTGGGAATTCGTCACGCTATACAAATATTAATTAAATCAAATGAGTTATAATAATGTCTGAAGAAAAATGTAACGTAATGACCCGTGGTATACAAGAGATATAAGAATTGTATTACTATGTTACCTAAACCCTGACTTCCTAACTAAACTACACACTAACGATTTGATGTTTTGCAACAAATATGTGTGAACTAGATACAGGAGGAACAGATAAACAAGGAGGGTAGTTTGCAAACATCTAGTTGAGTAGTTTGTGGGAAGGTTCCTATTTTGAAACTTAAGAACCTTGAGTCTGTGGGATTGAGCATTTAAATGGAAAATTAACTTTTTTATTATCTGGAATGCTGACAACTAGTGCTGTGTGGAATTTTTTTTTTAAAGAGATGATGAAAGGTAGGGTCAGGAAAAAGAGACTGTTTCAATTTAGAAATTATCTTCTCCAGTAACAGTTTGTTGTTCTACAGCATTTACTCTGTGGTTTTTGGTGTTCTAGGAATGGAAAGAAGGGGCTCACACTTGAGAGTTCAAACTGTTATGATATGTGCATTTGTAAAGCGCATTATCACCCGTGAGGGTATCCTGGTGCTGGGTAGGTGTGTATGCCCAGCCCTACTTATGGTAGGTTGGTTACTTAAAGTGCCAAGTCGTCAGCTTCTTGAGGAATTCAAGAAGAGAGTTTGATGCTCTGATGTGGAGAGGGAGGTCAATACTTTCTTTAGGAGTGATGTAAGAGAACACTCGTCCTTAGGATCTGGTTCCCTGTATGCGTGAGAGGTTGGCGATAAGGAGCCCTGTGGAGCGGAAGTGTGTGGATGGTTGGTGGAAGGAGATGCAACTGTTCAAGTAGGTGGGCCGGAGTTGTGTAGTCATTAAATGTGTGTGTGCAGAGTTTGAATTTAGCACATTCTGTACTGGAAGCCAGTGTAGTTTCCTGAGGTGCGGTGTATTGGGAGTTCTCTGTGGGAGGTTGAGAATGAGTTTGGCGGAGGAGGAGCCAAGATGGCGATCGAGATGGCTGCGTGACCGCTCGGCTCCGTGAGCCTCCTCACCCCGCACATACATCCTGGCACTTATCCTGAGCTGCAACGGCATCTATATGTAGGCGAAGAATCACTTTTACTTACCGCTTGCTCCTGAGGTTTCTGCTTGCCGCAGACCCGTTGGAGTGTCCCCGACTGTTTTGAGGCCTTCCCGGAGCTGGGACCGGGGTCTCGAGTGCGGAGAGTGGCCGGCCGCGACTGCAACAACAGCGGCCTCTGGTGATGGTGAGGACTCGGCCGGCGGGAACTAAAGACCTGATTGCCGATGGCGACAGTGCCGACCCAGCCCAACTAGCGGAGAACCGTGTGGGGGTGTGATGCAGCTGGGTCGAGGGCGGTCCATGATTCTTAGCCCCCCATTCCGGTGTTGTATCCGGGCCCATTGCCGACTTTGCCCGGAGTCAGCGTGCTGCCCCCAGGGTGCGGCGGTGTTTTTAGCCTTTTGGTGACTCTCCCCTGAGAAACCTGCCTTGGCTTGTGAGATTCCCGCTGTGAATCCGGTTCCTCCCTGTTGTGAGACCCGGTCCCGAGGTGAGGTGGAGAAGGACGAGGCCGGAGCAGCTAAGATGGTGGAGAGCGCCCTCGTACGCACACCTCACCCGGGCAGAGATGCCGCTATGCGAGAGAGTCCTGGGGTCTGGCGACACGAGAGAGAGCCCACGCCCAGAGATGTTTTGGCTGCATTGACAACTCTGCATAAGACCCTGATCCGGGACGCCCGGGATCTGGGAAGGAGGATGGCCGCCATTGTTGTCCCACCGCTCCACATGGGTGGGGATGATTCACAAGGAAGCGCCGATGTGCCCGCCTTAGCGTCAGTGATGAACGTTCCAGCTGCGCCTACGTTTGTGGAGACGCCGATAGCCCCGGTCCGTGACATCGCTTTGGATTGCTCTGTTGTGTTCGGGAGTGACTCGTCGGGGCCCTTAACTGTACGGCGCCGGAAGAAACAACATCGATCCATAGTTTGGGTTGCCCCGGCGGCGTTTCAACAATTGTCGGATTGTGTGTCCTTCTCCTCCTGGCTGGTGAGACTGTGTTCTGCCTGGGGGAAGTTTCCGGTATCGGTACTGCCGCATACGGAGTTCCGCCATGCGTACTTGACTGGGATTCGGGGGCTGCAGTCCCATGGAGTATTGACGCTTCCCGTATCGCCCGGTTCGGTTGGACCCACCACACTGTACTGTATGCCGATTGATGAATGGTCATATGTGGGCACTATTGATAGAGAAGGCCTGGGATGATAATGTTTAGGATATGATGGAACACATTGTTGGCTGACGGTGTTTTGGAGAGACACTCCACGGGGATGTTACTGTTTGACTTTATGATTCTTGCTTACTGTGGCTCTTCTGACTTTGCTTCTGATGTATATTGTGCGCGATAGGTGGGGGGGGGGGGCGGGTAGTCTGATCGATGGCCCTTCTTCATATTTTTTTTTTTCCTTTCCTTTTTCTTCCCTTTTGTTCTATATTTCGGGTCTCTTCTTTAGGGCGATAGGCACGCTGCTGGGGGGGGGTAGGCCGTAGCCTTCTGCAGGGGTGCAGGGTGGGGGGTAGGGGGAAGAGGGTTGTTTATTTGTCCTTCCTTTGTCTCTATGGCCCTTTGCTTTTTCTTTTTCTGGGTGTTGTCGTCTTCATGTTTCCTACAATCTGTTTTGTATTTAAAGGCTGGGGTGCTGATTCGACATGACGTGTATGTGTTGTTTACATTTATCCTGACTCGTATGCCTTGCCCCCGTGTTCTCAAGTGTATTCGCCCTCCTTGCGGATTTCTGTTTCCTGTTGCTATTGTAGGATCATGTGTGACCGTCTGACACTTCTGATAATTTTTCTGTTTTATTTCTCTTCATTGTAAAATTAACCTTCTTATATCCTGCTTATTACGCTGTACGCTTAAATACAAGTCGTATCCTGGCTACTTACCTGACCCCGGCTTTTGGACCGCCGTTTCTTTTTCTATTGCTTTGCTTGTCTTACGAAGTGATTAGCGGCCGGCCGGGATGGTTGTAGGCCCATGCTTGTATTTATGTGACGTGCTAATAAAGGTTTTTTTTAAAAAAGAGAATGAGTTTGGCAGCCGAGTTCTAGGTGGTCTGTAGCCTTCTCATGAACTTTTTGGTGCTCCCGGCATAAAGGGTGTTCCCATAGGCCAACGTGCTGGTGTCAAGGGTGTAAGTGACAGTTTTTCTTGTGTTGCCTGGGAGCCATTTGAAGATGTTCCTCAGCATCTTCAAGTTGTGAAAGTAGGATGTAGTGACTATGCTGACTTAAGCAGTTATGTCCAATTTGCTTTTGCTGATTATTTTGCAGTTCCTGGCGTGTGTTTTGGGCTTGGGTTTGAGTTTGGCCAGCCACCAGTTGGAGTCCCATGGTAAGGTGTTCTTGACGAATATTACTACGTTTGTTTTGTCCTTAATGAACTTGAGACAGTTAGCTTTCATCCATTTAGTGACTTCGGTCATGAAGGCGGTGAACTTGTTTCTTGTGTGTTGATTTGCGTGGATTTCATTGGCCAGCGGGAATTGGATCCAAGCAAATATCTAATTACAGTTGCAAAATTTGTGAAATTCATAAAAATTCACATTATACAATTTTGCATTCATTTTTGCTGACTGGAGACTGGTTTGAGCAAAAGGTCTCTTACCAAGAGACATTCTCTGTTTATAACAGTCTTCTGCTGGTACCTCATGTGACTTTTTAGTGGAAGATATGCCCTTAGTTAAAATTTAATGTGAGATACCAAAAAACAGATTTACAGCTGTTTGCATAATTTTCAAATTTTCACAAAAATCCTACGAGATTTTGTTTTTGAACAGCCGTAGTATGAACCAGTGTATATCTTTTTACCCGTTAAATCCTTTTGTTTGTCACAGGGAGGTAACTCACAGAGTAAAATGCACATGTGGAACACATCTTTGCACATGCCATTATGAAGGACCTTTCATTAATGGTAAAACAAAATGTCTGTGTTACTGCCGCTCACTACGATATTAATTTGACGACCTTGGCTGCTGATGTGACATTTATAGCTATTTCATTTATTTTGTCCAGGCACGTGTGAGATTTTCTGTGGTCCAAGCAGCTAATGTGCTGATGGTGTCGTTTTGTGGTTCATTGCTACTGTTATAAATACAAAGCCCTTACAAGAAACAGCATCTGCTTGTTTCTGACAGGAAACTCACTGAAGGCAGAGGAAACTGCAGGGGCTTCGTGTATAAACCAAAGTGTTGAGGTCTTGAAAACACCGAGGAAGGCCACATTAAAACAAAAGGAAGTCTGTAAGGTCAAAGGTCAGTGGGAGTTTTTCCCATGGGCAGAAAGTGGAAATAGACATTTGAAAACATGGTTACGAGCAGGCGGCCTGTAATTGGGCATTTGGGACGTCACAAAGTTAAATATGGATTTATAAACAGGATCTAGTCTGTGGAGGAAGTCTGCCCGGGAAGCCTTCAAGCTCTGGGATCATCATTGTACTGGATCGGATGACAGCATCGGTTGCCAGCTTTCTAGAGCTCACCGAGTAAGCAATGGAAGTTCAATTCTATGCCAAATTGATGAAATCATCAATGAATATAAAATAAATGTTTGTAAAGTTGCAGGTTTAATAACAGGCGGACCACTAGTTTGTGTTCCAGTAAGTATATTTATTTATATCTTAAATTTGCGAGCTAATTGGAGGAGCGCCGGCCGGCGCTGCCGTTCTCTGTTCTTCCCCGGCGCGCAATCCGGGATGCGCGCGCAGCGCGCCAACATGGCCGCCGCACGTCACGTCTGACGTGACGTGCATAAGCTAGAATGCACACTCTACATATCTCCCCTTTTTTATCAAAATATAACTGAGTCACTTACAGTCCAGTGTCCAACTCGAAATCTCGAAATCTGGAGGGCCGTACCACCGGCCTCCCACTTCTTGTAACCCTTACCGGGTTCTCCATAGTTTCTTGGCTCTCCTCCTCTTGGCTCTCTGCTCCTTCTCTCGCAGCTCTCTCTTCACTCATGCTTCTCTCCAACCTGTCCATTTCCATACCTCTACTTCCGTTCTCTTCTTCCTCTTCTCTATCCATTTCTCCCCTTACTCTGTCTTGCTGCTCGCCGGCTTCTTGTCTCTTCTCCACGTTCGCAACTTCCATGTCTTCCCATTCATTTCCATGTTGCTCCCAGCCCAAAACCTTATTGCACCTGGCCATCCGGTCCTGGGACCACACGTTTCCATCGCTCAGTAAAGCGGCTCGATCGTACACCTCCACCACTTGCATCGGCTTGCTGTACTTGCTGTCTCCCTTCTTCTGTAGAGTGGCCAACTTTACTCTCACCCACTCTCCTTTCTCCAATCCTGTATTTTTGACATTCCTCCGTTTATTGTAGTGGTCACTGTAAATTGTCTGTGCTCTTTCCAGGTTGGCCCGCACCACTGCAGGGGACCATTCGCTGGTGATGACCTTTTCCTTCCAGATCCTGTTGTCGTGGGTGAAGGGTTCACGTCCCCTCAATATTTGGAATGGGCTGTACCCCGTGCCAGTGGGGGTTATTCTGTACGCCCACACCATGTTCTCTAACGCCTTTTCCCAACTCTGTCCACTGGATATGGCGGCTTGGATGGCTCCCATCACTACCCGGTTAAATCTCTCCACTAGGCCGTTACCGGCCGGATGGTAGATCGCCGTGTGTTTGACAGTGATGCCATTCCTTTGCATGAACTTGCTCCACCTTTCCGACGTGAACTGGGGCCCATTGTCACTTAAGATCGATTTGGGTATTCCTTCCCGGGTGAAAGTCTCTGACAGGAACTTTATGATGTTTTCTGTGTCCATGGATTCATCTATTTTCACCTCCGGCCACTTTGAATATCGATCCATGAGTACGCACACGTACTTCTGCGTGCCTTGGTCATCTAGGACGGGTCCCAAAATGTCTATCGATAGTTCTTCCCATGGATTAGCGGGAGGGTCAAACTTCCCTATTGCTGGTCTCAAGGGTTTTAAGGTCTTATCTGCTCTTTGACATTGTGGGCATTCCCTGACATGCCTCTCAGCCTTTATGTCCATGCCTGGCCACCAGTAGTTTTGCTTTGCCCTTGCTTTGAGTTTACCTATGCCTAGGTGTCCTTCATGTAGCAGGTCCAACAGTTTCGAGGTGAGGTTCCTGGGGGGAATCACCTTGTCTCCTCTGTAGATGAATACCCCCTTGTCCCCTACTGACAGTTCCTCTCTGACTTCAAAGTACGGCTTGAGGCTCGCCCTCACATTTCTTTTCTCAGGCCATCCTTGAACAATGTTCTCTTTTACTTCTTGAATGTCCGCGTCTTCCTCATAGGACTCTGACCATTCTTGTAAGCTTATCAACCTTTCTTGGTCCTCTATAAGGGCTACCAGCTCTCCTTTGCTTGTATGGTCTTCCTCTCCTGGTTCCATGGCGGCCGCCCTACTCAGGAAATCCGCCACTCGGTTCCGGTTCCCGGGAAGGTACTCCACGTCATACCTAAACTCGAGTAACTTTAGTGACATCTTGGCTATTCGGGGAGTGGCACTGGCGTGTCCACTCGATGTCAGCACCTTCACCAATGGCTTGTGATCTGTTTTGAGTAAAAAATGTGTTCCCCACAGAAATTGCCTAAACCTCGCCATGGCCCACACAACCGCCAGCATCTCCTTCTCAATCACGCTGTATTTGCTCTCTGTATCCGTCAGTGCCCTGGACGCAAAACAGATTGTCTCCATTTCTCCTCTTCCTCTGTCTTGCATGAGCACGGCGCCCAGGCCCTTGTCGCTGGCATCCGTCGTCAGTACAGTGGTGCCTTGTGGATCGTAGCCCTGGAGGGGAACTGCTCCTATTACGTCCCTTTTGATCGTTTCAAACTCAGCTTGTGCTTCCGGTGTCCATTGGAACACAGTGCTTTCCCTGGTCAGTAACCTCATGTTGTGGGTCTTTGAGGCGAAGTGGACCACAAACTTGCTGTAATACTCCGCCATCCCCAGGAATGACCTGACTTCTTCCTTGCTTTTGGGTGGTGGAGCATCAGCGATGGCCTTTACATTTTCCAACTTGGGTGTGACGCCCTGTTGACCGATCTCATGTCCTAGGTACGTTACCGACTGTAGTCCCAACCGACACTTCGCCCACTCCGCTGTAAGGCCTTTTGTTTCCAGCGTCTGTAGCACGTGTTCCAGCTTTCGGTCATGATCCTGCTTGTCTCGGCCCATCACCAGGATGTCGTCCTGGAAATACTGGACATCTTTGCAGTCTCTGAATAGTTGGTGCATCATCTTCTGGAAAACCGCAGCCGCCGAGGCCAGCCCGAACGGCATGCGACAAAACTGGTAGCAACCAAACGGGGTGATGAAAGAGGTGAGACTTTTGCTGTCCGGGTGGAGTGCTATTTGGTGATAGGCTGATGTCAAGTCGATGGTGGAGTACCATCTCACTCCTCTGGTCTTGGCCAACATTTCTTCAATTCTGGGGAGAGGGAACTTCTCCACCACGATATTTTTATTCAGTTCTCTCAGGTCCACGCAGAGCCGGACCTTTCCATTGGGCTTCATCACGACCACCAGGGGCGCCAACCATTCCGCGGATGTTACCGGTTCTATTATCCCCTTCTTTTCCAACTCCTGAAGTTCCTTCTGGACCGCCTCTCGTACCGCAATCGGCACGTTTCTCACCTTGTGAGCTACCGGTATGGCCCCTTCCTTGAGCACGATCTTGTGTTGGAACTTTTCCATCCGTCCCAACGTGCCTCCAAACACTTTTGGGTAGCTCTCCTTCCACTTGTTCAAGTCCGGCCATTCCTCTTGTTCTGCGAGTAGTATTTGTTCTTTTCCACCAGGATCCAGCTTTATCCCCAAGTCACCCTGGTCCAGCCATCCAAGGACGGAGGGTCCTTTCTCCGCTATATATAGCTTGCACCACGCTGATCGGCCTCTGAATTCAAACAACAAGCGCCGGAACCCCATCATTGGAATGCGGTCGCCATTGTAAGTGACCGGCCGAATGTCTAGTTTCTCCAGCTCTAGGCCCAACTTGGGTCTGAACATTTCTTCCCACACTGCTCGCTGGATAATGGTGAAAGGGGATCCGGTGTCTGCCACTACCGTGATGGTGATTCCTCCCATCGACATGTCCAGAATGGGTTTCGTGGATTTCTTCCCTTCTACGCTTAGTACTTGGTCGTATATACATAAGACTGTGATCACCTCTTCCTCTGCGATCTCCTCTAGGTCTTCTTCGCCTTGGTCTATGCTTTTCACCATTCCCTTGGGATTTTTCTTCCTGCACACCTTCTCATAGTGGCCCAAGATGCCGCAGTGTAGGCACTTAGCTCTGAACGCGGGACATCTTCGATCACGTGCGTCGTGGGACCAACTGCCGCACCTGTAGCACGATTTCTTGCCTTCATTGCCTGCTTGTTTCCCTTGCCATCTGTTGGTTCCTCTGGCCATCGGTTCTTTGCCTCTCTGGTCCTTCCGGTGGTCTCCCTCTTGAATCCTGTTCACCATCGTTGGGGGCGCTATGTCTTTCTTTGTCGCATCGGCACATCTCCGTGCGAGTTCTGCCCTTTTTACAATGACCATTACGTCTTTGAGTGTGGTGTCGCCGCTTGCCCATAACTTGTCCTGGACATTTGTGCTGGTGGTATGCATCACGATCTGGTCCTTTATGAATTCGTCTTCCCACAGTGCGTATTTGCATGGGGCAGCTAGCTTCGTCAAGGCCGCTACATATTCCTCAATGTTCTCTCCCGGCCGTTGTCGTCTCTGCTGGAAGTTAAACCTGTCCACTGATACGCATATAGTGGGGCGATAACGTTCGTCCAGGTCTTCCAATGCGTGTGCATATACATCCTTGTCTGCATCGTCCCTCTTTTTGGGCACCAGGCTCTTGTAAATCCTGAGACCCTCCGGGCCCAGGTTCAGTAATAGGATCCGTTTCTTCCTTTGGGGGGTGAACGACTCTTCATTTTCATCCTCCAAGACCCCTATGAAATTGTCGATATATTCTTTCCAGTCCTCCCACTTCATCAGGGGGTCCCCTGGTTTCGGTAGGAATTGCACCGGCGCAATCGCATAGCCTGCTGGCGTGCTCATCCTCACCTCCCTGATCGCTGTCGATTTGACGTCCTTGCTGGTGGGGCTCCCTGGGGTGCTGTCCTTCACCTCTGTGGTGGTGTCTTCCAGGGGACTCTCAGTGTTAGTCCCCGCCTCCTCCTCTTTGGTAGCCAGCGCTGTACCTCCAGGGCCCGGTGTGGTGGTAAGGGTTGCACCGTGGGCTGTCTCCTGTGGGGTGTGCTGCAGCCTCTCCAGCCTCTTCGCCGCCTCTCAGTTGTCTGTGGCACTGCCACGCTCCTCTGCTCGTGTGGTGGCTCAGCTGTGCCTTCCCATGAACCCTCTGCAATGTGGGCTGTGTGGGGCAGCTCAGCTTCCTGCTGTAGTAGTGTGTGGGGTTGCCTTCCCTGCTGCTGTCCACGTGGGGGTCCGTGTTTTTTCTTTCCACGTGGGTGGTCAGCTGGTGCATCCCACCCTCGTCGCCACTGTAAAGTTGCAGGTTTAATAACAGGCGGACCACTAGTTTGTGTTCCAGTAAGTACATTTATTTATATCTTAAATTTGCGAGCTAATTGGAGGAGCGCCGGCCGGCGCTGCCGTTCTCTGTTCTTCCCCGGCGCGCAATCCGGGATGCGCGCGCAGCGCGCCAACATGGCCGCCGCACGTCACGTCTGACGTGACGTGCATAAGCTAGAATGCACACTCTACAATGTTGAGTTTTTTTTTGTTTTTTTATTCAGTTAGGCGTTTTGAGTTTGACCTCTTTGGAATAAAAGAACTTTTTTTTCTGGTTTACAAAAACTACGTTATTAATTTAGTTGGAACGTTTTTTTTCACTAATGTTAAAGCTCACAGCAATATAAATAACCGAGACGGCAATTTGTGCTTAATGAGGGTTCCCTTCTGGCCTGCTGTTTTTCCTCTAGTTTATTGGGTATTACCCGCTGCGTCCAAACACCCACCGTGCAAGTAATACCGGCTTTAATTCCAATCAGGGCTTGTAGCCTATGACCTAGGGATTACTTTTCATGTTCATCACAAAGCTTGCTGCGCGTACGTAAAATGGCGTGCAGCCGTCAGTATGCAAGATGCGAGCAAACGTGAGTGTGGGAGATTCGGATCTCTGCTTACAGTGATGCAAAACCCAACACCTCAAAAAGTGAAATATAAGCAAGGAACGCCTCAGGATTCCTCATTGGCTGGTGGGTGCTCGTGTATCCCAGGGAAGGAAATCCTAGGAAATACCATTTCACTTTGGTTTGCAGGGGTGAAGGGAGCTTTCTTCTGCTCTCCCCACAGCTAGGGAATTTCAAGAGGCTACCCGAGTCCCCAGGAAGAGACTTGGGCTCAATGTGAGATGTGAGCTGAAGTTTCACACAGCAATCCTTTCACCCGCGTAGGCCATGTAAATATCATTTGGGCAATACTACAGGCTTCATGGTTGCCACCAGTTTGGGATTTTACCTTCCAAGCTTGTATTTTTACATCATGCCAGTGAAAGCAAATTGGGAAAAGAAGTCAAATCCAATATATATTTTTTTTACATACTGACTTGAAAAAGCAAAAACATGAATGAGTCACTTAAAAAATATTTGAGAGCTACCAAATTGATTTCTAAATGATTGATAAAACAAACATATAATTGCCATGTTATTAAAAATAAAATACTGCGTATTCAAAAGAGAAGGGGGGGGGGGGGACCGGGAGCATTTCACTGGTCCAGTGCCCGTGCTCCAAAATAACGTTAAAATCTCGCCCAAGAGATCAAAACCTAAAGGGAGCCCTAATGGTGCTCCATGAGCTAGTGACGCAGGGGCCCACACCTTGTTGGGATACAAAGTCGGGTGCCAGCTCACGATACCTGCCCAGCCCCGCCCTGGCGCCTGCCCTGCACCATTAGTGCTCCCTTTAGGTTTTGATCTCTTGGGCGAGATTGCTAGCCACAACTTAAACTTCTTAGGACATAGTGACTACTCCCCTTGGATCATTTAGAGGACTAATGTTACCCCTCTATCACTATTCACTATCGTGCTTCACATTATTACTTGTTTTGGTCCTGAAGAAACGCCAGGGATCCTTTGGACCAACGAAGGCGTGAAACATGTCGACCTAATCAGTTACCAGGGCACATTACGCCTACTTTGGTAACACCGAACCTATGGGTTCTTTTACTCTACCAAGGGTACCTTCTCATTAAAGATTTCTCAGGTATACCCTTAGGCATTTTTAAACTCACAGCACGCACGACTACACCCTATTCCTAGGACTCCACCCACACACCCACATTCACCAGACGGCAGTTGTCTTAAAAGATCTCCGCCAAAGCGACCATTCTGGAGACCCATGGGGCATTGCACTGCCGGCCCGACTAGGAGCAACCGCCCGATGATGAAGCATGACATCCTTCGGGGTGTGTGAGGGCAACAAAAGACAAGCTCTGTCTTGTCCAACACTTCCCCTCATTCTTTACACTGAGTCCACGACCTAAAACGCTCTTTCTTCCTTTGTTCTTTAACTTTTCTCCCATAGGAACAGTGCCCCTTTTTTGTTTTGACCATAAAAAAAATACTGACCATTTTACGCAAATTCTTTTCCACTCACCAGCTTCCAGCAATCCCATAAATGCAAAAGATAAACAAACGGCTGGGATTTGCTTCTTTTAAAAAGGTGGCAACCCCAGAAGCTTATCGCAGTTCAAATTGGCGCTGTACAAAACCTGTGTTCGTGATGAAGTAAAACTGCTATTGACCTCAGTATAAGCAAGAAAAACATGGATCCCACATCGTGTCACTGCACCTGCTGCTCTGCTGAAAGCTACGCCCCGGACCTGTGCGGCAAAGTCACGTTTTCAATGCAATTAAATTGAGGGGCCTTGTAAATAATGCCCCTTTTCAAGCTGCGCTTAGCATGAAAGGGGCATGCAATGGGTGGTGTACAACACCCATTGCTTTTTGACGCTAACCCAAGCATGGGGCAGCACCAATAATCTCGCCAGGGAATACCTGGTCTTAAGCAGGTGATTCAAAGAGAAATTTTTAATTTCTCCTCATATTTTGCTCTTTCCATGTGTGCTGTATTCTGCAGTGCACAATGAAACAGCAAATCGCATGTAAAGATTGTTTGTGAGCAGCAAGGTGTTCTGCACATAAACAATAACCCCTGCAGCGCAGGCAACCTTGCAACATGGTGCATATGTACGTACCTGCGCTGGCGCTTGGGAGCTTTTTTAGCACCAGCGCTAGCGAAACACAGGAAATTCTTGTAAATACTGCACATCCCTGCGATTAGAACCTGACGGGGCACAGCGTTACCAGTTTTGGCATAACACTGTGCTCCGACAGTTTCTAGTAAATATGCCCCAGCGTTTGCTCTCTTCTTGCGCTAGCATTTGCCTCGTCTTTTGTAAATCTATCTTCAAAACATTTTTCCTGTCAGTCTGGGGTGTAAAGGTGTGACAGCGGCTTTTGTTTGAACAACATGTCCACATTGCTTGCACATTTTTGCATAAATACTTCTTCCTGTCAGTTGTGGCTCATTGTTGAAATCTTACATGGAAGAATATTAATTTAATGTACTTTGTTCCAATATTATTTGAATTTGAATGTGGAACTATATGTTTTTAGCAGTGGGTGGGGCTTTGAGTTAGGCCCCCCTTCCTCCAACTCTTCCAGTCTAATGTACTTCAAGTTTTCTTCCTTGCGTGGCACATTGCCATTCTGTTTCCCTATCCCAGTTTATTTGCCCTTAATGCTATTTTATATTTTCCTGTATAAACATAGCTGCAGCAAAACAGTATTGAAATGCAATCTTTCCTGTTTAATTTTTGCTGGGAGTTGGTGGTTTAGACTGGGTACGTGAGTTTCATTTGACTAAAACACAAATAAGGCATGTTTCTGTCTGGGTTGCATAAGGCTGAATTAGTGTTGCAGAGGAATATGTTGTTAAACGGGTACTTCTGGAGTTTTCTCTCACTCGGTTATGGTATTCAGTCTTTAGTGTCTCGGGTTAAAAAAAAAAGACGTCAGGCAATTGTGAATGTGTCATAGGGTTGGGCAGCCTGGATTACATGACTGGTGTGCATGACAAGAAAGGGGCGTTTTCTTGGAAAGCAAAATCTATATTAGGGTGTGTAACTTTAGTTCTTTTAAAGCCCATTGATTTCAACCCATCTTTCTCTGACACACCTATCAACAGTGCTTAATTTGTGCCTGTGGTAGGCACAACTGCTATTTTTTCTATACCAATAGATAGTAAAAAGGAGGCTTGAGGTGGACTCAAGATTGGGCTCCCTCAGTATTCGGTAACGCTGGCGTTTGTCAGCGACGAGTTACTAAGGAAAACTTTGGGCTGGTGCTCCTAAGCACTGAGACCACACAAGGCTGAGTGTGCTTTTTAAAGTTTGAGGGTGTGTAGTACAATGTTTAAAAATAAGAAGACATAGATGATTGTTCAGAAGTTCAAGCACATATCACTGAAATCTAAGTTAAACCTGCAAGATTTGAATCCTTAATGCTACACTTAGGGGCCTATTACGATGGTGGGCGGGCCACCGCAACAGCAAAAGGAACCGCCCGCCATAGATGCGACTGTCCTGCCATGCCAATCAGGATGCGACCGCCACCATGACGGTGGCATCCGCATTTTTTACATTGCGGCAGGCGGTGCTGTCAGCAGCACCCGCCGTGATGTGAAAAATGCATGTTGTGCATTTGCATGCACAACATGACAGGCACTGTGCGTTGCCTGCTACCCTGTACATGCAAATGTAGGTGGGTACCATAGGTACCGCCATGTGCACCCTCCACACCCTGACACCCTGGGGGGCCACAACGGGCCCCCAACAACTAGGACCTTTTGCCTTTGAAAGGCCAAACTATGGTGGGCGGTGCCTGCTTGGCACCACCACCATATAATTGCTCAGGACTGCACGGCAGGCAATCGTAACAATTGCCTGCCTGCAGTAAAGTGGCGGACAGTCTTTCCGTCCGCCGCTGGGCCCTTCACCATCGCAATAGGGCGGGGGTAATTGGCGTGCAGCCGAGAATAAATGTTGGGCGGATCGCCACCGCCGGTCGGGTGGTGGCGATCCACCCGACATCCTAATGGACCCCGAAGTCTTTTATTGTTCTACAGTTTATCCGTATCATTTAGTGCTTAATTTGAAGTTGGTTGCCAGTGAGGTCCGCCGACACTCATTTTTAGGGTCCGGCACTTATTTTTCCTCATCAGACATTGACCGAGAGCAAGAGAGGGGAAAACACTTCAAAGGGAAAAAAGGAGAAATAAAAAGACAGAAAAAGCGTCACACGGGGAGAAATCATGAACCTGTACGCATGAGAATAAGGGATTTGGTTTTGCATCAAATAGGAATGAAGTGGTTTGAAGAGTAGGCATTCAGCGCACTGACATTAAATAGCTCTGGCGGTAGGCTTCTGAACAGAGCTATGGGCACTGTCACGCATTCTTTGACAATTAAGCACTAAAGTATAGTACTAAGATTTTGGAACTTATGGTGATTTGGAGCTGCAAGCAAGTGAGTGTCACTTATGAAAAAACCCTGTTAGTGGTGTAAAGTTAGGAAACTCCACCAGAAATGTATGTTTCAATTTGTTTATTAGCTATAACAGCAGCATTCCAGATACAGTCTTATTCCAGACACAAGTAGGTTTCTAAATAAGTTTGGCATCTCAAAATATCAACAGAATGAACTGGTTTAAAAGGGAAAAGCAGATCAAGAACACAAACATCTCAAAATATGCATTCACAGGATGGCATGAGACCCTAATCACCAAGGAGCTTTAGAGAGGAAGACGATAGCAGAGAGACAAAAGAATAACAACACAACAATCTAAGACATACCCACTCTCCCATGTCGTAGAAGCATTCCCTGGATCAAGCGTACAAGCACACCCCTTTTGACATCTCCCTCAAGGCCAACACCACTCCCCAAACACAGTTATCCCAAAGCTGGCACCATACTCTCCTGGAAGACCCTTGCTGAAGAGCAAAAATGACTTCTGCTTATGTTCAAGTCGCTGTCTCGCCCATGAATTTGAAAGAAGGCTTAGCCTTCCAACGTAATCTCTTGGTCAAGTCGTTAAAGATATTTCCCCTTTGGTCATATGGACCTTTGGTGGTTGACGTGAAGCCTTGAAAGGGCGAAGACATCAACAATACATTCCTAACTAAGCTAATGTGACACCAGAATCACCAAATATGGTAAAGGGTTATATTTTGGATTACGAAGCAACCGAGTATACATGCAAACCAAAAGTGAGTTCAATATATACAGCAACACAATAGGTAATTTGAAATATCTTCGTAGGTTGATACGCAATAGAATGAGATACAAAATTGTGAAAGCCACAATGATACAGATTAAAGCAAACAAGAGTTCCCTAAAGACACTTCCCTTGTCTCTTCTGAACATATGTCAAATACAAGATAATCTACTAAGGGGATCTAATTAGGGAGCATAGACTCTGTCAGAATGATCAGACTTCAGTAGAAGGCTTGGGGAAAGAAACTACGTGTTTAGCTTAAAGCTTCACACTTGCAAGAATAAGGCAAGCAGAGAGGTCTGTACCTCTCAAAGTCTAAAGGGAATCTTCGTGCCTCCCAACTGTGAGAACACCAATTTACAAGTAAGAGGAGACTCAGAAATGTCCTTATCTCCTTTCACACTACCAGGAGCCAACCAAATCATTGCTGGAGTGAATCTGCAACATCCCTTCAGTTTCCCTTCACATCGAGCATGGACTGGAGTTCTCAACCTTGAATATCTTTTAGTCCTGGTACATGAAGAACAAAGGCCTCTTTTGACCATTAATTCTCCACGTACACTGCCAGGGTCTTCCTCCAAGCCTCTCTATTAGCAGTTAATACAACCATAAGCCTTTCTCTAGCTAACGAGAATTATGATAATACACCTGCAAAGAAAGAAAGAATATGCTGGCAAAGCAAAATGCTTTTCACTTAAGGCCTGTAGTCAGGCTCAGTTTAACTAAGTACTTAATATGCACTTCAAAAACATGGTGATACATGCACATCTGTAACTTGGAGAATAAATGTAAAACATGAGTAAAGAAGTACATGCTTGTATATGCAAATATAACAAAGTATAAGTATGAAAATGTGAATAAAGAATACATGCTTACATGTTTAATCTGAGTATTAGTGCATACATGTATACATCTCTAATTCCTGCAATTATTACATCTCATTTATACATTTAAATGCTTCACACACATTAATGAAGTTAAAGCACATAGTAAATATAATGGCAGTAATGAGTATATAGTTGCATTTCTGTGATGCATAAGGGTGCAACCTAAATTCCGCTGTTCCAATCTCATTGACGAGTTGACTCCTCTATTTGCTGGTTCCTATCTGATGCTCATTACTGCTGGCCAGGGCCGGACTGGCCATAGCGGGCACCGGGCGTTTCCCCGGTGGGCCACTAGGGTGGCGGCCGGTTTTGGATACCTGGGGGGCCGTTTTTTGTTACCGGGGGTCGGCAATATCGGCCCCCAGTAACAAAATCGGCTGAAACCGGCCCTCGCACACTGCTTCTCTGCACTTCCCCTCACCCCAGGGGGGGCTGGCTGAGCAGTGTGCCAGGGCCGTTTTCTGTTCCCTCATATGAGAGAAGTCAACAGTCTCTTCCTCTTCTCCCCCATGATTGCAACTTTCTTCTGTATGCTACTTTAAGGGTCTGCTCTTTCAAATCCGCAGAACCAACCATCATGAGTATCATATCCTTGTTTCTTTCCTTAGATTTCACAAATTTCGGGTTGAGTCTCAGCACATCTTGTGATAATCCGGAGGACAGCGACACTACATGCTTGTGAACATTTTACAGCCACACCTGTTCCCAATTATGCTCTTTTGGGTTGAAAAAATAGGATATTAAGTATACTGGAACAATGCAGCATAATGTAATAGGTCCCACTATCGAAGGCATAAAGAACTCGCAGTTTTGTTTTTGGGTTTCATATGTTTTTAAGGGGTTTGAGGGTTCTGCCACTTGAGCTGCTTATGTTTAATGAGCTGCCTCCTGGTTAACTTGGCGAATACGTTACTTAGAGACAGTATATGTCGTTTTAATTGAATATAAGGATGCAAAAGGAAATGTGAATGGGAAAAAAAGCAGTTGTGATGTCAGTCATTTCTTTGATCTTTTTACACGTGACAAGCCAGCACCTTGTAGGAATGTGATTCAGTGGTGCATTTTATTTAAGTAAAACCATATCCTTGGAATGTTCATTTTTTGAGATTATGGAGTGTGCAGGTTTCAATCAGGGATTATAGGAAAGTTCCATTGTCTGTTGGTTTCCCGTGTGACAGGTGGTCAAACCTCTGCTGTTGAGGGGTGTCATATACCTCCCCGAGGGCTGTTTGGTAATCTGTAGTCACGTCATAGATCATGGCAAAGTTCCTGAGTAGGTACTTATCATGTTATCATTTTTTGGGGATTTTCTTTACATTTATTTGGATTAGGGTCTAATTTTAATGTATTACATGTTCTCCACAGGAAAATTAGCCCCCACCCTAATTGTAAATTCACAGTGTTCCTGATCAGCAGCTGTATTCTGTGTGAATACAGTGTAATCACTGACGTATTACTTTTTTATATTTAGTAGCATGCAATTATCAACATGGATGGGTAGAATAGATGTTGTTAACTATAAAGAGGCTATGGTACGTTTATCATAGTTAATTTGCATAATTTAATCAGGTAATTGGTCAGAGGCTCTTTACAAAAGTATCAGATTAACATAGTTTATTATAGTTTTGATATGGGTGTCCAATTTCGTCCACCAATTGCAATTGGTATTTTGCGGTGGTTGACGATACTGCGAGGAGACTAGCACTGGGAAACCTTTCTTAAAGTAGCTATGCGCTTTACAACGGTCAAAATAAAAAACAAAATACATAAATAAAGGTCTGGCAATCTCATTGTATGTCAAATAATTTGCAATTTTATTTGGGCACGGTTTGAATAGTTGCCTCTATTGTACTGACATTTAATCTGATTTTAGGTTATTTTTGTTGGTGGTCTCCTATGGTAAGATAGTGCATTTTAATGAGACAACGGTTTTTCAAGTTTAAAGCCTTTTAGTGCTAGGTAACCTTTCTTGGTTCAAGCAGGTTATACAATTGTTTTCATTTTAGTTGACCTTTAAATTGGGTTTTGAATTGGGTGAGTAAAGGTATGACTCGGCTGTTAGCTGCTTTTTGTGAAACTGTATAGGCACATAGGAAAGTGTGTAGTAAACACAGACTAGGCAGCCCTATAGATTAGATAATGGGTGCACGCATCGAAAACTAGAAATTTAAATTGAAATTGTTTTATTGTTAAAAAAAGATAGTCTTGGCTGGTTCTTACCATTTAAATGTTCCATTTGTGTTTTTTTATTTTATTGCAAGTGAACTCGTGAAACACCGGCGTTCACCAAGGAACTGAACAATTGACCACAATTTCCCTCTAAGACGACTTTGTTTTGCTGCTTGTTGACAACACTACCCCGCGTCTGTAAACTTGAATGTTTAATATATGAAACAGCCATTATTTTTTAATGCTTCAAAATCAGCTAAAGGCAGTACCTTGCAGAGAAAGATCTGATGATGCTTTCATGCTTTTAGGTCCAACCTGCGGTGGAGTGGCTACATCGAAGATTCGATTAAAAAAGCATTTAAAATAAACCAGACCAGACCATTGCCTCATTGACTGAATACTCTAGCTGAATTTTGAGAGGCCACTGTTCTGAGATGAGCCGTGATAATAAATAATGCAGGTCAGGTTAGGTAGAAGTCATTGTATGGTCTGCAATCAAAGGCCCAGCTTCAATTACACAGCTAAGAGGGATTAGATATTTTACCGAAACTGCACCGGCGCCCAAACACTGTTTGCATTGGACCACACAAGGCAAAATTGGAGTTTCTTATCCACATGCGCGCTAGCGATTTTCCCGCTGCGCGCTGAAAATTTAAAAAACCCGCGTTACGTGATAAAGCCAGCTCGTCATGCGCGTAGCGCAGGTAACGCCCATGACGAGCTGGCTTTGTCATCAGCACTGAAGGGGTTCAAGTATACAAATATGAACTCCCATGCACAAACCTACATTGAGTACTATAGAAGTTACGCCTCTCTTTGATCTGCTGCATGGAAAAAATACAGAACATGCTATCAGATACGTCATCACAATAAGAGAACAGGAACAGAAGTATTTAAGCCCTGGGGGGAGGGGGGGTGGCCTAATGGGCAGAGCTGTCGACTGGGTGGTAGGTTAGCCAGAGCTGTCGACTTTGGAACTGGGGTGCCAGGTTCGAGTCCGGCATCTGTTCAACATCCTATGATTCTTGGCGAATCACTTAAGCTCCCTGTTCCTAAAAATGAATCCGGCCTAATGTTATCTGGTGCTCATACAAAGTGGTCCAATGCCCCTGGGCCTGGTTTGTGCTATATAAAACTGCAAACAAATCGTAGAAAGATTCAGAATATTCAAAAAGTGGCCATCAGAAATGTAACATAGCTTAGTAGATGGGCATGAGGTCAGTATTTCCCTAAACTCATGACTGCACAAGTGTACCAAAAGAAAATATTACAATTCTGGGCTTTGATATGAACAAACATGTGTCTGACTATTAATTTGACACTGTGAACCTATTTCTTGTTCATACCTAATAAGGCTTCCCAGTATGTCCCACATAAGGCTTCTATCAATGTACCCTTCTCTCACATCTAAAGGGATCTCTATGACTAATTTTTCTGTCTGAATTTCTGTCAGCCTAACCTGTGAGGGTGAAACTCTTCATGTGCACATCCGGTGTCCATGTTGATTTACATACTGCTTTGCCCTCTGTGACGTCAAGAGATCTCCATGGGCATTTGGGGGAATCTGCCGTGGTATGAAGAAATCATCCATTCACAGAATAAGAAACTCATCCTCCAAGCACATCTGCAAAGCTTTAAAGCGGAACCCTAACTCACAGAATTTGGGTTTGAATATCACCCACACCCTGCCTTGTGAATGAATATGGCCGCTGCAGCTGCGAGCAGGCTCCCAACTGCTAATCGCTGCTCTCTAGATCTCTCTAAAGTGCTTTGAAGACTGCTACCCTTCTCCCAGCCTGGTAAGTGAGCAGCCCCACACCTACAGCAGCAAGTGTTTTGAACAGTGTACCTTACAGATACAGGGGAATTAACAGGGCACAATTCAGAAGGTAGCAGCTTGCTACCTGGTAGAGTAAAAGAGTAGCTTAGTGCGTGGGTGGACGCATCAAGACCCCTTTATTTTTAGATTGAAGCCTACCAGACAACATGACAGTCTGGTTTGCAAAGGCAGCTTGGGGACTATCTGAAAGCTTCCCTGTGAATGGAATCTATCCATTGCTTAACATTGGTTTTGTGGTTTGTAACTCACATTTGCTTGCTTTCTATTTGCTGGATTTATTTGTTTTAGGATCTCTAGCTTGAGTTAGTCCCTCCTGTGGAGCATAGCCTGTTCACCATTGCTCCTTGTATTTTTCCTCAAGTGCTCACTTTCTGTTATAAGGCTTCTACATTTCGTTCTTATCTTGTCAAACTTGATCTGCATTCAAAGATAGAGGTCACATGTAAAGCGCAGTCTTCCAAGGGAGCTTGGTGTTTACTTTTCTTTCTCTGACTTCAAAGTGAGAGGATTTATATGACACTCCTGCTGGGGACCCATGTCAGATGAAAGGTTGTAGGATGTTGTCTTTTCTAGCACACAGCAAAATGTAAATGTCTGTAAATTAACTGTGAAAATATTTAATATTATATTAGAATTAGGAAAGCACAAATGAAACACATATTTTAGTAATTATGAAGTGTGAATGAAACAAATATATTTTTTGTGTTTCAATTTTTTTTTGCAATTTATTAGTAAAAATACATATATTATATTTGTATACATTGTCATACAATAAATACATAAGAAATTTGTTAGGCATAAGAATATAGTAAACTTTTCTGAATTAATCATATTCAATCAATTTAATAAAAAGATAAATATATAAATGTAAAGACAAATATTAGCTTTATATTGAGACCATAAAAGATGGAATCAAGGGAAGGGGTGGAAGAGAAAGGGAAGCAAAGGAGGGATCACAAAAGAAAGCGATAAGTGAAAATGTACAAATAAGAAGAATAATGCAATGTGAATATGTTCCAATGAAAAGAAGACACTCTAAAAAACAATGCGAATAGATAAAAGATGAATATAAGGATCAAGTAAGTTCATTGTATGTACATAAATATGAATGTAAGAGAGGACATTCTAAGTGATAGATAAAGTAAGGTAAGATAAGATGCGATACAGACTTACCATAACATAAAGTACTTATGCTGATTCAAAAAAAGAGAAAAAGTAATATTCTGTGATATAGACAAAATTAAATGAATTACATTACACTACAGGTATATGAATATATTGTTACGGAGCCAAGGGAGAAGAAGTAGGAAAAGGAATTACGAGATAAGAATAGAAAAAGATAATGAAATGGATAATATAGAGAAATATGTAAACAATAAATGAGAACAATAGGTATATTGTGCAGGATGAAAGTGTAAGCAGAGAAACACACATGTATGAATATATATATTAAAAGATAAAAAATTACATGAGAATGCTCTGGTGAGTAGCTATTAAAAACAACAACAAGTAGTAGATAAATACAATATGTATTAAGATTTATTAACAACCAATAATGAATAATGAGTGAGAATAAGAGGAGATAGAAATGTAATTACTGCGTAGATGGGTCATTAACCTTAGCATCGGTATTTGAATCTAGAAAAGGTGACCATACTCGAAGAAAGAGATCAGATTGATCCTGTATGTTGTATTTAATACGTTCATAGGAAGCTGTTTGGATCATGGCCACCATCCATGTTTCTTGTGATGGTGGTTGAGGTGATTTCCATTGTCGTAATATACAAATTTTGGCTGTAGTTAAGACTGTGTGTAAGAGTCGGGCTTGTGGTTTAGGAAGTGATTGTGATTGACGTGTATCATGCAGAAGAATGGTAGCATGCGAAAGCGGAATTTGTAGAGGCATCGTGGAATATAAGGTTGACCTATATAATTCCAAAAGGGTTGAATCACTGGACAGCCACAGATGATATGAGAAATGTTACAAGACGTACTATTACATCTCCAGCAGTTAGAATGGGGAAGCAAGCCAGCTTTATGCAGTTTTGTTGGTGACCAGTGCCAATCGTGTAAAATCTTGAATAAGCAAAATTTCAATTGTGCTTCACGTGCACCCTTATTGAGATTGCTAAGAATGTCAGACCATACATCATCGGTTTAGGAGACCTATAATAAGGTTTGCCATTTAGTACGTAAAGCTTGCGATAAGGGTTGAGAAAAAAGATTTGAAGTGAGAATTTGGTAGAAGCCAGATATAACTCCTTTCATCTTACCCCAAGTGTGGAGATATGTTACAATTGGTGAGTCGGGCAAGAGCCATGGTGGAGGTCCTAGGCTTCTCCGTAAAGATTGTCGTAACTGGTTGTATTTTGAAAGTTGTATATAAGGCAAATGAAATTCTTCCTGCAGTTGGACAAATGATTTAATATCACCGTTTGAAAAAAGTTGATCTAGGGTGGAAACACCTACTGTTTCCCAGATAGGCCAAAATATAGATTGCCTATTAATACGAATTGCAGAATTATTCCATAGTGGTGCTTTTCTATGGAGATGAGGATGTGAGCCCATTAAGCAGTGTGCCCTTTGCCAAGTAAGTAGCGCGCATAGCAGACAAAATAGGATTAGTGGAGTCTCTGGGACAAAATTCAGAGCCGTATAAAACAGAAAGGCCTGCTTTTGTCAATGAGAGGTAGTGTTCAAGATGTACCCACTGTGGTGCATCCGATGAATGTGAAAGCATACAAGATATTTGAGAAAGCTGTAATGCCAAAGCATAATGTTCCACTGAGGGCAGACCTATTCCTCCAGAGGAGCGATGAGCCTTTAGTTTTGAAGCTGAGAGACGGGGTTTGGCAGAGTTCCATATAAAAGATTTTATTTTAGAATCAATTGAACGTAATGTGGATAAAGAGACTTGAATAGGGAGCATGCAGAGGACATAAAGAACACGAGAGAGAGTAACCATTTTCACAGCTTGAACCCTGCACCACATTGAGAGACCCAATGCCTTCTATTTTTAAAAACACGTTGCATTTAAGCAATGAGGGGATTGATATTATTTGTAACCATATCCTCTAGACCTTTGTTCACTAGTATACCCAAATATTTGAGATGAGAAGATTTCCATTGAAAGGACAAACCTTGAATGGCTGCTATTGTGGTCCCGTTCGAAATGGGCAGTGATTCGCTTTTGTTCCAATTAATTTTGTAACCAGAAAGGGAGGAGAAGTCATCTATTATTTTTAACACAGATGGTAAACCGGTGGAGAGATCTGTGAGTGTAAGAAGAATATCATCTGCATAGAGATACATTTTGGATTCTCCTGTCGGAAGAGAAATGCCCTTAATATAAGGATATTGTCTTAAAGAGGTAGCTAATGGGTCCATGGCTAGAAGAAAGAGTAACGGGGAGAAGGGGGCAACCCTGACGAGTACCACGATTGATAAGGAATGGATCTGAGATAAAGCCCCCACAGTTTACCTGCGCCGAAGGATTTTTGTACAACAAGCGTATTTTAGTTATGAATTGATCTCCTAGGCCGAATTTTTGTAACACTCTAAAAAGATAATCCCATTCAATCCGATCAAACGCATTTTCCGCATTAAGCGACAAGGCCAAAGCGTCTTCAGGAAGATTCTTGGCATACCACAATGTGTGGGTAAGAGTGCGAAGATGGTTCCTAGAGGAACGCCCCCGAACAAATCCTACTTGGGTACAGTGTATGAGAGATGGGATAACCTTATGCAAGCGAGAGGCCAGAATGCTAGCTAGGATTTTGATGTCGCAATTCAATAAAGATATGGGACGATAGCTGCTACATAGTAAAGGGTCTTTACCGGGTTGACGTAACACAGCTATAATAGCTTTATTAGATATAAGGCCCAAGGAGGCCTCACGCTCTGCCTCTTGGAATGCGTGCAAAAGAGAGTCAAGCACATCGCTCCTGCCCAACGATAAAACTCTGCAGGAAAGCCATCTTCTCCTGGGGCCTTATGATATGGCAAGCAAACAACTGCACACGATATTTCTTCCCTGGCAATTTCACCTTCCAATAAGATTCTACCTTCATCTGACAAACAGGGGGAAACAAATATTTTAATATGATCAAACAAATCAATATACTTGGTGATGCGATTTCCACACATTATCGTTTGTGCATTGTATAGTTTTAACTGTAAAACTGTATGTCTGTCCAAATGTAATGGTCATTTGAATTGAAAATGTGTTGCTTGTAATGACAGTGCACTACTGCACCATGCATACTCCACTCTACGACACTCTACTTTACGCCAGCCCACTCTACATCACTCTACTTCATGATACACTATTACACTTTACTCTCTTCTATGCTACGGCACTCCACTCTATGGCACTCAACTCTACACCACTCCACTCTGCATCTCTATACTCTGACACTCCATGCCACTCTATGCCACCCCATTCTGACAATCTACTTCACTCCATGACACTCTATTCAACCCTACTCTACTCAACTCTACTCCACTCCATGTCACTCTACTTTACACCACTTCACCCAACTCTACTCCACTCTACTTGGTCCCGCAACTCCACTCTGCACCACCCCACTCTATGCCAGTCAACTCTACATCACTCCACTCTGCATCTCTCTATTCTGACACTCCATGCCACTCCACTATGACACTACTTCACTCTATGACACTCTGTTCCACTCAACTCTACTCCACTCTATGCCACTTTACTCTACACCACTCCATGCGACTATACTCCACTCTACATTGTCCTGCCACTCCACTCTGCACAACTCCACTTTATGCCATTTCATTCTATGCCACTCCACTCTACAACACTTTATTTCAGTCCACTCTGTGACACTCTGCTTCACTCTGCGCTACTCCACTCTACACCACTCTATGCTACTTCACTCTAGGCCACTCCCCTCTATGCCACTCCACTCTGACCCTCCACTCTATGAAATTTCACACCACTCCATGACACTCTACTCTGACACTCCACTGTACTCTGTGACACTATGTGCCACTCTACTCTACAAAGCTCCACTCTACAACACTCTATGACACGCTACACCACTCCATTCTATGACATGTTACTCATCTCTATGACACTACAACCACTCTATGCTATGCATCTTCACTGTCCTCCACTCTACGACACTCCACTCAACTCCACAGCACTCCACTCTACTCCACTCTGACACTGTTCCATTCGATGATATGCCACTCTACCCCTCCACTCTATAGTGAGCCCACTCCATGACACCCTGCTCCACTCTACACCACTCCAGTCTACGACACGCCACTCTACTCCACTCTACAACCCTCTACGCCCCCCCTCTATGCTAATGTCAGTAGTTTGTAAAGCGTGTGAATACCAATCGGTGTCTTGGTGCTAGTGTCAGTTATGAAAGAAACAATATGAAGGCAACAGTGGGGGGACTTAAAACAAAGGAGCAGAAGAGCCAAGTTGTTAGTTCTTTCCTAAATTTGAGCAAATTAGGCTGTGCTCTAAGATGGTCGGCCAAAGAGTTCAGCCATTTGGATGTGGAACAAAAAGAAACTCCTTCCTCCCCAGTGTGCTTTTTTAACTCTGGGAATAACCACCTACCCAGCAGTGCCGGGTCCTGTGACTTAGTGGACTAATGCATGCACTGTAGGGACCTGTGTTCAACATCACGGTCACACGTATGAATCACAGCGTGTCCACTCAGCCTCTCATCCTTCTAAGGTTGATAAAATTAGTACTATTGAGTTGGGTAAACCTAAACATCTGTTATTCAGTGCCAAGAGACCTTTGGGTGAACGTGCGCTTTACAAATACACATGTTATGTTTCTGTTATACTTGACCAAAGGGTAAGAGTGGGCCTAACTGATGCAAGGCTTTCTAAGCCAAACACAAGGCCTTGAACTTACTCGTGCCCTAATATGCAGCCAGTGCAGTTCCTTGATAGTTTGGGAGGCTTAAGAGAATTGTGGAAGGTTCCTCTGCACTCGGGCGGCCGCATTTTGAAGAGTCTACAATTTTTAAGAAAGGGGGTTTTGTGATCCTGCATATAAAGCTTTGCAGTAATCTAATTTAGAAATAAATATTGCTATGATGACCGTTTTCCTCATCTCAAATGGGAGAAAAGAGAGGATTTTTGCTTTATGATATGACACTCTAGTTCATGTCACTGTACAAAACTCTATGCCGGATGTACGTCGTTACAACGCGATGTTTTACATCGCAGTACTTTACGACGCATGTTTTACAACGCAAGTCGTTACCATGACTTGCGTTGTTGGGGGCTGGATAGTGAATAGTTTAATTTACTATTCCAACTCCAGTCCCCATGGATAGTAGGGAAGGAGTTGGATAGTAAATTAAACTATTTACTATCCTGGAGCGCCCCCCAGCGCATTCGTTGTTACAACTTGCATTGTAAAAGTTGCGTCGTAAGGGAACTGCGGTGTAACATCCGCGTTGTAAAGGATGTTCCCCCTCTATGCCACTCCACTCCATGCCACTCCACTCTAACCCAATCCACTCTATGATACAACACTCTACTGCACTCCACTCTAGGACACTCTGCTACACTCTTCTGTAGAGTACTCTACTCCACTCTGTGCCACTCCACTGTTTGCCACTCTATGAAACTCTATGCCACTTCACTCTAGGGCACTCCACTCTCCTCTGTGACAGTCCGCTCCACAACATTTTACTTCACTCAACTATACTTTATGACCCTCCATGCTACGTCCCTCAACTCTACAACACTCTACTTCATTCTACAACACTCTATGCCACTCTACTCCACTCCACTCTATGCCCCTCCATGCTTCGCTCCTCCACTCTACGGCAGTCTACATCACTCCACTCTACACTACTCTTGTCTACTCCACGTTATTCTATGACACTCTACGACACTCCACTCTATGCCACTTCACTCCACGCCACTCTTCACAAACTTTTAGCCATGCTGTACAGCAGCCAGGGTGATGTACTACATGGCTAAAACTCATTGGCAAAGCCAATAACTCTTGCATAGGTAAGACCTATTGGCTGTGCCAATTCATGTTCATTAGAGCTGCTACTCATTTATTCCCTACACAATTTGAAAACACAGTGAATTTCTCACAGGCATGACTGACAACCAACTGATGATAGCTGCTTTGTTTTCCTGGAGTGTTTTCTGGAAGTTCGGGGTTAGATTTTATTTTTTGTATTTATTTTTTCTTGGAGTTTCATCTAGCGCGAACTTGACCTAAAGGTGCCGAGTGCTTAACACACGAGCACCAGTTGCACATGGACACATTCATTTTTGTTGGGCACAGGAAGATTAAGTGATTTGTCCAGAATCACAGGATATTGAGCATCCCTGCCGAGACTCAAACCGGGTTCCCCAGCTTCGAGGTCGACCGCTCTAGTAGTAGTGCCACATCCTCTCCCCTCTTTTGTAAATAACATGAGCACTATTGCCAAGTTCAGTGGTGTTCTTTTTTTAACAATCACAAAAGCGATCTGATAAGTATTCCAGTGTATGGTCTTCCTTCTCCACAGACTTTGCACTAGCAGTCATATTTACTAACAGGGGTACACTTGTGTCTTCACTGTTGTAAATACTAACAACTGAGATTTAAGTTTGAGAATATGTTTCTCAGTAAGTGACAAACTTTTTTCTTTGCTTGAGCTTTCTGCTCTGAAATGTTTCACAACATGATGCTGCTTTTGTCCACAGATGTCCAGAAATGCAAATTGTTGGACTAACCAAATTAACTTTGGCCAGCAACTGCAAATCTGTGTGGAAGTATTTCAACCACATGTCATGACGTGAATGAAGTGCTATGAAAAGATGCAAAATGTATTTTAACACACAAGCAAATATGGGCTGATGGTAAATGGTTAAATACATTCACACGCTTTTGATGTTTGTTATTTGTTGTCTCTGGGTCTACACGCAACATTGCTAATGCTTGCAGAGGTGGTCATAATATTGAATTCCTGCTTAGTCACCTTGGCTATTGAATTTAGATAAGCTGATTGTGCAGTTCTCACACATAAAGCATGGGAAAATATCCTCCTTTTTGAGGACTTAATGAGGGATGCCACCATGTATAGTATAACAAGTGTGAGGTTTGGTGGTGGTCTGCTTCATGAAGGCAAGGTTGCAGGTTCATCCAGGGTCTACTGGGACAGTCTGCAGTACCTAGCTAAGCTGTCTGACAGGGTAACCTTGTATCAGTAAACCAGTTGGCAAAAGGGATGAATGCACTGGTGAAACCTCTCAGCGACAACCAGTGTTAGGTAAAGGGATGAATGAAGTTGTGAAACAAATCAAAGACAACTAGAAGTTGGCATATGGATGGTGAGACTCAATGTAATTCTTCTGACTCCCAACCTGCAGTCTGAAACCTGTCTCCTGTTTCCTATGTCCCCATTTCACGATAAAGAGATCCCTGTCTCCTCATTGCACCAGAAAACATATTCCTTTCCATCAGAGCTCAGTTAATATCCCCGGTGAAGGCATTCTAAACTACCCTTTGGTACCTTCAGTTAAATCGCTTGGACTTATCATCGCCTGGAAAACCTCTATGGTACCTCTCAGAGCTATCTTATGCTGTGTTGCATGTATGTTCAAGAGAGCAATAACTCCCCGGACCCCACAGTAGTACTCCGTAGCAAATGGAGGTAGAACTGGGAGATATAGACGACTCGGACTGGATGGAGGCGCTAGCGTCGGCTAGGGAGGCAGCAATCCCACCCCTTCTTAAATTAGTGCAACTCAAGATACTGCACTGCATATATTACTCCTGCACCCTGTTACACAAGCTAGGTCGCACATAAGATCCTGGGTGCCTGAGAGGCTGCGGGCTCACAGGAACATACTTCCATATACTATGGGACTGTCCCAAAATACAAACATATTGGGTACACATAATGAATGTCATATCTGAAGCAAGTGAGGTGGGACTCCAGCCAGAGCCCAGGTGCTGCTTATTAAATATCTGGAAACCTACAGACCTCAACCGGGGACTACAAACCTGGGCAATGCTCGGATTGGCGATTGCAAAGCGGAATATTGCCAAAAACTGGGGATCGGGAGTAATGCCCACGCGAACACAATGGGAAAATGACATGGATGGAGCGATGGTGGCTGAGAGAGCGGTGTATGTTCATAGGGGATGGCCCAAAAAATGGTCTAGAATATGGGGAAAATGGAATGAATATAGGGGAAATCCATGTGACCCTCCACCAGCACACTCCGACGCAGAAGCTAGCCCATAAAATTGAAAAGACACTGCATTACTGTCTACATGACATAGGATTGAAGAGCAGGGGGAGGGGTGTGGGGAAAGAAATGATGGTTTGATATGTAATTCTGTCGTATGCTGCTATTTTTCGTATATATTGTAACAAGAGACGCTACTTGGGAAAGGGAACAATCGGATAGACTTGATTATCCACTGGATATACAATCAATGCAAAGACTATACTGCACGATGGTGCCTGTATCATATAATGAGGTGTTTATACTAGAAAAGAGACTGATGGTTTTTGTGTATATGGTATGTATAATTGTGACCGCTCAATGTACTAATCAGATGAAAAAAGCCAATAAAGAGTTTATTAAAAAAAAAGAGAGCAATAACTCAGACAAAATTACACCCTTTTCAAGAGACAAACACAAGCTGCCACTCAAGTCAGAAACAGACAACATTACACCCATTTAAGAGACAAACACTAGCTGCCACTCAAGCCAGAAACAGACATCACACCCATTTAAGAGACGAACACAAGCAGCCACTCAAGCCAGGAACAGACAATATTACACCCATTTAAATAACGAATACAAGCTGCCACTCAAGTCAGAAACAGACAACATTACACCCATTTAAGAGTCAAACACTAGCTCCAACTCAAGCCGGAAATAGACATTACACCCATTTAAGAGACAAACACTAGCTGCCACGCAAGCCAGAAACAGACATCACACTCATTTAAGAGACGAACACAAGCTGCCACTCAAGCCAGGAACAGACAACATTACACACATTTAAGAGACAAACACTATCTGCCACTCAAGCCGGAACAGACATTACACCCAATTAAGAGACAAACACTAGCTGCCACTCAAGACCGAAACATACAACATTACACCCATTTAAGAGAAAAAAAGATTTGCCCCTCAAGCCGGAAACAGACATTACACCCATTTAAGAGACAATCACTAGATGTCCCTCAAGTCAGAAACAGGCAACTTTACACACATTCGGAGACAAGCACATGCAGCCGCTCAATCCAGAAATAGCCATCACACCCATTTAAGAGACAAACACTAGCTGCCACTAAAGACCGAAACAGACAACATTACACCCATTTAAGAGAAGTACTTGCTGCCACTCAAGTCAGAAACAGACACTTTTACACCCATTTGAGAGAAAAAAAACAGCTGCCACTCAAGCCAGAATTGACTTCATAATAACCTGCCTCAATCACAAGGTGATTCACTTGGCCACTCTGTCGTGTAGTTCCTGTATAACCTATACAGGATCTGCACGTTTGGATAACATAAACTGTGGGATTGGTGACCGACTGATTCCGTGCACCCTCACCGGGTATGTTAGCCTTTCTGTATCAGCTGGCTCACAGTGCCACTATAATGTCCTCTTACCAAGGAGAGAATAGATTCTGGCAATCTCCGAACATGACCACCCTGATTCCTCAGGATCGTGGAAACAATGTACTACCTTTCGTTCAGTCACTCGTGCTTACTTAGTTTGTCTTAGAGAGATACACAGAATAAACAGGATGGGCGTTTTCAATAAGAATTTATTGAACAGTTGTAGTGTAGAACAGATGAGCTGCAACAACCATTAGATAGTAGCAGAGCTATATGATTAGAAGAACTGTGAAAGTAAAGGGATGGTAGAGTTCTACCATCTAGCAGTAATCATGAATATATACAAGTACATAAAATACATGATAAAAAGTGCGTACTTCTACGATGCCTCTCTAACTAGAGGTACCTAAATGTACCTAGCATCTGTGTAGGTGTTATGCCAAGAATCCCTCTAGGATCTAGTCAACCCCATTACCTGAGAATGAGAGAATATGGGACCCCGTCCTGGTCTCGAGTTGGACACCCCACGAGGGTTGTTAGACCACTGCGAGCTGGAGTGTCTGCATGCAGGAACCTCAGCATCTCTGCTCAGTGTGTCCACCAGGAAGTCTCGGTCTCCTCTGTCCTTCTAAGCAAGATGTGATGTATATATTCCATAGGTCTCCCCAGGGGTCCTACCTTGCTGTGTTAATGTGTCGCCCTAAAGGATGACTTCGGGCCTACTCTTTATACAGAGATATTATACAGGAGATGGTAGTCCTGCTGTGCTACCAAGAAACCTCATGCATAACGTATGAGATTCGAACTAGGGAAAACCCGAGTTCTGAATGCAGTGTCGTATCTAGGTAAAAGGTCAGTCCCTAAGAACCGTTATATATGTAATTGTAGTAACCTAAGTTGTATTTATCTGGTTACTTACTCCCTAGCTGCCCAGCCAGTGTGAATGTGATGCGTGGAATTGTGATGTGAGAGTCTTGAGTGGAATGTTTAAATGCCTGGATGCTTGATTGTGTCAGTTGGAGTATGGCTGAGCAGCAGGACGACTGCTTCTGGTGGGGCTGTATCTTTACTACTTATCCACGTGTAACTAACTCAATAAATCTGTCTCAAATATATCACGGCTACCTGGAGCCAGTTACTACAGAATTTTGGCAACGGTTCTTGAAACAAAACTATGCGTGTTTTTAAAAAGGACTCTGAAACAAGAAATATAGGGAAGAATATAGGTAAAAGGTTGTAATGTTACCTGTGCCTATATAGGGTACCTATATGGGATATAACAAGTCCTGCTAACCAAGATAGTCAACATCACAGCAGAACAGAGAAACACTAAACATAATCAACATTACTTAAAATCCACAGAACAAAAAATCAAAAAGTATCTTCCAGGATTTCTCCTGTCAAGCTTCCACAACTTAAAACGTGTGTCCCGAAGAACTCAGATGCAATTCAAACTTCCTAGCCTTTCATAATAAATTTTTTTTATTTATACTTCACCTGAACCCAGAAAAGTAATGCACCCCTCCGTTGACACTGTTGCTGTTCTTGTTCAATTCTCCTTGTAGTTTTGCACACACCACTCTATAGCTATAATCAAAACCTATCTGTGCTGTCATTTAATTTCGTGTATAATCTCTCCTATGTGGAGAACAACGTTCCAACGCAGTGAGGCCCAAACTATATAAATGCTATAATGAATACATACAAATAAGTATAAATATATAATAAACATCCCTAAATCTAGAGTGGGCAAGCCCTAAGCCATCTTTGTATGTAATCTCAAATCTGTCAAAAACTTCAGTTCCGGTTTTCTGTAATGTTCTCTAAGCTATGGTATATTATTTTGGTTTTTTAACATTTCACTTTTGCCCTTGATATGACGTCGTGGTGATGTGAGCTTACTTACACAGAGTACCACTTAGGGGTAGAAGTGCCTGCAAGTTCTGTTCTGCGAGGTCGGTGGCAGCTTATTCCTGTGTTTTTGGGTCTCTGTGCCTTGCTGCTCGTGTCTTCCTATGTCCATATGTTCTATCGCCAGTCCCTCCCTCTGCTGTCTGTGCAGGAATGTGCCCATGTTGCTCTGTTAGCTGATTTGTGTACAGCTTACATATGTATGGTTGAGGGTTTGTCATGTTAGAGGCTGTCTGTAGGTGGATACCATGGGTTACTTAGCTTCACGGAGGCTGGAGAGTGGTTTGAGAGGTGCTTTGGGAGGCCAGGTCTGGTGGCTCAATGGACTAATGGTCCATTGCAGGGGCCTGTGTATGACCTCATGGTCACAGGTTCAAATCCTAGCGGGTCCACTCAGCCTTTCATCCATATGAGGTTGATAAAATGAGTACCATTGAGTTGGGCAATGTGGTACACAAATGAAGGATGCGTAGTGCAGGTGTAGTAGCAGATCCTTCTTTATTAGTAAGTAGATAGGTGGCAAGTTATAAGGTAACAGGATACAAGGAGAAAACCCCACCAGGAGAGAGCTACCAGCTCCTCAGCCTGAGATGACCAACTGACAATCTCACCACAGTGAGGTACTCACACATTCCATGATGTCACAGGACATTCTGATAAAGTGGCAGAGAGGGAAAAGATAAAGAAAGCATTTACCACACATCCTCTTCCGTTAGCGAACAACAGCAAGTAATATGTTAAGACAGAGCAGAAGATTCCAGAGGAGATTGTAGACATAAGAGCAAGTCAAAGAGATAATTTGAAAAGCAGGAAACACAAGCGTGGAAGCAGAAACATAGGAAAATTAAATGAGGCATGTAGAGATATTCATAAAATGCACAAATGGTCAAGGTTGAACAAAACACAAGAATGCAAATTACATATTATGCCCATCCACCCTCCGTAATAATACAAGGTAGCGATCCCTTTAAACTAAGTAGGGTGTAACAACTGAATGACAAAATGTGTGCAGATTGAAGAAAGCACAATAAGATGATTTAGCAACCTACACAGAAAAAGGGTATGCCTTATAATAAAGACTAGTATATGACGTGTATTATCAACTTCCCTTCCAAGGATACACCAAGAAAGGCAACCTTTAAACTGTGGAATAGAACAACTCCCCAGGAAAGGGTACACCAGAGGATGCTAACGCCCCTGGAACAAAGAACACAGTAGCCACACACTGACAACTGTAATACAACTACACCAAGAGGTAGCGCTGACCACGCACCTCGCCTACCCAAGAAGAGTGATGTAAACAATCACAGACAACCTCCCCTAACAAAAGGGTACACAACGGAACAATGTAAAAATTGTTCAACGCTATTTCGGTAGGCCAAAGGAAACTAATCTTTGAGACTTCTGATCATAGTAGTTACATGCTGACAACCTCCCCTAATGAAAGGGTACACCCCGTTAAAAGTGTGCAATGTAACTTCTCCAAAGGGTAACAACATGACCCTAGGAAACAAAATGTTGGCACTGACTGGCCTTTAAAACTTCCCCACAACCTCCCCTAATTAAGGGTACACCATAGGGTACTAACCCTTAGAACACGAATGGGGCATTGATTAAACCCAAACACCCTGATTGCCCAAACAGGGTGAAATACAGGATACACACCCTGTGAGACTAAGACTACAACATCCCCTATATACACATACAGGGTACACCATAAGGTACAACATCGCCCTAGTTTAAAAAAAAATGTTTTATTGACTAGCTTCACACCCTCCCTTGAATAAGGGTACACCCTAGGGTTAAGATGTTGCTTTAGGAAATTAAACTCTCTACTAAAGAGAACAACATAAAGTACTAGACCATCCAGAGAGAGTACTGTGTAACTCTAGGTGTAGGTCAATGTAACTACCACGGCAAGAGACACAATATGCAAAATACACAATTGGAAAAACACTTGAAGAATTTCCCAAAGAAAGATGGAACAATCCATTATGCTTAACACACATACCAACCTATAACAAACTCTGAAATACAAATAAGGTGAAGTATAAGCAAATGAAGAAAAATAAACAAAAGATATTAGCTCCGGTGAGCGATTTTTCACCCGAGATCTTCATAGATTGCTCCAGGTAGTGACAAGCAACACTTAGATATGCAGACAGCAAGCTTGAGCTCCGGTGAGCGGTATCTCACCCGGGTTCCCATCGACATTTCCTCCTAATAATGGTAATGACCAAATGCGCAGTGCGATGTAAAGAAAAAAAACTCGAAAGACAACGAAGACTTGAAGTGTTCAAACACCAAATAGTCACGTGAGTGGAAAATACCAAATGCGCAGTGTGATGTGAAGCTTTGGAACACAAAGAAAACTTGAAATTTGCAGACACTGAAAAGTCACGTAACTTTTGAAGTGAGTAAAAGAGTTCCATTTCTGACTTTCTGTTTGCCGCTGAAATTGAAATGAGACCGCTATCGTGTGGAGACTTTCAGCACTAGACGTACTCTTGCGAAGACTCACAGAACAGAACGTACACTTGGGAAGACTGTAAACAAAATGGCGGCACGTCGTTACGGCCGCGCCGGATGGTTCACAGCGAAGACGTGCTGTTCAATGTTGCATAGCAGCTGGCTGTGGCAAGGAGCAGAAGTCACAGAGGAAAAGATGCTGGCACCACGGGACCGGTAAGGCTGTGTGCGTCAAGAGTGCGTGCGCGCAAGGGCTCGTGGCTTGTTTTAAAATGTGGCGGTTCAACTGCCATGAAGATAATTACACCGTGAGTGCACTAAAAAAACAAATTAAAATGTCCCCCAGTCATTAATTAAATTAAAGTCACAGTTAAGTTTGCACGAAGACGAACGTCGGCTCCCACTAAAGATAATGTGCTCAATTTTGTCGCAGTCGCAGGAAAGCAGGGGAAACTTCACTTTCTTGGCAAAACACACACCGCCATAGAAGTAGGTACGCTGCGAGCAGACATCATAGATGGTGGTTGTTGTGAAGGAGAAGGCACTGCCAGGGTCAGGGCAACTCCGTGAAAGCATACACAGCAGGTGTACACAGGATAAGATGTGCCCATACTGTGGGAGAATACACTGGTCTCACTTGTTCCACAGTAGATGCTAAAAGGGGCGAACTGTCACAGTACAAAAGTCATAGAGAAGCAGTAGGGTGATCAGGCCAGCTGAAACTCACACGCTTTTGTGGCTGGAGGTATTTGACCTCCAGATGACAGCAAGGTCGCAGTTGACTCCTTCACTTAACAAACGCCCAGGGTGCAGGCTGTCCAGAGTGAAAAAGGACCCTGGTGGGGTTTACTGGGCGTCTCTCTAATTTCTCCAGATCAATAGCTTTTCCCTGTTTAGACTTTCACTGGGTCTCAGAACAGTCCTTGGTTTCCTTAATGTTTAATCTTCTTCCAGCGTAGGTTAGTCCAAGAAAACGTGGCCAAATTGTGGTACACAGATGAAGGATGCGTAGTGCAGGTGTAGTAGCAGATCCTTCTTTATTAGTAAGTAGATAGGTGGCAAGTTATAAGGTAACAGGATACAAGGAGAAAACCCCACCAGGAGAGAGCTACCAGCTCCTCAGCCTGAGATGACCAACTGACAATCTCACCACAGTGAGGTACTCAAACATTCCATGATGTCACAGGACATTCTGATAAAGTGGCAGAGAGGTAAAAGATAAAGAAAGCATTTACCACAAGCAACAATGAGCATCTGTTATTCAGAGCCAAGAGACCTCTGGGCGAACATGCGCTTTACAAATACACGTTATGTTATGTTATGTTTGGTGGTGATATTCTCACTGTCCAGTGTCAGTCTTTCTGTCCCTGAGTTATGGAAGTACCTTCTCTCAGAGTAGTGTCAGTGTCACCCAGTGATAACGTCTCACATTGATTCCATGTCTTATCATCAGTCTCACCCGCGTTGCTGTGTCAGTAAATGTGTTCCATTGTGCTAATGGGGGTTGTCTTCTTCTCTGAAGACAAATGACTCTCTCCATGCTCCAGTGGCGGAGAGTGTTTTCCTCTGCATCACCATCAGCGTGTTCATGTGTGTGTGCGTTTTCATCCTTATATTACTGTGTGTGTGTTCCCGCCTTCCTGAGTCATTGTGTGTGTTCTACCCAGTATCCATTACTCCCTAACCCTTTGTTGGCAATTGTGTCTTGTGATTTCCAATATGGAGTGTACGTCTCACAGTCCCAAATCATGTACGTGATCTAGGTACGTCCGGGTTATGTATGTGTCCGGTTATCATTGGGTTGATGTGTGTGCACATGTACTGGATTCTCTCCGGCACTCTTCGGTTACCATTTTTAATTATGCAGATGATCTGCAACTGATCTTTTCCATCGACCCCTCCCCTCTTTCTTGTTCCAATTTCCAGACCATAATGCTTACCATCTATGAATGGATGAACTTCAGTCAGCTGAAGCTCAATCCTAGCAAGACTGAGCTTGTGCTGATTGGTGGCTCTCCGCATCCTTGGACTTCCAATTTCTGGCCCCTTGCCCTGGGTCTTCCCCCCTGTCCAGTCAACTCAGTAAAGAGCCTTAGAGTCACTATCTCTAGTGATCTTTCTATGCGGCCGCATATTAATGCTGTCACTTCGGCCTGCTTTTACCACCTTCGCAGAGTCGGGAAGATCCGAAGGTTTCTCTCTTCAGAAGCTCTTACTTTGGTTATTATGGCCCTGGTTACCTCACGTTTAGACTATGCCAACTGTCTATACGTGGGGGCCCCCGCTTATCATCTCCACCGTCTCCAACTGGTGCAAAACCAGGCAGCCAGATTAATTTTTCAGCAGCCCAAACATCATCATGTTACGCCAATGTTGAAGACTCTACACTGGCTTCCGGTCGCACAACGCTGCATCTTTAAAATGGGTTGCACTATCTTTAAATCTCTCTCTGCTTCTGCTCCTGTCTTCATCTCTCTCTGTTTGCGCCCTCACGTCCCTCCTCGACACCTTAGATCTTCTGCCCACAATCTCTTGATCATTCCTAGTTTCAAACGCAAGAAACATGGTGGTGCCTGTTTTTCCTTTCTTGCTCCGTCCACCTGGAACTCCTTCCCTCTTTCTATTCGGATCACTCCTGATTATTTTCCTTTCCGCAAATCTCTGAAAACATATCTGTTCTGTCTTGCATTTGACTAGCTGTTTCCACTCACTTGCTCCTCTGCCCACTGGTCTTGAGCGCCAAGAAACCAATTGGTGTATGTGCGCGGTACCAAATACCTTTAACATAACATAACATAACATAGTTGGTGTATTACTGCTCTAGAGTTGAGTTCTCCCCTACTTCAGTGGTCATGACTCTCTTTCACCAATATCCGTGTTTTCCAAACCCAATGTCCTATATTCCAGTCCATGGTACCAGTGTCTTATAGTCTAGACTATAGTACTGTATTGCGGTCTTGCAGGACGCACAGAGAGTAGTACAAGGGTTCGCCTATTTTTAATTCGCCGTGATTCTTGCTGCTATTTCTTTTTACTAATTTTAATTGTTGATTGATTGCACTGCCATTAGAGTTCACCCGCTTACTTGCACTATAAAATAAAACTTACCTCCACCACCCGCTATTTTAGCGCGGTCAGAACCCCCGGTCAGCTATTGCGCCATTTTGGTTGAGGGAGGGTCAGGCGCCATCTTGGGAGGGGCTCTAGATGCTCGGCAGCTTCTACAGGCCAGCATATTTAAGTGGGGGAATGCAAGCGCGCAGTTCTAGACTATAGAACTCTATTGCGGTCTTGCAGGACGCACAGAGAGTAGTACAGGGGTTCGCCTATTCTTAATTTGCCGTGATTCTTGCTGCTATTTCTTTTTACTAATTTTAATTGTTGATTGATTGCACTGCCATTAGAGTTCACCCACTTACTTGCACTATAAAATAAAACTTACCTCCACCACCCGCTATTTTAGCGTGGTCAGAACCCCCGGTCAGCTATTGCGCCATTTTGGTTGAGGGAGGGTCAGGCTTACTGCCATCTCCAGGCGCCATCTTGGGAGGCGCTCGAGATGCTCGGCAGCTTCTACAGGCCAGCATATTTAAGTGGGTAATGCAAGCGCGCAGCGGGCGCGCCAATGGCGCGCCGCAGGTACGCCAGAGGCAAGCCCGTCTGCGCCTGTCCGCGCTCCGGAGGCACTCGGCGCCGGCAACGCCGCCCGATTTAATGGCGCCCGAGGGTGGCTAACCTATGATAAAGAACAACTTTTGAAGCTTGGTAAGATAGAATGTAAAGTTACCTCTGCCACGGCTCCCATGAGAAATGTCGGAAAGACCCTTATTGGTGGGCTTATTAACAGCCAGTCACTTGTTAAGCACTCCACTGAGGTCTCAGGTCTGATAGAGGATATGGGACTTGATGCTCTGTTTTTAACAGAGATTTGGACAAACGCAGAGTCAGCTGTAGAAATGGGATGTGCTTGTCCTAATGGCTATAAAATTCTTCACAAGCCTAGAACCACGGGCAGAGGAGGAGGAGGAGTGGGGGCGATTTTTAAAGAGGAGCTGGATTTTAGACTCTTACAGATAGACGGGGATAGAAATGATGGGTTTCTCGTTACAATCTTCTAGCGGGAACCTACTTACAGGACTGTTGTGTTATAGGCCTCCGGGTGGTGCCACACAATATCAAAATCTTTTTGATGTTAACACTAATCTTACGTTGGCACACTCCAGACTGATTATATTAGGAGATTTTAATCTTTAGGAAGACAGGAATGTTAGCAGCCAATTGCGAGATTTGAGGCATACATGTACATACTTGAATCTGACCATTATCTTGTTCATTTCAGCATTGGGGTGTTATGCTCTGGGGACAGTGCTAGTCAGCAAAGGTCCTATAGGAGAGATAGGGAATGGGCAAAACTAGATAAGACCAGAACTCTTGCATTTGCCGCAGATGTTACCTACTTTGTACCCACGAAGACCGTAGAAGAAAACTATAAAGGTTACACTAGCCATATAACTGACATCCTGGACCAGGTAATCCCTGTAAAGGAAATAAAAAACAGGAGCAAAATCATGGCTCCTTGGTATAATGAGGAGCTGAAACAGCTCTGCATGCTCCGCAAGAAGGCGGAAAGGAAATGGAGAAAGAGCTACCGGGAGGATGATAAAAAAGACCTGAGATTGATACAATTGAAATACAAAGAGGTATTCTCAAGTCTAAGGCAGATTTCTATGCCAGTTCAATCATACAAGCGCCAAACGGGACAAAAGCACTCTTTAAGATTATCAAGGACCTTTCCTCCCCCACATGTATGGAAAATAAAGTGGCAGCATCCCAAAAATTATGAGATGAGATTGTTCTACATTTTCAGGATAAGATTGTAAAAATTGTGGACACTCTCCATGTTAATAATAATGTTGAACAACCTAATCCTGAACAAATGATAGATGAAGTTCAACAACAGCCTGTATCTTTGGATAATTTTCAGACTCTAACAGAAGCTGCTTTTGACAGCCTGGTGGATAGCGTATCCTCAGGCTCCCCTCTTGATCCCTTCCCCCATAAAATGTGGAAGTCATTTGGGCGAGATACCTTTCCATGGTTGAGGCAGATATGCAACCAGTCCCTGGAAGAAGGAATGGTCCCGGAATGCTGGAAATTGGAGGTGGTGACTCCACTGATGAAAAAGCCTTCTTTGGACCCGTCAACTCCGGCAAACTTCAGACCCATCTCTCTCCTACCTTATCCGGCGAAAATCCTAGAAAAAGCAGTCAGTAGGTCACTGTCGTGCTTTTTGGAGGAGAATCATCTACTTGATAAAGATCAGTTTGGTTTTCTCCCAGGTCATGGGACCGAGACGGCTCTGGCCACTATGTTGGATAATCTGCGTATGCGAGCCGACAACGGGAACGCTACTGTTCTAGTGCTTCTCGATATGTCGGCCGCATTCAACACGGTGAACCATCCCATTTTGGTGGAAAGGCTTAAGAGGATAGGAGTTAAAGGTTGAGCATTGCAATGGCTTCAATCTTATCTAGTAGGAAGACAGCAGGTGGTAACATTAGCACCGTTCTCCTCGAGCAAATCCCGTCATCCATGTGATTAGTCCTATTATTTTTAATGTTTATCTGCAGACCCTGCTCCCCATTATAAAGTCTTCTGGAGTCTGCCTAGTTAATTATGCCGACGACACGCAATTGGCATTCTCCTTAGAAGGTGACCATGCATTATCTCTGGACATGTTCCAGCAATGCATGCGGCGGACGACTGACTGGCTCAGAAGAAACTCTTTGCAATTTACTAGTGGAAAGACTGAGGTGGGGTACTGCTCCTATGGTAGGATGCCTAGACAACGTCCATCTGAGTTTAGACTTACTCCAGAGGAGGAACCACTAACCCCGGCCAGTAAGGTACGTAATCTGGGGGTGCTGATTGATGACGATCTTCAAATGGAATCACAGGCAAATAAGACCGCCAGCGTATGCTTTGCCTTAATACGTATGTTACGTAAAATACTCCCTTCACTACCCAAAGAGTCACGTTCACTGGTGGTAAGAAGTACAGTGGGAAGCAGGCTGGACTATTGCAACTCACTGTATCTGGGGGCCCCACAATAAATTTTTCTGGGGTTGCTAAGAATCCAGTCTGCAGCAGCTAAACTGGCCCTTGGTAGGCAACGGAGCTCCGTCACAACTTTGGCTTTGAGAGAGCTACACTGGTTGCCTATAAGGGAAAGGGTTCATTTTAAGTCCCTTTGTCTGGTTTTTAGAGCGGTGCATGAGCTACGTCCTGTCCCTCTGCAGGAAAGGTTTACATGGTATCAACCCATAAGGCAGCTTCGCTCTTCTAGTGCCGGCCTACTGACGTTCCCTAGATTTTAACGGTCTAGGTTAGGAGGAAGGGCATTTAGCGTGGTTGGTGCCCGTCTGTGGAATGAACTCCCCCAGAGCCTTAGACAATTAAACTCCCTGCTAGAGTTTCGCAGGACCCTAAAAACCTGGCTCTATCCCAAGGCCTAAGCCCTGGCTCTTCTATCTCTCTGTTGTGACCTGCCTCCACTCTGGTAAACTTTTACTAGTCTGAAGCACCAGGATACCCGTAGGGTGACAGTATGCGCTATACAAGCTCTAAAATCAATCAATCAATCTTCCTGACCCCAACTCAGTGGTGCCCAGACCACCAGTTAGATTCCATCTCCACTCTCTTGTTTGATGAATCATTGAAGTATCTTCTATTCTAATGTATGTGACTAAATGCTCCTTATTACCTCTACTTCCATAGTACTAGTGCCACCCCACCCCTATTTTAGGAGTTCCGGTTCCTAGTATTGGTGTTTGATTGGTCCATTGGCCCCAGCAGACATTAAGACCAACTCAGTGTTGGTCTAAGTGTCTGGTGGTACCCAGTGTGAGGGTTTCTCAATCTCCAGGGCCAGTGCCTCTTGCGCCTACAGTCAGTGTCTTCTTTTCCCTTATGTTCTTCCTTTCCCTAGTCCCCCATGTCAGAGTCTAACTGGTACCAGTGTCTCCCTCACCCTCGTGCCATACTTTCTGTGGCGTATTTGTGTCCACTATATGTCTCCAAGGCCCGTTGTCAGTCACACAGTCCAGAATATTAGTGTATCCCTGGTGGCTGGTTTCTAATGCTTCCATAACCCCTTTGTCATTGTATGGCTAGGTACCTGTCCGAAGAAGGAGTACCTCTGCCCCCTCCCCCCCCATTGGTGTCCCAGTGTACCTGGTGTCCGTATTTCCATGTCTCCTTAATTCCAGTGTTTGAATTTCTCTTTCCCTGTGTCAGTGTATCTCTGGTCTAGTTGTACATTTCTCCCAACCGCAAAGCCAGTATCTGCCTAGTCCAGGTGTTAGCTGAGTTGCTGTTCCTATCCCTCTAGCCTGTATTTTCCTGTTTCACTGTAACTGTCTTCATATTTATTTATTTTTTATTTTACAGAGTTTTATATAGCGCGAACTTGACCTGATTTGGGTATCAGAGTGCTTTACATGAGCACCAGTTGCATTACATGAGGACACATTCATTTTTGTTCGGCACGGAGAGATTAAGTGATTTGCCTAGAATCACAGGATGTTCAGCGTCATTGCCGAGACCTCATTGCCGAGACTCGAACCCAGTTCCCCAGACTCAAGGTCGACCGCTGCCCTAGCCGTTAGGCCAACTCCTCTCTCATATCTCTATACAGCTTGTCCCTTTGCTTCAGTGTCTGTGGCTACTTGCCTCCGCAGTTGGTGTCTCCCAGTCCCCAGTGTTTTGCGTCCCTCGTATTGTCTATCCTTTCCCTATTTGTCAGGCTCTCCCCATTCCCCTAAACCGTGTCCTGGTCAGTGTGTCCCAGGTAGGTGTATCCATCTACCCCATTGCCTGTATTTTCCTTTCACAATATCAGTGTCCATCTTCTCCTGTGTCCATCCCTTCTGACATCGAGGGTCAATGTGTGGGTCAGTATCTCCCAGTGTTCAATGCCTGCCTGTCCACTGATATTAGTGCTTAATCAGGCCAGACAATGTCACCAAGAGCTGTGGCCCTTTCTTTGTTGAGAATGAAGTGAAAGACCTGCCTATGCAAGCAGGAGTTTGGATGAGGTAGCCCTGGGTGCCCGATGGCCAGTGGGCGTCTCTGCATGGACTGTACCATGATCTGAGAGGGTGAGCAACATTACACAGTCATGGATCACCAGGCAAGTGGGCCATCTGAGGCAGGGGCCCCAGCCTGCTGAATATCCAGTGGAGGGATGGGCAGTAGAAGGATGTGGATATTATGGGGATTAAGAGAAATTAAAGAAGGGTGTGGGGGGGGGGGGGTGAACGTTCAGGGCCACGTGGCTTGGGGTGATGTTCCCCTAATGGCTAATGGGAGTTCCAGAAAGCCTCTGCCATGATTTGGGATGATGGCAAGCATGGCACCAGCTGGAGACATTGTACAATCTGGTTGTCCAAGGCCGGGGAGCCCGCAGTCTGCTCGATGTCCAGGGGTAACAAGGAGAGGGGAGGTATGAGCCAGATTGGGTGTTAAGAGGGAACAGTATTGGCATGCAGAGACAGAGACTGTGTCTATGCTATCCTGGGACATCTGGCCTTTATGATTACTGGCCAACCCCACAGGTCACCTGCACTGGTTTCAGAGGGTGGGGACTGTGTGCAGGATGTTGTCCTGAGGATGGCGGGTCCTCCAAGGCAGTGCACATGCAACCTGCTCCATGACTCATGTCAGACGGCTGAAACACCAATAGAGGGGAGGGGAGGGGGGGGCTTAGTGAGCACATATCATTACCCAACACTCTTTATAAAGTAGCCATTTTGATCTTGAATTTTGCCCAGTTATTAGCCTGAGTTTGAACATGACGCATATTACAAATGTGGGACGTACACTCTAGGATACTCGTTCTGCTGTGGAAGCAGGATCTTTGGTGACTCTTTGGGAGGGCCTTTGAAACAGTTGTGTAGGGCTACAGAAAGGGCCGTGAAGCTTTGTAGACCCCATGTCACAGATCTCATGAGCCAAGCAGGTAATCTTTGGACTTCTTGTACAAATGAGAGTGGGATCACCCTCGGAAATCCTTGTGGTAATGTGGATCTTGCAGTGAGATCTGAATGATAGATCAACATATACTGGTAGTAACCTGTTTTAAATGTTGCACATTTATTATCTGAAGATTTTAAGTCTCACCGCAATTTTTTTTTCTTTGTTTCTTGAAGAACACCACTCTCCATTGCTCACCCTGAAACACTAGGCGCACTGGCTTTCTCCGCTGTTAATAATATAGTTTTGCCTGTAATGTTTTGCGTAAGAAAATATTACATTTCCATTACTTTGTTCATGGGTGGAGGATGTAATTATTTTACATAAATGGGAAAGGAATGGGATTCATCATAAAAAATTAAATCGTCACAGCTTTAAGAAATTATTTTCACGACACTCTGAGGGTTCAACGACCAGTTGCCCTAACTGCAAAGCTAAGAGCAGTTTGACCACTTTTAGTGCAATAGTTTCACAGAGACGACATCTTATGCAAGGGAGTACAGTTCCGTTTCCAAAATGGAGGCACTCCATAACTTTTGAGGGTTTTTCCACCCGAAGTCAAATAATGTTTTATTCAAACTGCTGTGCGTGCGCCTTAACCGATGACCAGCATTGGCTTCTTGGCTTTGCGAAGGCTCCATACGCTCACGCAGCCCGACTCTGGTCAGGCGAATTAGATTTATTTTGACAATTAGTTTCTTAAACTGATACATCTGAATTTTTCGTGTTTGATAGAAGGCCTGCTAAATTTTGCCTACCATTAACAATATGTGATAATACAAATATATATTGATAATAATAACCATTGCAATATAATATTAGGAACACTGACAACGCTGTGTACAATTTACAGAAGTTGTGTTTTTAAATACAATATACATATGATTCTAATTGAATATAACTTTAGCTCATAAATAAGTAACCCATTTTTTAATTAGTGGTTCCCTGAAATTATGTTCCTCCTTCATCAAGCAATTTGATTGATTGATTGTATCTACCCATGGTTCAGGCAATGTTCTTTCCAGCAGGCAAGTGTAGTTAGAATAGGTATAGAAAACCTGTTATATTTAATGCACAAAAGAGTAGCATATGATTCTTGCTGATGTAAAGAAAAGGTGCTAAGGTTTTAAAAGTACTGGAACCTGAAGACTGATTAAACAAAATATATATATATATAAAGGCTGGAAAGAAAAACAAGCATTGCCAAAGTAAACTATTGGTCCACTCGCTCCAGGGCTGAAGTGCCCTTCTCTCTCTTTAGAAGGACATGCAAGCTCGCACAATGGACATGCACATGCAATCTGGCACAATGTCATCACTCATAGTGCAAGAGAACAATGGCTGAAGTGGGATGAGCCACTGATGCATGTTATGGGGAGATTGCCAACTCACACGGTGCCAACATGTGTCACACAATATTGACTCCCCTCACACAGTCAACCAGGGAAGAGCGGATGTCACATGGTGGCAGTCAAGGTGAACTGGAAACCCCTACACTGAGAAGGTTTCCATCTCCTCTTTGGAGGCTCTAAGCAGCTGATGTCCATTAAAGGGTTGTGAAACACCTCAAGACATTGATGGCAGCATCTGCAAGCTTTTTTGGGGGGAGAGGGGTGAGGGCGTCGGCGAGGGTAGGGTAGTGGGACAGTTGGTAGCATCAAGCCCAACCCACTCCAAGGCCACTCCCCTTCTTCTCAAGGTGAAGTGTATTTTGAAGTTGAGAGGTCTGTGTATGCTGAGGTCATCAGAACTAAAATGTCAGTGACAACTGAACAGACCAATGGATGAATGGAAAAAGGGACTGGCCCAATGCCCCTTTATGTATGTATTTATATATGCATTTGAATATAGAAATGTTTAAATGTTTTGGTTACATGAGGCTGATGAGATATCCAAAACTGTCTCTAAGCCAGACCTAACAATGAGCAAGAGAGTTGTTCATGATTGAGCAGAATAAATATTTGTTGATTTGCTTTTGGTGAGCTTGCTTTTTTCCTTATAGTTTTTTAAAATCCTGAAATATTCACAGTATAACTTTAATCACAAAGGCTGTGAGGATATTGCCAACAATTACAAAGCAGACATAGCCTTGTCATACAAACCCTGAATTATATCATGCAAAGCATAAATCAGACACTCACTGTTAACCACTGAAACAACCTGTGTACACACATGACAGCTTAAGAGTAGAGGATTGGAAACAAAGGGTCTAATTCAGTGTTTGGCAGATGTGGTAATTTTCATCAGGTTGGCGGTGTAAGTTACTCCGTCAACCTGATGGACATCTCATCTGCAAAATGTAGAGATGTCCCCTGGTCTCACAGACATCTCTACATTAACAGGAATCACCGTCATGGTGCTTCCTGTTAATGTAGGAAATGTTTCACCGAAGGCCCAGTCAGCCATGATTGCCAGCCGGCAAACTTTTCAGAAGTTTTTTGTTTTTCAAAAACAAGCTCTCAAAGTGGAAGTTTTTTTTTACGAAAGACAAAGAAAATAATGAACCCCACACCCTGAGAGTTTTCCCCCAGGATGTGGGGCCCATTTTGGGGTTTTCCCTGCCCCTAATCACCAAGTTTTTTCTAGCGGTGACGGACTGTAAAAGTAGGCGTTACACCATCCAGCATGTATTGACCTACCCCCTTTGGCCCATACTCCATCATGCCGCCAAAGAAAGTATTCTGTTGACGGAGCAAACAGCGGCTCTGTTGGTAGAAAACTAGAGGCTCCCCTGTCTCTAAATGGGGCAGGTGGGCCACTGGCGTAACGAAAAGTGAGGGGGCCTCCCTGTAAGGTACTTTGGGGGGCCCCCTCCGCGCTCAATCAGGAGCTCTCCCAGCCAGAGTTCAGTGCTGAAGGGCCCCACCGCACCGTGTGGGCTGCGGGGGCCTGTGTTACACCCCTGAGGTGGACCGAGGATTTGGCCGTCAGGGTACTCAGTTGAGTTTACAATGGAGTCCCCTGTCTGCCCAACTCTAAGCTGGACCCGAAATGGTGGTCACTCGCCTATGAAGCAGGCAAGATTATCTGTACACAACACCTAATCTTCTGTTAAAAAGGGCATGCACACACAAAAACATGGCATATCGGAGCGTTATCTAATCTGGTTAAGTCACTTTGTTGGAGCGTTGTGTGGACTGTATGTATGTATATTTCTTTATTCGGTTTTACAAAATAGAAAACCATAAAAGTGTGGACTGTTAATGTGACCAGAATGGGGCCTCTCTTTCAAAACACCAGTACAAGCATAGTGTGGCATTTTGAAAGTGTGTGTATTATTTGGAAAGTGCAAATGTGTTCTTACAGGGCTATTGTGGCTAACTGGGCTACTGTGGCAACATATCTTAGGCAAGTGGAGTATTGTTGAAACTGGCTATTTGGGCACAATGGGTCATATTGAAAAATACTACTTTGGGCACTCTGGGACATTATGGCGATGTGTAAACAAGGAAAGAGGTATTTCAATTCTACAATGCTGCTGACATACGGTAACTTAGTAGGGCATATTAGGAAAGGCATTTCAGAGTATATAAAGTAGTACCCCTGTAGGACTCTTTTACATTCTCTTGCATACCTGTATGCACTGTCCCCTAAACATTTAACACGTTAATAAAAATGGGAACATTCAATGAATTTTCATATAGACTCATTACCAAAGGAACGGACTGTGCCCTCCTTACATTTGCACAAATTGGGACTTGTATGTTCCAAGGCCATTTTACTAAGGCATGTAAAAGTATTTAAATGAGTACTCTTTTATTACTACTTCCCACACTCATAAATGCTTTAATGAATCGCCCCACCCACCACAAAAAATGTAGTCATTACAAGGATACCATGGAAGTTGTTAATCAGAGCGTACAGGGAAGGCGTGAAAACTGGCACGATTGACCTGTTGTGACCTTGCGGAAACTGGCAATGTGAGCACACTATAGGAAACTTCTAATGTGGGCACAGTGCAGCCTTTTGGAAATTTGAAATATGGCCAAACGCGATCAAAATTGCAACGAGGATATATGCTTACTGGGCCAAAATAAAATCGGGCACTAGAAACGAGAAAGAAATTCAATCTTCAACCGAAGGCTGCGGGCTATATTTCATGTACCTGAATTATACATATAGTGCTTGTCGATAGGCACTGCAGTAAGTCTTCACAATGCTTCACTAAACACCAGTGAATGCGGTGGGTGTTTTGTGGTAGTGGTTCACGGTGTATTGATTGCAGCTGAGAGAGCGCAAACTGATCTAATTGTATGAGTGCATCACACTTACCTGTAGTAAGCACAAATCATGAGGAGAAATGCCATGAGTGCTAATAGAATCTGCAAATATATTCTAAATGTATAGCTAATGTAGAGATTTAAGTAGAAGTGGAACTAATACAGAAATGTGTGACACTATATGATTTTATTAGATGTGATTATTCTTGAATCTATGTCGTGTTTCTTTTAAAATGTAAGATGGTATGTGGTTAAACGCAGAATGTGGTAGGCCTCAGGGCCAGAGCTGGAGGGAAAGGGAAGGTGGTTCTTTTCACGACACAGATTGTATTAATGTTTGGTCATCGCATTAAATGGGCCATGATTTATAAAATGTTTACTGAATAATAGAATAAGAATATTAACATGCTTTAATTAATGAAGAAGTTGAATGCTATAATCATTATGAGAAATATTGTAGGCCTGAAATGTTTTAACTTTGTTTTACACGTACATGTCTGGGCCAAGAAATGTTGCAGGCCTTTTTAGAAGTCTATGAGAGTTGGGTTCTTGGCTGCAGATATCTGTCTGCAAGAGGAAAGGGGGGATCCAATTATAAATGAATGAATAGAGGTCTGTTCAGTAGACGGCCCAGACATGGAGGAGGGTTCCGGAATGTTTAAGGGGTATCAGCGGGCCGGAGAAGAGTCTGAGAAGCAAGGTCAACTCTAACGTATGAGGCCCAATACAAAGCATCATGGAAAAAGCCAGAAGCTACACCACGTGAGGGGCGTCTCGCAAGGGGCGTCTCAAATGTTGTTGACTGTTTTGTATTAGGGACAGCACCCCTGGGGGGAGTTAGAGCAGATACCTGAGGACCCTTTAGAGAGCGGATGGGTAGGCAGAGAGGGGTCATGACTGGAGAATTATAGGTTTTCACCAAGAGACTTAGAGTGAGTGACTTCCTTGGGGGTCATTCACTGCTGACACCTTTGTTAGGTTGGGGCTTGGTTAAGTAGGGATACCATCTAGAGCAGGGTAGGGACAGCCTAACCTTTGCGTTTTTCCTCCACCTTAAATGAAGGAGAGATATGCGTCAATGCTGATAGCATTATTATTCTTAGAACTTGTGTTAGTGATTTCCGTTGCTCGTCTGAGGGCTTTCCGAGAGCACATGTATGTAATTGGACCTGTGTATCTCGTGAATCTCATTCTGAGATGCCTGTATTTGCAGCTCATTATATCTTTACAATAAACTTTTGAAAGCTAGAAGTTGTTTGTGATCTTTGGGAGCAGAGTCCTTTATTGGGTGAACTAACTTGCAGAGAGGTGCACTTTCTTTCCTCACAGACAGGCAACAAAGGTTCAGTCGACCAGATCGAGGTTTAGATCAATAGATATAAGGTATCGATCAAAATCTCGCCCTTTCAGTTGGTAGCTATAGAGGATGGTTGCCTTCTTGAGGACGGTGACCTAGGCCAGGTTAGCTTACCCCAAGGCCCCTAGAGATCGATGATCGGAAGAACAGCCCGCTGAAGAAGATCCGGATGACGTGAGACAGAAAAGGCAGCAGTATCGGTCGAGAGTGAGTATAAAGGGTTATGCGTGTTAGATTGCGGTGTTCTGTATTGTATCTATGTTGTAATGTCTGGCGGAGTTGAATGTCTGTAGAGTGACTGTGGAACAGGTTGTGAGCGCGCGCAACCGGTGGAAATCTTAAGTTCAAGGAGAGCTTAAGTGGTTCGGGTGTATCGGACACCCAGAGTAATTGTCAACTAGTGTGAAGGGGGTCATGAGGTACCATTGATCACCCGAAAGACCGAGATAGGGGGAACGTAAGAGTGAGTGCGTGAGTAACGGACGCTGGTCGGAAGTTACTGTGTGTGTAAGCAACCTATCAGAGAGACGATAGACATTTCGTCAGTTGTGTTGACAATTACAGATAGACTGTGGACGTACAGTCGAGAGAAGTGACCGCTTGGTCGGAAGTAGTCATTTTTCGGTGTATGAATGGGACGCATGCATAACCGGGAGACGAGTTGAGAAAGGAGGGGTGCTGCTGCGAAGCGGAGAAAAGTGACGTCAGAAAGTGTCGCGACGTGATTGGCCGACCGGAGAAAGACCGCGCTGTGATAGGCCAGCTAGCAAAGACGTCAGACAGGGTCGCGACGTGATTGGCCGACCGGAGAAAGACCGCGCTGCGATAGGCCAAGCTAGAAAAGCCGCGACAGGATTGGTGGATTGTCATCAGGAAGTAAACAGAGTAGCGAGGCTGGATATTGTGCGCATAATTATGAAGTGTTTTAAATGGCTGAAAGCGGTGTTTAAAAAAGAGAAGCGGGGATCGTATGAAGGGGAAGAAGCCCCGCCGGAGGGTACGCCAGCTCGTTATATGGCAGTGAATGTTGGGCTGCATACGATCCTTTGGATATCAGAGTGGAGTAAGATTACTGAAGGAAATGAGGAACTGACGTTCCCGAAGTACGGGACGTTCAGATTAGAGGTGTTACATCGATTAAAATCAGTCATGACCTCAATGAGACCCTTGCCTAGACCGACCCAGTTTGAAGCCCTTGAAGCATGGATTAGGGCAGCGCATGAAAAGAATATGAACAGACGACAAGAAAGGGTGAAACGATCGGTAAGGGCAGTGCAGGATGCCAGGTGGGATGCGGATGCTAAAAGATGGAGAGTGCATAACCTGGAAGTAAATAAACTGTACCCAGTGTTAGAGGTGCCCGTAAATAAAAGTCCCCTAGAAGAAGATGATGAGAGCGAAACAGAGGACAGCCTGATAAACAGATTATTGACAGACAGGCCACCCCCGTATAATAGAGCAGGGGGAGAGGTCGAGCATACTGAAGGAGAAAAGGGGGGCAATGCAGGAGAGCATAGACCGCTTCCCAGTTCAGAGTGGGATCCTGAGCCAAAGAAAGAGCTGTCTCAGCCTAGTCAGGTGCAACAGGTGGTCGGTAGGTTTGTGGTACAAAGAGCGCCGGAAACGGAAAGCGCCACATCCTACCCATTACCAGATGCACTACAGGTACCTGTTACCATAGGTCCTATAATATCGATATATGACCAAGAGAGAGCAAGAGGGGAAGAACGAGTACGGAAAGACAGAGAAAGAGCAGAGAAGGCAAGGAGGAACGATACGATTAATTCCCCAAGTCAGATGCCGATACCCAGAGAGTGGAGCACCCCGATGCACACAGCAGGGGACCCAGGAGGAGATCCTGGGGGCCCTAGATGGCCAATGGATCTGAGGGGATCTGGACGAAAATCCTTTCAAGAGCTAAATGAGTACATGAAGCAGTGGGATGAGGCAGTGAAGGCTCAAAAGTGCATCATAGCTGCGGAAGCTGAGAGGGAAAGTCAGGACAGCCGAGCACGGACTCACTGCGGGGCTGGGGAGAGTAGCCCGGAGTGGGACTGTAGAGAGAGAGATAGTAGGGGAGTCACCCATTGGGCCCGGAGTGGAGGTAGAACAGACCTGGAAAACGGGGGCTCCGGGAATGGGAGGGTGGCGCGCCCAATACTCAGTGAAGAGGAGAGGAGAGCGCAAGAGTACAGAAACAGCTTTAAGTGTCCACACTGTGTGCCCGGCACCAGAGAACTGAATGGGAGTTGTGAGAGGTCGCACCATAGTCCCTGTGATGACGGGAATGAGCGCAGCCCAGGGAATATGGGGAACCAGGAAGGATCGTATCGGATACTGAGCGATACTAGGCAAAGGGAGAGTAGCGACCAGAGGGAAAATAACAGAGAGGCGCACGGTGAAAGGAGAGAAGAAGAAGAGAGTGGGCAGAGAAAGAGTGGGGGTAACAGGCCCGTGTTCCATCACCTTCCAAGATCGGATGGCCGAGCATGGGACCTGGAGAGATGGGAGCAAGGGAGGGCACCCATTAACTCTCCCGAGCCCAAACGTAGAGCTCGAAGTTGGGATGGTAGGGAGACCAGTGAGCCCCCTTCGAAAGACATATTGCGAGCTGAGATAAAAGCCAAGAGACTCGATGTCGCCAGTTTAAGGTCAGACCTGGATGACATGGTAGATGGTACCCTGCCTTTAGAAAGAATGGAAATGTATGAACAGGATGAAATACTGTATATGGCAAAGGACATTACTCGAAAAGCGAGAGCAGTCCATGAGAAGTTAGTCGAACTAGCAGGCAAATATATGGTGGACTTGTCAAGAACCAAAGCATTACAGGGTAACCACAGGCTACATTATACAGATCGAGACCTAGATGAGAGGAGAACGATTGGGCTGAAAACACACATAAGGGAACTGATCGCTGGAATAAGGACATGGAGGGCACTAGATAAGTGGGAAGAGAGGTGGTCCAAGAAAGGGACCGGCAGGAGAAGCACGCTTGGTATGACACCAGGACAGCAGGGAATAGAAGCTTACCCTTTGCGTGAAGTTGCAAATGGGAACTATGTACATGTCCCTTGGAGTAGGGGAGATTTAGCTGCTTTTACCACCTCTTTCCCCAAACTACGGGAAAACCCAGTGGAGTGGTACAAGCAAGTGGAGAGATTTGTAAAAATCTCAAAGGTCCTATGGATAGATTTGAACACGCTGTTTGACATTGTAGTACCAGGCGATCTGTGGACAGCATGCAAGGTTAGCGCTGAGTGGCCCACAACGGAGCCAGAGAGAGATGCTAAGACTAATGGGCCGTCCGAGATTGTGATGGCAAAATTCGAGAGAGTGATGACTTGGCTGAAAGAGAAAGTGCCAATGCAAGACATAGATTGGGTCAGAATAGACCGAACAAGACAGGAACCCAAAGAGACAGTTCACGAATATTACGAGAGATTGCTGAAGGCGTTTAAACAGTATAGCGGCTTGGATGTAATGGATCCAAGAGATATAGGGCAATTTGTGTCCAAATTCGTCCTGGGACTGAGACCGGATATTAGTTTAATGATTCAGCAACACTCGATTTGTTGGCAAACTAAACCCCTAGATGAAATACTGAGATATGCCAGGTACTGCTGTGATGAGATAGACTCCAAGGCTAAGAAACTAAAAGAAAAGTTGATGGTGGTACAGATGCAGGCAGCAGGGAAGGGGGGACAACAGCAACAGCAGCAAGGAACAGGTACAGGAGGAAAGAAGCAGTACAGTCAGAACAAGGGCAATGAAGAGAGTTCCACCTTTAGACCCAGAATAGATATAGCTGCCTTGAAGAAAACGACTAGGTGCCACCAGTGTAACGAGGTGGGGCATTGGAAACGCGAGTGTCCCTACAATGTAGAGATAGGAGAGCAAGAGATAGAGGAGGAAGAGGTCCAGAGCGCGCCTACAAGAGGGGGAACGCCATACCAAGGAAAGGTGCTCAAAGGGGGGGGGGCTCCTCCCCGAGCCCAGTTCCCGCAGCCTCCTCGAGTAGGGACTGTGGGTAAGACCTATAGACAAATGCCCCTGTTTGTGGAAGGTGAAGAGTGCTATTATGTGGACCCATTAACCGGACAGAGAGTGGAAAGAGAAGACTGCACCCTCGGGGCAGCCTTGGAGGTGGACCAGAGGGGACCCTATGTCGAAGCAGAAGTAGCAGGGTGCCCTACGACATTTCTGGTGGACACAGGAGCCACTAGATCCACGATCAGATCAGCTGCAGTTCCAGACCTGCCCATGTCTGGAGAGACCATACAAGTGGTAGGGGTCGCAAACCGGAGAATAACCAGCCAATTGACAGAACCGGTACAGGTGAAAATAGGGAAGTACAGCGATGAGCACCAGTTTGTGGTTTGCGATTCAAGTCCTGTGTGTCTGCTAGGAAGAGACCTGTTGTGTAAATTGAATTGTACTATATACTGTACACCTCAGGGAGTGGAGGTATTGACCAATGATGATGACGCAGATTTCAAAGTTGCAAACTCAAGAATATGTGTGGAGCTGTACCCTACTTTGACAGTAGATGAGCTCCCCTGGGACTTGAGGGAGACAGTGGCACCAGAAGTATGGGATTTCACTGGGGAAGAGATAGGTTTGGTCAAAGGGGTGGACCCAGTGAAAATTGTAGTGAAACCACATGCTGAGTTCCCAAGAACACCCCAATATAAATTGACTCCAGAAACGATTGCAGGCATAAAACCCGTGATCGAGTCCATGATTAAACAGGGAATACTGAAAGAAATCGTGGGTAGTCCATGCAACTCCCCGATTATGGGTCTGCAGAAACCAAATGGGAAATTTCGGATAGTACAGGACCTTCGAAAGATTAATAACATAGTCGTTTCGTGTTGTCCAGTGGTACCGAATCCATCAGTGATACTGTTTCAGATTCCATTCCAAGCTGAGTGGTTCACTGTGATCGATCTTTGTCAGGCTTTCTTTTCGATCCCTCTGGACGAAGAAAGCCATTTTCTTTTCGCATTTAAGCTGGAAAATCGCGTCCTAACATGGTGTCGTATCCCTCAGGGGTATACAGAGAGCCCATCGATCTTTAACCAACTTTTGAAGAAAAATCTTGAAAGTCTAGTGCTGCCCCAGAAGTCAGTTCTGGTCCAGTACATAGACGACCTCCTTGTGGCGTCAGAAACAGAAGAAGCTTGCAGGGAAGACTCCATTGCTTTGTTAAATCACCTAGCTGCCAATGGGCACAAGGTGTCCCCGGGAAAATTGCAGTACTGCCTGACAGAAGTGCAGTACTTGGGACACAGAATAGAGAAAGGCAAACGAAAGGTGTCACCAGACAGGATAGAGGCGATCATGAAAATGAATGCGCCTAAGACACAGAGAGAGGTCAGGATGTTCCTAGGGATGGTGGGTTATTGCCGACAGTGGATCGTGAACTTTTCACTGAAAGCAAAGCCCTTGCAAAAACTGACGCACAAAGAGGTGAGCGATCCGGTACCATGGGACAAAGACTGTTTGATGGCATTCTTACAGCTGCGAGAGGACCTGTGTCGTGCTCCGGCATTGGGAATGCCTGATTACAATAAACAATTTTTTCTTTACTGTTGTGAGAGAGAAGGTTGTGCGTTGTCTGTGTTGGTCCAAATCCATGGGAATGCCCGTAGACCAGTTGCTTATTTCTCGGCTACTTTAGACCCAGTAGCCGCAGCGTTGCCCGGATGTCTCAAATCCGTTGCTGCAACGGGTGTCAGCATTGAAAGATGTGAAAATATCGTCATGGGGCACCCGTTAGAGGTGTGCGTGCCCCATTCTGTTGAACTGTTGATGACCAGGACCAAAACACAGCATCTGACCAACAGCAGGCTCACGCGCTATGAGCAAGTTATTCTTGCTGCAGAGAATGTGACCCTCAAAAGATGCTCTGTTTTGAACCCTGCCACCTTGATGCCACTTCCAAATGATATTGAGGATGATGATGAATGTACAGACCATGACTGTCTCGATGTGACTGAACTATGCACCAAACCCAGACCCGACATCGTAGATGAGCCACTGACCGACCCAGACGAAATTTTCTTTGTCGATGGCTCATGTGTAAGAGACGAAGTTGGGCAGTTGAGAGCAGCTTATGCTGTTTGTACAATTACTGGAGTTGTGGAAGCTGGGTGCCTGGAAGGAGTACACTCCGCTCAGGTAGCCGAGATTATTGCCCTGACACGTGCTTGCTTGGCAAGCAATCAAATTCGAGTCACCATATACACCGACAGCCAATATGGGTATGGGGTAGTTCATGATTACGGGCAGTTATGGTCTCAAAGAGGGTTCATGACCTCTTCAGGCTCTCCCATTCGCAATGGAGAGTTTGTGCGCCTGTTGTTAGAGGCGTTGCAATGCCCAGCAAGTATCGCAGTTGTAAAGTGCACCGCACATACCAGAAATGAGGACTTCGTTTCGAAAGGCAATAGATATGCAGATGAAGTTGCGCGGTATTGCGCGGAGCAAGGGTACTCTTTCACAGAGGTGGAAGTGGGCGGAATAAATGTAAGAACTGAATTAGCCATGATACTGGAAACTGTTGATACTTGGGATGAACTGTCAAACATGCAAGAAAATGCTCCTGATTCTGAAAAAGAAACATGGGAAAAGGCAGGATGTGTAATGGGTGAGTCCCAATTTTGGGTCTCAGCAGACGGCAGAGCAGTGTTGCCCAATGAGATGGTGAGTCCAATGGCTAGACTCATACATGGTCCCGTACACTTAGGAAGAGATGCTATGCTGAGAGTGTTTAGACAAACTTGGTACAATCCTAAGTTTAGAATAGCAGCAGAAGCAGTGTGCCAGCGTTGTGTGACCTGCCAGCAGCTGAACGTAGGAAAAAGAACACCAGTTGCACTGAGTCACATAGGAAGGTCTGGAGGTCCATTCAATCGAATGCAGATAGATTTCATTGAAATGCCAAGGTGCAACCGCCTCCGCTATGTCCTGGTGGTTGTTTGTGTGTTCTCCAGATGGGTTGAGGCATACCCTACACGTAGGTGCGACACCCTCACAGTGGCCAAGTTACTGCTTAGAGAACTCATTCCTCGCTTCGGGGTGCCGGCCTTTTTGGAATCAGATAGGGGAACACATTTTAACAGCGAGCTTGTGAAGATGATTTGTGTAGCACTAAACATAGATCAAAAGTTGCATTGCAGTTACCGACCAGAAGCCTCAGGAATTGTGGAGCAGATCAATGGCACTATCAAGGCCAGAATAGCCAAAGTTTGTTCCTCAACGACCCTGAGTTGGCCTGATGCCCTGCCATTGGTTCTCATGAGCCTTCGTAGTACCCCAGACAGAAGAACGGGGTTATCACCACATGAGGTGTTAATGGGGAGAGCAATGAGGCTGCCATCTGTCCCAGCTACTGCACTGTTAAATATCACAGATGATATGATCCTGGACTATTGTAAGGGGCTGTCTGACGCCATTCGTTCTGTGTCCCTTCAGGTGCAGGCTGCCGAGGTTCCAGCGTGCCAGGGCCCGTGCCATGACCTGTACCCTGGGGACTGGGTCCTGGTGAAAAAACACGTGAGAAGAAGCTGTCTGGATGTTCGTTGGCGTGGGCCCTTCCAGATCATCCTGATCACGAACACAGCTGTGAAGGTGGGAGGCCTGCCCAATTGGATCCACGCGTCACATACGCGAAGGGTTCCAGCACCTCTGGAAGAAACAGCTCCTCTCTCGGATAGACGTCCAGCAGAGGACCGAGAAGCCATAGAGGGGGCTAGCCAAGCTGTGGAGGTGCCAGCGGAAGCAGGGGACGAGTCTGACCAAGCTGAGGACGGTCAGTACAACAGCGAAACAGAAGACGCTACAGAAGGAGAAAGTAGCTGGGAGTACGAGTCAGACACTGACAGGTCTGAGAGAGAGCGAGAACAGACAAGAAGGAGAAGGAGTAGAAGGGCACGTGGAGAAGCTAATTGGCCGCAAAGAAGGAGTTCTAGCCTGAGGTCAACTCCAGAAGTAACCCTTCCTCCGATATCAGAAGACTCAGACCCAGAAGAAGGTGCTCAGGGCGCTGAAGCACCCGACCGAAGAAGGTCAAGAAGAGTGCGTGTGCCTAACAGAAGATACTCCACACCTGAGTGGACATATCTGGCGTCAAATGTCTGTGAAACCGGAGACAGGGAGGATCCGAGCGGTGGTGGTGTCCAGTTCTGAGCCCATTATCACCGTGGAAATACGACTGTTGGTACCCGGTGTCGAACAAGAAGGGTCACTAACATTCATGCTCCCCAGACCTCCCCGCCTCAGCAAGTTAAAACACATGTTTCTTACAGAATTGCAATTCCCCGACTTTGGTACAACGATAACAGCACATGAAGAGCACAATCTTCGTTTGGAAATATTGAACTATGCTATTGAAGCTGCAACCACAAACCTGATAGTAGACTGTTAAAGGACTTTGTAAATAAAACAAGCAGAAAAAGAAGATTACCTAGCGCCCAGGAAGCAGAGAATATTAGGGAACTTCCCTTGAGTTGATGGAGAAGGGCTAGGGTTGTCTTTTTGAACTGTTAAAGGACTTTTGCGAAGAAGGTTGTCAGCTTCCAGTTGTGTGGATTCTAAAGACAAAAGGATTAAAAAGAGACTGTAAAGGAACGAGAGGAAAAGAACTTTTTGCTAAGATAAGAGAGAGCCATATTGTCTGACGAAATGGAGGCCGGCACCCAGAACCGCAGAGCTAAATGTATAATAGGTACACTAATAGTAGGAGTGATAATATTAATAGCTTTAGTGGTAACAATTTCTTATGTAAAGGGACATGAGGAAGAGGTAAAGGTAACTGATGTGAAATCTGTAGAAACGCTTACACCCACTGTTGCTGGTGAAAAGGGGGAAAACACTCAAGAGAAAGCGTTATTAGCTGCAGAAGCCCGCAGGTTACACGTAGATGAGTCCCAAGGAGACTTTAGGTCAAATGCTTATGCTAAACTCTTATATGAATACGTGGATGCCATGGAGGTTAAGGATTGCTATGTCTGCATGCAGTTGCCGGCATCTGTAGATGAAGGAATTCGATATCATCACCTCCCGCTGACATATGGCATTACATGTAGCTTATTGCTTAGTATATTTTATGAGAGAGATAGTTTCGAATACTATTTCTCCAATTATGATTCAGTGTTGCCAGAAGTCCCAAATTATAAGCAGACGAACAAATGGGACTACTGGAAGAGTGAAGACAGATTGGCCAAGTTCTTCATTCCTTGGATTACCTTAGATACTTCACATGCCCGTAGAAATAACCTGACATGCAAGGTGTCAGAAGTCGAGAAGAAGTTCATAGGGCAGGTGGATGATCGTTACAGAAGACAAAAGATTTTGAAAAAATCAGGACAATGGAAAACAGATTGGACCGAGGAAGAGAAGGCACACAAGAGAAAGGGTAGTAGTGGTCCAATAGCTTTAGATAAGACGCAGAGAGGAAAGCTATGTCTTCACCGAGCCAAAACGTATTATGAAAATGTATACGTTGGAGAAGTAGACTGTGAACATGCTTTCAATATAGAGTACTATACTAAAGATTTCCTGAAAGGAATGCAAGTGATTCCAAATGTGTATTTTGTATGTGGAAGAAATGCCTACGTGAGACTACCTGACAACTGGTATGGATCATGTTACTTGGCAATTGTCTTCCCCAAAATATATCATGCACAAGACTTAGTGATCATAGAGGGCAAGACATCTTCGAGGGGAAGGAGAGATGTAGGCGATGCAGAAATGGTTGGAGATGTCTTTGGAGCTATGTTCCCTCTTTTGGGTTTAATCCTTAATGATGTTAAAATTAGACGACTGGCAACAGTTGTCGACAGGTTGTCTGCCAGCACTGCTCAGTCCTTAATGCTGGTAGAAGGAGAGATGCAATCGATAAGGGCTATGGTTCTTCAGAACCGTCTTGCATTAGATGTCCTACTAGCAAAAGAGGGCGGAGTCTGTAAGGCTTTGAAGGTCCAGGAATGTTGCACTTACATTCCAGACAATTCGAAGCCCCTTGAGAAAGTTATTAGGAACATAACTAATATTCACAAGGAGATCGAAGACTTGAGTAGAGAAAATGTCTGGGAAAAGGTGGGCCACGGAATGAGTACAGTTGGAGGGTGGTTTTCCACCTTAGGCAAAAGCTTTGTTTGGTACATACTAAAACCTATCATCATAATATTGATCTGTGGGATTATATTGTGGGGATTGGTGAGGGTATTCAAATGGTACAGAGCAAGAAGGTCAGAAAGGGCCCAAAGAGAACAGCTGCGGAGATTGGCTGCCATACAAGATAATCAGTACAGGAGTCTGAGGGCTCTGGAAGCGCAGAGAATGCTACCAATAACTTCAGTTTAAATGTTAGTGATGACCCCGAGAGGTCATCAAAGGGGGGAACTGAGAGAGCGCAAACTGATCTAATTGTATGAGTGCATCACACTTACCTGTAGTAAGCACAAATCATGAGGAGAAATGCCATGAGTGCTAATAGAATCTGCAAATATATTCTAAATGTATAGCTAATGTAGAGATTTAAGTAGAAGTGGAACTAATACAGAAATGTGTGACACTATATGATTTTATTAGATGTGATTATTCTTGAATCTATGTCGTGTTTCTTTTAAAATGTAAGATGGTATGTGGTTAAACGCAGAATGTGGTAGGCCTCAGGGCCAGAGCTGGAGGGAAAGGGAAGGTGGTTCTTTTCACGACACAGATTGTATTAATGTTTGGTCATCGCATTAAATGGGCCATGATTTATAAAATGTTTACTGAATAATAGAATAAGAATATTAACATGCTTTAATTAATGAAGAAGTTGAATGCTATAATCATTATGAGAAATATTGTAGGCCTGAAATGTTTTAACTTTGTTTTACACGTACATGTCTGGGCCAAGAAATGTTGCAGGCCTTTTTAGAAGTCTATGAGAGTTGGGTTCTTGGCTGCAGATATCTGTCTGCAAGAGGAAAGGGGGGATCCAATTATAAATGAATGAATAGAGGTCTGTTCAGTAGACGGCCCAGACATGGAGGAGGGTTCCGGAATGTTTAAGGGGTATCAGCGGGCCGGAGAAGAGTCTGAGAAGCAAGGTCAACTCTAACGTATGAGGCCCAATACAAAGCATCATGGAAAAAGCCAGAAGCTACACCACGTGAGGGGCGTCTCGCAAGGGGCGTCTCAAATGTTGTTGACTGTTTTGTATTAGGGACAGCACCCCTGGGGGGAGTTAGAGCAGATACCTGAGGACCCTTTAGAGAGCGGATGGGTAGGCAGAGAGGGGTCATGACTGGAGAATTATAGGTTTTCACCAAGAGACTTAGAGTGAGTGACTTCCTTGGGGGTCATTCACTGCTGACACCTTTGTTAGGTTGGGGCTTGGTTAAGTAGGGATACCATCTAGAGCAGGGTAGGGACAGCCTAACCTTTGCGTTTTTCCTCCACCTTAAATGAAGGAGAGATATGCGTCAATGCTGATAGCATTATTATTCTTAGAACTTGTGTTAGTGATTTCCGTTGCTCGTCTGAGGGCTTTCCGAGAGCACATGTATGTAATTGGACCTGTGTATCTCGTGAATCTCATTCTGAGATGCCTGTATTTGCAGCTCATTATATCTTTACAATAAACTTTTGAAAGCTAGAAGTTGTTTGTGATCTTTGGGAGCAGAGTCCTTTATTGGGTGAACTAACTTGCAGAGAGGTGCACTTTCTTTCCTCACAGACAGGCAACAAAGGTTCAGTCGACCAGATCGAGGTTTAGATCAATAGATATAAGGTATCGATCAAAATCTCGCCCTTTCACAGCCCTGGACGGAGTGTTCTCTGCCCCTCCACTTAACACTCGTTTGTATCTGAGTTCTACACACAATGTACTGTCCTTGCTCTTTGCACCGTAACGCTGGCCTCTGTTCATCTGGAGTTTTTTTACATGGAATGTTTTCTTGGGTGTTGAGATAATTCTGCAAGTAATAAAACATCCGTTCGTTTGAATGGACCAGCCAACACATAACAGTTGGTTCATATCTTAATAGCAATATGTAAATTAGGTAGAGTCGCAGATTTAGTAGCATGAGCTGGTGCTAATTAACAGTGACTTCCTGAATAACAGGCATCTATATAATAGTTGAATATTTCATTAAATAAAGTCACCTTACCCACTAGAAAAGGATGACTTCCATCTACGTCATTAAGAAATCAACTTTCTGTTTTTGTCGGCCATTTCCACCTTTTTACACAATTTTTTATGCCAACTGATAGCTTTTATCGACCAAAAACGTAGTTCAAATAAGGATTTTATCATGAATAGAGCATCTTAAAGTATTTCTTAATTTAGTTACCGGTTACATGAAACATACGCATAAGGACTTGACTTATTCAGTTTTTGACAGTTTCACATTTCAAAAGAAGATGCTGGTACAACTCTTTCTCGGTTGTGCGCTTCCAAAGTAAATTTAATTCCAATCGTTGTAAATGATGCTTCTTTTATAGAGAAGGATATTGTTCGCTTTTAGGCACATCCTTGTCACATTATCAATAACTGTTAGGAGTTCTTTCCATTGTTCAGAATCAGTGCTTATGATCAGCCCATTGGACCAATCCCGTAGACATTTCTAAAATGGTTCCATTGGAGATGAAGACTTCTGTTCAGTCTAGCAGAATAGTTTCAAGTTCAAGTGATCAAGTTTTCGAAACACCCTACAATGTGGGCTTTCTTTGAAGTGACTGTCCGGTCTAATACCGGGTCTTGTCCAAAATGCTCCAGAGATCTGAACCTACACCTTATGAGGTCAAGTAACGAAAAAAACGTTAAGTCTCTGTTGGATTCTACATGGTAGCTTGAGTTGCGCATGTCTCTTATAATATTCCTAGTAGACCAATCCCAGGTGTCTCTGGTACTGTGTGAAAGGCATACGCAATATTCCAAGTTTCTGGCCTTTCGGCACAATATGAAGCATCAACATTGCACTAAAATCGAAAGATTGTTAGGCGTAAGTTGAGTAACTTTATCAATTCTTAAGTAAGTAAAGTCTTGTATTTTCCAGAAATATTTCATGCAGAATATCTGGATCACTTGAGAGGTAGGGAGGGGTGTGTGCATGAGGATGTGTCATTGGAAACTGATGAAAGCATAGATCCCAAACATCTTTTACCGAAAGTAAGTTAAATATATCACCTCCAGCAGTTCAGTGTGAGTAACGTGTGCGCCCCAGTAGTGTTATCTCCAGTATGATGTCCGTTGAGTAGCAGGGGTTGTACTGGGACCCATGTCAGACCTAGAATTGAGAATTCAGCATAGGTTGGAAGTTACAGAGGTTGCTTTTTCTTAGTTAAGATAGTTACACAACTAGGGTTCCAGGGGGTGAAAAAGAGGCTGAGGACTAGAGACATGAAATATGATATGCTTTTCCCGGCCCGGCTACGTGTGGTGTACAATGAACGAACATTTTTCTTTGATCATCCAGGGGCGGCAAGTGACTGGCTGGACACGCTGCCTCCGGGACCAGATCATTCTGCACACTCTGGACACTCCGGTGGAGCGGGGGGCGGCCCGGTGGAGCAGGAATAGGGGGCGGAATCGGCTCCCGGTCCGTCGTATTGACTTTCGGCTGTGGTCTGGTGTTATACCACTATTGCTTGCTAATGTGCTATCTTATTGGGGTGTGAGCGAGGGGGTGGGTGAGTCTTCCTCCTCTGGGGTTCTTCTCGTAGAATAGTTGTATGTTAGGGTGACAGGCACACTGCAAGTTGGGGTGGCTTTTGAGTCTTACGCAGGGGTGCGGGGTGGGGGGTGTGTTGCACGGGGTCTCTTGGGGGGTTGGGGGGTTGTGGTTTACGTTTCACTGTTTTCTTCAAGGCATAGTATCGATGAGCTCCTGCTGTATAGTGTCGCATCGGGTGTGGGGTGGGGATGGGGTTGATCTTTGGGATGGGGGTAGGAGACTTAAGTTACTGTGTTGTAACGTTAATGGGTTGGGGGATAGGATCAAGCGGGGCGTGGTGTTGCAGTTGTTGCGACGTTTGTCCCCTGATGTGGTTTTGCTTCAGGAGACGCACTTGCTTGGCAATACGTGCCATGCCATGACTAGGCATGGCTATCATCTCATGGCGCACTCAGGTTTCACTTCTGGCTCCAGGGGGGTGGGCATTTTGGTTCGGAACTCCCTCCCTCTTGCTGTTGACGACATCATCCTTGATGATAGGGGACGGTACGCCGCCATTGTGGGGCGCTGGGAGGGGAGGGTTATTACCCTGCTCTCCGTATATGTACCGCCGGGTCTCCAGACTACTACTTATGCGGATCTGGGAAGAGTGATCTTGGGAGTCCCCGAGGGTCTGCTTGTAGTGGGCGGGGATTTCAACTCTGTAGTGTCGGGGATGTGTGATCGCTACCCCCCCCCCGTGAAATTGCGAAGTCACAATCCTGGTTGGGGGACTTCCTGGAGGCTCTAGGGCTCACCGACTGCTGGCGCCTGCTTCATCCTGGACGCTTGCAGTATACCTTCCACTCTGGGGCCCACGGCAGTCTTTCGAGACTTGACTATGTGCTGATGCACTCCTCCCAGGCCTCCTTCATAATGGAGGTGAAGCATCTAGCTAGGGGTATCTCGGACCATTCCCCACTTTGGTTGGTAGTGGACGCTCACTTGGGGTCGGAGGGTAGAGTGGCCCCGATAAACCCCTGGTATCTCCGCGATCCCAAGGTCAGGGCGGAACTCATTAAAACGATTGACCAATACTTTGCTGAAAACGTGGGTTCTGTGTCCTCCTCTGTCACGTTGTGGGAAGCGTATAAAACTGTTATTCGGGGCCAGGCCCTCTCCTTGATTGGCGATGTTAAGAGATGTAGGCGGGAGGAGGTTGTCCGACTTGAGCATGATATTACTGTTCTTGAGGGGGAGTTGGAGTCCGTGGTCACCCCGGAGAGGCTGCACCTTTTGGGTCTAAAACAACTCGAGTACAGGGCGATGGTGACAGATGCGGCGAAGGAGATGAGCAGAGAACAGCAGGGACGTTTGTATGATGTGGGGGATAAGGCGGGGAAATTGCTCGCTTGGCTGCATAAGAGAGAATGTGCGAGTCGAGTGGTCCCTGTGATTGTGGATGTGAATGACGTGAGTATCACCGACCCTGCTGATATTGTTGAATGTTTCGCTGACTATTTCAGGGAAGCGTACTCCCCTGTATCTGACAGACCTGAGCAGGACTCCCACTTGCTCCTGCGCGATATCTCGCTGCCACGTTTGTCCGACCCTGATAGAGATCTCCTAGAGGCTCTGCCTACAGTTGATGAGGTCGCGACCGCCATCCGCTCGGTGCGCTCGGGGAAGGCCTCGGGCCCTAATGGACTCCCTATAGAGCTTTACAAGCTCCGTCCAGATGTGATAGCACCATATCTGCGGTCGATGTTTTTAGAATCACTGGAGGTAGGCTCCCTCCCTCCTGATCAACGATTGGCTTCCATAGTGGTGATTCACAAGGACGGCAAGCCACGTGACCGCTGCACCTCCTTTAGGCCCATATCATTGATTAACGCTGAACCGAAGATCCTGGCCAAAGTGCTTGCTAACCGCTTGGTCACTGTCATAAGCGATCTGGTTCATCCGGACCAATCCGGATTTATACCCCATCGCAACACGGCACTGAATCTCCGGCGCTTGCATGGAGTCCTCGCGCGGGCGCCGACTCTGCGAGAACCGGCCGTCTTGGCGTCTCTAGACGCCACCATGGCGTTTGATACGTTGGAGTGGCCATATCTTTGGGCGGTTCTCTCTAAATTCAGCTTCGGCCCTACCTTCATTGACTGAGTGAAACTGCTCTACACTGACCCCTTAGCCCAAGTGGTGGTAAACGGTCGTGTCTCAGCCTCCTTTGCTCTCGGTAGGGGAACGCGCCAGGGCTGCCCCTTGTCTCCTCTCTTGTTTGCCCTTGCTTTGGAGCCACTGGCGGCATGGCTGAGATGGGAACCGTCCTTGAGGGGCATTAGATGGAATCCGGAGTTTGAAGATCGCGTATCCTTATACGCAGATGATATACTCCTGTATCTAACGTCGCCTCGGAAATCGTTGATTGTCCTTTTTGACGTCTTGACTTCTTTCCGTACAAATTCCGGTCTTGTCATTAACTGGTCGAAGTCTTGCGTCTATGTTCTCTACGTTGAGGCTCCTCTCCTGCCTCGTGGATGTCCTATCTCGGTGGTGCGGGAGGGCTTTAAGTACTTGGGGATTTTTATCACCTTGGACCCTGTGCTTCGTTATGAACGCAATTTGTTGCCCCCTCTCCAGCGCCTCCGTGCTGATGTGACTGCGTGGGGTAGGCTCCCTCTCTCTCCTCTGGGACGGGCGGCGTTGTTTAAGATGATGTCGCTCCCCCGGTTCCTTTATGTGCTGCAAAATACACTTGATATTGTGCCTGCCCGCTACTTCCGTGAGATTGAAAGCCTACAGAGACAGTTGATATGGGGGGCCGTTCTCATATCGCTCTTGCGAAGCTGACGCTCCCGTGGTACGACGGGGGTATTGCGCTCCCGGACATCCACCGCTACTATTGGACCTCTCAGCTGGGGGCCATCAACCACTGCACTAACGGTCCTTTGCCGAACCCGGCATTTGAGATGAATAGATGGCTGCTACCCGGTGGAGACTATAACAGGGCTCTGTACGCGAGATCTGTTGGCAAATCTCTCACGGGCCCCACTAGGACGGCAGTACAGGTGTGGTATCGCGCTACAGCGGCCCTTGGCTGGGCTGATAAGCCGACTCGTGCTACCCCGCTTTATGCGTCGGAAAAACTTGGATCCCTCTGGAAGTCGAAGGGTTTCGATAAGTGGGATGTGATCGGTATCAGCAGGGTGAATGATGTGTGGATCAAGGGTAGAATCAAGACGTTTGAGGAGCTGAAAGTGGAGTATGACTTGACTGATAGAGAATCCTTTCGGTATGCGCAAATCCGACATGCGGTTTTGTCCGTCTTTCCCCTGGGCTCGGATATTCCGGAGGCGTCCCCGCTTGAAGATCGGATACTGGATGGGCATGTCCCTGATAGCACGATCTCGCTCATTTACAAAAAGTTGATCAATACCAGAACCGACCTACTGAGTAACCTTCGAGAGGTATGGACTGGGGACGGTCTGGAACTCGATGACGAGGATTGGCAGGCAGCGATCTCTTCCCCGAAGGAAGTGGCTATCCCGGCGCGCCTCCGGTTTGTCCAGCTCAAAATTTTTCATAGGGTTTACGTGACTGGTCCGCGCCTGGTGCGCATGGGATTCTCTGTGGATGGTCTGTGCAGGCGTGGTTGTGGTTTGGTGGGCACGTTTCTCCATATCATTTGGGAATGTCCTGTAGTGATGCGCTATTGGACTCGCGTGCACAAAGTTATGAGTGAGGTCACGGGTGTGCAATCGATGCCAGAGGCGAGACGGTGTCTGTTGAATGTCTGGGAGCCGAATGATTATGACCTGGCGCAGCTTCGATGGGTGACCTTGGGTAATATGATTGCCAAGAGAGACATTGCTCAGTTATGGGGTGCCCAGAGGCCGCCGACAGTTCTGGTGTGGCAACAAAACATGGACTGGTGCATGTTTAGGGAAAAGACAGTGTATGTTTCCCGTGGCACGCCCTGCAAATGGGGGAAAATCTGGAATCATTGGAACGCATACCGTGGTGATATATGTACTCCCCCCCCGTTCAGAATTGGACACTGACCCGTCATCCCCCCGGCCTGATGTTTCCTCCACGCGAATCTAGATGTCTTGCTTATTCCTGGTCTCCTCCCCCCTCCCCAATCTCACCACATGTTTCTGATATTTGATTTGAAAATGTACCCCCCCTCCCCCGGCACCGAAATGACACATTTGTAATGTACTGCCTTGTTTTTTGTTTTCTTTTCTATGTTTTTCGTTATTTGAATTCAATAAAAAGATTTTTTTTAAAAGATAGTTACACAATTGTGCACTAGCACAAGTCTTGGTCAATTTGCCATTATTCATTAAGGGCCAGATGTAGGTAGCCAAATACCGGTCGGTAACGGCCAATTTTGGCCGTTACCGACTGGTATTTGGCTTTTGACATGTAGGTGGGTCGGAATTTACACAATCGGTATATCTACCGAATCGGTAAATTTACCACTTCGGTATTTTTCCGAATCTGTAAATATACTGATTCTGTAAATCCATATGTAGGTGGCACAGTTTGCAGTGCCACAGGCCCTTAGGATTTCTTATTTTACCACCCAATCCTATTAGGTGGCAAAATACCGAATTCCAGTGTACATGCACATCTGTGCATGTACACCTATGCCATGTGACACACAGACATGCCCTTAGGGCATGTATGTGTGCCACATGGCACACAAGCCTGCATTTGGGGTGCTACAGGGTGTCAAAGTGACACCCCGTTCCCCCTGCCAGGATTCGGTATTTACCGATTCTGTAAATACCGATTCGGTATTTCCCATTGATTCCTATGGGCTTCAAGGCCCATAGGAATCAATGGGAAATACCGATTCGGTATTTACAGAATCGGTAAATACCGACTCTTACAGAATCAGTAATTGTAAAATTAAAATTACCTACATCTGCCTCCTTCCAATTTACCTACTCTTAAATACCGATTCAGTATGATTCGGTATTTAAGAGTAGGTAAATCGGAATTACCTACATCTGGCCCTAAGTCACATGAAAAACAAAAGGATCTCATTGCAATACTTTGGTCCAGAACATCCACTTACAAGATACCTGAGCAGCAAACCTATGCTAAGTTAACCCACATGCGGCTTACAAGGGACAGAGGGAGGTATTGGTGTTCTGAAAAAGAAAAAGAGGAAAGGATATCGAGAATGATGAAAAGTAGGGAGGGTGTAAGTCAAGACTATAGACAGAGAAGTGGATGCAAGTTGATCCAGATGTAGTTTCCAGGAAACAAAGATGCACTCCGGTCTCAGCCAGGAGAATTATGGTTCCTATCAACATGAGTCCTCTTTGGGAAACCCTCCGTGGTTTTATAAATTGACCTTACCCACTAGATAGTGTCATGCTTCATCATAGGGTGTGCTTCAACACTCTGGCATAGGCCAACGTTAAGAGTGGAGCAGAAAACTGGTTCTTTTTGGGGCAAATGGCCCCACAAAAGAGGGATCCTCTACACAAGCAACCCCTATACCTTAAAACTACCTAAAAGGATACCCCACTTGTTTTATTCTGGGACTCTTGGGAGCTTTAAACAATGTGAATCAGGGTATACCTGTATAGTTAGTTCCCTGTACCCATACCTGCCGTCATCAACATGTTTTGGCCTTACACCCACAACCATAGGTTGACGGCCTCCGTCAGGATAAAGATCCCTTCTCTTATTTCACTCACAATTCACCTTCCTGTCACTTGCTATGTGGAGATGGGAATCCATCAATGGCGGCAGAGAGTGGCATGAAGGGCAGTGTTGGATCCTTGATAAATGTGTGATTACAGGGTGATGCTCCCACTCCTATCCCGGTTTTGGAATTAACTTCTTTCTGAGTGTGTGTCTAGAACTGGCAAGTATGACTGTTGATGGATTCCCTATCTCCACATAGCAAGCCATTTACCCCAAAAAGAAACAATTTTTTGCTAAAATCTTAGCGGTATTCTGGGCCAGGGTGTTGTAGCAAGCCCTATGATGAAGCATGTCGCTATCAAGTGGGTGAGGGCAATTTTAAAAACCACTGAGGGTTTCCCAAAGAGGCTCATATTGATTTGATTTTCCTCTTTCTTTTTCTTTGTGTGTTTGGATATGTGCTAAGGGAGGACAAAGGAAGGGTAGTACCTTTTGTCCTTTTGCCAGTGCCAGTGTGTGTGGAATTAGTGTTCCTGTCAGAATTCTAGTCTACCTAATGGTCCCTCAGTAGCTAGGTTGTGGGTCAGATGTGGCAGTCCAGTAACTACGAATGAGAATCTAATCAGACCCAGGTAACCCAGTGGCAATATTAATTGAAAACATGGGTCAAATAAATAACCTAGACTTATTCCTTCAAAGATAGATATTATTAAATGCATTCATGGAGCATCAGAGTTGCTGAGGGTAAATGCTGCTAATTCTTGGACAGGTATTTCTAATCTTTTAACTGCACACACATCTCCTCGTAATGGAGGGTTAGATAGAAAGGGAAGGGCAGAGGAAACACCTTGTTAAGTTTTCATATTACTATCTAATTGTGAGTCAGATATAACACTGGGCTGTTTTGTTTTGCTTATGTATATACAAAATCTCAATAAATCATTTTAATATAACATAAAACATGCTCAATCAACTGTGTGTTTCTTACTTTTCTTAGTGTTTGTATTTCCCATAGTTCGGTAAAATGCTACAAGGTATTTTTTGATTTTCAGAAAGTAAGTTCTGGGAGTATTATGACCAAAGAGTGCTAAATATATTGTTTCCCTTTTTGAATCACTGGTGACTATTTGGCTGCTCACTGCCCCAATTCTGTTGATCGACATTTTCGAAACAATACTATACGAAGGTTCTGTGCCTTTGTTTAAGTCTTGGTCAATTTGCCATTATTCATTTAGAAATATAGTTAAGCAGACAGAGTGCAGAGAATGAAGTCTCTTGATTTTTGGTGGACAAGCCAAGGACTTAAATGTCTATTCATGAAACCATGAGTTTGGAGTTAGACTTGAAACTGTTCTTGGAAGTTTTCCCCTCCATTTGAAGGAAATGTCCCACTTTCACAGGATTCATAAAGGCTCCCAGGAGTCCTCAATGAAACATACATCTTGCATAGATTTCTGAATTTCAACCAGGTGGAAAATGTAGCCTCTCTAAATCTGATACAAATGTGTATCTCCACAAGTAGCTTTTTCATTTTGTTTCTATACTGGGAAATAGTTTTTCTTAATGGTGAAACCATTCCCGAATACCTCTATTAAATGTGGGGATGTTCCCTCCCATGTCTGACCCTAAATACATTCTCATTTCTGCCATTGACAGGAGGAAAGCTGTATGTCTTTCCAGGGTGGGAGCAGCCTGTAAGAAGTGGTTGAATACCCTATGTGCTCACAACTTGTGTACACATACATTTGCAAGTACGCCCACTGAGAAACACCGACAAACGCAAAGTACGAACATGCAGAACTATGAACATGCAGAAATTCTACTATATCGGTAGAATTTCCACATTCCCAGATACACCTAGATCATGTAGCTCCTCTGTCCTCATTCAAAGAATGGTAATTGGTAGAACTTTGTGTGCAGAAGTGGTCGTTCTCAGCATCTCTTCAACTTGGGTGCCAAATGACCTTTCCATGGGCTCTTAGTGTGTTTCCAGAATAAGATAAGATAAGATAAAGATAAGATAAAACATCAATATCCTTGGATATCTCCTGGCAACATTACAAAGCTGTATGCTTGTACTCTTTGCCCCCCCACACACCAGAAAAAGCAAATATTACCATAATGTGAGTTCATGGGTAGTTACCCAACAGCACCTCTTCATACTCACTTACACAGTGTCAGGATGTAATGGTAAAGCAATATATTTTTTAAGGAGACTCTAAGGGGCTATCCGAATACAATACTCTATCATTGTATACTAGTTAAACTGTTAATATTCCGTTAAAAAAGAAAATATAAAACAGTGTGATGTAGTAAACTTAGAAGGGGGTGTAAAATTGTAATGAAATCATGCATAATTTTTTTTCTCAAACGATTAGCCGGAACATACATGAATAGTCTATTTCAGACTCTCCTCTACCAGATTCTTTCCCTGGTATTCTCAGGAATGTCTTTATTTAATATTCAGTCACTTTCTAATTAACCATTAATTGCCCAGGTTCTGAGGGACACAGGGTCACCCCTTTTTTCTTAATAAATGTATTTAATATTCAGGCCCACATCTCTTGGAAGTTCCAGGGGGTCCCATTGGTTCTATATTTTCACGACCTATAGAGGCCCATAATCAGGGCCTTGAATGTCCATGATATTTAAATCTGGTATATCTCCAGGCTTGATTTGAGGTTGTAACCCTAATGGCTCAAGAGAAAATATTCTATTCTGCCTTTTTTGGTCATTTTATGTGTAAATTTTGTTTATTGCGCTGCACATTCAATTTGACATACCAACATGCTTCACAAGCTGGCGCGGCGTCAACATTCAGCCCAGCCAGCGTTAATGCAGCTTTTAATAACAGGTCTAAACAGTAAAAAGGGAGGGTAAATTGCATAGACAATCGCATGTAGCAGACCCCGGTAGTTAGTCCAAGTGCCAGTAGAAGGTCTCTCAAGTACCATGGACGGTGGCTTGGAGTAACGAAATGCCACATCAATGTAACGGCCCCTGTGACCGGGTCTGCGTCGAGGCTACTTAGCAGCGTCCAGAAAAGAGAAAAAGAACAATAACCAAATTGAATGTCCCCATTCCCGCCACCCCCCAGCCTACCAACCCCCCACCCCAGTTTTACTTCTCTGTATTGGAATGTATCAGACAGTGTACAACATTGCCCCACTTATTAATGTTTAAATGGCTCACTATGGTATGCTGGAGTGAACGTGCGAATGGGTCCAAGGCCGGACTGGGAACAGCAACCAGCCCCTGGAACCAGTGAGAAGCACCACTCCTGCTTTTGCTACAGGGGGCCGATATTGCAGAACTGCTCCAAAACCGGCCCCAAAGGGTACAAAACCAGCCCCCACTCCTCCGGCCCACTGGGTAAACGTCTTGTGCCCGCTACGGCCAGTCCGACCCTGTGTTATTAGGAGACAAGAACATTGTTTTTCTGCCTCCCCTTGTTACTTTATCTCGGATCTTGAGCACTGTTGTAACTAGATGCGTGTGTGTTACTCGGATCTCTGGACCTCCCCAGCCAATGGAGTTTCCAAGGCTATCTGCCCTCAACAGCTTGGTTCATGAAATTCCTTTTTTTCAGTTTTTCTGGAAGTCCACTTAAATGAGCAGCTCTGGACTAGGTTTTTATGTCTGGGCATCCCAATCCATCTTTATCTCAGGGGCTCTAACTACTTTAGCTCTTAATCTGATTCTCTTAACTGTTCTTTTAACCCGTTGCGTGCTCATGACGAACTCAGCTCGTCATGAGGCACGGTTGAGCTGCACTCATGACGAGCTGAGCCCGTCATGACCGTTGGAACGTTCACACGCGGGGATAATTTCCCCGCTGTGCTGAACGTTTCAAAATGGGTGTGGTCGTGACGAGCTCCGCTCGTCATGAGTGCAGCTCCACTGTGCCTCATGATGAGCCGAGCTCGTCACAAGCACAGCGGTGCTGCGCGCTGCCCCCCGCCCCACAGAGAAGGGGTTAAAACATATCAGATCTTTAGTAAAGACTCACGCTCATTTTCGAGGATGGGTACTTCAAAGGTTTGAAAGAGAATGCGGTAAACAGCACCACTAGGTGGTGCCAAATATTGTGTTTTCTGTTTCTTCAGCTAACAGGGAGTCAGCCATGTAATGCAAAATGATGGGGCACCCCGGCAGAATGCGATGAGGAGCCCCTGAGTCTCATATACCGTACAGATATTCATTGACCTTGGCCTGCATAGGGCCCTATTGAAGGGTCGGGGACCCCCTGGATGTTTGCCCCCCCCCCCCCCCACCCTGCGCTTCAGGGGCTGTAGGGTCCTGTGTTACTCCCCTGCAGGTAGTGCACCGTGGAAAACGGACCAGAGAGGGTGTAAAGTAATAAATGTACATAAATATTACTTTATGAAGATGTATTCATCTACATCACCACCCGCAGCAACGTCCGGCTTCTCCCAGCAACTGCCTGGTGACAGCACCATCATTCCAAACTGGAATGTTGAGTGCACACCTTGGCAGGACGGAGTGAGCACCTATAGGCACAACACATCCTCCATCTTTATAAAAAAACTCAAATTAAATGCAATTAGCAGATGGGAATACATAAAACCATGCAATATTGCAAAGGAAGTATACATGTTGAACCATGCAAGTGTTGAACAACAAATGCAAAAAAAAATGTTGAACAAGAAATGAAAACAAAAAAATGCAAAATGAAAAAGAAAACACACTGCAGAGTTAGCAGTATAATCAGGCAGAATTAAGCAGTATAATCAGACATCCATACAGGTTTCTTTTGAATTATTTTTCCTCCAGCAATTATCGCTTCACTATTCTCCAATCCAGGGTCTTCATCATCCCTTGTGGAATTTTGCAACAACTCCTTCTGCTCAATTATGCATCCAAATCATTCTCTCCTCCCACATTGAAAACCTGTGTCACTTTCAAAATCACTGACAACATTGGGAGGAGACATGGCATATACATATTTTACTCCCTTGTCAATAGCAACAAGTTTAAGATTCGAAACCTTTCTGTCACTCAGCCTCACAGCATTTTTTAAAACATCCACAACTTCATATGGTCCCAAAAATGTACTCTCTCCTTTTTTAACTCTCCTTGGCTTCTTAACCTTAACTGACATTTCTACTTTGATATTGGGTTCCCCAGCAGAACCTCTTTACGGTTGTTATTGGATTAATACATGCCTTATGTGTCCTTTATTTTTTGTCTCACAACATCCAAATCCATGATGACTGCAGAATAACCCACTTGTTATGATGAAGGATTCTTTTTAGTCCTGGCTATTCCCCCCCTTCATAATTTCAAAAGGGGTGCACCCCGTCATCTTATTAATAGTGGTACGATACATCCATACAGTCTTGAGTATTTGCAATTCCCAGTCTTCATTCTCAACACTTGCAGATTGAGTGGCACCCTTGAGCACTCTGTTGAAACGCTAAATCATGCCAATCCCGATTGGGTTATATGTAGTACGATGTTTCATACCCACTCTATTAAAATAACTTTTTCCTTTTCCTGATAGAAATTGTACACCTTTATCTGCAATAACTTGAGTAGGAACCCCTTCTTCCGTAAAAATACTGTTCAAAATATGTAGAACAGCATCAGTGTCCACTTTGTCAACTATCTTAATAGCAGGCCAACTAGACAAAAACATCCCTGGCACATACAACATAATACTTAGACTTGAAGCTTAAGGGACCCATAATGTTCACCACAATAGTCTCCCACGGATTCCTTGGAATAGAAGGCTCACCCAAGTTAGGCCTTAAAGTTTTCAAACATTTGTCAACATTAGCACAAGCAACGCAATTCCTGACCACAATTTCTACAAAAATGTCTAAGCCTGGCCTCCCCAAAATTTTTTTAATGACTGCTTGGTTTTAACAATGCTTCCATGTCCTTCATGGCATTGCATGGTAATTGACTTTCCTAACTTGACAGGAGGAACTGCCCTATCACGCCTCCATAAAATACCATCTTACCAGAAACATCTCAAATCGGATCCTAAAGTTCCTTTGGCATGCACCCATGGGACCACTGTCTGCCTGCTCTTCAAAAAATACTTTCGCTCCCAATCATAAAGGGGAAGGGGTACCCTGAGGATCCCTTGCCATTTGCGAGGGGTTTGCCACCTATTTGAAGTAGGCGGTAAACTGCAATTCTTTTGCGACCGCATTCCACTCGCAAATCAATCAATCAATCAATTAATCAGACATCTGTAAAGCGCGCTACTCACCCGTGAGGGTCTCAAGGCACTGAGGGAAGGGGGGAGCAGCTACTGGTCGAACAACCAGGTCTTGAGGCGTCTCCTGAAGGTCAGCAGGTCCTGGGTCTGATGCAGGTGGATGGGGAGGATGTTCCATGTTTTGGCGGCGAGGTGGGAGAATGATCTTTCGCCGATGGTCGTTCGCGGATGCGTGGGACGGTGGTGAGTGCGAGGTCGTCGTAGCGGAGCCGGAGGTTCGGGGTGTAGAAGGACAGTCGTTCATTGAGGTATGCTGGTCCGGTGTTGTGGAGAGCTTTGTGGGCGTGGGTAAGGAGCTTGAAGGTGATCCTCTTGTTGATCAGGAGCGAGTGCAGGTCTCTCAGGTTGGTGGTGATGTGACTGTGGCGAGGGAGTCCAAGGATCAGGCATGCTGAGGCGTTTTGTATGCATTGGAGTCTCTTCTGGATGGTGGTCGTGGTTCCTGCATAGAGGGCGTTGCTTAGTCCAGCCTGCTGCTGACGAGTGCTTGGGTGACCGTTCTTCTGATTTCGGTGGGGATCCGTCTGTAGATCTTGCGGAGCAATGCGAGGGTGCTGAAGAAGGAGGAGGAGACCGTGTTGACTTGCTGGGTCATAGAGAGCGTTGAGTCCAGGATGACTCCCAGGTTGCGTGTGTGGTTGGTAGGTGTCGGGCGGCACCCAGCGTGACTGGCCACTAGGAGTCGTCCCGTGCGGTGGGGGTGGAGCCAAGGATGAGGACCTCCATCTTGTCCAAGTTCAGTTTCAGCTGGCTCGTCTTCATCCACTCTGCGACGGCCTTCATTCCCTCGTGGAGGTTGGATTTGGCGGTGGCTGGGTCATGGTGAGGGAGAGGATCAGTTGGGTGTCGTCGGCGTATGAGACGATGTTGAGGTGGTGTGCTCTGACGATGTTTGTGTGCGGTGCCATGTAGACATTGAAAAGGTTCGGGCTGAGGGATGAGCATTGGGGTACGCTGCAGGTGATTGTGGTGGCTTCGGATCGGAAGGGGGAAGGCGGACTCTCTGCAATCTTCCGGTGAGGAAGGATGTGATCCAGTCCAGGGCTTTGTCTCGGATCCCTGCGTCATGGAGGCGTGAGCGCAGGGTTTTGTGGCAGACAGTGTCGAAGGCGGCTGAGAGGTCCAGGAGGATGAGGGCCGCAGTTTCACCGTTGTCCAGTATGCTTCTGATGTCGTCAGTGGCGGCGATGAGGGCGGTTTCGGTGCTGTGATTGCTGCGGAAGCCGGATTGGGAGGAGTCCAGGACGTTTTTCTCCTCCAGGAAGTGGGTCAGTTGTCTGTCGGCCGTCTTCTCAATGACTTTCGCAAGGAACTGGAGCAGGGAGATGGGTCGGAAGTCGAATCGTACATCACCCTGCGACTCGCTATTAGGAAGTGGCGCCCTTGGGACGCCCCTTCCTAATAGCCATTTGCAAATCCTATCTTGTGAGTCAGTCACAGGTTGCTGACTTGCAAAGTAGGGATGGTGCATGCTACAACCCTTTTTAGCGGTCACAAACAGCCCTAATCTCCGTTTGTTACCGCCAAAAACGGTCGTGCATGTGGCCCCTGGTGTCTGTTGGATGGGTGTAAACGAAATACTACACATACATTTTTATAAGTGCAGTGAAAGGGATCAGAACTTTGGAAACAAGCACAGAAGGTGAGAGCTACATACTAATAATGAAAAACAAGTGTCCAATATAAACTTTAAGATTAAATACATTCTTCCATTTGTTTTATATAGTGAACTGGGGCTTTTTAGTTTATTTAGGTGTAATCCGCTTTAAAGAGGATTTGGAGCTACTTTGCTCACAGGTAATCAGTTTGAAATACATTATCCTCTTCACTAAAAAGAGATTGAACACCTTGTTATTTTGAACGTTAAACTTGTGATATCTGATTTTGGTTTTTTTCCTAAATTAATACTCAATCCCTGAAAATGCTAAGGATTTTGGCATATTACTGAACCAATCTACTTTTAGAACAATACAATCTAGTGCATATATTATTGCTTGGTCTGTGGCCTTTTACTTTAGTCTGATCTCCCAAATAGGCTTGTGTGTTAGAAACGTTGCAAATGTTTTTACTTGGAATGATAATGGATGTCAATAGGTCTGAGGCCATCTGTTTTTAATTCGCATGCCTATTTTATGAGTATTAAGTTCTAGAACAAAGGCAATCCCTTTCCTTGCTTTTAGTCGAATGCCATTAGCTTGGCAGTGAATTGTTCTCTAAGGATTTTGATATGATTGGCTGTTTTTTCTGTAGTGGTGATAAAAGTCTGAGGCTAAGCCAGTTTAGATGGAATGCTGCCCTTTGTTGGGTCTTTCTTCCTCTGCTTCCTTACCTTACTTGCATCAAGTTTTCTTGATGTGTGGTCTAGACTCAAGACTTGTTGTTCAACCTTACGACCTGCATAATACCTATGTACCACTCTTGCTCAGTCTGATGATGTATTATTTATAAAAGGCTGTAAGTACTTGAATACACAGTACACTGAGGTCTGGGCCTCAACGTACTGTGTACACTGACGTGTTTAAGAGGTTTTCAAATGCGGTTACGAGCGAGGGAATATATATATTTTTTTAAAAGAGAAAACCTTTTTGCCACTAGATTCAATTATTTTCTGAAAAGGATATCATGTGGTTGACTGGTCTATTATTTTGCTATTCTTTCGATTGTCTGATAAATGTATTGATTTCGTGGTTGTCATGTCAATATCGTACAACAAATTCTCCTGTCAAGCTAATTTCTTAAGGTACTTATCTGGGCTAATTGGAATCACTGTTATCCAACAGAAACATGAGACAAATGTGAAATTAAAAATGAGTTCTACTTATGAGACCACAAATAAATTATACTTACATTCTCTTGTACACTGCAATCCAAAAACCACATCCGTGTACGTTCAGAAAATACAATTTAATATATGTATGTTACCCTTGGATGTTCAAGAGACATCTGTTGAAAAGGCTTACAAGATGTGGTCTCCACAAACACGCCTCGTTCATAAATCACAGTTTAAGTTTTGCAAAACACATCCAGAAAGCTGGCAATACATCATCTGTCATTCTGCTGGGTAATTTAGACATCATCTTTTCTAATTTGTGGGACAGGTCTAATCTTTACAGATGTAATTTGTCTACATATTACCAATATAAATAAATCGTTTCGAAGTTTCAGAAATGTTTGTAATGTGCCAAATTTCAACATCAAATTCAAATACCTCATCGCTTAAGGCCTGCTGTACAAAACCCATTTGTGGTTGCTAACCCTTCGATTCAGAAAGTCAAGGACTTGTGACTGCAAAAGTTTATTGTTTTATTTTTATAAAGTAGAAAAGCCCTATTACGATTCAGAAAAATAATTCCAACTCATTAAAAAAAGGGTTTTTGCGACCCTTTCCAATTTGGAGGTAGGAGGAGCCATTCTGGTTCTATTCACAAGTCTCACTTTCTGTTTCAGTGGTTTGTGACTGTAATTGCAGTTGCAAAGCAAATTGAGGGTGGTAACTAATTTGCAAAAGGGAAGCTGCTGTCATGGCACGTCTTCCCCTTCAGGAATCATTTTAGGTGGCCTAGGGGAGCAAGAAGCTTTGCAGAGGATAGCTTCCTGCTGAGTGGTTAATGTTTTTCTTCATGCAAAATGTGAATAGGAGCCATCTAGTGAATGAAAGATTTTGCAGACATGGGCAGATAAGGAAATTCAGAGAAAGTGCTGGCAACTTGATCATTTATACTGGAACAGCTAGAGTAATGTTTCTCACTCTTAGAGGTGGAAGAATATACAGAGAGTGTCAAGAGTAGCTTTCAGAGAGAGCTACCTGTGTGAACTGGGGCAAACCTAGGAGTCTGCCTCCTGCAGTGTGCCATAGACAGGGAGAGTGCCGCAGTCCACAGACTATGGGCAGAGTCAATGGTGCCCCCAAATCATGTTGGCGGCATGATATAACAGGATGTGTTCTGTTGAAACTTTTCCATCAAACTGGTTTCCACAGATTTTTCTAAATGAATGATATGTCGCTGAAGGGAATCCAGTCAATGCCTTCCTATCAAATAAATGTATCTTCATTTATTATGAACTACATTTTGCACCTCCACTTTACCTTTGTTTTCATTCAAACTGCCCTTTGTCCCTGGCTCCTCTTCCATGCCCTGTTTCTTTATCGTGCCACTTCCTACACCTCTTCGCTAACTTTATTGCCACCTTTGCTAATAAGAAGTTAGAATCCCAAACATTTACCTTTGCCTCCAACCCTGGTCACTTCTACTTGTTAATTCTCTATCTTTCTCTTCCTCCTCCTCTCCGACAACAAGTCTTTTTTCCACCCTATCGTGTCCTCCAAAACTCAATTTTTTCCCCACCGTTCAACTTTTCCACAGTCCCTAAACACATAATCCTCCCCCCTGAAACCTATTTTTCAACTTCTCCTTTAATTTTCTTCTTGGTCCATCCTCTTCTGTTTTCCACCAGTCCTCTGGCATTCCTCCTTTCGGGTTATGGTAACAAATATTAAAATATAGCTCCACGTGCCATTTTTGGCACTCAAAAACTCTGTTCCTATAATTTTAGTGTTATTGGATTATATTTACAGTTCCTAATATTTTAGGAAATGCATGTGGTTTATAAATAGACATGGCCAGGTGCTCCATTTCCCCTAAATTCTTTAGGAATTGCATGAAAAATTATTTTCCTCAATTTGGCTATCAAAATGGAGTTTCACCAGAGTGGGTTGTCAGGTTGATGTTTTTCATTTTGTAACTCACCAAAATGAGGTAAACCCATTCCCAAAAGCCAGGGCGGTAGGGAAAAAAGAAAGCAAACAAAGACCCAAATCATAATTAAATAACATGGTCAGTCATGCTTCCACAGTAAACATTTGAAACAGGAAGATATATGAGGGTGTCACTGTAAGGTTAAAGGGAGAAGTGGAAAAGTGTGTGGAGGGAGGACAAGGAAAAACTGAATTACTAAACAGATATGTATGTGATCTTGTGCTTTGGCTGTTTTAAGGAACCATTTTACTCCAGTAGAGAGACAGTGTACTATTTTTTGAGTAGCAATATATCCTAAAGAGAAATTACTTCATGTTCTTTGGTTTATTACTGCCAGTACCGGTCTCTCTTTTCCCTTCATTGACAGCTCCTTTACCACGTTTTCGAGCTTATCCAGAGTTTTAATATGCCAGGAGTTACATTCATATGAGATTGATGGGATGAGATCAAATACATGCTTCCACTCGTCTAGTACAGAAAGGTATTTCGGCTATATCACTGCCAACCCTAGCACTCCATTCTCTTTCCCCCTCACCCATATCCTCCAAGGTGGCCCTATGAAATGTCCTCTGACTTGCCCTTAGTAAAAGAGAAAGCCATGTGATGATCATTCCTGCTGCCCTAGTCTGCCTCCCTTTTCGGCTATGTGAACGTGGCTTTTATAATGGTACTAGCCTAAGAGCCATACCTCCTTGCTGTCGCCCGCTTCCTGTTTTGGTCTCTCCTGCTCTTATGACTGGGCCATGGGAAAGTTAAAAGAGAATTAGCTCTTTCCCTTTGTAAAGACAACCCCCTTCTTTTTGAAGAAGGTGTTGGTGAGAGGAAATATGGCAGCCCTACTTACGCTGAAGGAATCTGCTGTGTATCTCGTTGATTTTCGCAGTCTTGCCAGTCCTTCTGGGACCTGACTGGCTTAATAGGTGGACGTAAGGATTAACTCCTAGTACGGCATGGTACTATCATAGCTTCTGTAGTATTCTTCAAATGGCATACATTAATATTGGAACTTCAGTGTCTCACTGATCTACCCCCCCAGCCTAATCACTGTTCTGTCTTTAATTTTTTTATATTAAAGCTATTTACTCTGAAAACGTTAAGCATGGACATATTTAGACTTCAAAAAAGTGGAATAGCTTTCTAAGTTAAAGGAGTGGAATGTTTTTGCTTTCCTCTCAGCAAGTTTAGCTGAGTTTCGTCCTGTATACCGCCAGTTTTCTCATGCCGTCACTAATGCGCCATCGGTGTATTCATTTAACAAGTCCGTAATCCTCCAGGTGAAGCGTACTTTTAGCCCTTCTAGCTTTGAAAATGAAACCTAACTTTCTGAACATCATCACTTACCATGAAGAGCCTAAACTTTCTCTCACTTCATTTATAAGATAATCTTACTTCCAACCTTTATGACACAGGTCTCTTGCTACTACGGAGGAGAAGTTTCAAAATAGTCCGTGAAAGTGATGGCTAATAATACACAAAATAATTGCTTAGGAACCCAATTATAAGGTTAGAGATTAAGGAAAATATTCTGGCCATTGGTGCATGGACATCGTGTGCTAGGTGTTAGAGGTCCATCACTGTAAGAACGTAAAAAGGACCTTGATCACCTAATTGGTCCGTAAAGAGGTCACACATTCCTGCATTGCAACTATGGTTTTGTTAACATGCTTAGCAAAAAAGCCCTTTTCAGTTCCACCTGTGATTCTACGAGTGAGCGCAATGATATAGGAGATTTATGTTAGCCTATGGGAACTCTGTGCAAAATGGAGGCACCGATACATTAATTCTTTTGCCAGTGATCATATCAGGGATATACATTTAAGGTTAGTATACAACACACTAGCAAGGTGGGCTCCAAAATAAATGTAATTTAATTGCATACATGTAAACTATTAAAATTGAGTGTTTTATGAACACTCAGCTGGAGCAGTTACTCTGTCCCCATTGCCTTGTCTGCTCTGTCTTTTGGGTTTGGGGAGTGGGGGGTGTCCAGTCTTCAGCTGGATTAGTTTACATATATAACTTTACCTGCCTGGTTCAAAACGCTTAAAGCATAAACAGAAATAGCATTTACACATGAATTGTCACACACCAGTCTGTTTAGCGTTCAACTGGAACTGCAAAACAGTAACCCCCAGGAAGTATTTAGACTTTTAAAGAAACTAATCTCTCCTGGAGGAAGAGTCGACCATCTAGCTCTGTCCCCTGCCATGATCCCAATCTCTTACCCCAATTCTACAGAAGATATGTAAATCGCTCAAACCCCCGGCTGATTACTAGTTTATCGCTACTCCAATCCATGTACAGGGCTCTTCTACTTCCTCAAGGTAGGCTAGTCTAGTGGAATACTCCATATGGAATAAGTAAACCTCCCCTTCTATCCATTTAAAGTTTTTAATCTTTACTTCACTTGGTATGTCAAGTAAGTGTGCCAGGCTGGGGCGGCTCCTCCGTTTTAGTGGAGGAGTGTCGCCCCACAGGCCAGAGCTGAAAAAGAATATTGTAATAAAAGTTTATTTATTACCATTTTATTTTTGAGCAATGGACTTGTCCAGAACTGAGTGACAGGACAGGGCGGGGCAACTGCTGCTGAGTGGCAGCAGCAGGAAGCTGTGACAGCGCGCTTTAAAATGTGCATGTCTCTTTGGCCGGCCGTCTTGGGCCAGCCAGCCAGACATGCACATTTTAAAGTTCTCTATCCCGGCTGTCTTAGACAGCTAGGTCAGAGAAGGCCTCCAGTGCTCTTAGGAGAGCTGCGAGAGGCCACGCCTTCCAATCCTGATGCGTCTCTCAAGCTGAGAGACGTGCCAGGATTGGTGAGTGCAGTTTCCTGGCCCCACGTTTAAGCCTGCTTGGAAGGGAGTCGACCAATGGAGGAGGACAGCAGGTCGGGCCTCAAGGTAAGTGTTTTATTATTATTATTATTTTGCATCCCCCCTCTACCACCCTTGGTACACGGCAGCAGCCGCAATTGGTGCCAGGAGGCGAGATTTCTTACTGGAAATGGAATCGAAGTTGCTTAGCTATCCAGGAACATATTTTGACTACATGGTAACTAGTGCATCATATTCTGACTTCAAGTCCTTTTACTCCATGTTATTCCTAAACAGATTTCCACCTATCTAGGTAGCACCAAAGTACATCTCTTCTGCCACATTCCAGGTTCAGTACATATCATCAAAGACAAATATATGCTTTTAAGAGAGTAATTATTGTATCTGTTTTTATAAATTCCTACGGTTTTACATTTTTAAAGGTCAGTGTTTCTTGTGCATGGGAGGCATGGGGCATCTCTGAAAGCCCATAGAAGTACATCCCCACCAATGTTTGAGAGATGTGTTACTTGGTCAGGATGCCTAAAAGTATTGCTGTCAGAGCAGAGCTGCAGTGTTTCTAAAACCCGCAGTGCTCTTAAAGTCTAGCTCATGTTTTATGCACATGGGAAGATTAGAATGGGTGCTTAATCTAATGGAAGATAAAGCAGTGTGGTCATTTGTTCTGTAATGGCTCATGTCCCCCCTCGAAGGTTACTAATACGAAACCTGCTATATAAGAAGCCATCAACTCCACCGGCATGTTCGATGCCCCCCCACAATCGGTGCTAAACCACCATCTCCCCTGTCTCGGCAGTATGCCCCAGGAACACTTTAATTTTGAAATGGTTTGGGATTTTGCTCTGTGAGTTTGTGCTTCTACTGGGCATGCGCACATCACGACATGCAAGCCATGTAGTTGGCACAGCAATCCCAACCCAACAACGGTATCAGCACCGTCTAGCATATACCGTAGACCCATTGCGATAAACCCAGCATAAATGTACTGCACGCTCATGCATGCAACATTGCATTACAGTTGCCTACATGGATTGTGATGCAAGGATGGAGAACACCTCACTACCACCCAACAATGGACAACTCACCACCCAATCAAAGAAAAGAGGACACACCTACCCATACTCAAAGATCTCATAAGCTCAAATGCAGTTTACCTTCACACTAACCTAACAGAGAGCTAGAGAGATAACTACAATTGCGATCACATACTGACCGGGATAATGTACAGACCTATTGTGGGTACATTTCAAAGCGTTACAAAAAGCGCCTTTCAGCAATAGTCCATAGGCTGTGTGCTTTATAGAAAGCCTGATTTAAACTCTGTTCTTCAGCTGGGAGGCAGCAGAAATAATCTGCTTCAAAAGCCCAAAGTAGGTAAAAATAATTTGTTGTGGCAGATGCTGCCAAACAGGGGCGTAGGTTCCACTGGTGCATCAGGTGCAGTGACACCAGGACCCAGAGACCTGAGGGGCCCACAAAACTGTGATTATTGCTGTATTTTATCATTCAAACAGGAGCAAGAGACCCCATTCCTTCCTTGCAGTAGGACCCATGACGCGCTGGGCACTCACCAGCCGCCCAAAATGGAAGTCTTCCCAGTGTTCAATGTTAACTTGCTATCCCAGAGTGAAACGTTTATATTTTGATTTTTAAACGATTCCTGTTTTCCTTAAAGGAAAATGGGTTGCATTTTAAAAAATTGCTTTATTTAAAACAATCACGGACATGGTGGTCTGCTGATGCCAGCAAGCCACCATCCCTGTGATGGCATTGACTCCTAGTGGGTCTCGAATTTCGTAACACTTCATTAATATTCATAGGTAGGTCTATTTGTGACCCATTACAAACCGCTATTTAGGGAATAGGAGCTAAATAAACGTATTAAATATGTGTACATTAGTAGTAGTGATTACCAAAAAGTGATTCGCAAAAAAAACCCTCTATATGGTCATCGCTATTACTACTGTTCATACATCTAGCCCTTAATCCGTAAAAAAATTAAAAAATCAGTGTGCAAACGTTTTTTTAGGAGCCTGCCCAGGTGCTGCTGAATGCTGGGGTTTCCAAAAGCCAAAGTTGTTTAGTCTTAAATACATCACACGCCTCTCTATCTTCCAGCAACCTACACATCCTATCTCTTTAGCTCACTCTTCAGGTTTTTGTTCATCCTTGCTTTTTCCTGTTGTAACTCTTTTCATTTGGTGCTGCTGAATGCTGGGGTTTTCAAAAACCAAAGCTCTTTAATCTTAAATACATCACGTGCCTCTCTATCTTCCAGCAACTTACACATCCTGTCTCTTTAGCTCACTATTCCAGGTTTTTGTTCATCCTTGCTTTTCCCTGTTGTTACTCTTTTCATATCTTTCTCTTCCTCTGCCTGTTTACCTTTTCTGTCTTTTTCTCTCTTGCTCTGAGTCAAAGTCCAACATGTGCTATTTAAGAACAAGTTTTCAGCAGGTAAAATATGGCGTAATATTCTGATTTGCGCACCGTGAAATGTGCGCAGGCATTTCAGGATGTGCAAATCGGAACACCTGTGTGAGCTTCAGGGAGCAGAACTGGGAAGTTTGCGCTGTTTGCTAACAATATTCTCTCAAGGTTTTACTTGTCAAAAACCCCCGTGCAAACAGTAAGTCTGGGCGGTGAACTCCGCTCCACTCGCAGAGTTTGCAGAAATTGCCACACTCTGCATTACGAGGAGCTTGTGGAGGTCCGAAAAACTCGCAAAGCTGAATTTTTTTCTTTCGATTGTGTTCGTCAACATCAAGTTGGCGAGCGTGAGCGAGGAAAATCCACCTCCCGGTGAGATTTTTCCTCGTTCGCGATCGTCAACATCAAGTTGGCAAGTGCGAGCGTGGAAAATCAACCTCCCAGCAAGATTTCTCAACGCAGGCGGTCAGATTTTGCATTGCAAGTAGTCGCGTATGCTTGCGACCGCTCCCGTTGAGAAACTGTCCGTTCGCGTTGAGAAAGCTGCCTCTAGAGTAAAAATCTACTTGAGCAGCAGAAAGGAAGCAGCGCCCACTTGTGCTGTACATAGTGCCGTTCGCGATGATTGTACAGTGCAGACAAAGCCCTGGCACTGAAAATCGCTATGAACAGTACTTATCCAACGCGTCCTGTCGCTGGCGGAGCTCCGCGTAGCGCAGCACATTCTTTTTTGCACTTCGCGGAGTTCCGCGTAGCAGAACTGCGCAAACTCCGCCCAGGCTTAGCAAACAGTACGGGCAAATTGTACATGTGCTACTAGGACCTGGGCAAATACCGCCTGACTGAACAGATCTTTAACAGAGTTAGCACCAAGGTTATAATCAGAGCCAAGCCCGATGAAACGACTTTGGTTTCAAAAGCATAATAATGCATGTTTTCCATTTTAGGCCTACATTTGGTGATTGCCAAATTATGTCATGATCATTGCCTGCTTAATAGAAACTGGCAGACCGGGAAAAGCACATTGTGTTGTGTCTGGGTTTGAGCCAGCATTACAATAACATCTTACGAGGCCCGTAATTTTAAACACTTGAAAATCATCCTGAACGTCAGTTTCTGGAGAAGCGAAGTCAGCGTTTTTTTGCCATCCTAGGCTCATGCTGATCCCACCAGAGTGGCCGTGAGCTCTTCGCAAAGGCATTCATTTTGTAAAATGTAAATAAACAGGTTTCTGTCTTCTCTACCGTGATAAGCTGCTTGTCCGTTGTTGCTTTCTTCAAGAGTGCGCTTGAAAAGCCAATGCATGTATGATGTTAGCATTTTGTTCCTCGTAGGCAAAGGCGATGAATTTCAAATAGCACTTTTCTTTGTTTCCATTACTTATTTTCTTACTAAAGGACTGCATGCCGAAGGCGGGCTGCATACAAGGCCGCTTCAGAGTGCTTAAAAACAGAATGAAGGGGACGAGGATGAATGAAGGGATAAGGACTAGTGACACAGAATATTAGTGATCAGTGCAAACATTGGCAAAGCCAATAGGTCTGGCTTTTTTATGCTTTACAAGCCATAATCTGCCAGCAGCAGTGGCACGATGGTAGCAGCCGCGGCCCGTGCAGGTAAGAGCGGTTGGGCCGGATTGGAGGGATAGATTCAACAGACGACGTACGCAATGGGAAAATAAATAATGTATTTTCCCTTGATGTCGTCGTCGCATCAAAATCCCCCCACCCCCACACCGCCCCACCGCTCTTACCTGCAAGGGCTGCGGCTGGATGGTAGTGGAAAGGACGAGCCACTAATTAAGTTCAGTGTGTGAGCAACTCTCAAGCAGCAGGGGTGAAAAGCTTCTGGACTGGGAAACTTAAAGCAGCCCTGGCAGAAATGCTCAAACCTGCCTGGTTCGCTTCTTCTCTGTAGGGTCTTGGGCCCCAGGCCCGCGTGCAGGTATAATGGTTACACAGACACATAGTTACAGTGCATGGAACTGGCACCCGTGCCCTTTTATGCTGACCAGAGACGCTTGTGATGGATGGGTGTGGGGTGAGTATAAAAGGCCAGCCCTTGGGGAGTGGCTGGCAAACCAGCTGCACCTTGGTGACTGGCTTGTGTTGATAGATGCAGCGGAGAGATAGTGGCAGTAGTTCTCTGTCTTGTCGCTCTTCTTTCTTTCTCCTGCACACCTGTGGTTGTCGGGATCTTCCGTGTGATGGGTCTGTCACGTACCTTTCGCTCCTATTTTCTCCTTTTTCACAATGTGGCATCATGCCACTCTCTTCACCTCATCAACATTTACTTGCGATGTGACGTTGTGCCTCTCTCTTCTCCTCCTCAACTCTCTCGCGATGTGGTGTCGTGCCACTCTCTACTCCTCTTCAGACCAGGCGGCTCAATGTAATGTTCACTTCAAAATGACCTCCCTTGTCGAGTCCTATTTATAGGACTGTTTCTCTTCTTCGCCGCTGACCTCTCAACCGTCCTGTCAGTAGGACTTGACTCTTCGCTTCCTCGTGGACCTCTCCATGTCCTTTCCCTTCCCTAAGCGATCTTCTTGGTGCTTTGCTCCCTGTACAGGGGCGGACTGGCTGTAGTGGGCGCTGGGTGTTTCCCCGGTGGGCCGCCAGGGTGGGTGCCAGTTTCGGACACCTGGGGGGCATGGTTTGTTACTGGGGGCTGGAATATCGACCCCCGTAAAAAAAGCAGCTGCATGTTTTATGCGCGCACCCCACCAGCCTGCCTGAATCAATTGCCAGGGCTGGTTTGTGTTCCCAGTCCAGCTCTTTCCCTGGATGGATGGTCCCCTTTCTTCTGTCTTCTCTTTTTCGCTCAAGGGCCTAGTGCCTGCGCCGTCGCAACACTTGGTGCTGCCTTAGTGCGGGGCATGCTTGGCAGGGTCAGTCATTCCGTTTGACATCCTCAATGACGGGCCAATGGTAGGCATTCGGTGCTGTGGGTGGCCGGCTGGAGCTGCCTCATTCGTTGCATCACTTTTTGTTGTCTGAGGGCTGTCTCTTTCCAGGACTCTTGCCCGTGGTGTACGGTTTCCAGGTGCAGCCCTCGGCGCACCTCTGATCTATGCTTTCGATCTCTGCCCTTTTGCAGGGTGCGTTCTTGTTAGCTGATGCCTCGTTAGGCAGTTGTGGGGCTAATAGACAGTTTCTCTGGGGGCACCCTCTGCTGGTGCCATGCTTGCCCGTTCCTCTCTCTAGTGGTGGTAGCTGGTAAGCACTAGTGGGCTTGCAGCATTATCTTCTTCAGGTGCAGTGGCATCAGATAGCTGCTAGGGTGTTGTGTAGGGCCCAGTGCTCCTTGTGCTTTGTGTGTGCTTGCTGGCTGGGCTTGCTGCGTTTTGGCTTTGCTGCTTGGACTTTACTACCTTTGGTTCCATTACTTTGGCTGGACTTCTCTTGGCTAGGCAGATTTGGTCTTCCTGCGGGCTCTCTCTCTACAGGGGTCACAGTTTCTCCCCCTGCAAAAGGATATGCAGCCCACATGGGGCTGGAGCGCTGTCTTTGCGGTCTCTTGCAGTGGTGGCCTATTGCTTCAGGAAGAACAGCACCATACAGGTGGGGGAACAGTGGCAGCAGACTCAGGTGTGTGTGCAGTTCTGCTGCTGCAGGCAGTGTTGCATGTGAAGCAGGGCATCCCTCTTCCTTGCTGATTGTGTGACTGCAGGCAGTGTTTGCAGCGCAGCAGGTTGCTAATTTAAAGTCTTTCAGCTAGATTTATCAAGCTTAAATCCACTCGCAAAGGGGCAGATTCTCAGAATCTGCCCCTTTGCGACCGGTATTTTTGCATTTGGGATGCATCATCCCAAATGCAAAAATCGCTAATTAAGAATTCGCTAAATTGCGATTCTTTGCATTTAAGGAATCTCAAATTGAGATTCCTTAAATGGAATGCGTGAAAGGGAAAAAAATAGCGAATTCGCTATTAGGGCACGCAAATTACCATGAAGTACAACTTCATGGTAATTTGCAAAAACTTTGAAAAATGCACTAAAGTGCATTTTTCAAAGTTTCATGTTGCGCACACACATGCCCTAAGGGCATGTGTGTGCGCAACATATGTGCACACATCAATTTCAGGGGTGCAACAGGGTGTCCTTTGGACACTCCTACACCCTTGAAATCACAATCTCAATTTGCGAATCGCTAATTGCGATTAGCAAATTGAGATTGTCTCCCCATTCATTCCTATGGGCCTTTAGGCCCATTGGAATGAATGGGGAGATATTCCTTAATTGCTACTCGCAATTTGCGAGTCGCAATTAAGGAATTATTACAAATCGCTATTTTTTTTAGTGATTGCTTGATGCATAGCATTTTGCTATTCCTTAATAGCGAATCGGCATTTTTCGCTATTAAGGAATAGCAAAATGTGTTCTTAATGAATCTGGGGGTTGGTTCCTTTGCTCAGGGCATTGCAGGCTTTGTTCTGTGGGGCGGTGTGACTGTTACTACACTGTTAGGGGCTGCTTCACACAAGTGACTTACTGGGATGTGGTGCAGACAAGGGATTGCTAGATGGTGCTCCAGCCACCACTCTTTTCAGGCCATGGGTGCTTCGCCAGTCTCCCTGATGCTGCAGGCGCTGTATTGCTCCTGCGGACTCTGTTGGTCTTTAGGTGTGGGTTTTGCAGTGGCATAAGTGTTCAAGTTGGGGGCCATTGCTTTGCCATCCGCGTCCTCTATTTAGGTGCAGTACTGCAACTAACTGCTGGGTCGGACTGAAACCGCTACTCCTCACAGGCCCCAACAGCTTTCCTCCTGCTGTAGGCTACACGGTGACTGGACATGCCTGTCCGCGGCCCTACTCAGTGCTCATGCAGCCACAGTTCTGTCATTGATCCCAGCGCCTTCTCCACAGGGGCCGTAATGCTGCACAGTGTCCAATAGTGGCCCCACCTGATCCCGCCAGCTGATTCAGCAGTGTATGAGCAGGTATGGCCGTAGCTCTGCACCTCTTGGGAATTCCCCCGCCCAGATGGTAACAGCTTCGGGCAGCCCCGCCACAGTTTTACTTTGATACAGAAAAGGGGGTGGTGATGAACAGAGTGTCTGAATTAAGCAGACCACTCTTACCCAGTCCAAAGATCAGGGCTTGATCCATCACCGTTATTTATCTCACTGCCCCATCCCAGCTCAGAACCTGGCTATATGCAAATTAGTCTGTCCCTGGCCCAGTGCATCATGGGAACAGGGCAGACCAAACTACCAAGCCAATTCTTCACCAGAAAGGAGACAAGCTACCGGGGACCGGTTTCTGGCATTTCAGCCTCTTCGGCCCGGCTTGCTTGAATCCTGATGGAGCAGTGAGAAAGGGACTCATGTCTGAGTATACCCTGCCACACCTATAGTGGCCAAAAACGATACAGAAAAGGGGGTGGTGATGAACAGAGTGTCTGAATTAAGCAGACCACTCTTACCCAGTCCAAAGATCAGGGCTTGATCCATCACTGTTATTTATCTCACTGCCCCATCCCAGCTCAGAACCTGGCTATATGCAAATTAGTCTGTCCCTGGCCCAGTGCATCATGGGAACAGGGCAGACCAAACTACCAAGCCAATTCTTCACCAGAAAGGAGACAAGCTACCGGGGACCGGTTTCTGGCATTTCGGCCTCTTCGGCCCGGCTTGCTTGAATCCTGATGGAGCAGTGAGAAAGGGACTCATGTCTGAGTATACCCTGCCACACCTATAGTGGCCAAAAACGATACAGAAAAGGGGGTGGTGATGAACAGAGTGTCTGAATTAAGCAGACCACTCTTACCCAGTCCAAAGATCAGGGCTTGATCCATCACCGTTATTTATCTCACTGCCCCATCCCAGCTCAGAACCTGGCTATATGCAAATTAGTCTGTCCCTGGCCCAGTGCATCATGGGACAGGGCAGACCAAACTACCAAGCCAATTCTTCACCAGAAAGGAGACAAGCTACCGGGGACCGGTTTCTGGCATTTCGGCCTCTTCGGCCCGGCTTGCTTGAATCCTGATGGAGCAGTGAGAAAGGGACTCATGTCTGAGTATACCCTGCCACACCTATAGTGGCCAAAAACGATACAGAAAAGGGGGTGGTGATGAACAGAGTGTCTGAATTAAGCAGACCACTCTTACCCAGTCCAAAGATCAGGGCTTGATCCATCACCGTTATTTATCTCACTGCCCCATCCCAGCTCAGAACCTGGCTATATGCAAATTAGTCTGTCCCTGGCCCAGTGCATCATGGGAACAGGGCAGACCAAACTACCAAGCCAATTCTTCACCAGAAAGGAGACAAGCTACCGGGGACCGGTTTCTGGCATTTCAGCCTCTTCGGCCCGGCTTGCTTGAATCCTGATGGAGCAGTGAGAAAGGGACTCATGTCTGAGTATACCCTGCCACACCTATAGTGGCCAAAAACGATACAGAAAAGGGGGTGGTGATGAACAGAGTGTCTGAATTAAGCAGACCACTCTTACCCAGTCCAAAGATCAGGGCTTGATCCATCACCGTTATTTATCTCACTGCCCCATCCCAGCTCAGAACCTGGCTATATGCAAATTAGTCTGTCCCTGGCCCAGTGCATCATGGGAACAGGGCAGACCAAACTACCAAGCCAATTCTTCACCAGAAAGGAGACAAGCTACCGGGGACCGGTTTCTGGCATTTCAGCCTCTTCGGCCCGGCTTGCTTGAATCCTGATGGAGCAGTGAGAAAGGGACTCATGTCTGAGTATACCCTGCCACACCTATAGTGGCCAAAAACGATACAGAAAAGGGGGGTGGTGATGAACAGAGTGTCTGAATTAAGCAGACCACTCTTACCCAGTCCAAAGATCAGGGCTTGATCCATCACCGTTATTTATCTCACTGCCCCATCCCAGCTCAGAACCTGGCTATATGCAAATTAGTCTGTCCCTGGCCCAGTGCATCATGGGAACAGGGCAGACCAAACTACCAAGCCAATTCTTCACCAGAAAGGAGACAAGCTACCGGGGACCGGTTTCTGGCATTTCAGCCTCTTCGGCCCGGCTTGCTTGAATCCTGATGGAGCAGTGAGAAAGGGACTCATGTCTGAGTATACCCTGCCACACCTATAGTGGCCAAAAACGATACAGAAAAGGGGGTGGTGATGAACAGAGTGTCTGAATTAAGCAGACCACTCTTACCCAGTCCAAACATCAGGGCTTGATCCATCACCGTTATTTATCTCACTGCCCCATCCCAGCTCAGAACCTGGCTATATGCAAATTAGTCTGTCCCTGGCCCAGTGCATCATGGGAACAGGGCAGACCAAACTACCAAGCCAATTCTTCACCAGAAAGGTGACAAGCTACCGGGGACCGGTTTCTGGCATTTCAGCCTCTTCGGCCCGGCTTGCTTGAATCCTGATGGAGCAGTGAGAAAGGGACTCATGTCTGAGTATACCCTGCCACACCTATAGTGGCCAAAAACGATACAGAAAAGGGGGTGGTGATGAACAGAGTGTCTGAATTAAGCAGACCACTCTTACCCAGTCCAAAGATCAGGGCTTGATCCATCACCGTTATTTATCTCACTGCCCCATCCCAGCTCAGAACCTGGCTATATGCAAATTAGTCTGTCCCTGGCCCAGTGCATCATGGGAACAGGGCAGGGCAGACCAAACTACCAAGCCAATTCTTCACCAGAAAGGAGACAAGCTACCGGGGACCGGTTTCTGGCATTTCAGCCTCTTCGGCCCGGCTTGCTTGAATCCTGATGGAGCAGTGAGAAAGGGACTCATGTCTGAGTATACCCTGCCACACCTATAGTGGCCAAAAACGATACAGAAAAGGGGGTGGTGATGAACAGAGTGTCTGAATTAAGCAGACCACTCTTACCCAGTCCAAAGATCAGGGCTTGATCCATCACCGTTATTTATCTCACTGCCCCATCCCAGCTCAGAACCTGGCTATATGCAAATTAGTCTGTCCCTGGCCCAGTGCATCATGGGAACAGGGCAGACCAAACTACCAAGCCAATTCTTCACCAGAAAGGAGACAAGCTACCGGGGACCGGTTTCTGGCATTTCAGCCTCTTCGGCCCGGCTTGCTTGAATCCTGATGGAGCAGTGAGAAAGGGACTCATGTCTGAGTATACCCTGCCACACCTATAGTGGCCAAAAACGATACAGAAAAGGGGGTGGTGATGAACAGAGTGTCTGAATTAAGCAGACCACTCTTACCCAGTCCAAAGATCAGGGCTTGATCCATCACCGTTATTTATCTCACTGCCCCATCCCAGCTCAGAACCTGGCTATATGCAAATTAGTCTGTCCCTGGCCCAGTGCATCATGGGAACAGGGCAGACCAAACTACCAAGCCAATTCTTCACCAGAAAGGAGACAAGCTACCGGGGACCGGTTTCTGGCATTTCGGCCTCTTCGGCCCAGCTTGCTTGAATCCTGATGGAGCAGTGAGAAAGGGACTCATGTCTGAGTATACCCTGCCACACCTATAGTGGCCAAAAACGATACAGAAAAGGGGGTGGTGATGAACAGAGTGTCTGAATTAAGCAGACCACTCTTACCCAGTCCAAAGATCAGGGCTTGATCCATCACCGTTATTTATCTCACTGCCCCATCCCAGCTCAGAACCTGGCTATATGCAAATTAGTCTGTCCCTGGCCCAGTGCATCATGGGACAGGGCAGACCAAACTACCAAGCCAATTCTTCACCAGAAAGGAGACAAGCTACCGGGGACCGGTTTCTGGCATTTCGGCCTCTTCGGCCCGGCTTGCTTGAATCCTGATGGAGCAGTGAGAAAGGGACTCATGTCTGAGTATACCCTGCCACACCTATAGTGGCCAAAAACGATACAGAAAAGGGGGTGGTGATGAAGAGAGTGTCTGAATTAAGCAGACCACTCTTACCCAGTCCAAAGATCAGGGCTTGATTGATCACCGTTATTTATCTCACTGCCCCGTCCCAGCTCAGAACCTGGCTATATGCAAATTAGTCTGTCCCTGGCCCAGTGCATCATGGGAACAGGGCAGACCAAACTACCAAGCCAATTCTTCACCAGAAAGGAGACAAGCTACCGGGGACCGGTTTCTGGCATTTCAGCCTCTTCGGCCCGGCTTGCTTGAATCCTGATGGAGCAGTGAGAAAGGGACTCATGTCTGAGTATACCCTGCCACACCTATAGTGGCCAAAAACGATACAGAAAAGGGGGTGGTGATGAACAGAGTGTCTGAATTAAGCAGACCACTCTTACCCAGTCCAAAGATCAGGGCTTGATCCATCACCGTTATTTATCTCACTGCCCCATCCCAGCTCAGAACCTGGCTATATGCAAATTAGTCTGTCCCTGGCCCAGTGCATCATGGGACAGGGCAGACCAAACTACCAAGCCAATTCTTCACCAGAAAGGAGACAAGCTACCGGGGACCGGTTTCTGGCATTTCGGCCTCTTCGGCCCGGCTTGCTTGAATCCTGATGGAGCAGTGAGAAAGGGACTCATGTCTGAGTATACCCTGCCACACCTATAGTGGCCAAAAACGATACAGAAAAGGGGGTGGTGATGAAGAGAGTGTCTGAATTAAGCAGACCACTCTTACCCAGTCCAAAGATCAGGGCTTGATTGATCACCGTTATTTATCTCACTGCCCCGTCCCAGCTCAGAACCTGGCTATATGCAAATTAGTCTGTCCCTGGCCCAGTGCATCATGGGAACAGGGCAGACCAAACTACCAAGCCAATTCTTCACCAGAAAGGAGACAAGCTACCGGGGACCGGTTTCTGGCATTTCAGCCTCTTCGGCCCGGCTTGCTTGAATCCTGATGGAGCAGTGAGAAAGGGACTCATGTCTGAGTATACCCTGCCACACCTATAGTGGCCAAAAACGATACAGAAAAGGGGGTGGTGATGAACAGAGTGTCTGAATTAAGCAGACCACTCTTACCCAGTCCAAAGATCAGGGCTTGATCCATCACCGTTATTTATCTCACTGCCCCATCCCAGCTCAGAACCTGGCTATATGCAAATTAGTCTGTCCCTGGCCCAGTGCATCATGGGAACAGGGCAGACCAAACTACCAAGCCAATTCTTCACCAGAAAGGAGACGAGCTACCGGGGACCGGTTTCTGGCATTTCAGCCTCTTCGGCCCGGCTTTCTTGAATCCTGATGGAGCAGTGAGAAAGGGACTCATGTCTGAGTATACCCTGCCACACCTATAGTGGCCAAAAACGATACAGAAAAGGGGGTGGTGATGAACAGAGTGTCTGAATTAAGCAGACCACTCTTACCCAGTCCAAAGATCAGGGCTTGATCCATCACCGTTATTTATCTCACTGCCCCATCCCAGCTCAGAACCTGGCTATATGCAAATTAGTCTGTCCCTGGCCCAGTGCATCATGGGAACAGGGCAGACCAAACTACCAAGCCAATTCTTCACCAGAAAGGAGACAAGCTACCGGGGACCGGTTTCTGGCATTTCAGCCTCTTCGGCCCGGCTTGCTTGAATCCTGATGGAGCAGTGAGAAAGGGACTCATGTCTGAGTATACCCTGCCACACCTATAGTGGCCAAAAACGATACAGAAAAGGGGGGTGGTGATGAACAGAGTGTCTGAATTAAGCAGACCACTCTTACCCAGTCCAAAGATCAGGGCTTGATCCATCACCGTTATTTATCTCACTGCCCCATCCCAGCTCAGAACCTGGCTATATGCAAATTAGTCTGTCCCTGGCCCAGTGCATCATGGGAACAGGGCAGACCAAACTACCAAGCCAATTCTTCACCAGAAAGGAGACAAGCTACCGGGGACCGGTTTCTGGCATTTTAGCCTCTTCGGCCCGGCTTGCTTGAATCCTGATGGAGCAGTGAGAAAGGGACTCATGTCTGAGTATACCCTGCCACACCTATAGTGGCCAAAAACGATACAGAAAAGGGGGTGGTGATGAACAGAGTGTCTGAATTAAGCAGACCACTCTTACCCAGTCCAAAGATCAGGGCTTGATCCATCACCGTTATTTATCTCACTGCCCCATCCCAGCTCAGAACCTGGCTATATGCAAATTAGTCTGTCCCTGGCCCAGTGCATCATGGGAACAGGGCAGACCAAACTACCAAGCCAATTCTTCACCAGAAAGGAGACAAGCTACCGGGGACCGGTTTCTGGCATTTCAGCCTCTTCGGCCCGGCTTGCTTGAATCCTGATGGAGCAGTGAGAAAGGGACTCATGTCTGAGTATACCCTGCCACACCTATAGTGGCCAAAAACGATACAGAAAAGGGGGTGGTGATGAACAGAGTGTCTGAATTAAGCAGACCACTCTTACCCAGTCCAAAGATCAGGGCTTGATCCATCACCGTTATTTATCTCACTGCCCCATCCCAGCTCAGAACCTGGCTATATGCAAATTAGTCTGTCCCTGGCCCAGTGCATCATGGGAACAGGGCAGACCAAACTACCAAGCCAATTCTTCACCAGAAAGGAGACAAGCTACCGGGGACCGGTTTCTGGCATTTCAGCCTCTTCGGCCCGGCTTGCTTGAATCCTGATGGAGCAGTGAGAAAGGGACTCATGTCTGAGTATACCCTGCCACACCTATAGTGGCCAAAAACGATACAGAAAAGGGGGGTGGTGATGAACAGAGTGTCTGAATTAAGCAGACCACTCTTACCCAGTCCAAAGATCAGGGCTTGATCCATCACCGTTATTTATCTCACTGCCCCATCCCAGCTCAGAACCTGGCTATATGCAAATTAGTCTGTCCCTGGCCCAGTGCATCATGGGAACAGGGCAGACCAAACTACCAAGCCAATTCTTCACCAGAAAGGAGACAAGCTACCGGGGACCGGTTTCTGGCATTTCAGCCTCTTCGGCCCGGCTTGCTTGAATCCTGATGGAGCAGTGAGAAAGGGACTCATGTCTGAGTATACCCTGCCACACCTATAGTGGCCAAAAACGATACAGAAAAGGGGGTGGTGATGAACAGAGTGTCTGAATTAAGCAGACCACTCTTACCCAGTCCAAAGATCAGGGCTTGATCCATCACCGTTATTTATCTCACTGCCCCATCTCAGCTCAGAACCTGGCTATATGCAAATTAGTCTGTCCCTGGCCCAGTGCATCATGGGAACAGGGCAGACCAAACTACCAAGCCAATTCTTCACCAGAAAGGAGACAAGCTACCGGGGACCGGTTTCTGGCATTTCAGCCTCTTCGGCCCGGCTTGCTTGAATCCTGATGGAGCAGTGAGAAAGGGACTCATGTCTGAGTATACCCTGCCACACCTATAGTGGCCAAAAACGATACAGAAAAGGGGGTGGTGATGAACAGAGTGTCTGAATTAAGCAGACCACTCTTACCCAGTCCAAAGATCAGGGCTTGATCCATCACCGTTATTTATCTCACTTCCCCATCCCAGCTCAGAACCTGGCTATATGCAAATTAGTCTGTCCCTGGCCCAGTGCATCATGGGAACAGGGCAGACCAAACTACCAAGCCAATTCTTCACCAGAAAGGAGACAAGCTACCGGGGACCGGTTTCTGGCATTTCAGCCTCTTCGGCCCGGCTTGCTTGAATCCTGATGGAGCAGTGAGAAAGGGACTCATGTCTGAGTATACCCTGCCACACCTATAGTGGCCAAAAACGATACAGAAAAGGGGGTGGTGATGAACAGAGTGTCTGAATTAAGCAGACCACTCTTACCCAGTCCAAAGATCAGGGCTTGATCCATCACCGTTATTTATCTCACTGCCCCATCCCAGCTCAGAACCTGGCTATATGCAAATTAGTCTGTCCCTGGCCCAGTGCATCATGGGAACAGGGCAGACCAAACTACCAAGCCAATTCTTCACCAGAAAGGAGACAAGCTACCGGGGACCGGTTTCTGGCATTTCAGCCTCTTCGGCCCGGCTTGCTTGAATCCTGATGGAGCAGTGAGAAAGGGACTCATGTCTGAGTATACCCTGCCACACCTATAGTTTTACTTTGGTTTGCTTTGGCCATGTCTCACCTTTTGGGCCCAGAGCGCATGCTTTTTTCTCTCCACTGCCCACTCTACAGAGTCTCACAGCAGGTGGGCTACAGCATATGTGGTGAGGTGCTGGAGGGTCTCTGTTTCCTCCTCCTCATGCAGGTCAGGGTCACCCTCTTCTAGGGGTGACATGACCACTTTCCCTAGGCGGTGCCTAGGGAGACATCCCCTCCTCCTGCACAGCAGTTGAGGCACAAGGTGGCACAAACGTGGGGTCAGACCCACTCATCGCCATTGTAGAATCTTGGGCCCGAGACCCGCATGTAGGCATAAAGATGACACAGACAGATAGTTACAGTGCATGGAACTTTTATTGGCAGGGTCACCTGACCGGTGACGCCTGTGATGAATGGGTGTGGGGTGAATATAACAGGCCAGCCCTGGGGGAGTGGCAGGCAATCCACTATAATACCAAACACTAGAACGTGTCTAGCAGGACACTACAGTAGTCTCCTCACGTATTCTCTCTCTTTCCATCCACCCATTCCCTCTCTCTTATCCCTCTCTCTTCTCTCTCTCACTTCCCTCTCTGATCGCTTTCTCTCCACCTTCCCTCTCTGGCCCTGGGCTTGTAGAAAACCAGCCTCCAAGGGCTTCAGTTCGCCAGGAAAATGCCTGGTGGAATTAAGGCCTGTCCGACCCTGCTTCAGGCATGATGACTGTGAGCAGTGCCTTAGGTGAGAGGAGCTGCTGTGCAGTGATAAAGCAGTCGCTGAGCTTGCAGAAACGAAGCAGCAGCTGAAGAGCCATAGGCCACGCTCAAGTTAAGAGCATGTTCTGTTTGCAGGTGAGAATTACCCCCAGACTGGGATTAAAGCAGTAATTGGTGCACAGACAAAAAGGAATCTGCAGGTCAGCAGCAGTACAGAGGAATGTTAAAGTTTCCATGTATGTTTCCCAGCAGAAAAAAAGTGTATGTGTGATGACTGACCATGTTTTTAAGATGAAAATTACTCCACCACGCATTGTAATGGTGGCAGAAGGATATACCCATACAGTCAATAGAAAGACAGTGAGACTGAAATACTCCAGGGCTGAGCCAATATGTCATTTTCATTTCATTAAACTTTATTCGGTTCTCAAAATAAAAACCATAAAAGTTACATTTTATCGTTATAAAAAGCCAATATGTGATTGACAATATTTTAAGTCAGTGACTGAGGGGTCAAGAGTGAAAGAAGGCAATGGCTGGAGGAAGATGACTAAATACTCACTGCATTCTTCTCATGTCGTGCTGAGACATTCAGTTGGATAGAAATTTGAAGATTGACCTTTCTGCTGCTGTAGTATGTCTGTTTAGTGGAAATTTGGGCCAAGATACCTAGAAAGTATTGAAAGGAACGTATTGGCGGATGCAAGCTTGCAGGCCAAAGAGCCCTCTTTAGGCCTCGCCCTAAACAGCACATGTGATGTTTGTTGTGAAAAATATTGTTAGTTTACAGTGGTTTTCGTGTCCCCCATTGCTTTCCATAGATTGGCTTCATTGTCACTCTCATTTGCTTGCTTCTTATTCCTTAACGTGTATGGCCTTTCCTTCCTCTTGTTTTTTTGTCCCTCCTGTGGAGCATGGACACATTACTTGTCTCAACTCCTCATCTTACAGGGGCTACTTTTTAATTTGTTTTCATACACTCCACAAGTCTGTCTTCTTACTGTGCTTCTCTTCCCCCATCCACCTTCATGTTGAGCTCTCTTTCTTTCTTGTCTGTGTGTTTCTCCCCTTCCCACTCCTATTGCTTTCTCACCCATCTACTTTCCCCCCCCGTGCCCGATGCTGATTTCGCTCAGTGTTGGTTTTCTACCCTCTCTGTGTCCTTCGTGTTGCTTCCCCCCACGCCTCACCCCCCCACCCATGGTGCTTACGGCCCTCCCTTTGTGTTACTTCTTGTATTGTATTGTATTGTATTGTATTGTATGGTGTTTTGTAGAGCGTGTGGTTACCAGGAGGCATCCCAGCGCTGAGATAGAGTAAAACTCTGTGGGTGGGAGGGGAGGGAATCATTTGGGGAAGAGGAAGGTTTTCAGTGATTTTCGAAAGCGGAGATGGCTGGATTCCGCGCGTAGTAGCAGTGGGAGATAATTTCAGTGTGAGGCCGCATTCAACGAAAAGCGGTGGCCTCCGGTGCGAGCTTTCTTGATTCTAGGCACTGAGACCAGAAACCTTTTGTCAGCGTGCAAGGGCCTTTTGGGTTTGTAGGGGGTGAGTAGGCTTCTCATAATCGGGGGTCCTTTACCTTGCATGATTTTGTGGGCAATGCATAGGGATTTGAAGATAATCCTCTCTCGCACAGGAAGCCAGTGAAGTGCTTTGAGAGCAGGTTTAGCTGATGACCTGAGGGGGATGCCCATTAAGAGCCTAGCAGCGGCATTTTGGGTTTGTTGAAGCTTGTTGATTGTGGCTTCAGGGGCTCCCAGGAAAATTGCATTGCTGAAGTCTAGTCTGGAAAGAACTAGACCTTGTATCAAAAGCCTCCTAGAGTGATGCGGGAGGAGGGGGAGGACTTTGCGAGCGGAACGGAGAAGACCGAAGCAGGTGCCTGCTGTCTTTTTCGCTTGTGTCTTAAGCGAAAGGTCCTGCTCAAGCCAAACCCCCAGGCTTTTGATTTCTTTTTTTGGGGTGGGTGGATCCCCTAGACAGGGCGGCCAGATGGAAGAGGGGAGAGAGGCCGACTTGTGGCCTAACATCATGATTTCTGTTTTTGATCCATTTAGCTTGAGTGAGGAGTCACCCATCCAAGCATGGATTTTTGTCAGGCACTGATGGAAATTGTCAGGGCATTGGTCGAGTTGTGAAAGTGAAACTACCAGTTGGGCGTCATCGGCATAGCTGACTATTTTAATCCCAAAAGGGGCAACCACATCCTCCAGGGGGGCCATGTACACGTTGAACAGTGTGGGGCTCAGAGATGAGCCCTGCGGCACCCCACACTGGAGGGGTATTAAGGCGGATTGTGAGTTGCCTTCCCAGACTTGAAAGGTGCGGTTAGAAAGATAGGATGTTAGCCAGGTCAAAGCAGACCCTCGTATTCCGGCTTCGGCCAGGCGCTGGATCAGGATACGGTGGTTCACCGTATCAAAGGCCGCACTCAGGTCCAGGAGGATCACTGCCACTGATCCTCCTGAATCCAGAATGCGCCTGGCCTCCTCGATGACGGAGAGGAGAGCGGTGTCGGTGCCCTGGCCTGGGCGGAATCTGGTTTGGGAGTTACGCAACCGATCATTGGACTCCAGAAAGTGGGAGGGTTGGTGGTTCACCACTTTCTCTGTGATCTTACTGAGTCCGGGGAGAAGGGAGATAGGTCTAAAGTTAGCAAGCTCTAGAGGGTCGAGATGGGGTTTCTTTAGAAGGGCCTTGACAATGGCCTCTTTCCAACTGGGGGGCACAATACCCTGAGAAAGAGAAAGGTTGATGAGCTCAGTTGCCGGGGTGGAAATGGAAGCAGCTATCTGTTTCAAGAAACGCATCGGGACAGGGTCGCTGGGGGAGCCGCTTTTGATGCTGGATAAGATTTTGAGGAAGTCCTCCTCGGAGATTAGATTAAAAGCGTTCAGCTGAGGGTCAGTATCCAGGGGCAGATTGTCATGACATGAAGGATTCTCCGTTTGGGGTAGGTTGGACATTATATTTATTATTTTCTGATCAAAGTAAGTGGCTAGTTCGTTGCATTTAGACCCTGAAGGGTCTTGGGGTGAAGGGGGATCAGGGATCTTCAGAAGTTCTTTCACGATCTTGTAGGTTTCTCTCGTAGAGTTAGAGGCATTTTTGATTCTATGATCGTAGAATGTAGTTTTAGTGATTCCGAGGGCAACTTTGTAAGCTCTAATCGAGTCGCGGTAGGTGTCTTTATTAGCGGTATCCCAGTTTCTTCTCCAGATACGCTCAAGCCTCTTACAGCCTTGCCTTAGAATACGGAGCTCAGGAGTGAACCAGGGGGCAGAACCAGTTCTGACCTGCTTTTTCCAAAGGTTTTTTTTTGGGTAGGACTAAGTCCAATGAATTAGAGAGCCAGTTTTTGAAATTGGTATCGGCAACAACGGGGTCCAGAGCCGGGAGGAGGAGGGGAGCGTTCTAGGGTGTCAATCCACTTCTCCACTGAGAGTTTGGACCACATTCTATCGTAAGTGGAGGTACTGCACGTATGTACAGTTTTGAGCTCGACCTGTCACTGTCTTCAATCTCCCTGTATTGCTTCTGCCCCCCATGCTCCTCGTTGCTGTCCCTCGCCTGTGTTGCTTCCTTTGCTTATGATTCCCAGAGAAGCTGAGGATGTCTTGATCCGCTTCGTTGTGGAGCGCAAATAACCTACAGAACTTTTGGAGCTGCTTCACAAGGGAGCATATGACCTGCACGACCTTTGGATCAACTTCACCGATCCATTCCTCCACATCTAAAAGGGCGCCGTGGTACCAAGAGTCTTTACAAGCACGGCCTGGGGTGTCACAATGAAGGAGGTCAAACCCTCTGCTTTCCTCAACTGAAGTGTACACCTCCCACTTCTGCCTAATAGAACCACTGTGGTACTGCCCTCCAAGAGATTTCTTAGAGAAAGTGCCTCAGAGGATCAAAACCATCAACACTCCTTTCTGCTCCACAAATTTCAGATTTGACTCCAAGGACTCTACAGTTTTACAACACCCCCATTTTTAGGTATTGCCTACGAGACAGCTTTTACCTGTCTGTAGGCAAAAGCTTATTTTGGAGCACAGTGCTTTAAGTGAAATGAACAATATGGGACAGAGGGGGTGTTTAAAAGGGAGTGGCCTTAGTAATTAAGGGAGTGGCTTAAAATATGTGAACTACAATCCCATGCTTCACACTGTATGTTGCCTGACCAGCTTATACATGTCTCTTTGTGAGGTTTCTGTTATTGCATTCATACATATCACACAACAACAAACATATTCCTAAAGCAGGCCAACCCCATTAACTCAGTGAGTGCTTGTTAGCAGTTTGATATAAATGAGTAACAACAATTATGTTGTTATAAATTATCAGAATTGCCAATTACAAAAGGTACATATGTGACCATCAGTATGTGTGAATTGGAGAGATGCCAATGATTGGATGAGCATGTAATCTGAACACTGTTAAGGTTCACTGACTCACACTGCCTTCTGCCTTAGCTCCAAAGCTCTCAATGATTCCTATTATGAACACCCCCTACAACCAGAATTCCCTCAGATACCTACATTCCACTCATTTCACATGTACCATACAAGCATTAGAAACCCCAATTGCTCAGGCAGAACTTTTGGCTTTTCCAATACTTATCAGAGCAACACCCAATTCCAATACAAAATGGCTCAAAACTAGAGAGTTTACAATTGTTAACGAATTCAAAGTCTTAAGTGAAATGTGCAATGTATTTACAGTAATATATTGTTGAAACTATTGGCAAAGCCAATGGGTCCCAAGGCGAGAACTATTGGGTTTACCAATGCTTGACATTAGTTTTTGTTTAGATGCTTTGTAGTGTAACTAAGGTTTAATATCTTACATTGTTATTCAACACTATTGCCTGTGCTCAGTATTTTACTTGCAAATTCATAGAGTCCATCATGTGATGGTGCATATTATTGGAAGCAAGACTCAGTGATCCCGCTTTAGTCAAATTGTTGTTGCTTCCCTGTTTTTTTTTTTAACTGCTGTTTTTATTGGGTTTTACAAATAAACATAAGGTTACAAAATAAAACAGAACCACACACAACTGCTGACCAAGGTCAAGCACTTGAATTCCACTTGTTTAATATATCATAAACGGGTGCAACTGCTCCCGGCATCCGCCGTTGAAGAACGCCAATTTTGTAAGAAAGTCCACAGAAAAGGAAGGTGCACTCTGGAGATAGTCAGGAAGGAAACACACGTATAATCCCAAAAAATCTTCTTTTTATTCAAAGTTGTTTGTCTAAAACCAGCCCACAGCCGACGTGTTTCGTTCCCCAGTGCCACAGGAACTTCGTCAGGGCATACTCTAAAGAGTCAGAAAATTGAATACAACCAAAATGACCGAAATAGTCTCTTTGAGGTGTATATCACCTCCTATTCGTAAATGTCCAATTTAAATCAGTCCAAGTCATTTTTGATCATATAAGCGCACATCCAAAGTGGATCACAAAGATTCAAACACTGGCTCTCAATTTGAAGAGAAAACAGATGTAGATAAAACCTGATATCAAGTTCTTAATCAATAAAATGAGCATCCAGTGTAGATCACAATGGTTCAAACAGTGGCTCTCAAATGTGAAAAAAACAGGTGTAGATAAACCTGATATCAATCTCTGTACGATAGTAGTCAACTCACTGACAGCATGATAACCGTTGAATTGGGAGATAACAAGGGGTGGGGTTGGGCCCTGTGAAGGTAGAGGAGGGATGTGTGGTGGAGAGAATAGAGCTCGCCGAATTCCCTGGCAAGGCTCTAACAGATGCCTAACCTCTTGGGATAGCGTGCAAATGTGCACGGTTCAGGAGGAGTCATGGTTTGGAGTGTGAGTGGTTGTAACTGGTGTGTTTAGGGGTAGAACTGTATCTAAAAACCTATGTGGTTATATGGTCCAGAGGGGCAGGTGAGGTGATTGGGCTATGGCTAAGTCGCGATCGTTGGGGTGGAAAGTGTAGAGTATTCGGATTCCCTGTACGGTCATGGAGACAAGATAGTGACTAGTATGAGTTGCCAGAACTTGCCAAGGAGTGTGTGCCTGGCTGTGGATAAGGGAAGTTTGCGAAGATGGCGGGGCTCCTCATAGAGAAGGGCATCTCCTTCAGCCTTCCCCCAATTATACATTACCTGTGCCACGCCGCCACTGGTGGCGCCATCTTTGCCCTCCAGTGCATGGTCAAGGTTCTCTTCGCTAGTAAGAGGGCCATACTGGCAAAGCACGTTTTCACCTTGTGGCTTTTCGTACTCTTAAAGATACCCAGGATGCAGGCCTCCCAAGTATAGATGGCTGGGGGTTCTGTAACTTCCCTAAGAGCTGCGTGTACTGGGGCCCAGTATGTAGAAAGGGCCAAGCACGACCAGAGCATGTGGTGCAGGTTGGCGGCAGCCGAGTGGCAGTTGGTGCAACACTAGTGTGCTTTTGGGAAGTAGTAATTACGTTGTTCGGGGATTAAGTAGGCCAAGTGGAGAATGGAAAATTGGACATTTTAAAAGCTTACATTGCAAGAAATCCTCTGTGGGAATTCTAAGGTCTGCTCCCATTCCTTATCATGCAGTGCCCTTCCGGTATTGTTAGATTTTAGGTTGGTCTTATATAGCGCTCGGCTACTCCAAAGGAGTGTCCCGGCGCTTTGATTTGTGACCGGAAAAGACAAACATCGACAGCAAACGACAGAACACCCACAATGAGTGGAAGACTCCAACACTAGGGAGAAGACCGCTATCGGGCAAAGAGCCACGTTTTATTGTCCTCCCATTTGCCTCTGATCACTGTCAGTGGGGACCCTGTATGTTCCTGGATTGCTTTGTAAATCCATATAATCAGGTGTCGTCCCTTCCCCATCAGGAGCAATGTTTGTAGGATGGCATGAACCCAGGGATACTCATCCAGCATGGACCTGAGGGTCTGATATGTGTTGCAGAGTTGTCTATAAAATGAGGAATTAGCTGGGCGGCATGACATTTTCAGTGAGGAGCTGGTCGAAGGTGAGTAGGTGATAGTCTGTGAAGAGATCGTCCACAGTGTGCAGAGTGTTCATGCCAGTATCTCTGATCTGCCGCAGAATAAGAGCCAGGGATGCGTGGTAGACCCAGCAGTGGGAACGCTGGAGCTTATGGAGGGGATGTGTTGCATGAGGGAATGGATTTTGGCCATACATTTCTTAGATACCTGTGCCTAAGGGGATTATGGGGATAGGGGTGTTCTGCCAGGGAGCAGGAAGTTCCTGATCAAGGTTGGTGGAGGGCGCATGTCCTTGGCACATCTCTCTCAGGTTCCATCCTGCTAGCCAATGTGACAGCCACTGCAGCTGGGCTGCCTGGTAATATGCCATAAAGGATGGGGCGCTTACACAACCCTTGCCAACCGCATCTGCAGCTTCCTCAACACGATCCAGATGAGCTCCCTCAGAAGAGTGTGTTGAGTTCTTGGAAGAAAAAAGAACTAGAAGGGTGACTGGTAGGTGAGTGAAGGAATACAGGAGCTGGGGAAGGAAACCATCTTCGACAGAGCACGCCTCCATGTTATCGCCAGTGTATTCTCGTTTTCAGTGTAGAGAGGGCTTTATTAAATTAAAGTCAAAGAGAATGGCTTGCGAATTGTAGAGGTGTATACTCAGGTAGCGTACTGTGGTGCCGCACTAGTTCAGTGCAGAGCCCGCCAGCTGCACCGCCTGTAGGGGAATTTCTGGGCACAGCGGGTAGACACTGGATTTGGCTCAATTAACATGGAGGTCTGCTGCTAGCGTAATTGCTAAAAAGAGAAAGGGGGCAGTAGTGCCCCTGTGAAGCAATGTCCGTAGCGTATCGGTCACAAGCTGGGAGCAGCGGCCATGTGGTACAACTGTTTTGCCCATCCTTGTCGCCACTCAGTTCCTGCAGTTGGTGGTGAGGGTTAGATAAGGTTGTCTGCAGTTTGTGGCATCGCCATTGGGGGTGTCTGGGACTCCCGATTTAAGTCATTCGAGGTGTCTAAGTCATTTTCGGTGGTGAAGATGAGTGAACCCCCCCCCCATCAGTGGGCGCAGACCCTCACCAAGAGATGCCACTGTCTGGAGGCCTCGACATCTGTCCTCTATGATCTGCTCCAGGGCTGGGGTTTTTGTGGGTGGAGAAGATGGGGAGGCACCCGTCTTTAACAATTCGCCTCTTGCATTGTGGTCGGGAGGATTGAGGGGTCTTCCCCGATTCAGCGGGACAGTCTGTTTGATACTTGTCGAACCAGTCCCAGGCTTCTTTAGGGTCAGAAATAAGTGGGTGTTCCCATCCAGAAGAACTTTGAGGCGTGCCAAAAACAGTAGGAAGTATTGAACCCTCAGTTGTCGGAGTCGCCTCTTGACTTCTAGGAAGGAAGATCGTTGTCGCTGAACTGCTTGGGTATAACCCAGAAAGAGCATGATGGTCTTATGCTCTAGTTTCAGCAGACCTTTCTCCCTCAATATAGTGTCCCGGTCTTTGAAATGGAGAAGTTTGGCTAGTATCAGTCACTGTGGAGCTCCTGGGGCAGCCCAGGAAGCCATGCACTCTCTCCAGAAAGTAGAAGTCCGTGAGGCCCTCTAGAGATTTGTAGCTAGTGCTCTCCTTTGCCCTCGGGCCCTCCTGTGCTTCATATGCAGGTCCGGTGGATCTGCAGATGGGTCACTGCTTCCTCACTTGTCCCATGGGTCGTCACCAGTTTCGGTGGGGCCCCTTCATGAGACAGGCAAGGGCCTAAGGGGCTGGTATGCGGGAACGCCATTCAGGCCGCGATCACCATTGTCCCTGCTTCAGACCCAGTATGATGATCGGCTCAGCTCTTAGGGAATCCCAGCCCAGCTCCTCTATTTCTAGCACACAGGTTTAGGCTGGATGGATGTCTGGACTGAGCCCAGCCAGCGGATTGAGTCAACAAACGGGCTGATGGAGCAGAGCTGTATTGAGGAGCAGCCACCATCAAGGCCTGCTAAGCCACACCCCCCTGTTGCTTCCTTGTTATTAGCAGGTATGGCACTCACAATACAGAAATAATCACTCCCTAATTTCCTCTGGAACACCAAGGAGAAAATAAAATATATCTTTGTAGTCCCCCCGAATTGGTCTGCGTTTCTTCCAAAGTCCCACTTTCTGTGTACTGTATCTTCAGATTTACACCGGGACACGTTCAGCATATTTCTGTGGGGCCCAGCTTCTTGGCAGGGGGGACGGCGTCCACCCTGTGAAAAGGGTGGGGGGACGCCGTCCACCCACGTGGACCCCCGACTCGAGCCCTGGTGAGTGTGGTGTTGGCTCTTGAAAATGAAGCACTGCCTCTGCACCAACTCTCTGTTAATCAATGTTTCCCTCCTATATCATCATAGAAGTGTGTGTCAGAATACCGATTACAAAAGCATTGGTTGACATAAATATCATTTACAAAAGTATCGTCCCATTGGGTTTTGATTTTCTGTTACTCACTCCAAAAGGTCCCTTTAAATCTCCTCTATGTGAATGTGCCACACTAATAGCACTGGGATGCCTACGGGTAGTTACGCGCTCTATAAGTGCTTTATAGGTCAGAATAGAATACAACACAATACAATGGGCCGAAATGTTTGTAGACAATATTTAGGACATGATATTTATGTCAGGTGATGTTTAGGCCGGATGAGGTAATTTGTGCACCCAGGACCTGAAGATGGGGTAGAAGAACCATTCCAGTCCAGCAGCTGTTAGTAAGTGCCTTTTTGGCGGCTAACTTGCCCACGATAGCGAATGGAGGTTGGCGAGCCGCTGAAAGCTCATTATGATCTATTTGGCTTTTTTTTACGCCTTGGCTCGTACAAGGGCTCTAGAAGCCAAGCCAGACCCTTGGCTCAACTCGGCTCGCCCTGTTAATTTGTTGGCTCGCACACCTACAATGGTGAACATCGTTTACTCAGCGCTGAGCAGTGCAGCTCGAATAGCTGTAGGTCCTGGGCCAGCCTCCTTCTCAGACAACCTTCCTTTCAACTCTGTTTGGTAGTGTAGTCCTGCTGTTTTGTTTGCTGTACTTAAGTGTGCATGATAAAAACTTGCACTGCTTTACTATGTGAGTGCATTTGTATGGGTGAAGGAAGATTACACTGCTGGACACTGTAAAAAAATAAGGCTGGTGAATTTATTTTTGCTTACCTCACCAAAGCCAAGTGTATGGTGCAGCAGATCTTAAACTCTCTCTCATAGTTGCCAACATTTAAAAAGAAATCTGGGACACTTTGCAGGATAGGGCTGCTGCATATAGAATGTACTTGTTAGCGTACCTGTGTGGAACAGTTTCTGCAACACTATTACCCGGAACAGTCTCCAAAATGGCCGAGACTGTCACTGTCCTTGCAAAAACGGGACAGTTGGCAACTATGCTCTTTCAATAAGGTCCTTTGAGAGAGGTGACCGTAACTGTTGGTAGAATCAGTAGACCAAGCGGCTGCTTGGTTGTTGCCGATCTGGAATGTGATTTTATTAATGTACTTTTGTGGTATCCCATTGTCCAAGCTTCCCAGTAGTTGAGAGTGGTGATTACTTAGGAAAATATTTACCTGCTGGATATGTAAGACTTGAGACCCTTGATTTTGTAATCCGAGTTGGTATGTTATTGATCAAGGACGGCGTTGAGAAGTGCATGACGGGTTACAATTGAAGGCAAGGCTGAGATTGTTGGCTCGTAAAATGGGAGCTGGATGAGGCCAAGGGTATAGGGTTAATCAAATAGCATCAGTGTATTGTCAGGAACACCAATAGGGAATTTCTCAGATTTTGAGTTATTGGAGGCTAGATGTTCTCATACTTGTTCAAGACTGAACGCGCTCTGGAAAAGAAATATATGTGTTTTGAATTGCCCTTGAACTTTAATGAACCTACATATATTTGACATACATGCAGTGTACATTTCCAGGTGAGCAGATGAATTTAGCAAAGTGGTTAAGGGAGACATTGAAAGTAAGTAGAAATAATGTGGATTCTTGGAGAAACTCCACTGAATCCTTGTAGACAGCTATAATCAATCTTGGGTACTATCCAGAATGCATCACATGCAGGCAACCTATACCCCACTGCCAGGAGGTAATCTGGAACAGACTTTAATTTGTAAAATAATGTGCATTTGTGCCCAAAGATATCGCGGAAACCCACAGCCATCACTGTTGGACTTGGCAAATACCAAGGCTGCGTATTCTTGATTCCACCTCATCTACTCCTTCCCCCTTTATGTCATAGGTTCAGGTTCTTTTTCCTTCTGTGTTTTCTCCCTTTGTCACTGTTTTTCTGTCTTTTTCTTCTTCCTTCTCTTCCCTTTTTGTGTTTCTCACATGCTCTGGGTCAAAGTCTTAGGAGAAAAATAAGTGTTGGTCCACAAAAATGAGTGCCGGGCACCCCCCCCCACCCTGCAACCACCAGTTCAAATTAAGCTGTGATCTGAAGAAAGCTTGGGGTAAGGTATCTGCCACCCTTCCTGTGTATGTGGACTTTCTAGTGTGTCCTCTCCAGGGTATCTGAAGAAAAAGGTTTTAAGGATGACTCCCGTTTATTCGTGTTAAGGCCTCAAAAGGGCCTGGGTTGTGAACCTCTGCATTCCATGACCCAGGTAAGTCACCACCGTGTACCTGATCTCCAGCACACACCATGCAAGCATCACACTGCCGTCGAAGATCCAACAACTCACACATTCAAGCCCCAAATACCATCCTAATCCCACCAACATCATCCATCCCCACTAATAACCTCACGTAAAGCACAAACATCGCATGCTCATCCATGCTCATTCCAGAGACCTTCACTCATCTGACACAGAAGACACATTTACAAAATTAAATATTGCACATTTTTCACTATCTCTGCACCGCCTCCATAAGTAGGCTTTATGTCCTTGTCGGCTAAATAATTTACCACATTGACCAAAAACACAAACATGGAGATAGATTTGCAGCTATCCATAAATCTTTATAATCCTGCACACTTTTTTTAATCTCCAGACCTCAACCCAGCATAATTATAAAATTGAAGGCCGATCAGAAAGGTCACGCGATGCCTTGATTACTTCTGGGTGATCTTCTTCACTGTTAGTCTTAGTCTTCCTCATCAGAGTTCCTAATTGGTAAGTGGACAGTGGAAGTGGTAAGTGAACAGTTATTAGATCTTAGTGCCGCCTTCGACACGGTCTCGCATGGGATTCTGCTTCGGTGACTGGAGGAGGTGGGCGTCTCTGGCCTCGCCCTGTGCTGGTTTCGATCCTTTCTTACGGATAGGGCATTCCAGGTGGCGATCCCGCCCGGTAAGTCGTCATCTTACCCGTTAGACCAGGGGGTCCCACAGGGGTCATCGCTGAGTCCCACCCTTTTCAATCTTTATGTGAGACCGTTGGCTGCGGTCGTCAAGCGGTGGGGCCTGACTATGGTCTCTTACGCAGATGACACGCAGCTGGCGGTCACACTGAGCGGGGACTCAGGTTTGGAGGCTCCCAGGTTTTGTGATGGTCTGCGGGAAGTGGCTAACTGGATGAATTCCAACTGTCTCCAGTTAAACACCAAGAAGACGGAGATTATGGTGGTTGGTAAACAGGTGGCTTTGTGGGGCGACAAATGGTGGCCTTCGGATCTGGGTGTGACTCCCCTCCCAGTGTCAGAGATAAACAACTTGGGGGTATGGCTTGATCCTTCTTTGAGCTTCATCTGTCATACCAAGAAGGTGGCGGCTTCTTGCTATGGCATCATTAGAGGTCTTCGACCCATCCTCAAATTCTTTGATGCACCCACAAGACAACTGGTGGTCCAAGCATCAGTGCTGTCCAGGCTGGACTATGCCAGCTCACTACTGGCGGGGGTTAACCAGTCAGAACTCTCCCGACTGCAGCGGGTTCAAAACGCCGCGGCCCGACTGGTGACAGGTTTGCCTAGGCGGTGCCCGGTGTCCAATACCCTGCGCTTTCTCCACTGGCTCCCTGTGCAGCAGAGGATTAGATTCAAGGTTCTTTGCCTTGCATTTAAAATCCTCAAGGGTACATCCCCACACATTTTGGAGAATCTGCTGACTCCTTATGTCCCCTCTCGCACTCTCAGATCTCTCGGTCAGAACTTAGCAGTGGTTCCGCGTTTTAAGCTGAGCAGAGTTGGTGGCCGCTCCTTCCGAGTCCTGGTGGCGAGCTGGTGGAATTCTCTTCCTCCACAAATCCGGGCCATCGATGAGCTCCTCCAGTTCAGACGGGCCATCAAGACCTTTTTATTTGTTTAGCCCCTTTGAGGTGTCTCCTCTCCCTCTGCTTGCTTTTAATGCTGTGTTGTGTTTACCTTTTCAAAGCGCCAGGACGCCCCTTTGCTGGGGCAGCTGTGCGCGGTACAAATAAAAATAACATAACATAACAGTGGCAGTGTCCCTGCCGCTTTTACAACAAGTTTACCTGGTGCATTGGTGATTTTACTACCATTTTAACTGCAAGAGCGTGTGAGCTCATTTTAAATCAATCTGGGGCATTGTGTGAGTGTGAGCGTGTACGCTCCCCCGTATGCTGCTTGATTTGCATTTTTACTGTTGTTCACCGTTCTGGGCACTCTGCTCTGCTGATGCTCTCACCTGAAGGCAGGCAGTTGCAGCAACGGTACGAAAAGCGCTGGACTCGTCCCTCCTTCCCGCCTCGTTCTGACGCCGGTGACTAGCACCGTTCGAGCAGAGGCCGTGGAAGGTCCGAGCCAGCTACTTCCGGTAGCGCCGTGCAGCGCTCTAGTTGTTTGGACGCTGGGGGGATATAAGGCACTGGATCCTGGGCCCCTTTGTGGTAAGTGGACAGTGGCAGTGTCCCTGCCGCTTTTACAACACGTTTACCTGGCGCATTGGTGATTTTACTACCATTTTAACTGCAAGAGCGTGTGAGCTCATTTTAAATTAATCTGGGGCACTGTGTGAGTGTGAGCGTGTACGCTCCCCCGTATGCTGCTTGATTTGCATTTTTTACTGTTGTTCACCGTTCTGGGCACTCTGCTCTGCTGATGCTCTCACCTGAAGGCAGGCAGTTGCAGCAACGGTACGAAAAGCGCTGGACTCGTCCCTCCTTCCCGCCTCGTTCTGACGCCGGTGACTAGCACCGTTTGAGCAGAGGGCGTGGAAGGTCCGAGCCAGCTACTTCCGGTAGCGGCGTGCAGCGCTCTAGTTGTTTGGACGCAGGGGGGATATAAGGCGGATGTGCTACCGGCAGCGCAGCGGACGAGCACAGCGGGCGCGACGAAGGCGTGCCGAAGTTGCGCCTAAGTTAAGCCCGTCTGCGCCCGTCCGCGGCCGAGCACGGGCCAGGGCCATACCCCCTGCTCCTCCGGAGGGCCATCTATGCTGGAGCAGAGATGACTTACTATCCCTTCGTAATCATTGCCGCAGTCATGCTTGCTTACATAGCATGAAGGCTGAGGATAACAGTGGTTGTAGGCAATGCCACTATACCTTTGATAGGGTTATGGCTGTATCCACTGAGTCTCGCGATCTGGTTTGTGGCTTATTGAACTTTCGTTCTCTATGCAACACAAACTAGAGGTATATGATCTTATCAGTGATAAGCAGTGGGATTTAGTTTTCCTAACGGAAACTTGGCTAGACTCGGACTGCGCACCCGAGGCCATTGAAGCCATTCCGGAAGGCTATTCTTTACTGAGGCAAGACAGATTGATAGGAAGAGGTGGCGGGATAGCTATTGTAGCTAAACAGGGGATCCGCTGCCAGATGGAGCAGATTACGATCAAGGACAGTGAGGCGAGTGCTTTCTCCATTTTTGTGAATGGAGACTGTACAGTGAAGGGCCTATTAATATACAGGCCACCTGGCCCGGCGGCGAGATTTAGCGAAAGCTTGATATAAGTTATTACAGAGGCCGCATTGCGCGCAGGTAAGTTTCTAGTGTTGGGCGACCTCAATCTACACTTAGATGACCCTGCAGACAAGACGGCCGGGGACTTCTGTGAAGAAATGAATGCTCTTCAGCTTGAGCAGAAAGTTACCGATCCTACCCACCAACGGGGCCACTTATTGGACCCTATATTTGCCAACTGGGGACAGGTGGAGGCCCTGACCCCTGTACCTATCCCTTGGTCAGACCATCACCTGGTTCCCTTTTTGATTCATATTCAGGGAGCCAGGCGATTGGAGCAGTCTGTACCAAAACATCCTAGGCGTAGATGGGCTTCCTTCTCCCAAGCCAGGTTCAGCGAGGCACTTGTTTCGGGGGGCGACCCTGGGGGAGAGGATGTGGAGGAAGCCAACTCGAATCTAGATCAGCGCATTGCTGAGGCCCTGGATCATGTTGCCCCGCTCGCCCCGGCTAGACCCGGGGGCCGCGCTCAGAGAACGGCTCCATGGAATAGCGAGGAAGTGCGGGCGGCCAAGGTTGTGTGTAAACGCGCAGAAAGACAGTAGAGGGTAGTCTTTGCCACTCAAGCTAAAGCTGACTATGTAACCAGCAGACGTATCTATCACAGACTTATTAGGAAGGCTAAGATGACATATTATGACATCAGGATTAAGGAAGCTAAAAATTCCATGAAGGAACTGTTTTTAATTTACAAATCACTTTCAACTGGGAAGCCTATGGCAGTTCCAGAGGAACTTTGCTCGGTGGACAGCTGTAATCGAATAGCAGAGTTCTTTGCTAATAAGGTAGCAAAGATCTACTCTGCCTTCCCTGACCAAGCTAGTAAAGGCTCTGAGTTTAAAGAGGAAGTTAGGATGAGGGGGGATCAACGGATGCTGACCACTTTCACCACCCCGCCTACTGAGGCACTTATCCACCTCTGTGGATCTATCAAGTCAGGCTCTCCTAGGGACCCCACCACGCCCAAACGTTTGGTGGGTAGTTTGCACATATTAGAGCCGTATATCCGTTATCTTCTTGACATCTCCTTTGAGACCCATACTGTACCAAGTGCCTGGAAACGGGCGGTGGTCCTTCCTCTGCAAAAAAAAACCAAATATTAGCTTTGAGAAATTAGAAAATCTCCGTCCCATCTCTCTCCTGTCGTATTTGGCGAAGGTTGCGGAGAAAACTGTGAACCTCCAACTGATGAATTTTGTGGAAGAGGCTTCTCTGCTCCACGATTCCCAGTTTGGCTTCCGTCCCCGACACTCAACGGAGTCAGCACTTCTCACGGCAGTAGAGGCTTTACGACAAGGTGTGGATGAGGGCCAGACCATGGCCATGATACTTCTGGATCTCAGTGCAGCATTCGACACTGTAGCACATTCCATCTTGCTACAGTGTCTGAATGATGGATCCAGTCCTTCTTGACAGGCAGATGCTATCAAGTCCGATTAGGAGACTGCTATTCTAGGGAGATTAGTTTGGGCCAGGGCGTGCCACAGGGCTCGTCCCTGAGCCCAACTTTGTTCAATCTTTATGTCTCCCCATTGGCGGCGATAGTTGAAAGTCATGGCATGTGCCTAGTATCCTATGCCGACGACACGCAGTTGGTCATCTCCCTCTCACGTAGGCCTGGTCTTGCGGCGGACAGTTTCAGAGTTTGCATGCAAGAACTGGCAACCTGGATGTCCGCCAACTGTTTGAAACTTAACGGTAGCAAGACCGAGGTACTCGTGGTGGGGAGAGGACCATCTGCCTGGTCCTCGGCATGGTGGCCATCCTGTCTGGGAGAAACTCCTGTTCCCTGTCGGGAAGCTAGGAATCTTGGAGTGTGGATTGATGTCGATCTTGCCTTTGGCCCCCAGGTCAGCCGGGTGGTGGGGGTATGCTATGGAGTCCTGAAAACTCTGAAGAAGGTTTTGGACATCTTACCTATTACAGCACGGCGGACTCTTGTGCATGCCCTCGTCACCTCGCGCCTAGATTATGGCAATCTGCTGTATCTGGGGGCCACGGGAAATATTATCAATCGCCTTCAGGTGCTGCAAAATGCAGCCGCTCGCTTAGTTCTGAGGCTCCCAAGGAGATCTCCTTCTAAAGCAGCGCTCCAGGTCCTACACTGGCTTCCCGTCAGAAAAAGGGTGGAGTTTAAGGCCCTTTCCACGTGTCACCGTATTCTGAGCGGTATAGCTCCTGCCCCGCTGCGGAAACTGGTCACTCGCTATGAGCCCTTACGGAATCTGCGTTCCTCCCGTACAGGGCTACTGAAAGTTCCAAAAATAAAGAAGGCCCGCATGGGGGGCAGGTCCTTTAAATATCTGGCCGCCAAGCAGTGGAATACCCTACCCGCGGAGCTACGTTTGGAGCTCTCGGAGTTCACTTTCAGGAAAAAATTGAAGACCTATTTATACGGGAGGTAAGCGACTGTGATGGCTGTTTGGACTGACTACTCCACTTACCATAGCGCGGGGACACGCCGGGGAGCATAACCAGGCGCTCTATAAATCTTCCTAAAGATAAAAAAGATAATTATGAGGTGTATCCCAGCAAGTGAGCCTCTTGTTCAAAAGACAGGGAGCCTGACTATAGATGGCTCTGTAAATTATACAAAGTATCTTAAAGGAGATACGATCATGAGTAGCGAGTGAAGCCTCCATGGAATCGGAGTATTGTGGAAGAATCTAGGTCTCCACGTTAGGCTGTGGCATTCTGGCCTAACACTTCAGTTCTGGACCCAATACACTGCCAGGCAAGACTGCCACAAACATTTGAAATAACAAAATATGTTTTCTTTTTCTCCAGTTTTTATTCTTTTCTCTTTCACTTTTTTTAAGATAATGTTTTACGAACAATCATTGGTTAAGCCAAAGTGCATTATAATGACACAACCTATTGCTTTTGCGGGAGCCCAAGGACTCTTCAAGATGGTTCAGTCACCATAGACGAATTAGAGCTCTTTCAAAATAATCAAAACATTGATGACATTTAGAATTGGCAGTCAGTCAATGATGTGAGGATGGTGAAGGTTTCAAAAACCTTTATTTATAATAATGTTTGAATCTCTAAATATCTTTATTCAGTTTAGTAGTTTACAGAAATATATAGTAGATTTGGTTAGAAGTCAGCATTTGGAAAACATTACAGTGTTCCATTAAGAAACCCTGTAAACTAACTGAAGGACCTATTCTAAAATGGAACCCATGAAGAGTTCCTGTGGAGAAGAGTGAGTAAGAGATGAACTTCTCATAAAGAGTAGTTGTGGAAACTCAGTTGAGTTCCCTACAGCTGCAGTACCAACTGTAATTAAAAGTGCGACCCTTGCAGTAGCATTGATTAATAATAATCCAAATTTCGTCACCTCAGAGAAATAGCCAAGGAAATCTATTCTCCATAAAGAAGAGTTTCAGGACAAGGAAACATCCAGCAGCAGGACTACTGGAAAACAATGAAAGAATGGGTAAGAGTAAGGATAAGTCTCAGAGAATGAAGATGAGGTAAAGAGTGCTAACTACCTAGGAACACTCGTTAATATAGATTCATACTTTCCTAACAATTCTGTAGGAGTCTTATGTTGATATCCAATCAAAATAGTTCACAAGGTGGTGTCAGTCATACGATGCATCTTCCAATTCCCACAGTCTGCACCCTCATCGCCATGATCGATACAAATGTAACAGCATTTGTTACATGAGGGAAGGTTCTCATGAGAACCCTCTTACCTGAGCTAAAGGATGCACTATGAGCTCTATGCGTGAACAATGGCTAGTCAGTAATATGCAAGCATCTATCAATGTTATTCAGAAACAGCATTTATAAAAGTCTCTAAATCATAACGTAACATAAGCAGTTTTAAAAAGCTCTTTGTATATTTTTAGTTTTATTTATTTGCCATTTGTAAAGCACGCAGCTACCCATGGGTTTCCCAGCACTAAGCACTACCGTGGCAGACTGAAGACACTGCCATTAAAAGAGCCATGTTTTTAAGAGTTTAGGAAACTGTAGGAAGAAGGTGCAGTTCCTAATATACTGAGGTAAGGCATTCCACATTTTTGGACCCAGGTAGGAGAAAGAGCGCCCGCCTGAATGTGCCCGATGTATTATAGGTACACAATATTGTTTCTGGTCTGCAGATCTCAAATTACGTGAGAGAATATAACAAGGAGACAAACTCTTGAATGTGTTCAGGGCCTAGACTAGCATTGGCTTTAAAAATATAGCAAAAGGTTTTAAAATGTACTCTTTTTTCGATCTATAATTTCCTCAGAATAGGGGAGGCCGCGGTCCTTCTTGAAGAGCAAGTGAGAAGCCTAAGCGCAGCATTCTGTACCACCTGGTGTCGACGGATGGCTGCCTTGTCCGCCCGAAGGTATAGGACATTAACATAATCCAATCTAGAAAGAATGAGAGCCTGAATTAGCTTCCTTATAGCTGGATGGGGAATAATCCAACAATTCTTTTTTTACCCACTTCATGACTGCGAAGCAGGTTGATGCCACTATAGCTGTTTGGGGGCGCATAGACAAATCTCCATCTAGCCACCACCCAAGCTTTTTACTTTTTGAGAGGGGGTGGGAGCTGTGCCTAAGGAAGCCAGCCAACATTTTGGACCCCATAGTTGAGGACTTTATCCTATGATCAAAACGTCAGTTTTATCCCTGTTCAATTTGAGCAGATTGCCATCCATCCATTTGACAATCTGTTTGAGACCATCAATGAGAAAAGGATTTGGGTGCCATCGGCATATGAATGCAATGTGAGATCACACCTCTCCACCACATCTGCCAATGGACGGACATACAGGTTAAATAACAAGGGACTTAATGCCGAACCCTGGGGGACTCCAGAAATGAGGGTCTGCATCTCTGACCGAGAATCTGCTGAGAATACTTGGAAAGACCTTGTTTTTAAGAAAGAAACTATCCATTCACAAGCAGTGCCCTTCAGACCAATAGATGTTTGTCTATCCAGCAGGATGTTGTGGGACACTATATCAAACGCTGCACTCAAGTCCAGCAATATCAAAGCTAGAATATTCCCCTCGTCCAGCCAATGTTTTATGTATTCTGTGACACCAAGTAAGGCAGACTCCGTGCTATAACCCCTTCTGAATCCCAATTGAGACAGGTTTAGCGAGTGATGTGTTTCCGTATAGGTGGTCAGATTTGAATTTACATGTTTTTCTAAAATCTTAGCAAAGATTGGCAACAGAGAGATGGGCCTGTAGTTAGCCCAAATGAGTGGGCAGAGGTTAGGCTTTTTTAATAATGGAAGAACCATGGCATGTTTCCATGTGTGTGGCATATGCCGTTAAGCAGGTCCAGCACCATTTGTAGCAAGTCCCTGTCCAAAAGCTCCAACCTAGCTGAAGGGAGTGGGTCCAATGGAGATCCCGATTTAATACTCCGTAGAAAGGACAGGAAATTCTCATATTCCATCAGAGGCCAAACCTCTATCTCTTGGGCAAACTGAAGTGTATCTGAGGGTGGGGGTGAAATTTGTGTTGAGGCTTGATGAGGAGTGGTATCTAGTTTCTCCTCACTGACCCTGGGCTGTCGATTCTCCTCTAACTGTATTTAGATGGTAGTGACTTTGTTAATAAAGAATTGTGCTAGTTCTGAGCACTGAGGCTGAGACAAACTAGCAGCAGGGGACTGTTTACTAGGATCTGCCAATTCTTTGACAACTTCAAATAAGGTTTTCGAACAATTCTGGGCCCTTGAGATTTTCTCTGAATAATACACAGCTTTTGCCTTTCTATAAAGGACATGCTATTCCTTAAGCGACAAGTTAGAGTTGATTTTAGCTTCTACTTTATAGTTTTTCCTCCAGCGTCTTTCCAAGCTTTTACATTTTTTCTTCTCTAGATAAAGTGTGTCATTTAAGCAAGAGACAGCAGGATGTATTCTATTGTTGTTTTTTTCCCTCAAAGGAAGAGAGACATCTAAAGCCTCCTTCAGCCAGTTATTTATCACCTCATGATCTGTTTCCGTGCATTGTACTAGGATAGGTTTGGTTTTGTGCAAAGTATTATTAAACATTGGACATCTAGATTAAGCCAGTTACTATGTTTGGCAGGAGATTTTATAGCACCAGTAATCAGTTGCTGGGGTTTCTTGATAGAGAATTGGACAACTAAATGGTCAGACCATATGAGCGGAATTGGGGCTGCTGTAATCAGTCCGTCCATATTTGAGAATATAGGGTCTAGCGAGTGCTCTGCCTTGTGTGTGGGAGTAAGGTTGCAGAGTGAGGTTAAGAGCATTCAGGTCTCAGATAAGAGTGGAGCCAAGCATACAAGAGGGGTCGTCTAAATGAATGTTTAGATCGCCCAAAAGAGTGAAATTAGCATTTTTGAGAATGTGCGAGGGTCGGAGATCCATAATATTAGTGCCTGCATATCCCCAGGGACGGTAAATCAATGCTCCTGACATCGTACATTTACATGACAGGGATAATCCAAAGATGCACCCTTCGCGGTCTTCAGAGGGGAGGTTTTCAATTTTACAGGAAAAGAAATTTTTAAAAATAATTGCAATGCCGTATTCTAACACATGACCTAAGATGGGGTGAGGAGCTGGATAAACATGATGTTATAGTCAGCACATTTCTAAAAGATCCCACTAATGCCAAGCAGTTTTACTAAATGTCTTATTAAGGTAACTGTGAGCAAGAGTCGAGTGAAAAGACTTTTGGGCCTCGATAATATACACGTTAAGAAATGGTTGCCTGGTGCAAAAATTTGGAAACACACATTAATTTACAAACATTCTAAGAACATCCTCAATCCTACATGTCATTGACTAATGTATTTTCACAGTTTATTTACTAGGATCCTAAACATTATGCGTTTACTCTTTTTCCTGCTAGTCATTTTCTAACATAAACGTTTCTACAGCATTTAAAGCATTTTTAAAGTGGAATTTTATCACAGTGAATAAGTTGGTTTTTCATAGGAGTGCTCATTTCTCCCACTTTAGAAATGTCTATTTTAAAAACTTCCTCAATAAGATGACACTGCTGAAGTTTAAAAATAGCAACACAAAACACTGCCAAAAATAGAGCTGGCTGGAGAAAAATACTGCAAAACCTCCTTTTTTTGTGGGATAGTTACCCAATAAAAAGAAAAGATTTTGTCTGGGATAATGTCTAGCCAAAACCCTTTCTGCTCGAATTTCACAGGCTTGAGAAGGTTAGCAAAGGTGAGAAACGTTGTAACTTTTTGCAAAACATTTACCTAGAATTATATTTATTATATCTTCAAACACCCTCATTAGATTCTGAGTTATTGAAAGGAATATTTGCATAGTGCTTTATTGCCGAATTACTTTGTTTCCTACAGTACAGTTATTCTATGGAGAACTGTTGCTTCTCATCGGGACCTTGTTTTCTGAACATTGTGTTTCTGAAGGCTGAAGAGGGGAACGTGTTCCTTTGCATTCTTTCTTCCTACTAGGGTTCAGTGACATCTTAAGGATTTTGGGCACCCCGGACAAGACATATTTGTGGGGCCCCAGTAAAGAACAAATTTGAATTTCATTAACCATTTAGCCTGCATGATGCCAGCCACTACTAAAGAATATGTTAAACTTTAACGGGGTTCCTCAAAAAGGATTGAAATATGTTTTGCCCATGAACCCAAAAATCCTTAAGATGATGCTGGATAGAGAGACAGAGTCGGAGGAAGAGGTAGGTATCGTGGGCCACAGTTTTCGGCCGAGAACTAGAATGACCATGGTTGAAAATGTTTCCGCTAGGATAAGCACCATGTTTCAGTTATGCTTGAAAACCGGCCTATCCTCTGCCCCACAGAACTGCCTTTGAAAACATTCACTGTTTGACAAAAATATCCGCACAGTGGTTTGAAAAAATATTTTTGTAAACCCCTGGGAATTTTTTCTTTCCGGTTGTTTGGTGAGGATGTACTTTGTTTCTTTGGTTTGGTCAATTAGTGATTGTGTTGGTGTGAGTCCTACTTATGTTTTATTGTGACTTGTTAGGTCTCGCTGAGCGAACGCGCATGTGTTCTCAGCGAGACTTAAGTAAGGGTTCTCAAAAATGCAACCAAAGGTGGATTGCCTACAGTGCATGTGTGCGGGCGCGTGCACATCGCACACCATTTGCCTCTCTCCTCACTCATGCTGGTTTGCTTGCAGCCGGCATCAGACTTGAAAGGAACCCGCTCCCCCGCCCCCACCGTTTCTGACTTTGCTCGCTGAAGGTTGTCATGCCCAAGATCACACCCGATTAAACAGCCGAGGTAATGCGCCCATAAATTATATTGTTGCTTCCTGCTACTTTGGTGTCATCTCCGCTTTCATCATTGGATCCCAGTCTTTTGCTATCTAGATGTTGTAAAATAGATATGAAAGGTTTAGTGATGTCCTAATTAGGGTCACTTTCGGAAAGTCTTACAGAAACTACACTATACGCATTCTTACCCGTTCTGGTCTCGTTTCTTAGAGGTTTGTGGTGCGTTTCATTCACACTTGCCAGAGATGCCGAAAGAGCTCTTTTGAGCGTCTTATTTATTATGTGCTAAGAAATGTTTTATTGTGTACTATACCGTGATGCCAAATTCTGCGTGAAGTCCGTGCATTGCAACAAACGCCTAGAGGCGCTGCTGAATTTTGCACTGCCTGCTGGCAGACTCCTGCAGGATTGCCACCACACCCACCTCCACCACCACCACGTCCACCACCCACCACCACCACCACCACCATGTCCACTACCACCACCACCACATCCACCACCACGACGTCCACAATCACCACCTCCACCACCACCTCCACCACCACCACATCCACCACATCCACCACCACGTCCACCACATCCACCACCACGTCCACCACCGCCACCACCACGTCCACCACCACCACTACGTCCACCACATCCACCTCCACCACCACCACACCCACCACCACCACGTCCACCACCCACCACCACCACATCCACCACCACCACATCCACCACTACCACCACATCCACCACCACTACTTCCACCACCACCATGTCCACCACCACTACGTCCACTACCACCATGTCCAGCACCACCACGTCCACCACCACCACACCCACCTCCACCACCACCACATCTACCACCACCACACCCACCACCACCACCACGTCCACCACCACTACCACCACCACCACCACTACCACCACCACCACCACCACATCCACCACCACGTCCACCACCACCATATCCACCACCACCATATCCACCACCAACAATGTTCATCACCACCACGTCCATCACCACCACATTCACAACCACCAAATCCACCATGTCCACCACCACCACCACGTCCACCACCACCACACCCACCACCACATCCACCACATCCACCACCACTACGTCCACCACCACCATGTCCACCACCACCACATCCGGGAAACAACCTTTACAACGCAACTTTTACAACGCACTACCATTACAACGAAACTTTTACAACGCAAAATCTATTACAACGCATGCATTTACAACGCAGTCATTACAACGCACGACACTACAACGCACACTACTACAACGCATACCATTACAACGCAGTCATTACAACGCATACCATTACAACGCAAAACTTACCATCCAACACTTACCCTACTGTTGCACCCCCTGGAGTTAGAATAGTAATTTTAACCCCTACACTATCCAACACTTTCCCTACTGTTGCAACCCCTGGAGTTAGAATAGTAATTTTAACCCCTACACTATCAAACACTTACCTTATATGCAATGTAATGTAATGCGTTGTAATGGTATGCGTTGTAAATGTAGTATGCGTTGTAGTGGAATGCGTTGTAAAGGTAGTTTCTAAGAATTCGTTGTAATGGTATGCGTTGTAATGGTGTGCGTTGTAATGGATTTTGCGGTGTAAAAAATGCGTTGTAAAGGTATGCGTTGTAAAAGTGTGCGTTGTAACGTCATACATCCCCACATCCACCACACCAACCACCACCACAACAACATCCACCACCACCACATCCACCACCACCACGTCCACCACCACCACGTCCAAAATCACCACCTCCACCACCACCACATCCACCACCACTACATCCACCACCACTAGGTCCACCACCACCACGTCCACCACCACCACGTCCACCACCACATCCACTGCCACCACATCCACCACCACCACCACCACCTCCATGTCCACCACCACCACATCCACCACCACTACGTCCACCACCATGTCCACCACCACTACGTCCACTAACTACCACCATGTTCAGCACCACCACGTCCACCACCACCACCACCTCACCCACCACCACCACACCCACCACCATGTCCACCACCACCACCACAACATCCACCACATCCATCACCACCATGTCCACCACCACCATGTCCACCACCACAATGTCCACCACCAACAATGTCCATCACCACCAATTCCATCACCACCATGTCCATAACCAAGACGTCCACCACCATGTCCACAACCACCACACCCACCACCACCACCACTACGTCCACGCCACATCCACCACCACCATGTCCACCACCACCACATCCTCCACCACCACCACCACGTCCATCACCATGTCCACAACCACCACGTCCACCACCACGTCCACCACCACGTCCACCACGTCCACCACCACCAAGTCCACCACATACACCCCACCACGTCCACCACTACCACGTTCACCACTACCACGTCCACCACCACCACGTCCACCACCACCACCATGCCCACCACCACCACCACGTCCACCACAACCACCACCATGACCACCACCACCATGTCCACCACCACATTCACCACCACCACATCCACCACCACCACATCCATAACCAACACGTCCACAACCACCACGTCCACAACCACCACATCCACCACGTCCACCTCCACCACGTCCACCTCCACCACCACCATGTCCACCACCACCACATCCACCACATCCACCACCACATCCACCACGTCCACCACCACCACCACATCCACCACCACCACGACGTCCACAACCACCACCACCACACACGTCCAAAACCACCACGTCTACAACCACCACCACCACATCCACCACCAATATATCCACCACCACCATGTCCACCACCACCATGTCCACCACCACCACGTCCACCACCACACCCACCCCACCACCACCATGTCCACCACATCCGCCACCATGATGTCCACCACATTCCCCACGTTCACTACCACCACATCCACGACCACCACCACCACATCCACCACCACTACTTCCCCCACCACCATGTGCACCACCACTACGTCCACTACCACCATGTCCAGCACCACCACGTCCACCAACACCACACCCACCTCCACCATCACCACATCTACCATTACCACACCACCACCACCGCCACGTCCACCACCACCACATCCACCACCACCACATCCACCACCACCACACTCACCACCACGTACACCACCACCATATCCACCACCAACAATGTTCATCACCACCACGTCCATCACCACCACGTTCACAACCACCAAATCCACGATGTCCACCACCACGTCCACCACCACCACACCCACCACCACATCCACCACCACTACGTCCACCACCACCATGTCCACCACCACCACATCCACCACACCAACCACCACCACATCCACCACCACATCCACCACCACCAAGTCCAAAATCACCATCTCCACCACCACCAGATCCACCACCACTACATCCACCACCACTAGGTCCACCACCACCACATCCACCACCACCACGTCCACCACCACCACACCCACCACCACCACGTCCACCACCACATCCACCACCACCACATCCACCGCCACCACATCCACCACATCCACCACCACCACCTCCATGTCTACCACCACCACCACATCCACCACCACTACATCCACCACCATGTCCACCACCACTACGTCCACTACCACCATGTTTAGCACCACCACGCCCACCACCACCTCACCCACCTCACCCACCTCCACCACAACACCCACCACCACACCCACCACCACAACACCCACCACCACACCCACCACCACGTCCACCACCACTACCACCACCACATCCACCACCACCATGTCCACCACCACCATGTCCACCACCAACAATGTCCATCACCACCACGTCCATCACCACCACGTCCATAACCACCACGTCCACAACCACCACACCCACCACCACCACTACGTCCACCACCACCACCATGTCCACCACCACCACACCCACCTCCACCACCACTACGTCCACCACCACTTCCACCACCACCATGTCCACCACATCCACCACCACCATGTCCACCACCACATCCTCCACCACTACCACCACGACCATCACCACCATGTCCACAACCACCACGTCCACCACCACATCCACCACCACCAAGTCCACCACCACGTCCACCACTACCACGTCCACCACCACCACGTCCACCACCACCATCATGCCCACCACCACCTCGTCCACCACGACCACCACCACCATGTCCACCACCAACACCACCACATTCACCACCACCACGTCCACCACCACCACGTCCACCACCACCACATCCATAACCAACACGTCCACAACCACAACCACCACGTCCACAACCACCACATCCAACACGTCCACGTCCACCACGTCCACGTCCACCTCCACCAACACCATGTCCACCACCACCACGTCCACCACCACCACCACATCCACCACCACAACCACATCCACCACCACATCCACCACGTCCACCACCACCACGTCCACAACCACCACCACCACGTCCACAACCACCATGTCCACAACCACCACCACCACATCCACCCCCAATACGTCCACCACCACCATGTCCACCACCACCACCACGTCCACCACCACACCCACCCCACCACCACCACATCCACCACATCCACCACATCCACCACCTCTACTTCCACCACCACCATGTCCACCACCACTACGTCCACTACCACCATGTCCAGCACCACCACGTCCACCATCACCACACCCACCTCCACCACCACCACATCTACAACCACCACACCCACCACCACCACGTCCACCACCACTACCACCACCACCACATCCACCACCACCACATCCACCACCACTACCACCACCACCACATCCACCACCACCATATCCACCACCAACAATGTTCATCACCACCACGTCCATCACCACCAAGTTCACAACCACCAAATCCACCACGTCCACCACGTCCACCACCACCACACCCACCACCACATCCACCACCACATCCACCACCACTACGTCCACCACCACCATGTCCACCACCACCACATCCACCACACCAACCACCACCACCACAACATCCACCACCACCACATCCACCACCACCACGTCCAAAATCACCACCTCCAGCCCCACTACATCCACCACCACTAGGTCCACCACCACCACGTCCACCACCACCACGTCCACCACCACCACGTCCACCACCACCACCACCACACCCACCACCACACCCACCACCACCACGTCCACCCCACATCCACCACATCCACCACCACCACATCCACCACCACCACCTCCATGTCCACCACCACCACCACATCCACCACCACTACGTCCACCACCATGTCCACCACCACTACGTCCACTACCACCATGTTCAGCACCACCACGTCCACCAACACCTCACCCACCTCCACCACCACACCCACCACCACTACCACCACCACCTCCACCACCACCACATCCATCACCACCATGTCCACCACCACCATGTCCACCACCACCATGTCCACCACCACCATGTCCACCACCACCATGTCCACCACCACAATGTCCACCACCAACAATGTCCATCACCACCACGTCCATCACCACCACGTCCATAACCACCACGTCCACTACCACCACACCCACAACCACCACACCCACCACCACCACTACGTCCACCACCACCATGTCCATCTCCACCATGTCCACCACCACCACACCCACCTCCACCAACACTACGTCCACCACCACATCCACCACCTCCATGTCCACCACATCCACCACCACGTCCTCCATCGCCACCACCACGTCCATCACCACCATGTCCACAACCACCACGTCCACCACCACGTCCACCACGTCCACCACCACCACCACCAAGTCCACCACATCCACCCCACCACGTCCACCACTACCACGTCCACCACCACGTCCACCACCACGTCCTCCACCACCACCACCACGTCCATCACCACCATGTCCACAACCACCACTTCCACCGCCACGTCCACCACGTCCACCACCACCAAGTCCACCACATCCACCCACCATGTCCACCACTACCACGTCCACCACTACCACGTCCACCACTACCACGTCCACCACCACCACGTCCTCCACCACCACCACCACGTCCATCACCACCATGTCCACAACCACCACGTCCACCACCACGTCCACCACGTCCACCAAAACCAAGTCCACCACATCCACCCCACCACGTCCACCACTACCAAGTCCACCACTACCACGTCCACCACGTCCACCACCACCATCATGCCCACCACCACCACGTCCACCACAACCACCACCATGACCACCACCACCATGTCCACCACCAACACCACCACATTCACCACCACCACGTCCACCACCACCACGTCTACCACCACCACATCCATAAACAACACGTCCACAACCACCACGTCCACAACCACCACATCCACCATGTCCACGTCCACCTCCACCACGTCCACCTACACCACCACCATGTCCACCACCACCACATCCACCACCACCACCACGTCCACCACCACCACGTCCACAACCACCACCACCACGTCCACAACCACCACCACCACATCCACCACCAATACGTCCACCACCAATACATCCACCACCACCATGTCCACCACCACCATGTCCACCACCACCACGTCCACCACCACACCCACCCCACCACCACCACGTCCACCACATTCACCACCACGATGTCCACCACATTCACCATGTCCACCTCCACCATGTCCACCACCACCAGCACGGCCACCACCACGTCCACCACCACATCTACCTCCACCACCACCACGTCCACTACCACCACCACATCCACCACTACATCCACCACCACCACATCCACAACCACAACCACGTCCACCACCACATCCACCACCACCACGTCCACCACCACCGTGTCCACCACCACCACGTCCACCACCACTACATCCACCACCATGCCCACCACCACCATGTCCACCACCAACACCACCACGTCCACCACCTCCACCACCAACACCACCACATCCAGCACCACCACATCCAGCACCACCACATCCGCCACCACCACGTCCAACACCACCACGTCCAACACCACCACCTCCACCACCACATCCACCACCACTATGTCCACCACCAACTATGTCCATCACCACCACGTCCATCACCACCATGTCCATAACCACCACGTCCACCACCACCACACCCACCACCACATCCACCACCACCACATCCACCATCACTACGTCCACCACCACGTCCACCACACCCACCTCCACCACCACTACGTCCACCACCACATCCACCACCATGTCCACCACGTCCACCACCACCATATCCACCACCACCACATCCTCCACCACCACGTCCATCACCACCATGTCCATAACCACCAAGTCCACCACCACGTCCACCTCGTCCACCACCACCACGTTCACCACCACCACGTCCACCACTACCACATCCACCACTACCACATCCACCACTACCACATCCACCACTACCATGTCCACCACCACGTCCACCACCACCACCATGCCCACCACCACCACCATGCCCACCACCACCGCGTCCCCCACCACCACGTCCACCACCACTACATCCACCACCATGACCACCACCACCATGTCCACCACCAACACCACCACGTCCACCACCAAGTCCACCACCACATCCACCACTACATCCACCACCACCATGTCCACCACCACCACGTCTACCACCACATCCACCACCACCACGTCCACCACCACTACATCCACCACCATGACCACCACCACCATTTCCACCACCAACACCACCATGTCCACCACCACCAGCACATCCACCACCATGTCCGCCACCACCACCACGCCCTCCACCACCACGTCCAACACCACCACGTCCAACACCACCACGTCCACAACCACCACCACCAAATCCACCACCACCATGTCCACCACCACCATGTCCACCACCACCATGTCCACCACCACAATGTCCACCACCAACTATGTCCATCACCACCACGTCCATCACCACCATGCCCATAACCACCACGTCCACCATGTCCACCACCACCACGTCCACCACCACCACACCCACCACCACCATATGCACCACCACCACATCCACCATCACTACGTCCACCACCACCACGTCCACCACCACCACACCCAACTCCACCACTATTACGTCCACCACCACATCCACCACCATGTCCACCACGTCCACCACCACCACATCCTCCACCACCACCACGTCCATCACCACCATGTCCACAACCAATACATCCGCCACCACGTCCACCACCACCACGTCCACTACCACCACCACGTCCACCACTACCACATCCACCGCTACCATGTCCACCACCACCACGTCCACCACCACCACCATGTCCACCACCACCATGTCCACCACCAACACCACCACATCCACCACCACCACGTCCACACCACCACCACATCCACAACCACCACATCCACAACCACCACGTCCACAACCACCACGTCCACAACCATCACATCCACCACTCCCACCTTCACCATGTCCACCACCACGTCCACCACCACTACCACCACCACCTTGTCCACCACTACCACCACGTCCACCACCACCACGTCCACAACCACCACAACCACCATCACCACGTCCACAACCACCATGTCCACAACCACCACCACCACAACCACCACATCCACCACCATATATACGTCCACCACCACCATGTCCACCACCACCACGTCCACCACCACGTCCACCACCACACCCACCTCCACCACCACCACGTCCATGTCCACCACCACGATGTCGACCACATTCACCACGTCCACCACCACCAAGTCCACCACCACCATGTCCACCACTGCCGCCATCACGTCCACCACGTCTACCTCCACCACCACCACATCCACTAACACCACCACATCCACCACCAAGTCCACCACCAAGTCCATCACCACATCCACCACCACCACATCCACCACCACAACCACTTTCATCACCACCACCACCACCACCATGTCCCCCACCACCGCATCCACCACCACCGCGTCCACCACCACGTCCACCACCTTGAACAACACCACCATGTCCACCACTAACACCACCACATCCACCACCACCACCACATCCACCACGTCCACCACCACCACCACGTCCACAACCACTACCTCCACCACCACATCCACCACCACTACGTCCACCACCACCATGTCCACCACCACCACGTCCTCCACCACCACGTCCTCCACCACCACCACACCCACCACCACCACACCCACCTCCACCACACCCACCTCCACCACACCCACCTCCACCACCACCATGTCCACCACCACCACGTCCACCACCACGTCCACCACCACCATGTCCACCACCACCATGTCCACCACCACCACCACCACATCCACAACCACAACCACATCCACCACCATGTCCACCAGCACATCCACCACCACCACATCCACATCCACTATGTCCACAACCACCACCACCACATCCACCACCACTACTTCCACCAACACCATGTCCACCACCACCACGTCCTCCACCACACCCACCACCACCACGTCCACCACCACCACGTCCACCACCACCATGTCCACCACCACCACCATGTCCACTATGAGGCCACTACCACGTCCACCACCACCATGTCAATTTCCACCACCACCACATCCACTACCACCACACATCCACCACCACGTCCACCACCAAGTCCACCACCACATCCACCACCACCACGTCCACCAGCACCACCACGTCCACCTCCACCACGTCCACCCCCACTACATTCACCACACCACATCCACCACCACCACGTCCACCACCATGTCCACCTTCATGTCCACCACCACCACATCCTCCACCACCACATCCACCACTACCACGTCCACCACCACCATGTCCTCCACCACCATGTCCACCAGCAACCCCACCACATCCACCACCACCACATTCACCACCACCGCGTCCACCACCACCTCGTCCACAGCGTCCACCACCACCATGTCCACCACCAACACCACCACATCCACCACACCCACCACCACTCCACCACCACCACATCCACCACTAATACATCCACCAGCACCATGTCCACCACCACCACGTCCTCCACCACCACACCCACCACCACATCCACCACCACCACATACACCATCACTACGTCCACCACCACGTCCACCACACCCACCTCCACCACCACTACGTCCACCACCACATCCACCACCATGTCCACCACGTCCACCACCACCATATCCACCACCACCACATCCTCCACCACCACGTCCATCACCACCATGTCCATAACCACCAAGTCCACCACCACGTCCACCTCGTCCACCACCACCACGTTCACCACCACCACGTCCACCACTACCACATCCACCACTACCACATCCACCACTACCACATCCACCACTACCATGTCCACCACCACGTCCACCACCACCACCATGCCCACCACCACCACCATGCCCACCACCACCGCGTCCCCCACCACCACGTCCACCACCACTACATCCACCACCATGACCACCACCACCATGTCCACCACCAACACCACCACGTCCACCACCAAGTCCACCACCACATCCACCACTACATCCACCACCACCATGTCCACCACCACCACGTCTACCACCACATCCACCACCACCACGTCCACCACCACTACATCCACCACCATGACCACCACCACCATTTCCACCACCAACACCACCATGTCCACCACCACCAGCACATCCACCACCATGTCCGCCACCACCACCACGCCCTCCACCACCACGTCCAACACCACCACGTCCAACACCACCACGTCCACAACCACCACCACCAAATCCACCACCACCATGTCCACCACCACCATGTCCACCACCACCATGTCCACCACCACAATGTCCACCACCAACTATGTCCATCACCACCACGTCCATCACCACCATGCCCATAACCACCACGTCCACCATGTCCACCACCACCACGTCCACCACCACCACACCCACCACCACCATATGCACCACCACCACATCCACCATCACTACGTCCACCACCACCACGTCCACCACCACCACACCCAACTCCACCACTATTACGTCCACCACCACATCCACCACCATGTCCACCACGTCCACCACCACCACATCCTCCACCACCACCACGTCCATCACCACCATGTCCACAACCAATACATCCGCCACCACGTCCACCACCACCACGTCCACTACCACCACCACGTCCACCACTACCACATCCACCGCTACCATGTCCACCACCACCACGTCCACCACCACCACCATGTCCACCACCACCATGTCCACCACCAACACCACCACATCCACCACCACCACGTCCACACCACCACCACATCCACAACCACCACATCCACAACCACCACGTCCACAACCACCACGTCCACAACCATCACATCCACCACTCCCACCTTCACCATGTCCACCACCACGTCCACCACCACTACCACCACCACCTTGTCCACCACTACCACCACGTCCACCACCACCACGTCCACAACCACCACAACCACCATCACCACGTCCACAACCACCATGTCCACAACCACCACCACCACAACCACCACATCCACCACCATATATACGTCCACCACCACCATGTCCACCACCACCACGTCCACCACCACGTCCACCACCACACCCACCTCCACCACCACCACGTCCATGTCCACCACCACGATGTCCACCACATTCACCACGTCCACCACCACCAAGTCCACCACCACCATGTCCACCACTGCCGCCATCACGTCCACCACGTCTACCTCCACCACCACCACATCCACTAACACCACCACGTCCACCACCAAGTCCACCACCAAGTCCATCACCACATCCACCACCACCACATCCACCACCACAACCACTTTCATCACCACCACCACCACCACCATGTCCCCCACCACCGCATCCACCACCACTGCGTCCACCACCACGTCCACCACCTTGAACAACACCACCATGTCCACCACTAACACCACCACATCCACCACCACCACCACATCCACCACGTCCACCACCACCACGTCCACAACCACTACCTCCACCACCACATCCACCACCACTACGTCCACCACCACCATGTCCACCACCACCATGTCCACCACCACCACGTCCTCCACCACCACGTCCTCCACCACCACCACACCCACCACCACCACACCCACCTCCACCACACCCACCTCCACCACACCCACCTCCACCACCACCATGTCCACCACCACCACGTCCACCACCACGTCCACCACCACCATGTCCACCATGTCCACCACCACCACCACCACATCCACAACCACAACCACATCCACCACCATGTCCACCAGCACATCCACCACCACCACATCCACATCCACTATGTCCACAACCACCACCACCACATCCACCACCACTACTTCCACCAACACCATGTCCACCACCACCACGTCCTCCACCACACCCACCACCACCACGTCCACCACCACCACGTCCACCACCACCATGTCCACCACCACCACCATGTCCACTATGAGGCCACTACCACGTCCACCACCACCATGTCAATTTCCACCACCACCACATCCACTACCACCACACATCCACCACCACGTCCACCACCAAGTCCACCACCACATCCACCACCACCACGTCCACCAGCACCACCACGTCCACCTCCACCACGTCCACCCCCACTACATTCACCACACCACGTCCACCACCACCACGTCCACCACCATGTCCACCTTCATGTCCACCACCACCACCACATCCACCACTACCACGTCCACCACCACCATGTCCTCCACCACCATGTCCACCAGCAACCCCACCACATCCACCACCACCCCATCCACCACCACCATGTCCACCAACACCACATTCACCACCACCGCGTCCACCACCACCTCGTCCACAGCGTCCACCACCACCATGTCCACCACCAACACCACCACACCCACCACCACTCCACCACCACCACATCCACCACTAATACATCCACCAGCACCATGTCCACCACCACCACGTCCTCCACCACCACCACAGCCACCTCCACTACCCCCACGTCCACCACCACCACGTCCACCACCACCACGTCCACCACCACCACATCCACCGGCACTACGTCCACCACCACTACATCCACCACACCACGTCCACCACCACCACGTCCACCACCTCCACCACCACCATGTCTACCACCACCATGTCCACCTTCACGTCCACCACCACCACGTCCACCACCACCACATCCACCACCAATACCACCACATCCACCACACCCACCACCACTCCACCACCACCACATCCACCACTAATACGTCCACCACCACCACGTCCTCCACCACAGCCACCTCCACCACCCCTACGTCCACCACCACCACATCCACCACCACCACATCCACCACCACCACGTCCACCACCACCACATCCACCACCACTACATCCACCACCACTACATCCACCACACCACGTCCACCACCACCACGTCCACGTCCACCACCACCACGTCCACCACCTCTACCACCACCATGTCCACCACCACCATGTCCACCTTCACATCCACCACCACCACGTTCACCACTACCACGTCCACTACCAACACCACCACATCCACCACCACCAAGTCCACCACCACCAAGTCCACCACCACATCCACCACTACATCCACCACCACCACCACCACGTCCACCTCCACCACGTCCACCCCCACTACATTTACTACACCACGTCCACCACCACCACGTCCACCACCACATCCACCACCACCACGTCCACCACCACGTCCACCTTCACGTCCACCACCACCACATCCTCCACCACCACATCCACCACCACCACGTCCACCACCACCGTGTCCTCCACCACCATGTCCACCACCAACACCACCACCACCATGTCCACCAACACCACATTCACCACCACCGTGTCCACCACCACCTTGTCCACAGTGTCCACCACCACCATGTCCACCACCAACACCACCACATCCACTACACCCACCACCACTTCACCACCACCACATCCACCACTAATACATCCACCACCACCATGTCCACCACTACCACGTCCTCCACCACCACCACAGACACCTCCACTACCCCCACGTCCACCACCACCACGTCCACCACCACCACGTCCACCGCCACTACATCCACCACCACTACATCTACCACACCACGTCCACCACCACCACATCCACGTCCACCACCACCACTTCCACCACCTCCACCATGTCTACCACCACCATGTCCACCTTCACGTCCACCACCACCACGTCCACCTCCTCGTCCACCACCACCATGTCCACCACCAACACCATCACACCCACCACCACTCCACCACCACCACATCCACCACTAATACGTCCACCACCACCATGTCCACCACCACCACGTCCTCCAACACCACCACACCCACCTCCACCACCCCTACGTCCACCACCACCACGTCCACCACCACCACATCCACCACCACCAAATCCACCACCACTACATCCACCACCACCACATCCACCACACCAAGTCCACCACCACCACGTCCACGTCCACCACCACCACGTTCCACCACCTCCACCACCACCATGTCCACCTTCACATCCACCACCACCACGTTCACCACTACCACATCCACCACCAACACCACCACATCCACCACCACCTCGTCCACCACCACCATGTCCACCACCAACACCACCACATCCACCACCACCACGTCCACCACACCGCGTCCACCACCACCATGTCCACCACCAACACCACCACATCCACCACACCCACCACCACTCCACCACCACTACCACCACCTCCACCACCACTCAAAATACCACTCAGTGCCACATAATTACACTGCACTCAATGCAACATACACTCCAAATACCACTCAGTGCCACATAATTACACGCCAAATAATTACACTCTACTGAATGCTAAACACACTCCACACAATACCACTCAGTGCCACATAATTATATGCTACATAATTACACTGCACTCAATGCAACATACCCTCCACACAATACCACATAATTAAATGCTACATAATTACACTGCGCTCAACGAAACATACACTCCAAATACCACTCAGTGCCACATAATTACACACCACATAATTACACTCTACTGATTACAACACACACTCCACACAATACCACTCAATGCCACATAATTATTTGCTACATAATTACAATGCAACATACACTCCAAACAATACCACTCAGTGCCACATAATTACGCGCCCCACAATTACACTCTACTGAATACAACATACACTCCTCATAAAACCACTCAGTGCCACATAATTATATGCTACATAATTACACTGCACTCAATGCAACATACACTCCAAATACCACTCAGTGCCACATAATTATATGCTACATCTTTACACTGCGCTCAACGCAACATACACTCCAAATACCACTCAGTGCCACATAATTACACGCCACATAATTACACTATCTATCTATCTCCCTAGCTCTATCAATCTATCACCTCACTCTATCTATCGATCTATCTATCGATCTATCTATCTATCTATCTATCTATCTATCTATCTATCTATCTATCTATCTATCTATCTATCTATCTATCTATCTATCCATCTCCCTAACTCTATCTATCTATCACCCTCACTCTATCAATCTATGGCCCCTCACTCTAGCTATCGCCCTCACTCTATCTATCGCCCTAACTCTATCTATCTATCGCCCTCACTCTATCTATCGCCCTCACTCTATCTATCACCCTCACTCTACCTATTGCCCTCACTCTATCTATCTATCGCCCTCACTCTATTTAGCTATCACCCTCACTCTATCTATCGCCCTCACTCTGTCTGTCTATCTATCTATCTATCTATCTATCTATCTATCTATCGCCCTCACTCTATCTGTCTATCTATTGCACTCACTCTATCTATCTATCTATCTATCGATCGCCCTCACTGTCTATTGATCGCCCTAACTCCATCTATCTATCTATCGCTCTCACTCTATCTATCTATCGCCCTCACTCTATCTATCTATCGCCCTCTCTCTATCTATCGCCCTCCCTCTATCTATCTATCACACTCACTCTATCTATCTATCGCATCACCACGGCATCACTCAGCACCACCATAGCATCACTCAGGGGCACCACAACATCACTATGTGCTACCACAGCATCACTGAACGCCACAGCAACACTCGTCGCCACCACAACATCACTCGTCGCCACCACAACATCACTCAGCGCCACCACAACATCACTCAGCGCCACCACAGCATCAATCTGTGCAACCACTCAACAACAACTGGTTCAAATATGTTCTCTCAATGTTTCAAGCTTTACTACAAATGTCACAAAAAGATGTTAATATTTCACTTCTGTTCTTGGATTTTCATCACAATAAAATACACTGAACATAATCTTCACAAAATGTATTTACAAAAGTTTACACTATTGCCATTATAAATTACAATAACTTTTATTTAAGTATTAATTATTTAAAAAAAATAAAAGCCATTGTTATTTGTAATATCAATACATCTAAGTCACGTAAATACAACACATATTGCATTACAAATGCTATAGCTTTCACATTTGCGAAAGTTATAACTATTGGCATTGTAAATGACAAAGCTATTAATTTCGCTATTTTCAAAACCAACACATAAATAAAAAATGTGTCCTTTACAATACCAATAGCTCAAACTTTCCTAATGCGAGACCTATTGCACTGCAAATGCTTGTTTTTAAAAGTGCTGCTGGTTAGGTTTGGTGGAATACCTTCATTTTTGGTCTCCTTTGGTCTCCAGTGATAACACTTTTTCCACATGACGCTGTCTTCTAAAGCTGCTTGAGGATTGTGTATAGTGGCTACCTCAGAATAGATGATACCTTGGCGTGACTCTTTTACCTCTAGGGTGTGCTCTTCATAAGGGAGAAACAATCAGAGGATCATTCAGGTGCACAACCAAGCACCTATGGAGGATATCCCTGCAGACTTCATTTACAAAGTGTGGTAGAGCAGTGGCGGCTGGCATCTATGGGGAGGTGAGGGGCGAGCGCGCAAATAATATATAAAAATAAAATGCATGCAAATATATATACATAAACCACTTACCTTACATGGACACAAAGTCCTCTGGTCCCGACCTCTTCTTTTTGCACGAACTGGAACCGGATGCAGAAACTCCCTTGGCCAATCCTGGCGCTGCTGTCACCAGCATCAGAGCGGTCCTAGGATTGGTGGGTGCGGCCTCACTCAGTGCTCCACAGTGCTCTAGAGGCTTTCGCTGTCTCTAACCCAGCTGTCTTAGAGATGTTTAAAGTGTGCTTGTGTTGCGGCCCGCAAGACAGCCATCCAAAAAGACACAACCAGTCCACCGTCCTCCCTGCTGCTGTCACTCAGCAGAGGCCGCCCCGTCCTGACGCTCTGTTCGGGACGGGGCATGAAATATGAAATTGGTAATAAATTACCATTTTCTTCTTAATCTCTGTGGCTTTGCGGTGGTGGTGGGGGGGGTGCGGAGGCAATATGGCAACTCCAGCTATTCATAATGTCCTTCCTGATTCTAAAAACGGCATCCATTCATCACACGGGACAGTGCTGATCAGATTGTTCACACTGCTTAAGAGCAATTTTGATTTATAAGTACATTCTGTTTCTGATCCAATAGAACACGAATCAGTTCTAAAGGATAGCAGTCTTTTTTCATAATCTGGTTTAGGATCCTAATGCCTATACACGTAAGCAGTTTGCTTTCATTTTTGTTGGGAATTAAAAAACATCTGTGTCTTGCAGGGAAGGTAGAATGTCAGATGAACTCTTTTCTTCAGATTATCTTGGATGTAGTCCCTGGGAATCAGATCTTTCTTGGCTATTAACACATACGTATTACCATTAAAAGAGAATTCCCAGAAATCACATCAGTCCTACAAGCATAGGACCTGTAAGGAAGATATACATCTGCATTTTTGACATCAAATAGATCCATGTACTCCTCTGGGTAGGTCTTTTTGAATAGCCATGATGCCCCGGAACTGGATTTTTGGGACACTACTATGTTGATCTGTGTTTGAAAATCCCAACGGGTAACCATGCTGACTGCAGCACTCAGAAAAGAACTTCACCCCCTCTGGGAACACTCAACTTCTGGATCATGAAGATGTAGCCAAGGCATCCCCAGTATAACCTGGAAGGAAAGGGGATGTATTATAATTATAACATCAAAAGATATTTTCTCCTGATGATGCACCAAAATGACATTTCCAAAGCTTCAGTTTGGTGAGTTGCGGGTCCGAGTGTCGGTGAGAGTACACCTACAGAAAGAAATTGCCTCAGGGGTTTCTCTAGCAAATGTTTAAAACATGTTTTTTGGCTTACGTGGTGTCTATGAAATTCCCTGCCACCCCACAATCAAAAAAGACCTGAACAGTGATGAGGTACTTAATGCCTGTAGGAGACCTATCTCTAAATACATTAGGTGCAGATAGATACATAATGGGGGAACGGGTTCTGAATTAAGGCAAAGGAAGATGTGTATGCATCAGACTGCCGTGATCTACTGGGCAGAGGTATTTCTCAAATTTTCTAGAGTGTGTTTTTATGAACAGACTCCAATTCAGTGATATCATTCTCCACAACAGTATCAAAAACTCTGCTTCCTACATCTTTCTCTGTCTGAGTGGCAGGTACCCTAATACTGCCTCTATTCAGACTGTTATGTTATGCAGATTTGTAGAGCACACTATCATCAGGGATGGTATCCAGGCAGTGAGCAGGTGTGAGTCTAGGCAAACTTAGGTCCTAGTAAGACTCCTCTAAGAGCCAGGTCTTCAGCTTCATGCAGTGGAGGATGCTTTTGTGTGTAGAGGCAGGTCGTTCTATGCTTTATGAGCGATGTAGGAGAAGGCTCATCTGCTAGGTCCAATTTTCTGTATGTGTGGGATTTGTGCAAGTAAGAGTCCAGATGAGCGGAGGTGTCTGGAAGGTATGTGAAAGCAGATGTGATTGTTGAGGTATACTAGGCCATTGTTATGTAGTGCCTTGAAAGAGTGGCCAAGGATTTTGAATTTTGTTGGTTTGTGAATGGGGAGCCTGTGGAGCTCCTTCTGATGTGGTGTGAAGTGAATGCGACAAGGGAGGTTGAGAGTGAGTCTGGCCACTGAATGGTCTGCATCCTTCAGATGAGTTTTTTGTTGATCCTGGGATAGAGGGTGCCCCACAGTCCAGTTTGTTTGTGACCAAGCTGTGTGTGATGGTTTTCTTGGTGCTGTTTGGGAGCCATTTGAAAATATTCCTCTGCATCTTCCTCAGCATGAGGCGATGATGGCATTGACTTGGGTGGTCATGTCAAGTTTGCTGTTGATGATGAGGCACGAGGATCTAGGCGTGTGTGGTGGGGGTGAGTGCTGGTCCTTGCTCTGTTGCCCACCAGGTGGAGTCCCATGTTGATGTGCTCTTCCCAAAGGCACTCCACACCACTTGGAGTCAAGCTAGCCGGGCTGAAGAGAGGTGTTACCTCGAAACCGGTCCGGTCCTCGGATGCTTGATTCCGGTCTGGGAAAGATATGGCTGTTGTAGTTCGGACTGGACTGTTCCCATGGGGCAACAGGGTCAGAGCTGATTTGCATAAAGCCATTATCTGACCCAGGGTGGTGTGGAGTGCAAAAAAACGATGGATTTGGGCCCAGATCTTTTGACTGGGGGAGTGTGTGACATTGATCCACATTCAGTCCATCACTTGTTGTTTTTTGCAATTGCCGCCCTAAGTGCGCTGGGGATGCCCAGACGTGGGTCCCAGGCACTCCACACCACTTGGAGTCAAGCTAGCCGGGCTGAAAGAGGTGTTACCTCGAAACCGGTCCGGTCCTCGGATGCTTGATTCCGGTCTGGGAAAGATATGGCTGTTGTAGTTCGGACTGGACTGTTCCCATGGGGCAACAGGGTCAGAGCTGATTTGCATAAAGCCATTATCTGACCCAGGGTGGTGTGGAGTGCAAAAAAACGATGGATTTGGGCCCAGATCTTTTGACTGGGGGAGTGTGTGACATTGATCCACATTCAGTCCATCACTTGTTGTTTTTTGCAATTGCTTCCCAAAGATCACGCTTTCGGTGTTGTCGATATTCAACTTAAGACAGTTGGTCCTCAAACAGTGGTCAATTTCAGTCATGCATGCATTGAACTTGATCATGTACCAGAAATCTTGTCCATGAGGGAGGGAATGAGTTGCGGGTCATATGCTTAGAATTATGTTTGCTAGAGAGACCATCTATTATTTGAAGAGGGTCTGGCTCAGGGAGGATCCATGAGGTACACTGCATATGAGGTGTGGGTGCTGGAGGTGTATGTTTGCAGACTGGCTGACTGGGTCCTTATAGTCAGGAAGAAACAGATCCATCGGAGTGCATGTCCTTGAATTTCAATGTGAAATAGCTGTTGGATGAGGATGGGATGGGAGACTGGGTTGAATGCTGCAGAGACTTCCAGGAGGATGTCCAGAGTCATGCAAATGTCATCCATGGTGACAATGAGGGCAGTTTCTGTGCTGTGGTTGGGTCTGAAACCAAACTCAGTGGTGGTGAGGAGTGGGTGGTCATTGTGGTATTCAGTGAGGTATCTGTTGATGATTTTCTCTAAGACCTTGTCCAAGAATGATAGCAGGGAGATCGGTCTGTAGTTGGTGAGCTTTAAATGTTCCACAAAGGGTTACTTCAGCAATGGGATGACAGTTAGATGTTTCCAAGCATCTGGGAATGTTGCAGAAAAGGTGGAGGCAATCAGAACGGGTGCAAGCATGCTGCTGATGAGTTGCAGTCCTCTGGAGTAGGCATGGTTGGGGTAGAGCTCTGATGGGATCTCTGAGTGGATAGACTTTATGTTGGTGGTGTCTTCTGGGGTGATGGCGGGCCATGCGTATAGGATTGATTCTTTGGATAAAATCTGGAGGCATTTGGCGAGGTCTGTCAGGTCTGCTTGCTGGCTGAAGTTGTTGTAAATGGCGGTGATTTAGTTACTGAAGAATTTAAAGAGATTGTTGGAGAGGTCCTGCGAGGGGATGATCGAGCCGAAGGCAGCCGATGGTGAGGTGAAGTGTTTCACAGTGGCGAAGATTTCTTTGCTTCTGTTGGTGTTGGCATCGATGTGGCCTGCCAGAGTGGTGCATTTGGTGGTCCGGGTTATTGCATGGTAGCATCTTAGGGAGGATTTGAACGGGCTCCTGTCTGTATTTTCCTGGCTCATTCTCCAGTTGTTTGCAGTGGTGTTCATCAGTCAGAGTTCCTCCATATACCAACTGGCCTGATTTCAGTATCTTGTTGTATTACTGTATTTAAGGGGGGCCAGTGCGTCCGCACAGGTGGTGGTCCAACTTTTGAAATTCGTGATGGCTTTGGAGAGGCTGTTGCTGTGTTTGGGTTGGTGGGTGTTGAGAGCGCTGTTCCAGACCTTGTTAGTGATGCTGTTCCAGTCTCAGCTGGCTGGTCTAGCGGTGGTGTGTGTGTAAAACCTCCATGAGCGTGGGGCTTGTAGATTAAACATTCGTTTCTCACCACCCAACAGATTCTATGTCATAGCCAACATTTCTAAAGTAAAGGAGCCTATTAAAAAAAACTTCTGCTACATAATCTGCAAATTTGAACAAAAAAAAGTTTATTGCTCAAATGGGTGAAAAGTTACTAAAAGCTCAAAAGCTCAATAACACATTTTGCCATACAGGGGATGGCGCTTCACAAAGGTTGACTGGTCACTTTTATGGGTTTCGCCTACACAGCGCTTGAGCTGTGCTTGTGAAATCTCTTGTATTTATTAGTCCTTTAAAGGGGGATCTTATCAGTTCCCACTGGCAGAATTACTGTGTTCGTTCGCTTTTGTGTGGAACTCTTTTTTTTCTTCTTAACTTTCCCTGGCTGCACTCATTTACGATGCTTCTACTAAAGCTGTTCACAATGTTTAAGCCCCATTCACTGTCAAGATTAGATCTCTTCCCACGGAAACTGCAGACAGCATCTAACAGTATGCTGGAATGCTTGCTTTTTATTACTTAGTTGTGTAAAGCAAATGCTTTAGCCTTAGAATGTTTGTGGCATTTTCTATTCATGCCTCAGTACCTTTCTTTGAACTTTGTAGGCATTATCGTATTGGTTTTTTCAACTTAATCTATTTGGTCATTATGATCAAATTCTAAATGTTGTAATAAACATTGCACGTTAAAAATAAAGTTACTCTTACCGAAATGTTGTTTGGGTTCCCACGTCTCTCGGTTTCTTGTCTTTTTTTTCTCTCTTTCTATTCTTTTCTTTTTCTAATTTTGTTCCTCTTTATGAAAAATAATACTGTTTGCTATAATATTAAGAGTTTGTATGTATATAGCACCCAAAGTTGCCTGTATGGGGGGGGGGGGGTGATCTTGGGGGGGGGATTATAACTGTAAAAACCTCAATAAAGACCGTTTAAAAAAAAAAGTTAATATACCAGAGTTATGCTATATTTTACTACTAAACAGGCAGCCACAAGTGCAGTTACCTTGCAGACAACAGCGTCATGATTTGAATGGTGCAGCAGGTGCAGTGGCGACGGGCCCAAAAGTTGCCAGAACTCCTCTACACATCTAATATTGCTATATTTTACTACTATAAATGCAGACACAATTGCAGTTATCTAGCAGTTAAAAGAGGTATGATTTAAATGTGCAACAGGTGCAGTGGCACCGGGCCAAAAGCTCCAGGGAGCCCCACAAAAAGCAGAATATTGCAAAACTATACTGTAAACAGGCAGTCACATGTGAAAGTATCTAGCGGGCACTAGGGCCATGATTTCAATGGTGCTGAAGGTGCAGTGGCACGGGGCTAAACGTTGTCAGAACTCCTTTAAACACCAAATATTGCTATATTTAACTACTAAATAAGCAGTGACAAGTGCAGTTACCTTGCATCCACTAGGGTCATGATTATAATGGTGCAGCAGGTGCAGTGACAACAGGGCCCAATGCTCTAGGAACCCCTCTAAACACCAAATATTGCAATGTTTTACTACTAAATGGGCAGTCAAAAGTGAAGTTACCTTAAAGGCAATAGGGTCATGATTTGAATGGTGCAGCAGGTGCAGTGGCAACAGTGCCAACAGTTGGCACAACTCCTCTGAACTCCAAATATTGCTATATTTTACTACTAAACAGGCAGTCACAAATGCAGTTATTTTGCAGGCACCAGGGCATGATTTGAATGGTGCAGCAGGTGCCGTGGCACCGGGCCCAAAAGTGTTCAGAACTCCTCTAAACACATAATATTGCTGTTTCATCAATTAATTCTATTATTTGTCGCTTGCATTTTTCAACATTTTGCTAATATTTACTGCACTATACCACTAGTAACCGTACAATATATTGCCTTTTTGTACATAAACAAGTCATAACACTTTAACAGGCTTTCTGTAACTTATATTGAACAACTACTCATCAAGCTACAACTTAATACAAAAAACTGTGTATTAATCACATAGGCGAAACCTAATGCATTTACCAATGCTTGTTTGCTGCTTATTGCGGTGTTTGTGTGTTAAGCTGATACTAATTAGATGAAACATGTGCCCTTACAGTGTTAACGTGTAAAAATGCTAAAATAATGACGCAAAAGAATCATAAAAATGTCATGCATCACACCACGTAATTTACTTTATCTTGCCACATACTATAGTTAAAGCTGCCACATTACTTGATCGTCCCATTCCGCATAATTCCCGTGGCCCTGTCTATAGGGAAAGGCATAAAGCGCGGGGAGAAGGGGTTTGCCTAAGATTGTAACACGCATTGGTACTAGTATTAGTTGCTGTTGGTCATTCAGGTCTGTGTGACAATTTGCCCACTTTGCGTATCTCAGAACATAAAAAAGGAGAAACTTTTCTAAAAGTGCATTTTCTTTCAGATCACAGATCTGTGTGGTGCGAAACGCGTGGGCTATTTCGGTCCGGCTCAGTTCTACGTGGCCTTGAAGTTAATTGCAGCAGCGCAGGCCGGCTTCCCGGTGCGGCTCGAGAGCATCAAGAATGGTGAGTAGAAGCTTCCGTTCTACGTCAGAAAAAACACGCTTTCCGGCGCGCGCCAACTGATGCTTCAAAAAAGCCTTAATCTATGAAGTAAACTGACCCGTAGACCTGAAGTAATCTGTAGTTTTCGAAATACATCAAGCTTGAAGTAAAAATGCATAGCATTCATTACACGAGTTCCCCTTACGCCTTCTACCACATAAAGACCTAAAGGGAAGCGAAGGTAAATGGAAGCACGGCGTCATCTATCTGACCTGACACGGTTGGGGTTGACAGCTGTCAAACAGCTCTGTTGCTTACAATTTACACAGAGTGGGCTTTAGCTTTTTCCGACCAGCCTCTTTCAGCCATTTTTGGTGAGTTTGTCAATCACTTATTGGCTTTGCCCACGGGAATTTAATCTCTGACCATATGCTATTGGCTGTTTGATTGTATCCTTCTGCCTATGCTTGTGTGTTTGCATTACACTGCAGGAGGGACTACTTTACGACATTGAATCTATCTGTCCACTCCTGCTGTCTCCCTCCTCTTTGACTCATAAAGTACTAACACAGCATGCATTAGCACATTAAACCTAGACCTATCGGATTTGTCAGTGAGTGTGATATTCTTCAACAGACCAACCATCAATCAGAGAACCTGGTTACAGGGATTCATTATTACATTATTTGACTCCTCCCTCTCTCATTCAGTGTCAGGTGGCATAACACACATTAGTTCTGTTTGGGATTTGATTCCCTTCTTCACCATCACTGAAACTTTCCCAACAAAGAGAGCCTCACAGATAGAGTTTGAATGTAGAAATGTGTCCATGTGGCCACACAATCACCTGAGAAAATCCATGGGTAGGTGTTATTTTGTGCTGTAGCATGTAAGGTAGATTTGGAGGTGCCCATAGCAGTCCACTGTAATCTGAACACAGATGGTGGGTTGTCACTTTTTTTGTTTAGATTCAGGTGAGTAGTTACTGAAGACCTCTATTGACAGGTGGAGCACCTCTTGCTTCTCCTGTTGCTTTTTCACACTGGTGGAGCCTCATCCACCAAACGCTGCAGAATATTCCCCGCAAAACCATGATAGCTACAGTTGCATGTTTCAAGCATCTTCTCAGACACATGTGTGGAAGGTTGCTGCGAGCGTCAGGTCACACACGTTTTGCAAGTGCTGAGCTCTCTATGCTTCTTCACAAGGTGATGTGCATTTTGGCCAAGTGGTCTTCAGGAATATACCCACATACGTCATTGGGTGTAGGACTTTGTCTTCTGCTGCTATGGAATCTATCCACTGAGGGCAGTAGCAGAGAATCTGGATGCAGGGTTAGGATAAAGGTCCTGCAATGATGAGTCCTCAACTCCTAGCATGTAGGTAGTAGCGGCTGCTACCTGACAGAGGTGGAGTGGCGGTAGGGGGGAGGTTAATCAACACAAAAAAAACACTTACCTTAGAACAGCCGGCCGGCCGCCACCTCCCCTGCGTCCTCCTCATCTTCCGGTCTCCAGTCCTGGCTGGCAGCAGCAACAGGAAGCACCCGGCAAACAGGCTCCACTGAGCCAATCACAACACTGCAATGCAGCGTTTTGATTGGTCTGAGTGCCACGGATGGGCGCTCAGACTCGAACAGGGAGTCTGTGCATGTTCCTGGTTAGTCTATGTAATGCAGCCTAGTAGGAACATGCAAAGTGCACATGAACTGTTTGGTCGGTCCAAGAGAGCCAGCCAAACAGTTCATGCGCACTGTGGGAGTGCAAACCACTCCTCCCCTGCTCTGGCCAGCCCCACCCTGCCCCACACAGGCCACTGACTGCATGCAATCGGAAAAATAAAATGACAATTACAATAGGTTATTGTCCTTTTATTTTTTGCGCAGTGAGGCAACGCTCCTCCGCCTTAGCGGAGGAGCCGCCACTGCATGTAGGGTCTAAAATATTCCGAGAAGACTCTCTCCTACCTCTCTGCCAAGGCTCGAATAATCACCCTGATAAACTACTTTCGTAAAGATGGGATTACCCAAGGATTACATCCTTGTGCACTGAAGAGTACACACACACTGCTTTGTAATGACAGCTTTAAGAAGCACTATCCAGTATTGCAGTTTGGTAGCAGGGTACCAACAAGTTGGGAAGAGTGAAGCTACAAACCATATTTAACAGTCTTCTTAATAGTAGCTTGATTATGGTGGGCACTTGCTATGTTTCTGCCCCCTTGTATCTAGGCAAATCCACTTCCGGTGTGCATACTCCAAATTGCATAAATAAATGTGCCACATTTATTGGGACGTTTACAGTCAATTATAGTCCCTAGAATGCTGTCTGTCTGTCTAGCGGTACAAGCCCTCAACTGCTCTGTGCACACACAAAAAAAATCACAAAGCTGTCAGATACATATTTTAATAGAATTATTGACTTTTCAGCCAGTCAGTAATGTTAACTAGTGTCCCTTACGTACCGTATGCATCTATATTTATGTGTGGCTTTGGATCATTAATAGCAAGAGGGCTTGCTCCACAGTCAATAAAGCTACTTTTCAAAATCGAATTATTTCCTACCCTGGATGCCACAAAGCCCCAGGCTCAAGGATCTTTTTAACATAGATACATTTTGTTGCGGTATTGTTTAATGCACTGTATAGTACCTGACCCTTATGATGCCTTATAAACAACACGCCTTGCATATCTCCAGAGTTATTACCTTCTATATATGCAGTATATATTATGTGATGCATCGCCTGGGCTGAAATACTTTAATGTGTTTTCATATGTAACTTTAAAGTTGCCATAAAAAAAAAAAACTTTTACATTTTTTCTGCGCCAACCTGCATCCTTACATGAAGTTGAACAGTACTGTAGTAACTGAAGTTTCGTTTTCTGAGCTCATGTTATCAACATGTGATGCTTAAACATGAAGGAATATGTTAGCTTGTATAGCCCTGTGTTTACTAGATTGGAAATAACACAAGTCTTCTGCTGTTAGACTGTGAAGTATCTATCTGACAATTATTTGGTTATCTTTTAAATTGTTACGTAATATGCGATTGTTAAATGTTTTCTTTCTTGAAATATAGTTCCCACATTATACTCCGAAATGTGCCTTGTTATATGACGTAGTAATGTAAAACACATGAATCAAATGGAATATTACATTTCTGACCATTTCTGACTAGATGGCATGGGTGCCCATCTCAGCTTCCTCGCCTGGCATGTTGTATGGTCCTGTGTATGTTACATCATTTTCCTGTGCGTCATTACCCATGTCTGCAACATTTGGGAACACTTAGAAATAGACTTAGAGTAGTCTTGAAGCACATAAAATTAACATCTATATTTGCGTAGCAGAATTCTTTACATATAAAAAAAAAAGTCACGCCACGTGCAATATGAGTTTATGAACCACTTGTGTCTACTTCGTGCGTACATGATAGTTATAATGACATTTACTGCAATTACATTGTTTACTGTCCTGAGACTTATTATAGACAAATAGTAATAATATATGCCTTTCAACTCTTTTCCTTTGTTAGTATGTTTTACCTCCCATATTACATAAACTGCATTATAATCCACCTGCCTATGCACATCCTACCCATTTCAATGATAATTTCTTCTATTGTTTTTTAAAATTAATTTCTATATTGGCATTTCAAGTAGCATCACAGTTTATACCTTACAGAAATACCTATTACAATCAGCGGCGGCCAGAACAGGTAAGCGCAGTCAGGCACGGTGGGGTGGGGTGGGAGTGGGGGGAAGTCGACAAATGACGGAATAGGTATAATTCAATAAATACCTAATACATTTTCCATCGTCTGTTGGCTTCCCCCAGCCGCACCCCGCCGCCTCACCGTGTTTACCTATGCCAGCCGCCACTGATTACATGAATAGAAGGTAGACTTCACTCCTGCCAGTGCATTAGTAGTAAGTTAAAGTACATCAACCGGCAATAACATAATAATACTACATTCACCAATATCAAAGGTAAACGTTTGCCAACTTGCATAACTAAAACAGTTTCCCCTCCCAATCCCTCCCCTCTAGCTTCCAGTCATCTACTGGTTGATACATAAAGCAGTACTTTCCATCTCATATACAGGTCCTCTGCATTTTAACACAATACGAGGAGCTAATTATTTTCCACATTCTCTCCTCCCTCCTATTCAGCAATTTTGCTATTTAGTTTTGCTTATTCCTCTAAGTCCTGAGTGGTCACCTTCAGGGCGTTCACAGCGTTTGTGCGATAAATGCCCCAGGAAAGCAAATCTTCTGCCACCCTCTCATCCCAGCAAGTTCTTTTCATGTGTGTCTTCTCTGCCCAGGCCCATTCCAGCAGGTCTTTCTTCCATTCCCTTTGCAAGGGGGGGTTTAACACTTAGCCAGCTAATTGCAATGCGTCTCTTAGCTACTATGAGTTCCAGTACGATGAATCATCAGATCCAATACACACTGCTTGATCATCTGCGATACATCCCATTCTGTCACATGTTTGGTTTGGGTTAATATCCCCATCCAGTAGGCCGTAATAATTGGGAAGTGCCATACAATATGAAGGAAATCCACCACAGTAGCACTCCATCTAGCGAAGCTTTAATCTCTAGTGGGGTATGTAGTGTGTAGCCTCTTGGGGAGAGGTAGGCCAGGTGTACTATGTTGTATTGGATCAGTTTAAATCTAGCACTGATAAACACATTTTGACACACAATGGCGCTAGTTGTCTATCTGCACGCAACGCACAATATAAGTGTGTTCTAAACCTACATCCTCCAGCCATGGACAGCATGGTCACCAATGTCTGCATGGGTTAAGGGGCCTCAGGGAATGACGGCCATAGCTGGTGTGCCATGGCTGCGATTTTGGCATATTGTAGGAACTGTCCCTGACCCAAATCAAATGTCTCAATCGTATCCTGCATGGTGATGAATCAGCCCACCAAGTAAAGATCTGACAATATAATACAACCTTACACCTGCTATGTGATCGAGCTATCTGCGCAAAGGGGATCACAATCCACAGGTCCATGTCCCGAGTAAACACTGCACTATTCTCTCCCAGAGGTGGCCTAGTAGTCGGATCATGTGTGGAGATGTGTCAAGTATCCCTCTTTCCCTCATCAACAGAGTTTCCAGCTGATGGCTATCATGTGGGCCTTCTAGTAGTGATCTCTCCCAGTTGGTCTCCCCCTCCAAACAGTGTATCGCATATTGTAGATGAGCCACCGAATAGTATAATTTCCGATCCGGGACCTCCAACCCACCCTTATCTCATTCTCTCTTAAGGATATTAAGCCCTATTCTACATTTCTTGTGGGCCCATAGAAGTTCCACCAGCAGCAATCCAGTTCCTGGAATACCCGTTGGGGGACCTCATACATGACTCTCTGCAGGACGTACAGAAATTCAGGCAGTATCACCATTCTGATGAATGCTATGTTCCCCATCAGAGACAGTTTCAGGGTGTGCCAGAATGCAATCTAGTAGCGCATATTGCAAATCACCCCAAATTTAGATCATAGATCTGCTTTTCACCATGGGTGATATAAATACTGAGGCATTTGACACTGTCCACCTTCCATGGCAATCCCGACTTCGGCAGTTGGTCTACAGGTATACCCCTCAGCTGTCCCAGTGTGAATAGGGCCAACTTGGAGCGTTAACGCGGAGTCCCTAGAAATCCCAAAATTCACACATAACATTGAGCAGGATTGGAGTCGATATTTCGGGCTGACACAGATAAATCATGGCGTTGTCTGCATAAAACAAAAGCACATGCACTGTGTGACCAACTTGTATGCCCCAGCGATACAGGATCTGCCGAAGACAACACGCCAGAGGTTCCATCGCGAGAGTGAATATTAAGGGGGACAGTAGGCACCCCTGCCATGTGCCCCTCTGAGACAATATCTCAGTATATAGGGACCGGCTGGTATGCACTCTCGTTATCTGGCTCTCATAGAGCAATTTGATCCAGTTATATAATTTTGGCCTAGTCCCATCTTGTCTAATACTTGCCAGACGTAGTCCCAACACACAGAATTGAAGGCTTGTTTGATGTCTAGGAAGGCAAGTGCGTATTGCTCGTTTTCCAAGTCCAGGGCATGGAGCACATACATCAAACGGTGAAGGTTGCACATCGTGTTCCGATGTGAGATAACTCTCGATGGATCTATGTGAATCAGGCATGGAAGATGGGGCAGCAATGCATGGCTAAGGATTTTCTCATCAACACTCAACATGGAGAGCGGATGATAGGAGCCCTGCTCCTTGGGTTTTTTCACTTCAGCATTTACCAGCAATAATTAATCAACCAGGGTATAGAGAAGATTTAATAGAATTCTGCTGAGAGACTGTCTTCCCGTGATGTCTTAGATATTTTCAATGAGTCCACAGCTCTAAGCGGTTCCTGTCTGGTCAGGAGAGTTGTGGCAGCTCCGCCAGGTATTCGGGAAACAAGTGGACGTCTGTCCAACTCGACGGCGTGGCATATACCTCATGTAAAGGGTTCTCAAAGACTTCATTAATTGCCCGCTCATTATGAACAGTGCGCTCCTGTGAGTCCCAAGATTGTGCATCACTTCCCGCAGACGCGCCGTCATACGGGGCTTGGTGCCCGCTCTGAGTGGATGACGGTCCAGCTCATGGTTCAGTATGCAATTGAAATCCCCAAACCAGAGGAGGGGCGCATCCACACTCGGAGCCAAAAGATCCTGAATCTGAGAGACGAAGGTCGGGTCATCAGTGTTCGGGGCATACGTGTTAAGGAGCAGGAATTCCTTGTCGTCCAGCCTAAGCCTCGCTAACAAATACCTGCCTTCCACATCCGCGTCGATATATTGTACAGCACAGGGAATCCCCGGGGCCACCCAAATAAGGACCCCCCTAGCGTATGTAGAGAAAGAGGAATGAAAGATTTGGCCTCTCCATTTCCTAGACAATCGCTGTGCGCCATCATCGTCTAGATGTGTCTCCTGCAAGCAGGCAACCGAGACCCCATGACGTTTAAGAAAGGTGAGGACTCTGTGTCTTTTCGTGCAGGTGCCCAGGCCACGCACATTCCACGTTAAAAACTTGAAACCCATGGCCAATGAGTACGCCCAAACGGGCCATAGCGTAGGTGCAACGCGAACCGGGCCCCCCGGCCCCCACTGCGTGTAAATCTGGAGGTGTAGCCCAGAAATTGAGCCCACCACAAGTCTGAATCAGTGTGTACATGATGCCAATGCAACTTCTGTCATGAACCCCACCCCACCCCCCAACATCCCCAAAACACAAAACTTTTGCAAAATCCCCTCTCCCACCCCCACCCACGAGCAATCGGATAGCAACACAGAAAAACGCCACCCCGCCCTTCCCCCGCCAGTGCCAGGACGTGCACAGCCACCCCATACAGGACATCCGTTCAGATAGGTACTTTAAGGGCAAGCAAATGAGCATGAGAAGCAAGAACAATGGAAAGGGAAAAGTTATTCCAACCTCGGTTCAGTTTGGGCCGTCTCCGGGACCACCGGAGCCTCAGAGTCAGTTCCCAGGGACATTTCTTGCAAGGTGTCCGGTACCAAGATATCGCCAGGAGCAGGGGCCTCGGACGACCCCAAACCCGCTCTCATCGGCGAGGATTCCAAATGGATAGCTCCATCCGCCCCCATTGTGGGTCGAGATTCAGGAGAACCCCGGGACCTAGATCGGCGTCCTCTCCTACCACGACGTCTCCTCTGCGGTCTGGTCCCCCAAGTCTCACGCGGGCCACCTCGTTCACCCGGGGGCAAATCATCTCCTCTGATCTCAAGCCATTCCCACACCTCCGCTGGCGTCTCAAAGAAGTGCGCGCAGCCTTGGGACAGTACTTTAAGTTTGGCAGGATATAAAAACATATATTGAAGCTGCATTTCACGTAGCTTTTGTTTAACCCCCAAGTATTATTTTCTCTGTTCCTGCACTTGTTGGGTATAGTCAGGATAGATTGATACTCGACTGTTCTCAATCATGAGGGACTCCGATTCCCATTCAGCTTTAAGGATGCAATCACGATCTTTGTAATTAAGGATCTTGGCGATGAGGGCTCTGGGAGTCTCACCTGGTCGTGGAGGGGGCTCGAGGGCCCTATGTGCTCGCTCCACTACGAAGACGCTGGACAATCCAGTCGGACACAGGTGTGCGCGGATCCATGTTTCCAGGAAGCGTTCAGGGTTCCCCGCCTCCAGCCGCTCCGGAACCCCCAGGACCCTGATGTTACTCCGACGCGCCCTCCCTTCCGCGTCCTCGGCACGTCGTTCCAATGCACGGGTAGTAGAGGTAAGTTGGGCAAGCGATTTCTGTAAAGATGCAACCTCTCCCTGCAACTGAGTGATGTTGCCCTCCGCGTCCGACACCTTATCTGCCACTTTGCGAAGGTCTGTCCGCAGCAAGTTGACATCTATAGAGACCGTCTCTATCTGGCGCTCCAGGGCAGAGTGGGATCCCTGAATGGCCTTAAGGATTTCAGCCCTGGATGGCTCTGCAGCCCCCTCTCCGCCATCTTCTCCCACCGACTGGCGTGTGATCCTCTGCGGCGGGAGGCGCGGGGTAGTATACTGTACGATTGTGTTCGGTTGGGAGGCCTTCGAGGAACGGCCTGAGCGGGCCGCCATGCCGACGATTGCAGCGCCAGGCGGCGCGTTCCAAGGCGTCTATCCTTGGCCCCAGTGGCTCGGGAGGAACCAGTCAACCAAGTCCGGGACAAGTGCTAGAAGGCACGAAATCACAGCCGGGCTCACAGGCAACGCGGTGCAGGTAGCTCCTAAGAGAGAGCAGGTGTTCCAGCAAGCAGGGCAGGACGAAGACAACACGGTCGCGCCCCCTCACAACCTCAGTAGTACAGAGGAGTCCAGGGTCCGGCACCGCCTCGAGGGAGCAAGGATCAGGACAGGCGGCAGTGCGGTCACATTCACTCCCTCACTTCACAATAACCCCCACCTCCAGCCAGCAGCCGGGAGTCAGCAAGCCTCAGGAATCGCCCCCCCCCGAAGGGGTCCTCAGTCGCAGGCCGAGGGATAGGCGCACTCCGCCACACTACTCCACCGCCTCCCCTAGGTACAGTCAAAATGGCGGTTGTGTGGGGGAGGGGGCGAGGGACCACCGCAGTCGCAGGATCGCCAGTGTTCGTGCCCCCCCGAAGGTAGTATGGTGAGTGAAGCTGGAATCGAAACAGGGGGGGCCGAGGGAAGCAGGCGCTCAGTCGCTGCGGGTCGCCGTATGAGGAGCAGGCCAGGTCGGGCACCCGGTCAAGCGGGACCCCCCTCCAACCGGAGTCACCGGTAAGGCTCAGGGCAGCAGTACTCACGCCCTCTGCCGTCGATTGCAGGCTCTCTGGCGGTGCTCCGGGCAATCTCTGGCTGCAGCAGCGTCTGGGGTGGAGCTCCGCCTCGGGAGCGCAGCCAAAATGGACGGCGCCTCCACTTCGTCGTCGCTATGAGTCCGGTCCCAGAGGTGCAAAGCCGCTACTTCCCGCCGCCTCAGTCCGCCTCCGGGGGACTCGGATAGGACGCCGGGGCCCGTCAGGGGCCCGGCCAACCCGACAGCGTCAGGTGGATCGCCCGCAGTCCGGCGTAGCCGTACAGGCCCAGTCCGCGGCGTCTCGTGATGCAGCACGCCGGCACCACCCCCGGCAGAGTCTTTGCCTCCGACCACGAAGGATTCCGGGACCGCGTCTCCGGTGCAATGGCCCCAGTCGGGTCAGGGCGGGTTCCGACACAGGTCACATATAGCGGGACAGCCCGGGCAGGAGTGTATCACAGGATTTCGCTGGTCTTCGGGACGGAGCTGGAGGAGCTCACGTCCTGTCGGCCATGCTGCTTGGCCACGCCCCCATATGTTTTTCTAATTGATCCCACAGCTCACATACCTTGTGTCTCTGCCTATCCCAATCCCGTAGGATTTCCGGATGAGTTAACAGTACTCTCTCCAGCGCCTCCAGCGCTGCCTCTCGTGTTAAATCCCTTTCCAGCATCTGGCATATGCCAACTGATGCTGCAATACATACCCCTTGGAGCACCACCTTCATGGCATGCCACTTTGTCGCCCTGCTGTCCGCACTACCTCAGTTGTTTTCAAATATTGTTCTATGGCACCTGACAGTGTTCCTCAGAAGGTCTGGTCAGTCAGAGCTTTCTGCGTTAAGTCGTCATAATGGCACTTTCGGTGTTTGCAGTTCTAGTGAATATGTAGCAGTGGTGAGTGGTCTGACATATACCTGGCCTAATAGTTTGGATCCACTACTCTCTGTGCTGCAGCTTATTAAATGAAAAAGTAGTGTGTAGCATTAATATGCAAGTCTGTGCGGATGACACATTCGCCATATATCTATTAGGCCCAAGCTCGCCTGTGTCTGCGCAAGTGCTGATGTCCTGTTGTGCTTAGTGTCTTGTCGGTGCGGGTATTTATCTAGCAAGACATCTAACACACAGTTGAAATCTCCAGCCATAATTACCTTAGCTGCCAAGGAGCACTAGTCGGCTGCAAGTACTGCCCCAAAAACAGTGCCATTGTCAATGTTGGGCGCGTAGATAGATATTAAGAAGTCAGAGCTCATGGGCGTTCAGGGTACCCTCCAGGACAATGTATTTTTCGTCCTCCTCTATCTGCTTTTATGACTACTTGAACGGGGCCCCTGAGGCTACCCATATCAGTGCTCCCTGGGCATAACCAGTGTAGGATGTGGCATGTACCTGACCTTGCAGTTCCACTATGGGGAGAGAGCACCAATAGGAGAAATTGTCATGCTTGATCATTGGGTTTGCCCCTCGTCGGGCCGGCACTGCAATGCCTGAATGGCACCCACAAAGGGGCAATTTGCCATAGATCTTTTGTATAAGCTATGTGATGAAGTGGGGGAGAAAGGGTAATGGTTTTTAGTGTGTAAAGAGTAACGATTTAACAAGAGTGGTTTAACCCCATCGCCGCGGGGCTAATTCCCCCGTGGCGCGGGGGGAGGGGGGCCACGCGCTGCGCCCCGGTGCTCATGACGAGCTCAGCTCGTCATGCAGCATGGTGGCCCTGTGCTGATGACGAGCTGAGCTCTTCATGGCCCGCCCGCTCAATGGAACGCCCAGCACAGCAGGGTAATTATCCCCGCGTGGGCGTTCCGCGGAGGCCATGACAAGCTCAGCTCGTCATCAGCACACGGCCACCGTGCTGCATGACGAGCTGAGCTGGGAATCAGCATGCAAGAGGTTAACATAGGTTAAGTGATGTTCATTGTCAACTAACTTTATTGATCACTAACCTAGTTAAAATTGGTGTGCTTATTCATGATACAATGGTCCTAATAAGTCTAATCAATGTCTAATCCAGAATGTGGTCAACATGTTTCTCACCTGTGTAAGTCTGATCGGATCTAGTGATGATTCTTCAGGACCCAACAACAGCTAACTACACTACAAAATGACTAGATTCCAAATTCTATGCGTTGTGTCATAGTAATCAGTCAAGTTTCAGGTCAAACAAATCATTAATTGTACCTTGGCCTGGATCATAATCCCAGCACAGGTAAATAATGGCTCCTTGAGGTTAGAGCAGAGTAGAACACATATTGGCATCTCGAGCGCACTGTAGCGTCCTCCTTCAAACCTACCCTGGCTCTGCTTAGAGTACAGCACAAAACCTCCCCCCTTTATATAGTTTACTCATATTAGGAGCAAGTGTTCTGGACCTATAAAAAAAATCTCCTGGTTCCTCTTGGTAGAGAACCTAATATACCTGACCATGCCATCTTTTCCTCGGGTATGTAATGATGTTCCCTCACAAATGGGTCTTCTCCAGAAATGCTACAGCAATGTCTTATCTCCCGAGGTATGCGTGTATCCTATTTCACTTCTCAGGACTATTCAGACCCCGCACATTCCAGGTCAGGAATTTTTACTTAGTCCCCAGGTTTGTCATAGGAATCTCGAGTTAGTGAACCATTCCATCCTAAATGCAAGAATGACCCGCATCTCAGCGTACTGCACCAGAAGACGTTGGAAGCTTCCCAACAAAACAGAACAACTAAAAGCAACATTTCTCGTGTTATACCCCCATGCATCCCCCTCACAGGTAGAATCTACAGAACCACCTTGACTCAACTGCCTGCCAAAGGGGTACCAAACCGCGCCCCAATCTCCCTCCCCTCCCTTACCCGACTAAAGTGCTATGGAGACACTAAGTGTAGAAACTGTCCGAGTCCCCAGGGCCCCCACAAATTGCAAGACCCTTTGCGGTGCTCAGCAATCCTAAGTGGTCTAGCTCTCAGTCCCTCCCTACCAGAAGTAAAAAAACATACATATCGAGATCATTGTCCATTGACATGACTTCGGACCCCAACAGAAAGTAGGCAATACTACTTTCCACCCCCATTATTGACGTTTCCCCGACTTCCGGTACAAACCTCTGCAAAGCTGACCGTTAGCTGTAGATACCGTGGGGAATGTGTACCTTTTGAATTCTTTAAGATAACTGGTTTCATCGCAGGTTCCTTATGTGCTATGAATTTGGTTTTAATAGCACTTTTCAAGCAAAAGTTAATGTACTGTTACATTTTATGTTACAGGAGAAATGTCCTTTAAACAACAAAAGACAACCCACCTCTTTATACAGAAAAAGCAGAGTATCTCGCTATAATTTAGGGACAACTTAGGGTTTCTATTGAGCCATGTGATTCAGAACCATACATACAAAAGAGCCATCACTAATGAAACAATCATTTTATTTAATTACAAGCTTTTAAGTATTTAATATAAAAATGTCAAAGTGCATACTCACAAATTATATACCTACATTTTTAACCATACATAAGTGTATTTCACTCTGGATATCTCTGAAAGGTTTTTTTTATGTAAATACTGTCCCCATATAGTCACTCTATCTCATACATCAAAACTCCATACAAATCATACATACCACAAACATGCATCTTCCGCAATAATACTTCACACATCAATAAATATCAAACCATCAAAAATGAAAAAAATCAAAATAGCAAGACCCACCCTGAAATTATCTCCACTCGTGTCTCTAAATATCAATATAGGTATGTCCTTATTCAAGATATTTGTTCAACCTATATAAATCAAGTGTTAAGTCCAATATATTTTAATCTGCATTTGTATAGTTACTTAGTCCATCTGTGTAAATACAATTTTCAATAAAAAATATGCTGATATCAGCACTTCAATCACATCTTGTGGTCATTGTTTTCTATTCTTGATATGCGCTGACGTGCGTTTCGGTGAGCACCACAATATGGGTCTCACCTTCCTCAGGGTGCTCAGAAATAAGTTTCAAAAGTTTATACAGAGAGGGAGAAAAAAGAGGGGAAGGGAATAGGCTCAACTATAAAATTACAAAATATTTATTCATATTGACATGTTACAAAGGTGGTGTAACGTACGTGGTTAACTGAATCCCAACATGGACTCCCATTTGAGAATCATCTCAAAATAGTAACAACTAACCGTCTAGCTTGAAGGACATGCTGAATGTGGAAATACTTACCTCACCAGCATATTACATTGCACAGATGGTAATGTGCTCAAGATTATCCCAATGCTGAATACCCAGAAAGAATAAATTTAGAAAAGACGAAAAAGTGATGAAAAACATCATCTTGTGAAATAGTCTTGAATGACTAAAGAAGTGTGCGTATAGAGGAAAGCCGCATGAAAAACGCTGTACTCATACCTCAACTCCTATAGTATTGGCTAAATAGGAGGAAATACGGTTCAAATATCAACCCATGAAAAGTCTGTATGAAAGAAGACAAAATTCTAAAAAAAAGAAAAATATAAATGGGAGTGATTAACCAATATGGTCATACGATATATGGATGGATCCCACCAGCAATTGAAAATCGTAGCGTGCTAATCACTATCTCTAAAATAATAAAAAACATAACTGAGGATAAAGACTTGGCCTCAACTTAAAAGTCATACCTGATTGTCAGAGACATAAGGATAGAGGTTTGTAACAAATGCTCAAAAAGGTCAAACCGATAGAGCAGGTCAATCAAGGGAAATATCCCCATCCTAAACTAGGCCGCTGAGACGAGGTCATGTAAAACTAGAGAACCCCACATATATCGCTCATCTCTATGTGCCTGGAGAAGGGTTCTATCAACAAATGCTAAAAAGCACTAATGCATCCCCTCCGAATCAGTCGATAACCATATGCGATGGCCTGCCAGGGCAAGGAAAAGGACTCAAGTATAGGTATGCTACAAAGGACTTCAAATACAGGCTAAATGTTCTGTATTCTGATGAATCAAGGCTCTTCCACTTACCTGATAGATGGGGAGGGGCTAAAGCTTTGCTGCTGACCCAAACAGCATTAGACGGTCATTCTATCTGCAACGCCGGGAGTTTCTACAGCCTCTAAAAAATAACATGCTAGTGTAAACCTGCTCAAGACATCTCAGTCTGCGCACTGCAGAAAATGAATAGCAAATCAAGTTCCATTTTGAAATGGCAAACATTGCTACCACTAAAAAATTAAATAAATTGAAACGATCCAACAAAGAACGAAAAACCCCAAGGAATGTTGATTAATGAAATAAACTAAAAGAAGGTGCAGCAGAACACAAAATATATTGCAATACCTGGGTCAATCAGCTAGACAACTAGGAAGGACATAGATAGATTCCAACAAGCCAGGCGCATATGTGAAACTACTGCAATAAGCCAAGTACCAGAAAGATCATCAGGACTTGTCTAATTATCAAATTAACCTATTTTGTGACATGCAAAGGGACACCATGTCCCAAAAAGTATCAGATCAAACTAAGAATCAAACTGGAGATGGAGTTTTGAGTAACAGGCCCAGAGATGGGAGAGAGACAGGTTTACAATGTGTTTTCCCAAGGGTTCATTTCATTAAGACCCTTCTTGAGTTAATCAAATAATAAGACCCCCAAAAACCTCTCCTTTTTGTGATATCTAGTATTGTCTAGCCTTTTATGTGGAAAGATCTTTTCAATTATCGTCCATCTGAGTTCTTTTTCTGAGTGTCTCCAATCAAGCCAATGCTGGACAATAGCTGCAGACGACCTTTGGGTATGAATGTTAGACTAGTGTTTTCCTATCCTCAGTCTACAATCCCGTCCTGTTTCTCCCACATATCCTAGTCCACATGGACATAGGATGAGATAGACCACTTTGGAGGTCCTAAAATGGGTCATGTTTCTTAGTTCTATGGTCTTATCTCCAACCGTAACCTTCTCTGATACAACAGCATTATCACATGCTTGACAGGTGCTGCATCTGATTTCCCTACATTGGGTTTAATCCAGTGATGGAGTTCTGGAAAAAATGATCCTGAGTCTTAGGTTTAGCCATCACCAGAAACGTTTTCAAATTATTTTTCCGTCTGAAAGCAAACATCGGTCTAGGAAGCTTGCATTGATCAGCATTGCTGTTTAACAGATGCCACTGGGAATTAACCACTTGTCTGATTTTCTGATCTAAATTTGAATGGCATCTAACACAGACCAATTTGTTTTCTACGTGTTTGGTCCTAGTCTCAAACATGATATCTCTATTGAAATATCTTGCCCTTTTGAGGGAGTCATCAATGAGTTGTTTGGGGTAATATGGTCAATAGTTTGTATCTCAGTACTTCTGAATGTAGTAGAAATTCTGTTAGGTTCTGCAAGTTTCTGCACAGGTGGAGCAATTGGCTAAAGTTAATTTCCTGTTTGTGGCAATGAGGATGGTTGCTGCTGCAGGGCAAAAGGGTGTTCCTTGCAGTCAGTTTGGTGTATAAGGACACTTGTGGTTGTTGATTCCGGTGCTCAATCCAAACGTCCAAAAATTCCATCCTTTCATTGCTGATCTTAGATGTAAATTTGAGGTTAATGTCGCATAAGTTGATCCATTGGCAGAATTGGTTATGGTCTTCCTTTTCTCTGCGCCAGATGAAGAAAGTGTCATCTATAAATCAGCACCAAGATATTATATTCTCACAAAATGGAGCAATCTCATTATCGACAAATTTTGCCTCAAAATTCCCCATATAGAGATTAGCTGTACTGGGAGCACAAGCTGCTCTCATGCTGACTCCTTTGGTTTGTTGGTATAGGTCGCCATCGAATTCATTTTTTTTCATTTAGAACAATCTCTAAGCATTGTAGTATGAATTCATGGTTAAAATATTTTTCACTTTTTGAGAGCATATCTTGAACGACCTCTAGGGCCTGTATTTGAGGCATTATCGTATAGAGGGCCTCAATGTCCATAGTGACCGAAAACTCCCTCTCAGCATTGAATGGGATTCCCTCCTATTTTTGAGATGAAGTGACCAATGTCTCTGATATAGGCAGGTAATTGGCTAACTTTGGGTTTCATAAACACAACAATATATTCCGGTAACTGTTCAGTAGCTGCACCAATCGTGGAAATAGTGGGATGCAGGGGTGGATTGGATATATTTTTGTGTGTTTTAGGAACCCTATATTTCACCAGAATACGGGTATTTGATGGTGTAAGAAACTCAAATTCTTTTTTGCAAATAATACTTGTCATTTTTGATCTTTCACAGATGGTATGTATTTTGATGTTAACTCTATTTTCAGGATCTTCTCTGATCTTCCTGTAGTGATCCGGGGCCTTCAACATCTTTTTCATTTTGTTCTTATAGTCATGTGTGTTAAACACCACAATTCCTGCTCCTTTATCACAATGTTTTATGGTCACATTTGTGTTATTTTTTAGACTATTTAGAAGCATGTTTTCTTGTTGTGATACATTTGGTATAGATGTAGGAATATACCTAGTTATTAATTGCATTTTAGTCGAAACCGATTAAAAAAAATGTCTACCTCTGCTCCCAATATGTCATGGTTGGGAATGAACCTTGATGGTAGTTTGATGCCAGAATGATTCTCTTCAATCATGGTATCCTGGGTCATGAAATATTTTTTTAATCTGATGCGTCGAAAGAACGCAAACAGATCTCTCATCAATTCAAATTTATCAGTATTGGCTGAGGGAATAAAAGAGAGACCTTTAGTCAGAAATGTTTCTGCAACAGGGTCAATAGCTTCCGTAGATAGATTAAAAATAGGTATATTATTACATTTCTCCAGTATTGTTGTCTCCTGGATTGTAGATATTGTTGTGGTGGATCTGAATCTACAAACCGTCCCCTGGTTTTATTCCGGAATCTCGGTTGATAATTGCCCCTGCGATTCCCTAAAAAATGGTTGTTGGTATTGGTACTATTGTATTGTTCTCTTCTGCTGTATGAATCAAACTGATTGGATGAGCCCTCTCCCTCAGAATCCGTAGTATCGTAGAAGGTTATGATCTTCTTACTTTTCCACGTTTGTTGAACCTTCTTTGGTGGTAGAATAATAATTCTCTGTGAGGAATGGATCGATACGTTCTTGAGAAAAGAATCGTATGCCTTTCTTCAGTTTCTCAGTTTTTCATCACCAGAATACGGGTATTTGATGGTGTAAGAAACTCAAATTCTTTTTTGCAAATAATACTTGTCATTTTTGCTCTTTCACAGATGGTATGTATTTTGATGTTAACTCTATTTTCAGGATCTTCTCTGATCTTCCTGTAGTGATCCGGGGCCTTCAACATCTTTTTCATTTTGTTCTTATAGTCATGTGTGTTAAACACCACAATTCCTGCTCCTTTATCACAACGTTTTATGGTCACATTTGTGTTATTTTTTAGACTATTTAGAAGCATGTTTTCTTGTTGTGATAAATTTGGTATAGATGTAGGAATATACCTAGTTACTTATTGCATTTTAGTCGAAACCGATTACAAAAAATGTCTACCTCTGCTCCCAATATGTCATGGTTGGGAATGAACCTTGATGGTAGTTTGATGCCAGAATGATTCTCTTCAATCATGGTATCCTGAGTCATGACATATTTTTTTAATCTGATGCGTCGAAAGAACGCAAACAGATCTCTCATCAATTCAAATTTATCAGTATTGACTGAGGGAATAAAAGAGAGACCTTTAGTCAGAAATGTTTCTGCAACAGGGTCAATAGCTTCCGTAGATAGATTAAAAATAGGTATATTATTACATTTCTCCAGTATTGTTGTCTCCTGGATTGTAGATATTGTTGTGGTGGATCTGAATCTACAAACCGTCCCCTGGTTTTATTCCGGAATCTCGGTTGATAATTGCCCCTGCGATTCCCTAAAAAATGGTTGTTGGTATTGGTACTGTTGTATTGTTCTCTTCTGCTGTATGAATCAAACTGATTGGATGAGCCCTCTCCCTCAGAGTCCGTAGTATCGTAGAAGGTTATGATCTTCTTACTTTTCCACGTTTATTGAACCTTCTTTGGTGGTAGAATAATAATTCTCTGTGAGGAATGGATCGATACGTTCTTGAGAAAAGAATCGTATGCCTTTCTTCAGTTTCTCAGTTTTTCATCACTAGCTATTCACTGAATAATTCCAATTCAATAGTCACCACTTCAATTTTGTTCTTTGCCTCATCCAGTGTGTTAGTTTGTTTCAATTTGTCTTCAAGTTCTTGTATCGCTCTGTTTAGTATTTTAACAACCTCTCTGGCAGTCTCAGTGATCAAGATCATCAAATCGTGAGAACAACAATTGGAGATCAAAGCCCACTTTTCTTATTTTTTATGTCCACAAAAAGGCCCGGGATGTTTCTAACTCTTAGGCCGATTGGTATGGTGCCTGCTTCCAGATATTCAAGCATAAAATTAATAGGAGACTCTGTCCGTTTAGATTTTTTCTTTAACTTAAGGAGTTTGACCCAATTTTCATTGAGTCCCTTGGATAGAGTAAAAGGTTTCTCACCTATCAATGTTTGTCCCAGGACTGACAAACATTGATAGGCTAGAAACCTTTTTGCGGAAATAAAAACATTCTTGGAAAAGTGGACTTTGATCTCCAATCACATGGCTCAATGGGGATCATAATTTGTCCCTAAATTATAGCGAGATAATCTGCTTTTTGTTATCAGGAGCGATACAAAAGGGGATGATGGACGGAGCGTTTGAGCAAATCAAACACTCACCCCCAGTCAACTGATCTGGGTTTAATCCATCACCATTCTTTAGCCCACTCAGCCACCCCATTTCAGACATGGCTATACTAGTCGTGCCGAGGCGTTCTGGATGCGTTGGAGCCGTCTTAGGAGTTTGGTTGTTGTTCCTGCGTAGAGGGCGTTCCCGTAGTCCATGTCGTGCCCACAGGATGGCACTAGGACCCTGGAGCCCAGGGTCAGGGGAACAAGGACACCGGACACCACATCCGGTCAAGGGGCGGAGGTCAGGGCACTCCGCGGCAGGACTTAGGCGTGGGAGGTCAGGGGTCCAGGAGCTCACCCCAATGACACAACGATACATCCTGCATGCCAATAAAGAATACTACCAATCACCATACCGTCTCCTGTGTGCTCCGTCCGAATGATGCGACAACTGGCGACGAAGTCGGGATATCGACCAGCGTGACGTGGACGGTCGTGCACATCTCGTCGAGACCGTGGTGTGCCCAGGAGAACTAGCGCCGAGAAGACAGAGCGCCGAGGAACAGAAGCGCAGCGACGCGGGAGCCCACCCCGGCCGCTGCGAGGAACGACTGCCGATAAGCGCTGTGCCCAAAGCGCGAGAGGAAGAGAAACTTTGCCGCGTTTGCCGCGAGCTCTCGCGAGAGTCCGAGAGTCTCGGCGGCCATCTTGAGGGCAGGCGAGAGAGCCAATAGGCGCGCGAGGAAGGTCCGGCGGCCATTTTAGAATCAGGCGGCCTCACCAGTGGCCGCGAAGCACCACGTGACCGTCGGCGGCCATTTTAAAAGCAGGCGAGAGAGCCAATCGGAAGAGAGATTGGCTCAGCGGCCATTTTGAGGACAGGCAAAATCGATCTGCCTAAAGTAAGGGCTAAAAAAAAAAAGAATAAAGCACAGATAAATGCAAAGGACAGTTAACAGGAGAAAAAAGATAAAGACCAAAGGCAATAAAGAAATAAAAGACAAAGGAGAAAGAGCAAAAGGAAAAGGTCAAAAGGAAAGAAGAAAAGAACAGAAGAGTGCCGGAAGAGCACGGAGGAGAGAGGAGTGCCAAGTGGAGCACTGGAGCCAACAAAAGAGTGCCAGGAAGAGCACAGAAAAGAAGAGACAGCACAGGAAATAGTCAAAGAGTGCCAGGAAGAGCACAGAACACAGGAAATAGACAAAGGAAACACCAGAAAGCAAGGAGAAATGGCAGACCCAAAGCCAAGTGCGCAATACAGAAGACCACTGCCGTTCAGCCTATCTGAACCGCAAACAGGGATAAGATGGGAGAAATGGCTTCGGCGTTTTGAAAATTATGCTGAAGCAACAGATGTCACCGAGGCCAAGATGAAAGGACTATTCCTGAACTATGTGGGCGATGAGGTCGAGGATCTGTTGGTAACGCTGCCAGCCGCGGACATTGACACCTATGCCAAGTTAACAAAGTGCCTGACGGAAAAGTTTGATCCGCAAAGAAATGTCGACTTCGAGAGATACAGCTTCACGATTGCCTTCCAACAAGCTGAGGAATCACTAGATGATTTCGCAACGAGGTTAAGGAAACTGGTGACTCACTGTGCATTCGACAAATTTGACAACGAACAGGCCATAAGACTATTGATCATCGCAGGCTGTCGGGACATAGAATTCCGAACACGAATACTGAAGGAACCAATAACATTGGAGAGCATCCTCGCACTAGGGAGGGCAGAGGCACGAGCAACAGCACACGCGAAAGAAATGGAGCGTGGCAAAGGAAGAGGTGGAGAACAAATTAATAGGATAGCGAGCAACAACAACAAAACAGGAAACTGGAGACAAGACAGAAGCGGCCAGACGGGGAGGAAGCAACAAGAAGGAACGTGCTATAGATGTGGACTAGAGTTCCCACACCGAGGTGGCCCATGCCCAGCATTTGGCCAGACGTGCCGAAAATGCAACGGACGAGATCATTATGCAAGCGTATGTCAAGGGGCGCAGTTTAGAAATAACCGTGGAAGAACAGGTAGAGGGAGGACGTCGACGCGCAGAGACATCAGACACGTCGAGACAGGAGTGAGGAGCTCGTCTGCAGAATCCGAGGACGAGGAAAGAGAAGAAAAACCGGAGCGGCTATACCTCATGACAGAGGTCAACACAGACTCAGAAGATGATGAAGAAGAGCGTGACGAAGTAATATGCCTGGTGGACAAAAAGAAAATAAAGAAAACGGAGTCCGTCACAATAAAAGTAGGGCCACACGATACCACGTTTGTGTTGGACAGTGGCGCAACGTGCAATATCATGTGCGTCTCTGAATACGAGAAGATGAAAGTAAAGCCGACCCTGAAGCCGTCTAGAGTAAAAGTATTCACATGGGGGGCAAAGAGACCAGTGATCAACTTGGGGAAATTTAAGGAGGAATTAAGATACAAAGATCAAAGACTAACGGAACAGATACACGTGCTCCAAGGAGACATCCCAGCGCCATGCTTGTTGAGCAACGTCACGGCACAAGTAATGGGGCTGATGGAAATGACATATCAGATATCGGAAAGAAGAACAAACATTCTAAAAGAATACCCCAAACTGATAGAAGGTTTAGGAAAGCTGAAAGGGCGGCAAATAACGCTGCACATAGATGAAACGATAAGACCAGTCGCGCAACACCACAGAAGGGTGCCCATACACCTACAGCCACAAGTCGAGGAAGAGCTGGAGGCCTTACTAAGACAGGACATCATAGAACGAGCAGATGGACCGACACCATGGGTGTCACCAATCGTGGCCGTCCCAAAGAAGGACAAGTCAAAGATAAGAATATGCGTGGACATGAGGATCCCTAACAAGGCAATTGAGCGGGAACGGCACCCTGGCCCACATCTAGATGACATGATTAGCTGCCTCACAGGCACGAGAAAATTTTCGAAACTGGACCTATGCAAGGGGTACCACCAACTGGAACTAGACCCCCAGTCGCGATACATCACGACGTTCTCCACCCACCTCGGACTATTTAGGTACAAACGACTGAGCTTCGGGATCTCGTCGGCTGCAGAAATATTTCAGGAGACGATTCGTCAAGTCATCAGGCCGGTCAAGAACAGTTTGAACTACAGTGATGATATCCTGGTGTTCGGCAAGTCGGATGAAGAACATGACACGGCTTTGAGGGAGGTATGCTCACACCTAGAGGAAGCAGGCCTAACGCTAAACGAAGAAAAATGCGAACTGGGGCGGAACGAGCTAGTGTTCTTCGGTCACATATTTTCCAAAAAAGGCATGCGGCCAGATTGCAGCAAGGTAGAGACATTAGAAAAAGCAAAGAAGCCCACGGACGTGGTAGAAGTGCGATCGTTTCTAGGGCTGGCAAGTTACTGTGCACGCTACATTAAAGACTTCGCCACCGTCAGCGCGCCACTGAGAGAGCTGACGAAACAAGGACAAAAGTTCCAGTGGACCAGCGAGTGTGACAAAGGGTTTGAAGAGATAAGAAGAGCGGTGACAGCAGTAGATCATTTGGCCTACTTTGACCCGAAGCTATGCACAGAGCTGACAGTGGATGCAAGCCCCGTGGGGCTGGGTGCGATTTTAGCACAACATCAGCCCGGGAGAGATTCCCCAAGACACATCGTTGCGTATGGGAGCAAGAGCTTGACCGACGTTAAAAGGGGATATTCACAACCCGAAAAAGAGAGCCTGGCGGTGGTGTGGGCCTGTGAACATTACCACATGTTCGTGTACGGGAAACCGTTCACGATCGTGACCGACCATCAGGCCTTGATAACCATCTATGGCAACCCGAACGCTAAGATACCGCCAAGAATAGAAAGGTGGGGAATCAGGCTCATGGATTACAATTTCAAAATTATCCACAAGCCAGGAAAAGAACAAAACCCAGCAGACTATGTGTCAAGACACCCCCTGCCGCAAAAGTCACGAGCGACCACAATGGCAGAAGAATACTTGAACTTCGCACTGAAACTGAGTACACCGGCGACAATAACAGAGAGTGAACTAAAGGAAGAAACAAAACAGGACGCCACCATGCAGGAGGCAATGAGAATCAACAGGGCGCAACGATGGAGACACGTAAACAATAACATGTGCTTAGGAAAAGGAATAGACAGAGAAGAACTGCTGGCCTTCAAAAGAATAAATGAGGAGCTGTCCGAATGCGAAAACGGTACAATAATGAGAGGCACCAGAATAGTGATGCCCCAAAAGCTGAGAAAAAGAACCGTGGACTTGGCACACGAATCACACCGAGGCATGGTGGCCACGAAAAAGATGCTCCGGGAAAAAGTGTGGTTCCCGGGACTCGATAACATGGTGGAAGAGATGGTGACAAAATGCCACGTATGTCAAATAACAGGACCGCTGTCAAAACCAGAACCCTTGCAAATGTCCCCGCTACCACAGGCGGTGTGGACCGAGCTGGCAGCTGACTTCTACGGGCCGCTAGAAACAGGAAACTATTTTCTGGTTGTGATAGACGAGTACTCCAGATTTCCCCTAGTAAAGACAGTGTCGTCAACATCGGCGAACGCAACGCTACCAGTGCTAGATGACATTTTTGCAGCATGGGGCTCGCCACAGACATTGAAAACGGACAATGGCCCACCCTTCTCAGGCGAAGAATTTAAAAGATTTATGGCGTACCTAGGCATACGTCACAGACGAATAACGCCGCTGTGGCCACAAGCGAATGGGATGGCTGAGCGGTTCCTGGGGACCATCAAAAAGGCGGTGCAGAGAGCAAAAGTGACTCAAATCTCGATCGGGCAAGCCCTGTGCCAGGTACTAAGGGACTATCGGAACACACCACACAGTTCCACAGGAAAATGCCCGGCTGAACTGGTACTAGGGCGAGTGAGCAGAACAAGACTGCCACAGATGAAAGAAGAAAAAAAAGCAGAGCAGAAAGAAATAGCTATCAGAGACAAGGGACAGAAAGCAAAAATGAAAGAATACGCCGATCAAAAACGACATGCCACGCCACACCTGTTAGAGGAAGGGGACATGGTGTTTATGAAACAGCGGCAGGTGAGGAAGTCAGACAGCGCGTTTGCAAAAGATCCGCTAAAGGTGGTGAAAGTGAACGGGCCCATGATCACGGCTGCTGCTGGCCAACACCAAGTCACAAGAAACAGCTCCCACTTTAAAGAGGTGAAAACGGAAGAAGAAGGAGACATGCCAAAGAACGAACAAACCAGAGAGATGTGGCAGGAAGATCCAGCACCCACTGTCGGAGAACAGCGACCAAGGCGAGAATGCAAGAAGACCAAGAGACTGATCGAAGAGATGTGAGGGGACTATCACTACACACATCTCTCTCTCTCTCTCTCTCTCTCTCTCTCTCTCTCTCTCTCTCTCTTTCTCTCTCTCTCTCTCTCTCTCTCTCTCTCTCTCTTTGTTGCAACAAGGGGGGAGATGTCGTGCCCACAGGATGGCACTAGGACCCTGGAGCCCAGGGTCAGGGGAACAAGGACACCGGACACCACATCCGGTCAAGGGGCGGAGGTCAGGGCACTCCGCGGCAGGACTTAGGCGTGGGAGGTCAGGGGTCCAGGAGCTCACCCCAATGATACAACGATACATCCTGCATGCCAATAAAGAATACTACAAATCACCATACCGTCTCCTGTGTGCTCCGTCCGAACGATGCGACAGTCCAGTCTGCTGGTGACGAGGGCCTGGGTGACGGTTTTCCTCGTGTCTGAGGGGATCCACTTGAAAATCCTGCGGAGCATTCGGAGGGTGTTGAAGCAGGAAGCCGGAGACAGCGTTGACCTGCTTGGTCATGGAGAGGGCAGAGTCGAGGATGACCCCCAGATTGCGGGAGTGGTCGGTGGGTTCCGGGGGTGTTCCTAGCGACGTTGGCCACCAGGAGTCGTCCCAGGCTGAGGGGGTGGAGCCGAGGATGAGGACCTCCGTCTTGTCCGAATTCAGCTTCACAAAAGGGGGTGGTGATAGACGGAGCATCTGAATCAATCAAACACTCACACCCAGTCAAAAGATCTGAGTTTAATCCATCACCGTTCTTTAGCCCACTCTGCCACCCCAGTTCAGACATGGCTATATGCAAATCAGTCTGACCCTGTGCCTCATGGGAACAGTCCAGCCCGAACTGCCAAGCCATGCCTTCCCTGGACCGGAAACAAGCTTCCGAGGACCGGTTTCTGGCATTCCAGCCGTCTTCAGCCCGGGTTGCTTGAATCCAGTGGCAAAGTGAGCAAGGGACTCACGTCTGAGCATACCCTGCCACACTTATGGCGGTCAAAAGCGGTACAAAAGGGGGTGGTGATGGACGGAGCATCTGAATCAATCAAATACTCACACCCAGTCAAAAGATCTGGGTTTAATCCATCACCGTTCTTTAGCCCACTCTGCCACCCCAGTTCAGACATGGCTATATGCAAATCAGTCTGACCCTGTGCCTCATGGGAACAGTCCAGCCCGAACTGCCAAGCCATGCCTTCCCTGGACCGGAAACAAGCTTCCGAGGACCGGTTTCTGGCATTCCAGCCGTCTTCAGCCCGGCTTGCTTGAATCCAGTGGCAAAGTGAGCAAGGGACTCACGTCTGAGCATACCCTGCCACACTTATGGCGGCCAAAAGTGGTACAAAAGGGGGTGGTGATGGATGGAGCATCTGAATCAATCAAACACTCACACCCAGTCAAAAGATCTGGGTTTAATCCATCACCGTTCTTTAGCCCACTCTGCCACTCCAGTTCAGACATGGCTATATGCAAATCAGTCTGATCCTGTGGGTGAGTGTTTGATTTGCTCAAACGCTCTGTCCATCATCCCCTTTTGTATCGCTTTGTTCGCCCTAAGTGTGGCAGGGTATGCTCAGACGTGAGTCCCTTGCTCACTTGGTCACTGGATTCAAGATAGCCTGGCTGATGAGGATTATGAATCCGAAACCGGTCCCAGGATGCTTGTTTCCGGTCCAGGGAAGACATGGCTTGGCAGTTCGGGCTGGACTGTTCCCATGAGGCACAGGGTCAGACTGATTTGCATATAGCCATGTCTGAACTGGGGTGGCCGAGTGAGCTAAAGAATGGTGATGGATTAAACCCAGATCAGTTGACTGGGGGTGAGTGTTTGATTTGCTCAAGCGGTCCGTCCATCATCCCCGTTTGTGTCGTTTTGTTATTAGGAGGCAGGTTGTCTTTTGTTGTTTATGGTTTGTCTTACTCCTGTGTTCCTGCCTATGTTTAGATTTCTACAGGGGCCCTAATCAATCATTTATAGGCAGGAGAAATGTTCCACAATAGAGGCTAAAAGGAAAACATGCAATCTAAAATCACATGTTATGTTTTAAATGTAGGTGGGATAAATATATCCTTCAGGGCTACTTTTCATACCTGTTCTGAACTTACACACGGACAGGTGCCTTGCCAAAGTGAAAAAACTTGGCTATTTGGAAATATAAGGCATATGTTTTAAAAGAGAGTACTTGTCGATGTGCCGGAAAAGTGTGGTTATTGCAGAAGTCACACCCCCAGATGTCAGTGAAGGAAATCAGTGGGAACTTGGTAACTAGGTGGATTTCCTTACAAGTCAAGATTAGACTTAAGAGTCTCACCTTGTATCGAAGATGGATTTTTAACACAGACTGATACATCAAGTCAGTACAATTTAAATGACAATGATAATAAATGATAACAAGTACTGATAAATTCAACTTAATTGATGTAGAAAGAACAAGGCCTGTAAGACAGGGAAAGTATAGGATTTGCATTTAGGAATTAAACATGTATGGCAAAACTGCAAACAACCCGTTGTTAACAGCACTGTAGCTATTTATTTATAAAGTCTCAGTGCCTTCAGTTCAGTCTTCATTATATAAAGCAAATAGTTTTGATGGTGGTACGTCTGGTATGGTAGTCCAGTGCAATTTGTGGCATTTAAAATTAAAAATATTGAATAGAGGGTCCGGGACAAGGGCCAAACAGAATTAAGTACCACGTTGATTTTTGCACTATTTTAGATTGCATAAAAAGTGCTTTAGTATGTATGTATTGCACATCTACACTGAAAGAGCTAACCTCAGATATAATTTTACATGCCGTGCACTTCAATTTGGGAACCTGTTGAGGCTGCCAGAGCAAAAGCAGTCAACTCATACTTTTGCAAAACAATAACCAATTTCTGTTTAGTTCTAAGAAAGTTTTTTTGTGCTCAAACCTAACTCCCAGATGTTCAGTGGTAAAAGTCATATTGTGTTGATCTAATTTTAATCAAATGGCTTACACTGGGGCATATTTGGGAACACACATTATTCTTTGCATACATTTTCCTTCAAAAGGATTGCAACTTTCTCATTAGTGTTCAAGTCCAATACCAGAGGAGCACACCCGTACAAAGGGGCCAGAATTATTTTATGATTGTAAACATTGAGTGAGGGAATGACAGAATGTTTGTCAAATATAGAATTTTAGCGATACAACCCATTTAGCAAAGACATTGTATTCATTCTGATCATAAATAGGTGACCTTTCCAACTCAGGATATGATTAAATTGTACTCCTGGATATCAATATTGTTTTCAAGGAATCGGCATGAGATAATTCCCTATATTAAGCCATTTAAGAATTTCTAACAGGCCACGACAAATGTCAAGTCAACTTTATTCGATCTAAATAAATTAGACCATAAAAGCACATCAGAAAAGATACATCGAAAGATGCATAAAAATACAATACAGTAAACGTCCCATAACATTGACAACAATACATGTTTTGAAAACAGTTCATCTTATTTCAGGTTAGATATTCGACTAATGTCTATTTTGGTCAACTTAGCCCACAGGCAGCTAACACTGCCCGAAAGTCCACAAAACAGGTAAACAAAATGCCAGTAGAACAATACTTTTTGGCAGCATACTGTAATACAAGTATCTGCTAGTAGGTGAAGAAGCCAAGGCAAAAGCTAACTTGATCCACAGGGATCATATGTAAGGCTGGCACGTCTCCTTCCAATAACAAAATCACAAATGTACCCAAACAGATACAAAAATAAAAACCTTTGCGGTAGTGCCCAGAAAGATTCTATATATATATGGGTCACATGAGTGGGTCACAACAAGTTTCTATTACAGGAGTGGCACAAGAAGGAGAAACCACCCCATTTAAACCTGTTTCCACCTTTAACCCACAATTGGTATATGACGCCATCGATGTGTTTTCAGATGCCGTGATAAAGGACAAGGCATTTCGTAAGAAACAACATTTCATAAAAAAAGATAAGGGTGGTAATTTCTCCAATGCACAGAACCTGGCCCTTAAATCCCTGTGTAAAGACAAAAACACAGTGTATAAACCTGCAGATAAAGGCGGGAATATCGTGCTACAAACAAAGGAGAATTATAACAGAGAGGCAGCAAGACAACTGGGCTGCAAATCTACGTACCTGACGATCACAGAGAGAGAATACCAGAAAAGTGTCAATGACTATCATGTGCTTATTACAAAATGGCATAATGAAGGCCTTTTTGAAATGGATGAATATATGTTCCTGAGACGCCTTAACCCCATCATCCCCACATTTTATCATCTCCCTAAGGTGCATAAGAACCCCACTGCACCCCCAGGGAGACCAATTGTTGCGTCGCAGGGGAGTCTCACAGAACATTTATCTATGTTTGTGGATCATTTTTTGTTACCTTTTGTTCTGACTTTGAAGTCACATATCTGTGACACTACAGATTTTCTAGAAAAACTGAGTAAGATCGAGTGGAAGGAAGGCTATACCTTGATGGTGTTGGACATTACCAGCCTCTACACCGCTATTGATCATGGTGATGGTCTGTTGGCCATAAAGTACTTTCTAGACCAGAGACCTTTGAAATTTATGAGGCATAATCAAATGTTGATGGAATTTGTACAATTCTGCCTGACGAATAAAATTTTCCTTTTCCAGACAGAACTGTTTCGTCAGTTGTCAGGGACTGCGATGGGCACCTGCTTCGCCCCCAGCTACGCGAACTTGTTTGTAGGCTGGTGGGAGGAGCAGGTGGCCTGGGGGGCAGACAACGCATCATGGACCCGCAACCTGATCAGTTGGTATCGTTTCATTGACGATTTATTTATTGTCTGGAACGGCACAACTGAGAGTGCTAAACAGTACATGGGGATACTGAATGAGAATAGTGTGAACCTTGAATTCTCAGGTGAGGTGAGTCAAACCACTGTCAATTACCTCGATGTGACGATCTATGTAGAGGGAGGAACACTTAAAAGTAAACTCTTCCGTAAACCCACAGCGGGTAATAGTATCCTGAGAGCCACCAGCAGTCACCCTGTCAGTCTTGTTAAGAGTATCCCCTATGGGGAATTACTCAGGATAAAGCGTAATTGCACGGATGACGAGGAGTTCCAAATGGCAGCCAGTCACTGCATAGAACGCTTCAAGACGAGAGGGTATGGGGGGAACTCCTCAATGATGCTTATAAAAGAGCCAACTCGACACACAGAGAAGATCTGTTCAAAAGCAAAAGCAAGAAAACATCAGCTAAGAGTGGGGGTAAATTTAGGCTTATAACCACCTTCTCCCAGGATGCCGCTTTTTTGAATAAAACCTTCAAGAAAAGCTGGCATATTTTACAGACGGATCACCTACTTAAGGATGATTTACCATCCAATCCCCAGATTACGTATCGGAAGGCACGTTCCATTAAGAATGATCTGGTGCAGAGCCATTTGATCGAGTCCCCAAAGACCAACGCTTTTGGTGAAATCTGTGGTTTTTCCCCTTGTGGGAAGTGCAAGGCGTGTAAGTTCAGTAAAAGAGTACGATCTTACACTATCCCTAATACTGGGATACAACGTAGGATCAACAAATTTATAACTTGCTCTACCCCTTATTGCGTCTACTGCCTCACATGCCCTTGTGGGCTGCGGTATATCGGCAGCACAGTTAATCCACTGAAGATGCGAGTTTTAGAGCACATGCGTGCTATTGCCAACTTCGATGAGGCGTACCCGGTGGCGCGCCATTTCGATCAAGCACATAAGCGGAACAGGGATCAGTTAAGTTTCTTTGGCCTGGACCATGTACCCCAGAACCCGAGAGGAGGGGACAGGCTTGTCCGCCTCCGTAGACTCGAGTCCAGGTACATAATTGATCTGCAAACCAAAATGCCATTGGGTATGAATATACATGAAGAACTGTCATCTCATTTGGGGGAGTAGAGTCCATCAGTTCACCTGTAGATTTGTATTTTATAGGTGCCACATGTCGATTATGAACCTGAAGTTGTATATGTACTCGACCTGATATCCCTTCAGGTACATTTAGGTGATGACTTGGATTGTGGTTCTGTTCGGTTTCTACTTTTATTTTATTTTGCTATTGCTACACATTATCTATGACAATTTTGGTTTTATCCTACATTCATTATGTATGAATTTAGATATATGAACTTGATGAAATTATTTAGCTTCAGGTATTGGAGCTCTACTTGGATAGACTTTTTTCTTGCTGCATATGCTATTGATTATGATGTCAGGTCTTGTGGTTGTTGTTTTTGTTTTTGCTTTGATTCATTTTATTTTATGGAGTGATGGTCCTCCTTGGTCCAATGGTAGAACCATTAGTTTATTAGCCCATCCAGGGCTTGATGGCATCATTAGTATTTACACTTTGATGATTTTTGTGGGGATATGGAAAAAGCACGTGAATTTTCAGTTTTATCGTACATTTGTACTTTAACCATATTACTGAGTGTGGCTCAGGGGTTAGAGGCGGCAGACCCGGAAGCTGAGATCGGTCCTGGACCAGGGTTCAATTCCCCGCCTCGGCGGGTCTTGGGCTAAAAATTCCACAGACTCGACAATTCTCGCCCCGGTGGCTCCTCGACTCACGGGTTCACACTCTGCGACTCTGGGCAACAGCTTGCTTAATCTCCACAACGCCCCCTCGCGGCGGGATGCCTGACTTTCACCTTGTGGATACCCTGCTATCTCACAGGGGAATATCAGGAAGGGTTCCCTAAGCAAGCGCCGGGAAACCCACTGCGGGTAGCTGTGCGCTATATAAGCTCAACTACATTTACATTTACATTTACTTGTTTAGAAGGAGCGCAGGAAACATGTGTTTCATAATATCAATTATGCTTTGTCTGATTGAATTACCCATATAGGGCGTAATTATGATGTGTAAGTTGAGTTATTGACTATTGGTATTCAGACACTCCAATATGGCGCTCATGCTCCTTTCCTTTCCCCGAAGGCATGTCCTATGTTGGTTTCTATGACCCGGATGTTTTAAATGTAGACGCCTCTGCCGGTTCGGTAAACTTAGAGAAAGGTTCCGACCGAAACGCGTCAGTTTGCTGTGGTAAAATAAATTTGTGAATACGTACCTCCGAGAGTGCTTCCTTTCTTCCTGCGGGAGATTTCGCTATTGGGAGGTGGAGCAGAATTGGATTTGCGAGTGCACCCTCGCAACGGAGGCACCCGCCTGGGAGTGCGGCGCTCTGGTGCTTTTTGAGCTGCAATGGATATTTGCGCGGCACCGTGTACAGCGGAAAGGATGCATAGGGAGTAGCAGTGTCGAAGGAACGAGTGGCAAGAATTCCCGACGCAGCTTCTGAATCCCGGTAGGACGCCGGCTGGCGTACTTGCGCATTGATTCAATCCCGAACACTGTACACAAGGCGAGGAGGCGGGGACACAAATTAAAGTCCAACACAGCTTGAATATGTTTTGTGAGTCGGAGCGGCATGAGGCGGCAAGCAATATGTTTAAAGGCAAGGATAAAAAGGATAAGCGCAAGTCCACACAAAATGCAAGCGGCAGTCCGAGCAGTGACAACGTGACCACCAAATGCAAAGCGCTCGAACGGCTGTGCGAGCGAGAAATAAGAAAATGGTGGGAGGGAACATCACTGCAGAGCTATATTGATGTGAACAGGGTCCCGCGGGGCCTTAGGATCTACACAGTACCTGCTTATGAGTCTCCGGACCCATTGCTTTTAGATGCGTGGGCAGAACACACGGCGGAGGCCTGCAAGGGAAGCTTAAGACTGCTAGTTTAGTTCGCATGGAGCGATAGAGAAAAGGCGCTTGAAGATATCAAAGCATTGGAGAACGAACTATCCAAGGAAGAGGATCAAGACAAAGTTACAGAACTTAAGGAACAGATGAAAATACGACTAAAAGCGTATGAGGAAAAATCAAGCTGCGGAAGGAAAGCAAATTCGATAGAGATGAAGAGGATTATGCCTTGGGAAGGGTTTTAACTTTTGCAAAAAAGTATGATGCACCCCGCAAGGAGCTACTGAAGAAGACGTCAACTGCCCCTGCACTGCAGCCTGAGGTACCTGGCACCTCGGAGTCTTCAGCCGCAGAGAATGAATCCTCAGAAGAGGACACTGTGGGACGCCTACGATCAGGACGTGTCCGTACTCCTTTTTGCGAGGAGTTCAAGTTGATCCGCCAGTCTTGGCGAAGCGGGGGGGGGTGGGCAAACCCCCGGAAAGAGGAGCAGGAGGAAAACGAGGCGGGGGCAGAGGGGGCGCAAAAAGATCAACCTCACCGCCGGTAACACGGAGCAGGAGGGGGTTCAACAAACGGAAGTGACGGAGGAAGAGAGTCACACCATTGTAAACCTGACTAACAAAACTTTGTCTGAGACCGAGGAATCAGTCTTGAAGTTAGGTTTGAACTTCTGCCCGCGTAGACATATGGAATTTGCACAGACCCGGATTGACCTCTTTAAGTTTACCCGCAAGCTCAAATTGCACAAGTTCTTCAAGACGAAGGTGCAATCCACAATACAAAAGAGAAAAACAAGGAGACCTTTGGAGACCGATAGCCTCATCATCAGAGACCTTGGTGCGATTATGGTACTGGAGGACCTGTATGATGGGAGTGAGACGGAGAACCACACTGCTTTGAGTGGGTCACAACAAGTTTCTATTACAGGAGTGGCACAAGAAGGAGAAACCACCCCGTTTAAACCTGTTTCCACCTTTAACCCACAATTGGTATATGACGCCATCGATGTGTTTTCAGATGCCGTTATAAAGGACTTGAAGGCATTTCGTAAGAAACAACATTTCATAAAAAAAGATCAGGATGGTAATTTCTCCAATGCACAGAACCTGGCCCTTAAATCCCTGTGTAAAGACAAAAACACAGTGTATAAACTTGCGGATAAAGGCGGGAATATCGTGCTACAAACAAAGGAGAATTATAACAGAGAGGCAGCAAGACAAATGGGCTGCAAATCTACGTACCTGACGATCACAGAGAGAGAATACCAGAAAAGTGTCAATGACTATCATGTGCTTATTACAAAATGGCATAATGAAGGCCTTCTTGAAATGGATGAATATATGTTCCTGAGACGCCTTAACCCCATCATCCCCAAATGTTATCATCTCCCTAAGGTGCATAAGAACCCCACTGTTTCCCCAGGGAGACCAATTGTTGTGTCGCAGGGGAGTCTCACAGAACATTTATCTATGTTTGTGGATCATTTTTTGTTACCTTTTGTTCTGACTTTGAAGTCACAAATCCGTGACACTACAGATTTTCTAGAAAAACTGAGTAAGATCGAGTGGAAGGAAGGCTATACCTTGATGGTGTTGGACATTACCAGCCTCTACACCGCTATTGATCATGGTGATGGTCTGTTGGCCATAAAGTACTTTCTAGACCAGAGACCTTTGGGAAATTTATGAGGCATAATCAAATGTTGATGGAATTTGTACAATTCTGCCTGACGAATAACATTTTCCTTTTCCAGACAGAACTGTTTCGTTAGTTGTCAGGGACTGCGATGGGCACCTGCTTCGCCCCCAGCTACGCGAACTTGTTCGTAGGCCGGTGGGAGGAGCAGGTGGCCTGGGGGGCAGACAACGCATCATGGACCCGCAACCTGATCAGTTGGTATCGTTTCATTGACGATTTATTTATTGTCTGGAACGGCACAACTGAGAGTGCTAAACAGTACATGGGGATACTGAATGAGAATAGTGTGAACCTTGAATTCTCAGGTGAGGTGAGTCAAACCACTGTCAATTACCTCGATGTGACGAACTATGTAGAGGGAGGAACACTTAAAAGTAAACTCTTCCGTAAACCCACAGCGGGTAATAGTATCCTGAGAGCCACCAGCAGTCACCCTGTCAGTCTTGTTAAGAGTATCCCCTATGGGGAATTACTCAGGATAAAGCGTAATTGCACGGATGACGAGGAGTTCCAAATGGCAGCCAGTCAATGCATAGAACGCTTCAAGACGAGAGGGTATGGGGGGAACTCCTCAATGATGCTTATAAAAGAGCCAACTCGACACACAGAGAAGATCTGTTCAAAAGCAAAAGCAAGAAAACATCAGCTAAGAGTGTGGGTAAATTTAGGCTTATAACCACCTTCTCCCAGGATGCCGCTTTTTTGAATAAAACCTTCAAGAAAAGCTGGCATATTTTACAGACAGATCACCTACTTAAGGATGATTTACCATCCAATCCCCAGATTACGTATCGGAAGGCACGTTCCATTAAGAATGATCTGGTGCAGAGCCATTTGATCGAGTCCCCAAAGACCAACGCTTTTGGTGAAATCTGCGGTTTTTCCCCTTGTGGGAAGTGCAAGGCGTGTAAGTTCAGTAAAAGAGTACGATCTTACACTATCCCTAATACTGGGATACAACGTAGGATCAACAAATTTATAACTTGCTCTACCCCTTATTGCGTCTACTGCCTCACATGCCCTTGCGGGCTGCGGTATATCGGCAGCACAGTTAATCCACTGAAGATGCGAGTTTTAGAGCACATGCGTGCTATTGCCAACTTCGATGAGGCGTACCCGGTGGCGCGCCATTTCGATCAAGCACATAAGCGTAACAGGCATCAGTTCAAGGGAAGCCTGCGCCTTCATGCTGTGAGTGGAACTGGTCCTGAGAGATGAGGCAGCACGCCCTGCAACCTATGAACTTTGCTTTTTTCCCTACTGACGATTGAGGAATCATGAAACACGTGTCTAGGGATACGAATTGAAACTAATAATACAGCACTGGCTATTAACACTTTGAATTGAATTGAGCGAGAAATAATGAACTACATGAACCATCATGCAAGAGGTAATTACGTTGGGGCGTGTCTGGTGCGCTCCCACCCCCCTAAGAGTATAAAGTTTGCGAGCTGATGAGCTCGGGAGCCTGCGCCTTCATGCTGTGAGTGGAACTGGTCCTGAGAGATGAGGCAGCACGCCCTGCAACCTATGAACTTTGCTTTTTTCCCTACTGACGATTGAGGAATCATGAAACACGTGTCTAGGGATACGAATTGAAACTAATAATACAGCACTGGCTATTAACACTTTGAACTGAATTGAGCGAGAAATAATGAACTACATGAACCATCATGCAAGAGGTAATTACGTTGGGGCGTGTCTGGTGCGCTCCCACCCCCCTAAGAATATAAAGTTTGCGAGCTGACGAGCTCGGGAGCCTGCGCCTTCATGCTGTGAGTGGAACTGGTCTTGAGAGATGAGGCAGCACGCCCTGCAACCTATGAACTTTGCTTTTTTCCCTACTGACGATTGAGGAATCATGAAACACGTGTCTAGGGATACGAATTGAAACTAATAATACAGCACTGGCTATTAACACTTTGAATTGAATTGAGCGAGAAATAATGAACTATATGAACCATCATGCAAGAGGTAATTACGTTGGGGCGTGTCTGGTGCGCTCCCACCCCCCTAAGAGTAACAGGGATCAGTTAAGTTTCTTTGGCCTGGACCATGTACCCCAGAACCCGAGAGGAGGGGACAGGCTTGTCCGCCTCCGTAGACTCGAGTCCAGGTACATAATTGATCTGCAAACCAAAATGCCATTGGGTATGAATATACATGAAGAACTGTCATCTCATTTGGGGGAGTAGAGTCCATCAGTTCACCTGTAGATTTGTATTTTATAGGTGCCACATGTCGATTATGAACCTGAAGTTGTATATGTACTCGACCTGATATCCCTTCAGGTACATTTAGGTGATGACTTGGATTGTGGTTCTGTTCTGTTTCTACTTTTATTTTATTTTGCTATTGCTACACATTATCTATGACAATTTTGGTTTTATCCTACATTCATTATGTATGAATTTAGATATATGAACTTGGTGAAATTATTTAGCTTCAGGTATTGGAGCTCTAATTGGATAGACTTTTTTCTTGCTGCATATGCTATTGATTATGATGTCAGGTCTTGTGGTTGTTGTTTTTGTTTTTGCTTTGATTCATTTTATTTTATGGAGTGATGGTCCTCCTTGGTCCAATGGTAGAACCATTAGTTTATTAGCCCATCCAGGGCTTGATGGCATCATTAGTATTTACACTTTGATGATTTTTGTGGGGATATGGAAAAAGCACGTGAATTTTCAGTTTTATCGTACATTTGTACTTTAACGATATTACTTGTTTAGAAGGAGCGCAGGAAACATGTGTTTCATAATATCAATTATGCTTTGTCTGATTGAATTACCATATAGGGCGTAATTATGATGTGTAAGTTGAGTTATTGACTATTGGTATTCAGACACTCCAATATGGCGCTCATGCGCCTTTCCTTTCCCCGAAGGCATGTCCTATGTTGGTTTCTATGACCCGGATGTTTTAAATGTAGACGCCTCTGCCGGTTCGGTAAACTTAGAGAAAGGTTCCGACCGAAACGCGTCAGTTTGCTGTGGTAAAATAAATTTGTGAATACGTACCTCCGAGAGTGCTTCCTTTCTTCCTGCGGGAGATTTCGCTATTGGGAGGTGGAGCAGAATTGGATTTGCGAGTGCACCCTCGCAACGGAGGCACCCGCCTGGGAGTGCGGCGCTCTGGTGCTTTTTGAGCTGCAATATATATATATATATATATATACATATATATATAACCTTGTTGTACTTGGAGAAGCCTGATCACCCTTCTTGTTTAATGGTTTAATCAATCAGAGACCATCTTCAAGTTTCCAGGGCTAAACCCAGGGCTTCAATATACCAAAGCAGTGGCAAGTACACGGAGTCCCACTTTTCTGGATCATTTTTAACTACAGCATTAGAAATTCCATCAGTGCCTGCAGCATTACCAGTGTTAAGAGACACTACCTTGTCAAGAGAATTTGCTCAACATTTTCACATCAGACACAAAGCTATTGACAGAGTGTGGACATTTTGTGAGGAACAAGAAGATATCGACTACCAAAATATTGTGAAGGTATATATAGATAAATAGAGATTTAATATTCTCTACTACACATAATTGTACCTTAAGATAAATGTATCATCAAGTTACGTAGATGAATAAACTTATAACTACCTATTTATATTATCCTCTTCAGAAATAGTAGAATAATGTTGGCAAGAGTAACATTCATTTTTCCAAAGCTTTACTTGTCTTACGTTTCTTCTTACCAATAACCAACGTCTTATACATTTGTAAAGAATCTTTAGAATTAATTAATGTGCGGAGGATCTTCAGTTTGCTCATAAAATGTCTTGTTTTAATATAGGTTTTCTTACTTTTAGATTTACTTGTCTTTCATGTCAGGTGCTCCTATTGAGGCAATGGTTGTCTGCTATTTGTTTGATTCAAAACCTGTATGTTCCATACATTCACTCTATGTACACTGTCTTCCATTTGATCAGTTTATCTTTTAACTTTCATCTTGGACCAGGTCTCCACCTGTAACTACTATGTTGAGCCGTTTTTGCATTCCTACGAATTGCAGTATTCATCTTTTTCTTAGGAGTATTGTCAATGCAGCATACTTATTCCCTTAAATCCTTTGGTTCTGGATAGTAGACTCAATAAGTATACTTTTGGTGTGAGCTGATGCTTCTTCTAAGAACTTTTTCTTTCCTGTTTCCAGTGACCGTAATCTGCAAACATTCCAAAAACATATGAAAAAGTGCATCACAAAAATCATTAATCTCTGGCAATTTGAAACATGAATTTTATGAGATTTGTTTTACAGGCAGGCCTGGCTTTGCTCCTTCTCCACCTACTAATACATTCTTCAGATCTTTTCCCCAAATTTTGTCTGGATTTAAATATTGGTAACAATATACACTCAACTAAAACCCAATATAAAGAAGAGATATGTATCCCAGCATCAGGGGCGTAGCTTCAGGGGTGGTGTTTGGGGTGTTACACCCTCCCTAATAAATGTATTATTTATTAAATAGTTGGGTACAGGAGCTTTCAGTCGGGTATGGTAAGATGTCCGTTTGATTTCACCTGGGATGTTTAATGACTCACTCAGACAAAAACACACACAAACCTGGTGATTTTACAAAATACTGTGTTTTAAGAATCACTCACTTGACACTCATTTCCATTTCCATTGGCCTTAAGAACCATATAATGATTAGCATGATATCCAGCTTGATTGTCGGAAAATCTGAAGCCCCTCCGTCATACTAACCAAACTACGCCCCTGCACACCATTGCTTATCTAGTATGATTTCGACTGTTTGGGTTTCCACAAGCCCATCTTGGTATCAGTACCAGCTATCTCAATTGGTTATTACTTTGTTTGGAAACGTTTCTAATTACTCATCTAAGTAAGTGCGTGTCCTACAAACCAATATGTATAAACAGCCTAGATAACACATTCTATTTATAAATAGAATAAGTAACGCTTCTAGGCCAGCTATCATAAACTCCACTACACATACAGTACATGCCTGCCCCACATGAGTTGCCTTTTGTACCTTCTACCCAAGTTGGGATGTGTTATGTACTATTGGCATATTTCCCATTAATTCAGGGAATTCAACCAAAGTGTCCCCCGTCGCCTGGTATTTTTGGACCATCAATTGAAGGATCCGCATCTATTATTAGTCCTATGATTAGATGCTGGAAATATTGTATAGAAAAATGATTAATGAAGCTGAGTACCAACATTTGATTGCTCACTGACGATTACTTCCTGTCTATTAGAAGTTCTGTCACTGTTACCATACCACTTATTCCATTATTCACTCATTCTCCTCAGGAACCAATCTCACTAGACATGCGTCTACACTCATTCATATTAAACAAGGATAATGTCCCCCTCTGCAGCACAATTACTGCTTTACACTTTTGCAACTAAACTTCAAAAGTAATTTTCTTTTTTTTTTTAACATATAACCACTTTCATTAATATAGTCACTTTGGCACTACATGTTTAGCTATGGACCCAAAAACAATGACAATAAGGATATGGAAATTATACTTACCTGTGAGTAGTGGCAAAAGCACACACTACTTTCAACATAATTACATACAGGTTGTGTAGAATGCATAGCATAGACACTGGAAGTAGGGGTGTGGGGTGTGAATCATTGATATCCTCTGAACATTTGCCTAGATCCCCATATTGTTTTAAACTTTCCTGGACCCCCCCCCCAGCCTTAATACACTGAGCTTTCGGCGCCCATACACCAGTCCATATCTGTTTTTTTCCAGTTCTCTAATGCTGGGGGTGCTTGCCCTACATTGTTGTGTGACATTTCATCTGCCCACCCCCGTTTCAAAGTTATAAATCAATTTTGGATATGATGACGCAGTTCATCCCCCATGTCCGCAGGATACATAGCTTCACTTTGGGTCCCAAAAGAATTCCGGATACCTTCGCCAAGCAATTCATTACATTTTCCCAGACTGGTATTAGTTTGCCAAATAAGTGTGTATGAACGTACCCACTTGTCCACAATCCCAGAGACAGTTGTCCAATTCTGCTCATCCAGTCTCTCTCGTTAAAAACTACCCCATAACTTTGGATACTTATTTAAATATCTACAGCACTCTTAAGTAACTATTAAGAGGCACACAGCCTATATAAAATTCTTAATAAATACATAAATAACATAAAAGATATATATAGGGCACACTGTTCTGGCGTATGCGGTCTACTATGAACCATATAATGTTATATTATTCCTTGATTTGTTTTGATAGTATGTTAATTTATGTTGGTCTCTCCTAAGATGGCCATTACGGGACCATGGCAGCTGTCCACTGGGGGTCTGATTCACATTTTGAACTTGCCTGAACAAAGAACTAATCTGCATTCTCTAATTCTGGGTAAAGAACTATTCTGCTAATTCTCTTATTCTAAATGAGTGAAGAAGAACCACTGGATAGTTCCACTTCACCATAATGCGTACAATGTGACCTGTCAGCAGCATGGTGAATTGTCTACTATAATAGTTGCTGGGTGACCTACAAGGATCAAGTGCTGCTCCTCTGAGATGGGGCTGACTGTTGAATATCAGGCCCAGTCCCCAAAGCCAAGCACGTCACAGGACATTAGGGAACGACAGTGAGATGATAGCTTAGAGCAAAGAGCACTATAATCTCAAGCTGAAAAAGTACAAGGAGAGAAATCAGTGATGTTCCACCACAAATCCTTCCGTTCAATACTGATAGTTGCCATGAAATTAGCCACAACAATTGCTAAACATATTTAACCACGGAAGGATACACCCAGCAGGAAGTCCAGCTACACAGAAAAAAGCTCCCACCCAGTCTCTCTTTACCAAGCAAATCCTGGAAAAGTACACACAGTAAGCACTCCTTTGTCTCCAGAGGTGAAGAAGGAGCAAAGAAGCCTGGTTATGGGGCTGTCATAAAGCTCAAATCAGTTGTAGAGTGCTGGACTGCGTGTGCGGTCTCCTTTTTATAAACAACGCAACCTCCCGTCTGACATGTCATATCTGCCTGGGTCAGGCGTTCCCCGTTGGAGAGTTCCTTGGGGCATAGCGTCACGATTCCCACTCCTACTGCTGGAATGGTGTTCCCAGAAACTAAACCAATACGGTGCCCCAGCATTCCATGGTACGCACTCCCATGGAAAGGGAACCTTTAACTTATTTCATTTGGATATGCTCCAACTACACCTGGAGATGTGTTTGGTGTAATATCCTCTTACTAATGTGTACATAACTGTCCAGGGCATTGTTTCATCAAAATCCTTCTCCAAGTATCCAAGAGAGAGAAAATAGAACTCCTTTTGAACTTGTCTTATTAAAAATGTTGTTTCTTATCTGTAATTTGCCAAGAATATACATGTTTATTACAGCACTAAGTGCAGCACCTCTAATCGAAGATGTGAGTGACTGTTCAAGCCCGTCCAAGGTTGTTTAGTCAGTTAGAAAAACTAAGCCCCCTTTCACCCTCACAGTGGAGCCCACCCACCAACCTTACCACTGATCTCTAACTTGGTGAGGCAACCCTACCAGAATCTCACATTCCTATACAGCAGGTAGAACTTCTTTATTATTCCTTCCCTTCAATATTTCCCAAAAGGTAGGGATTTCTTTACAGAGCAAACTTTGGGCAGCAGTGAGGAACCCGGACAACAACATTACCATCATAGCTTGATCAAAAGTATGTAGGGAGGATAAGTAACAATGCTATATTTACACCAGTCTGGTCTCCACAATGTATTAGTGTTTCCATTACTTAATGTGCCACCATCCTGGTTTATTCCTTTAAAAGATGTTGATACTTTGTTCTTACAACAAATGCAACTCTTTGTAAGTTAATAGTAATAGAACATGGCAAAGAAGCCAGCCTGCCACCAAGATGGTGGAAGATCCTTACTCTTCTTTGAGTGAGTTTAAATTCTGAACCAACACGGCAGCCAACCATCCGTGATTGCAGTACTTGAGAGAAGGGGCGGCTCCTCAGTAATGGCAGAGGAGCAACGCCCCACAACCTGCATCAGCAGATGAGAAATAAAATGGTAATAACACAGTGTTATTATAATTGTATTTATGCTGTCTGATCCCTGCAATAAGTATAGGGTGGGCGGTTCGTGCATGTCAGGGAGGGTAAGTGGTGTGCACTTATAAGTGCGCATGTGTGTTTGGCTGGCCGTCTTACTGGCCAAACACACATGTGCGCTTTTGTTTTTTCAACCCAGCTGTTACACAGCCGGGTTGTAGAAAAGGCACTGTCTGAGCGGCAAACCAGACGGCTCCGACCAATCCTGGTGCTGCTCTCATTCATTGGGTGTGGAGTCTGTGCCCTGAGGGCCCATCCCCTTCCGGCCCGACAAGAGGAGCTGCGAGGCGGCCGTCAGTGGGAGCAGGGCTGCAGGTAAGTCTTTTTTTTTTCACTTTTATATTATTTCTGCCCACCCGCCCTCCCCCTACGGCTCCGCTACCACTTTAGAATAGAGTGGTGTGGAGTTCAGTGACATAGAGTGCAATTGGTTTATAGTGCAGTAGTGCAGAGTAGAGTGGTGCTGAGTTCAGAGGTGGAGAGTACAGTCTTGCAGAATATAGTGTCTTGGAGTGCAGTGGTGCACAGTAGAGTGAAAGTGTAGTGAGGCACAGAGTAAAATTGTGCAGAATAACGTGGGGCAGGGAAAGTGGAGCAGAGCAGAGTGACGCAGAGTACAGTGGTGCAGAGTAAAACAGAGTGACACAAATATTTGTCTACATGATAACTGTGTGAGAAATTGACTTATTTTTAATTTTCTGTCATCAACTACGAACTAAGAACGGGACATGGAAACCAAGGAAAAGTGGTTGGGCCCTTCCCACTTGGCTACTTGGTTCTAGATTATCCTGAGATTGGGAAAAACGTACCCACAGATTCTACTTCTCCTTGCATTATGGGATGGAAGCTAGAGTTAATGAACTACTCTGTTCCGCTGATCAGTGGGGATATAGATTTTCCACTGCTTAATGAAAAGCAATGACATTTATTGACAAAACTTCAGTTGGATTGATGTTCTTTGTTGAATTTAATTCCACAAAAGTCGTCTAAAGTGCTGTAGCTGCATAGTTTTAATGTGTGATTTTTCTTTCATTACTTTCTACACACTCACCATTACAAGTCACTTGGGCGTGGTTTAAACGTCACAGTATTGATATGTGGTATCAGCTAGTAGTGTTTTGCATTACTGTTTTAACAGGCGCATGGCAAACATTTAATGGGTGAGAAAGAGGAGGGTGGGACCAGGATCCAATCGTTAGGCAGGTCCTGCACTCGTGGCTCCAAGGAGAATGTATAAAACAAGGGGATTGCAGTTCCTAAAGGGTCGATAGAAGAGGAAGGGGAAAAGACAAAACTTTTGTCATGTTGCCCTCACACACCCCGAGAGGTGTCATGCTTCATCATTGGGCCTTGCTCCTCGTCGGGCCGGCGCTGCAATGCTCGACGGGCTCACCGTTTCCGGGGCTCTTTGTCGGAGATCTTTTATGGAGAAGCCGTTGGGTGCGTGCGGGTGTGAGGGCAGTGAGTGGTTATGTGCACGTGTGGGGTGATCTAAAATAGGTCAGGGTCCATCCTTATCTCAATGCGTTTAATGGTACAGGGGATCCTGCCTAAATAAAAATAACTGGACGCCCTGTGGGAATGTAATGTTCCTAGCAGGCAGTCTCTAAGGTGGGGTCGACATGTTTCGTCCCTAGTTGTTCCGAAGGAATCGAGTGGCACTTCTTCAGGACCTATGTGAAATATAGTGCACAACTGAAAACAGGCTCAAAGACTTTTGGGAGTAGCCTGTTATGGGGCCCTAGTAGTCCTGTACTGAGCGTAGTGGGAACCAGTAGTACGGGATCTACTGCCTGACAGGGGTGTCAGGGAGCACGATGTTGCCCCACTCAGAAGGGTGGCAGCAACTTGCTGATATGCCTACCCTCGCTCCGGTTCCCCGGAGCACTATATTTCACATAGGTCCTGAAGAAGTGCCACCCGATTCCTTTGGAACAACTAGGCACGAAACATGTCAACCCCACTTTAGAGACTGCCTGCTAGGAACATTACATTCCCACAGGGCGTCCAGTTATTTTTATTTAGGAAGGATTCACCTTTACCATTAAATTTATTGAGATTAGGATTGACCCTGACCTATTTTAAAACATTTAATGGGGTCAGATTTCAAGTCAAGTCAAGTCAAAAGATCTTTATTCGGAATAAGAAAACATCCATAAAAGTACAAACAAAAAATTCAATAATTACAATTGGAGAATAATACGAGAAAAAACGAGCACAATCAAATCAAAATCTATTATAATTTCACAACTGTACCAAATTTGTCCTTCCCTAGTGATAGATTTAAAAATTGTTAAGAGAAGAAAATATTAAAAAACACAATTTTAAAACCTTTGTTTAAAAAGGACGGACATCACATTGTTATAATATTATCTATTTACACATAATTACCAAAGATAAAAATGGTAGGTTTAAAAAATTCTTTATCATGAAAGTGCAAAATAGAAAGTGCAGTGTGCTATAATTATGCATCGATATTAAGGGTGGCTCTCGATCTAACAGCAGCTTTGAGGAAACAGCTCATCCTGAAAATAACTTCGTCTGATCCCAATACCTGGAAAGACCGGAGTGCCAATTTAAAATTAGTCAATTCATTTTTCTTACAATAGGGCATTAGATAATGTACAGTAAATTTTTTATAAAAACCACAGAAGAACAGGAAATGCATGAGACTTTGCTTCATGTAAGGGTTACAGGGGCAATTTAAAGTTTCAAGATGTTTATTGTATCCCAGAGGGAAGTTCAGTAAATTAACTATACTCCCCTCTCGGAAACGAAACAGTAAACCCCTTACCCATCTACCAAGATGCAAACGCAAATATCTGTACGGTAGGCCAGGTTTTTTAATGTGTGGTTCAGAATAGGCCAAATATTTTACAACCGTGCATTTAATCTGGTTCTTTCTGTCCCGCTCTTCACTATATAAATCATACAATGCCCTTGAGATGATGGTCTTATGGGAGCGATTTATTAGGTGTGGTGATGTGAACAGGGAAGCCAAACCCACGCTTGCGAGGCACTCTTTTACTGATTTCAGCCATGGAATATGGTGTCCCCTATCGCACTTTAGACAATCCAAAATAATGTCACGGGTCAATGTAGCAGCCGTATTGTTCCATATCTTTATCCAGAACAATGCTGGTCTTGATCTCACAAAATCCTCTATGTAGGGAATATTTAGTTCATTATGACATACATAGGTTGGAGAACAGATAACCCCCCCCAATACCTTACGACAGAATCTATTTTCTTCTATTTGAATAGAGGAGCACTTGGTATAACCCCAAACCTCAGCGCCGTAAGTGCCGGTTGGCATGCATTGGGTTTGGTATATCTTCACCAGGGGAGTTATCACATCAGCTTGGGTGGGTTGCCTCAAAGAGGTTACACAATTGATGGCCTTGCCCAGCTTATTCCTGGCATAAGAAACATGGGCATGCCACGTACCACTATTTGAAAATAGGAGCCCTAAATAGGGAAAAGTGCTGGTACTTTTTAAAACATTTGACCCTGAAATAATCTGGGGAATTTTGTGATTTTTTGGCCCACAGCTCATAATCAGTGATTTTTTTAAATTGGTTGTTAAGCCTAAATCGGCCATAAAAAGGACAAACCCTGAAATTAAAATACGCAGTGCCTTCGGAGTACGCCCCATCAGGACCGCGTCATCTGCGTAAAGAAGGGTGGGTATAGGGGCTCCATTAATGTAGGGCACATCACTAGTTAGGGTGCTCAAAGTGCCGCTTAGTTTATTAATGTACAAAATAAATAGGAGAGGGGCCAGCACACACCCTTGTCTCACCCCCCTACCAATGTTAATATCATTGGAAACTTCACCCATTTGATTCACACGTACACAAGCTTTAAGATCACGGTGTAAAAAAGCTAAAAAATGTACCAGATGGTCATCCAAACCATATTCGAGAAGGGTAGACCAAAGCCGGGAGCGATTAACAAAATCAAAAGCCGAGCTCAGATCCATAAAACCAAAATATAAAGGGGATTTCTTTGCAATATTATATTTTCCCATGATCAAGTTCAGATTCAAGCATTGTTCCACCGTTCCGACACTACTGCGGAACCCAAACTGGCTAGGATGTAGGATGTTGTTCTCATCTGTCCAGGTTCTTATCCTTTTAAATAAGATCTGTCCCAAAACTTTTAAGGTGTTATCTATTAAAGAAATTGGGCGATAACACCCAGGATCCAGCCTATCGCCCTTTTTAAAAATGGGAACAATAATGCTACGTGACCATGTTTCCGGAATCTCTCCTTCAGTTAAATTGTTGAAAACATTGCATAGCAAAGGAGCCCAAAACTCTGGTTCACATTTTAATTGGTCTATGGAGAGCCCATCGGATCCGGGTGCTTTGTTCCCGGCGCTTTCTAAAATAGCATCAAAAACCTCAAGTGTGGAAATAGACATTGGGTGTGGAGGGGGTAGCAACAAAGGAGTATTATCTGGTGTTGCGTAAATTTTGCCAAAGTGCGCAACCCAGATCGGACCGGTGATGTTACAGTTGATTTCGGTCAAATTTGAGCCGATAGATCTTATTTCCTTTACCTCCTTCCAAAACCCAGTGGTATCTTTTAGGTCAGCAGATCGTGCCAGGGAATCCCAGTGGGTTTTCAATAAATCGTTTGATCTGGTACGTAAAGCAAGCTTATACTCTGCTCTAAGCAGCCTTACCCGCAGTATGTCCCTCGGTTCAGCTTTTAAGGCAGCTCTAAGCATCCTATTCGCTTTTGAGCATGGGGCATCGAACCACCTAGGCCTTTCCTCAGCCTTACTAGAGGCTGGTCTAGAAATTTCACCTTTAATTACAGTGCAGAGTTCAGAAAACGCTTTAACCACATTTATCCCTTGGTCCTCTGTGGTAAGACAATCTTTAATCAAAGATGGATATTTCTTACATACTACTGCCAGGATTCCCTTATTGTCTGCTCCCTTCCAGATTACCCTCAGCTTGTCTGTCGAGACTTCCAGACCCCTTGCGCCTATTTCGCGTTTTGGACACTTACCCTTCGGTATTGATAAATGGATGGCAATTGGGTAATGATCACTGTAAATTTCACACACTACTTCTGCCCTTATTAATGCCTTTGCAACGGCGTGTGAAACAAAAACATAATCAATCGTTGTACCACCCCCGTGACCAATAAAGGTGGGGAATGGGGATGCATGGTTTTCCATACCTGCATACTCCATGCAATTAACAAGTTCACTAGAAGAGAGAAAATCTAACAGTTCTATACCTCTTTTACATGGGGGATTTCTTGAATGTACATGTGCATTAAAATCTCCCCCTAAACATATGCCATCAAATTTTCCGTATACCTGTCCATCCATGATTACATTAATAAAATCAAATAAGAGAATAAAATTAGAGTTAGGTTGGGACAAAAAATCATTGTTATAGAAATTGATTAAACACAGTTTTATCCTCTGAGTATACGAGAGTGCCATGAAACTAGGACAATTTGTTTGTAGTTCGTCAATTTTCGCTTCAGCAGTAATTTTTATCCAAATGGACAATCCACCACTTGGACGACCAACCAAAGGGGCCAGAGCAGTCCTATTATGGCAACTATACCCCTCAAACAATAAGTCCTCAACACACCAAGTTTCTTGGAACATCATTATGTCATAACAATTGACGCAATCCCTCCATGAAGGAATTCCCATCTTGGACTTCAGGCCCGCAATGTTCCAACTAAGAATTGTTAGGTTATTATTTTTATTATTCCTCAAACATGCACCCTGGTTAGTGCTTGGGGCGGTTTTAGGTATAACAACGCTTTGTTGAACACTTAGTAGACTGGGTGGAGAGATCTCCAGTGTTAACAGGGTCGCCTCTGGGGGTGATTCCTCTAACTGTGCTGCCTCAGAACACACAGGAAGTGGTTTAGTGGTTTCAGTGGGCAGTCAGTCCAAAGAGTCCAGGTCCTGGAATATTCCAAACCTATTCTGTAAGGGAAAAACTGGGGGGGGTTGCATCAACTTGTTGGGAGGACGGTAAAAATATTTTAAGGGTAGTGGGGTCACCACAGTAGACGGGCCATGACGACCAGGATTATTGTTCAGCAGATATTTTGCTGTGCTCGGTTTTCTAAAATTAATTACAATGCAGTCCCCATTGATGTTTTTGTAAAGGGGACCGACCCAGGTTACTCGCCGTGTGGTTATGATTTCTTTTGCAATATCATAACCCACCCCCTTATGCTTTGTTAGCCAGTCTATACACTTGTTGTGAAGTTGAACCCATGATTCTCCTTGACCTTCCTTAAGCGGTGGGATTCCAGCCAGAACTAGAACATAGGGACAAGCCTCAGGTGGAAGATGTAGGGCCGGGCCTTGATGTTTGATAGGCCTATTGTCCTCATGCATAATCTTTTTGTCGTGCTGGCTGTGATTGACAGGACCCTTCTGGGCTAAGGTGGTCTGCTTCGCTACATTACTCTTTCGGATAGAATTAATTGATGATCCGCTTGCATCGTTAGCGGAAACAGAGGATTTAGTCGAAGCAACATATCCATGTGTAGGGTTACATGGGGGTAAGGGGGTGTTGGTTTGACAAGCAGACAAGTTACTGCCTGTTGTGCCCTTATTTTTAGATACCTTTGGTGTGTCAGACTGTATTGGATTAATTACAGCTTGTTGTTCCACTGTCCTTGTATTGCCATGGTCACCTGTAGTAAGGACACGAGTAGTGGTTTCAAGGTCTTTTAGCAATCGTTCTACTCTCATTTTGTCCAAGTTTGCTATACCTTTTCTCTTAGCATCCTCGTTTTTAATTATATTCTCCAATTTATCAAGTCTTTTAAAAATATTATTAAATTGTTTGATCATCTGACCTTCCAAATTTTTTTAAATTGTATCGACAACAGTCTCAATAAGGTTCCCCTCTGACTTGGAATAATGACTGGATTTGTCAATTCCGTGGAGGGGCTCAGTCTGGGTGGAGATAGATATATTATTTGACCCCTCGTTATTTATAACGACCATATCACCCAGATGCGGTTGATCCTGTGTGGGTACTATATGCTGGACCAACTTTTGTCTCTTCCCCTTGTTCCACATACTTTGTGGGGTTGGTTGGTTAACAGTCCTTAGTGGCTGCTTCCGTTTGTTGTAGGTTATTTTAGCAGGGCCCCTCTTTCTCTTGGCTGCAACTTTATCAGATACCTTGTTTGCGGCCTCTGTAGATGTTTTTACTGAGGCATGGCCAGGAGTCACTTCTGGTGCTATGTATGTAACAGTGTCATCATCGTCTAAGACAATTGGTACTTCTGTAGCGGGATGTGAGGATTTTACAACAATTATTTCAGGGGTTATATGGGTATTGCCATTACCATTGAGACTGGCGGTGGCATGTAGTAGGTTAATACTCGTCGGACCCATTGAAAATCTCCTTTCAGTCTCAACTATCTCGTTGAACGCAGTATCTATCAATGCCTCAAACGACGTTAGCAGTATTACCGGGGACTCTGCGTCCTGGATCAGGATGTCAACATTATCACTTGTAGCGGTACAATCAGCCATTGTGGACAGCTTATTAGGAAACTAACCTTATTGACAATGTTGATGGGGTGGCCCGCCCGACCACTGTTGACCTCTGAGGGCCTCAGAGGGCCCGCCCTTTGCCCGGGCTTCGCCCCGGGTGTCCCGCTCGCGTCCCGCGACGCGGGGGTGCTCCTCCTTTTGTGCGCCTCTGATAGCGCTCCCTCTGCGCTGCCGCGTCACTCAGACGCGCCGCCGCGGTGCCCGCCGGGATTTGGAGTCTCCCGGAGCGGCGGCGCGGAGTCAGCTGTCCCTTGACTCTTGGCGGTGGCGGCGGCGTGGGCAATGGCCTCTGCCTTCCTCTGGCAGTTCAGGAGGTAAGTGAGTGTGACTCTCAGCGGTGGCGGCGGTTCTGAAATGGTCTCCCCCGCTCTGCCGGGGTGCTCCTCCTTTTGTGCGCCTCTGATAGCGCTCCCTCTGCGCTGCCGCGTCACTCAGACGCGCCGCCGCGGTGCCCGCCGGGATTTGGAGTCTCCCGGAGCGGCGGCGCGGAGTCAGCTGTCCCTTGACTCTTGGCGGTGGCGGCGGCGTGGGCAATGGCCTCTGCCTTCCTCTGGCAGTTCAGGAGGTAAGTGAGTGTGACTCTCAGCGGTGGCGGCGGTTCTGAAATGGTCTCCCCCGCTCTGCCGGGGTGCTCCTCCTTTTGTGCGCCTCTGATAGCGCTCCCTCTGCGCTGCCGCGTCACTCAGACGCGCCGCCGCGGTGCCCGCCGGGATTTGGAGTCTCCCGGAGCGGCGGCGCGGAGTCAGCTGTCCCTTGACTCTTGGCGGTGGCGGCGGCGTGGGCAATGGCCTCTGCCTTCCTCTGGCAGTTCAGGAGGTAAGTGAGTGTGACTCTCAGCGGTGGCGGCGGTTCTGAAATGGTCTCCCCCGCTCTGCCGGGGTGCTCCTCCTTTTGTGCGCCTCTGATAGCGCTCCCTCTGCGCTGCCGCGTCACTCAGACGCGCCGCCGCGGTGCCCGCCGGGATTTGGAGTCTCCCGGAGCGGCGGCGCGGAGTCAGCTGTCCCTTGACTCTTGGCGGTGGCGGCGGCGTGGGCAATGGCCTCTGCCTTCCTCTGGCAGTTCAGGAGGTAAGTGAGTGTGACTCTCAGCGGTGGCGGCGGTTCTGAAATGGTCAGATTTCAAAATGTGCACCTTTACATCGACCCTGCTTAACGGTTGTTCTTCCGGAGGGCACAAATCCATTTTATGTAGGGGGGGCATGATCTTGTGCTAATCCCTTCTCTGATATGGAATGCACAGACCAAGGCCGGACTGGCCGCACTGGGCATTGGTTGTTTCCCCGGGAAGCTGGAAGGGTGGGAGGCAGCTTTTGTTACCGGGGGCCGGTTTTGTAGATGTGCAACAGTTTTAAAAGCACTGCAGAGATCCTTTTGTCACTGTGCAGTTCATAAATTACAATCGTAATCTAGGTTAGAAAATGATGCTTTTTCACAGTGTTTCATTATCCTAATTTTGCTAAAAAGGGTTTGTTTGGGTAAAAATACATTCTTATAAGTAAAGTCAACCCTAACCACTGTGTTACATTCTGAATCCTGAGTTTGTGCTTCTCCAGACCAAGGACTCTTAAAAAATACCTACCAGCATGGATGACATGTGAATCCTATACCTTGGAGTCCCCTTTGTCTTATGTAACATTTACTATACACTGATTTACGCACGTATGTTTCACTGTCTCTGTATGTGAGTGAGATGTGAAATGCTCCGCTACTCTACACTGGTATGAGAGGCGCTATAAAAAAAACAAATACATGTGAGAGAAGTGAGAGAGGTGCTATGAAGAAAAGAGAGACACTGCTGGAGGGTGCAAGTGTGGGAATCATTGAAGAGCCCTAATAAAGATTGGTGTATCCTGGTGCACTGTAAGGATCATCATTTACTGTGCTTTAAAAACAAATACAATTGACCATATAATGAAACACGTGTTGCAGAATGCACCATTTGTTCCCAAATTTTCATGGGGTGAGTACACCCCCCAAAACCCCCTTAGACCCACCCGCCCCCTTGTAGTAGCCAGGCTCGCTTGCTACGCACCGTTTGGGGGCTGGTGTGACAGAATTTGCTTGGGTTGTCAGTCCAAACCTGGCACAGGCCCTGACCTGGCCTGGCCTAGATGGGCATTCTCATCATTTGCATGGGGTGTCCAGCCTCGTCAGGGGTAGTAAGCTCTATACCAATGCAATTGCAATACAATATCCCTTTTGTACCGACACATGCTTCATGTACCTGTCCTATGTCGACTGCCAATGAAGTGACAGATAATTCACATTACCCAATAGAGAACTGGCGCCTAGAGACTGTGCTATGTGTGGTCACTTGCAGTGGGTGGGGGGGTTGTCTCTAGAGGGAGGCCCTGAGGGGCCCGTACAACCTCTGTAGTTGTGCTACTGATGTGTACAACCCAGGATTCCTGTCTGTGCTCATTTCAAAATACTGCAGTGTGCACATGAATAAGCCGAGGCCTGTGCACAGAAAATGATAAGAAGCACGGCCACTGTCTGGGACTGTGTGGCAATGGACGGCAAAATCATGCGGCAGGATTGGCTAAACTGTGCTGCAAAAGTGGGCAAAGTATGCCGCAAAATGCAGCAAATCCTATGGCAGCATAATTTCACTATTTTACCTTAACACACATTAAAACTGTCTGAACAAAGTTTCACTCAACCAGCAGTTAAAACGTGAATACGTAACCTTCAAATGGGGTCTGCCACTACGCTACACGTGAAGGTTTTTTTTAAAAAGTAATTTGTAATGCGTTTTAGCAGGAAACATGTTGTTGCAATCTACAAATTAAGCATCAGATGGTGGAGTATAGAAAACGCCACAGCGGCTCAATCGCGTAATTCCAGGAGAGCTTGTAATATGGGATGTAACCACGCGAGGGAAAACTCTGGAATCTTGCACACTTTGTCCACCTTTCACTAATTCAGTCATCTGAAAAAAAAACATGGAAGAGCCCGCTTTGGCGTTGGCCATGCCTCAGCTGCTGCCAACCCCTTAAATCTGGCATTGCATTAATTTAATCAGATGGCTTTGTTAAACTCTACAGTTTACACAGGTGACGTACAGTTGACGCAGTGACCGGTGACTGACCCTGGGCCCTGCCGATCTCAGCAGCCGTGCCAACGTCAAGCGAAGGAACTGCTCCTTAACAAATCCTTTAACGGGTGAGTGGCACTGAAACCTTTCTCCAGACCAAGCAACCGCTGAGCCGTCTGCCTACAACGTTTCTGCGCTGGTATAATAAACACGAGTTCGTCTTGTTCGCGACCTTGTTTCGTTTGAAAACAGGACGGACTAGCACAAGGCCTGCTTTCTACCTCATCCTTTTGTATTTCAGTATTTCAGTCATTTGAAACGAGCCACTGAGGTATCCATCCTTGGCTCATAGAACTGAAAGTCAGCAGCACCACTAAGGGATGTGTGTTTTGGAAGTCAGGGTTTTGAAAACTGCAAAATGTATTCAGCCTTATATCGTTCTTGTGTGTAAAATGAGTTCCATAAATTTGGCTTGGAGTAACCAGTCTGGCATTTACAGTGCTCAGAATCGTCGAAAGTGCGGTACTTTGCGCTATTCATTCCAAGATATTATCGCCCGCTGCTAAAGAAATACTTATAAACAAGTTTGGAACTTGGCCTGAGAGACTTGCAGTGTAAGGCCTGCTTTTGGGAGTGAAATGTGTCTTTAGGGATGGCAAGAGAAATATATCCTTCAGTAGATGGTGTGTGCCTTCAGGCACATTTTTCAAACGTAATTGGTTTGAGCAATTACAAAGAAGTCCACGTTGTTAACTTGTTTGAAAACTGTGGGACGTCTATTTTGTTTAGTGTTTACCCTTCACGCCCCATTCTTGACAAGTGACTCGTTAAAATGCTTTGAAAACATCACCCCTTAATAATTTTTCTTCGCTATGCTACAGGCTAGCATTGGCAAAGCTGACAAGTCTGCATGTCATGTGGCAAAGCATGCCTACACAGGTGGTTATGGTGGTGGTACTCTCGAGTCCTGGCAAAAACATTTTGAAAATTGCAGTAAAAAAAAGATCAACAAAATAGTCGTTTCTGGATACCAGGGATTAACGGAATGTGTGCATTTTCAGATGTAAACTTGTCCCTCGTGCATTCCAGTGCAAGCACTCAATATGAGGTGGAGTGATGTACCTAAAATACAATCGCAGGGGTGAGCGAATACGATTTATTTCCTACACTATAGCCACTGGCTACAAAGTCATCACTTCGATTCAGTTTGCCAGCCAAGGCAATTAAGTGTCTGTTGGTTAGAAACTCTGCTGTATATGAAAATCCATATATTAGGGAATGCATGGAAATTTCCAGATATGAGTGTAACCTTATGGCACAGATCCAGGAGATAAGTAACCTAGGAAGTAGGGATATGTGAGATCATCTAGGTCATACAAGGGTCAAATTGCAAGAGTTGTATCTCTCTAGTTTTATCTCCCTCTCTGTGACGGACAAATGACCACTTCTTTGACAAACAGTGGGTGACAATGCAGTCAAGAAAGTGCTAGTAACAGTAAATAAAGGTGGTGCACTTTTAGAATTTGGAGGAAGGCCCCGGCTGCTCCCAAACAATTGTTTCAGTATTTAGACAGCACACAGTATTTTGAGGCTGCCAGTGCCCATGCTAGTTTAGGCAAATCATAGGACTGGTGCAATCCCGTTCGTTATAAAAGCTCTTCTTGGTTGAATGTTATTGTTACAGGCGAGTTGTGACGCATCTAGTCGCCAGTAGAAGGGAAATGACGTATTTCTAACCTCGGTCGCGGCTCGTGCCCCGTGAGACGTGCGTGTTACCGGACCCCTCCACTGCCCTTCCTCGCGGAGCCGGCCATGCAGAGCGGCACGCGCACGCCTTCTGCTCTCGAGGTGCGGCTGATGGGGCGCGCCACCTTCACCTCAGGGGAGTCTCGAGGAAAGAGGCCGACACCGGGCGGAGGTGAGCGGCCAAGGAAGGAGGTGGTGGGGCAAGGTGGCGTTGTCTGAGGGCAGCGAGGTTGTCATGTGTGGGGGGGGGGGGGTGCACTTTGACCTATCTCTGTCTCTACGTGAAGACTGTAGAGTGCGGCTCGAGGCTAACGGATACCGGCCTAGTGCTTTGTAAGCTGAGTGCATTAAGTGCCAGTTAGCGCTTCGAACCGAGTAAGGCACTTTGAATATTTGACCTATACTTGAGCGAACTGACCATACCGAGTGTACTGTGCTTCTGACACACTTTAGGCCTTGTTTAATTAACATTACGAGGTGCATTAGTGGTGTCTTAAGTGTCTGTAAGATGCATTTCTGCAGGGATTCAAGAGGATACACTACGGGGAGCACTGCGCAGGTATAATGTGTTTGGTAACCTTCAGAATGTTCCAGAGAGTTGAAACGTTACAAATGACAAATTAGAGTAACCGTAGTAGAGAAAAACACATTGATTAATATGTACAGCTAGCATCTAGAAAAATTATAAACTGTACTCTGCTGTGCCCAACACATTCTTTAGAATTCCTTTGAGTCTACATCAAAACAAAGAGGACAGCGAAAATATCACAGGAATATGACAGTACTACCATTTACAAAATAACAACCCTTCTCAAAAGCCTTAGCCTCAAGACATACACTTAAAGATCAATACCTCCTCTTGTGTGCTGAAATGACTGAAATAATATTAGTAAATAATATATTGGGGGAATCCCAGTTGGTTTACGCATGAATAATATTAAGGGGTCTTAAATCACTAATACAGAATCATGGCTCAAACCTATGAAGCAGCAGTCGATACGTTGGCCTAAAAAAAATCATAAAAATGTTACCAAACCTGAAGGTCTAGTGCACAGCTTTCCAAACTTTTCGTGTTGGTGACACACTGTTTAGACATGCATAATTTTGCGACACTGTAATGCAGTGTAGCGAGCGAGCCTGAACCACCTAAGGGGGGCTGAGGGGGGGTCCTCTCCAGCAAGAACATTTTGAAAAAAAAGTGGGAAAATGGTGCATTTTCAAGCAAATTTGAGAAAGCAGAAAGGTTAATAAAGCAATTGTGAATCTGTTCTAACAAAGATTGTGACTGGCTAAACTGGGTGTAGGATTAGGTTTGTGCCTGAAACAAGAAGCATAAGGTGGGACAGAAGTATTAACTGCATTGACACTGGCTCAGACAAACTCAGGGCAGCAATTGACCTTGGAATGGACAACGCTAGTGATCAGTCTTTGTGTGAAAAGGCTGTGCTTGCATAATAAAAGCTAGAAGACCAGGTGCTCATTATGGCACAAAATGTACTGCCTATTACTGGGAAGTGGTACTCTGCCTGTGGAAGTATTTCAGTTGTGCTAAAAAAAATACAGGCACGCCCCTTTTCCAATGCAAGTGTAGGTCTTTGAGAGTTTTTTGTATGAGCAGGCACTTAAAGGTTACGTGCCTGCTCACACAAAGGAGTGTATGAGAGAGTGTGGAGCCTGAAAGCAAGAGTCAGTCTGCCAGTGTGTACATGCAGTGTACAGGGATCTCTGCCTTAGAACACTGGCTAAGTGTGTAGATATGCGTGTTCCTTAAAAAAAAACCTCAGAAGTAGTTCAAAAGTGTTTAAGAAGCTGATACAGGTCAGAGCAAGCCTGAATGCAAACATCAACTGTGCACAATCACACACACTGTCCGAACTAGCGATCAGCTTCTGACTAAAAGCATTTTTAAGTGCTTATGTATGGTTATTTGTAGGTCTCGCGACCTGTCAATGCGCATGCGCATTGAGCGGAGCGAGACTATAGGGGCTTAAACAGACTTTAATTAACTGGCGATTTGATGCTGTGCCCGTGCGCTTTTAGGTCAATGCGCAAGCGCATTGACCTAAAATGCGTGTGCACAGTATCAAATCGTCAGCCATCTAATGCCCAGCTTGGTGCCGCTCCACCCCCTTGCGGCATCAAAGGCTTTCACGGCCGGCCGTGCTTTCAGTTTGCCGCTCCACCCCCTGCGGCATCAAAGGCTTTCACGGCCGACCGGCCGTGCTTTCAGTTTCACGAGCGCTGCATTGTTTTCACGACCGGCCTCCGGCCGTGACTCGCATTTCTCTTCCTTCGTGCCCAGCCCCCATCCCAGCGCTGCCTTGTTTAGTCCATGTGAACAATTTATTTATAGCACTTGAAGGTGATATAAACTTTCTATGCTGCGGGGTCCCCGCACTGCCTGTCTTTGTGCCAAAAGTCAACATCCACGTTTTAACAGTCCAGTGTCTCTAAAAGTGGGTCACGTACTTCACCCGGTGTATATGCTTATAACTCCTCACGCATCTAAACATGCCTCGTGCTCGCTTCTCTTTTTCAGTATACCTGAGGCGCCTCACCCTATCCGTCTGTGCCTCAAGCGCCTCACCCTTTCTGTACACACCTCAAGCTTCTAACTCACCGGTCTATATGACTGAGGCTCCTAACCCTATGTATATATTCCGCATCCATCCTCATCCTCTCTTTGTATAACCTGGCATAGCTCAAGCTCCTCACCTCTCGGCATATACCTCAAGCGCTTCATCACCCTGTGTACATGCCTCGAGTTCCAGCTCACCCTGTGTATATATATTCCTCAAACTGATCCTTATTGTATAAACCAGCTGTAGCTTCCTGAAGCTCCTCACCTTGTATATATGCCTCAAGCTCCTACCTTGTACCACCACCACTAACATCACCACCACCAGTACTACTACAACCAGTACCACCACCACCACCACCACCAGTACTACCACCACCAGTACTACCACTATCAGTACCACCATCACCAGTACCACCCCCACCAATACCACCAGTACTACCACCACCAGTAACACAACCACCAACACCACCAGTACTTCCACTAACACCACCACCACCAGTACTACCACCACCAGTACCACCACCACCAATACCACCACTACCAGTACTACCACCACCACCAGTACTACCACCACCAGTACCACCTCCGCCAATACCACCACTACTACCACCACCAATACCAGTACTACTACCACCAGTACCACCACTATCAGTACTACCACCACCAGTACCACCACCACCACTACCAGTACTACCACCAATACCACCACTACCAGTACTACCACCACACCACCAGTACTACTACAACCAGTACCACCACCACCACCACCACCAGTACTACCACCACAGTACCACCACCACCACCACCAATACCACCACCACCAGTACTACCACTACGAGTAACACCAGTACCACCACCACCAGTACTACCACCACCAGTACTACCACTACCAATACTACCACTACCAGTACTACCACCACCAGTACCACCACCACCAGTACCACCACTACCACTAATACTACCACTACCAGTACGACCACCACCACCCATACTACCACTATCAGTACCACCACCACCAGTATTACCACTACCAGTACCACCACCACCACCACCAATACTACCACTACCAGTACCACCAACACCAGTACTACCACTACCAGTACCACCACCACCAATACTACCACTACCAGTACCACCACCACCAGTACTACCACTACCAGTACCACCACCACCAATACTACCAGTACCACCACCACCAATACTACCACTACCAGTACCACCACCACCACCACCAGTACTACCAGTACCACCACCACCAGTACCACCACTACCAGTACTACCACCACCAGTACTACCACCTCCAGTACTACCACCACCAGTACCACCACCTTTAGTACTACCACTACCAGCACCACCACCACCAGTACTACCAGTACCACCACCACCAGTACTACCACTACCAGTACCACCACCACCAGTACTACCACTACCCATACCACCACCTCCACCACCAGTACTACCAGTACTACCACCACCAGTACTACCACTACCAGTACCACCACCACCACCACCAGTACTACCAGTACTACAGCCACCAGTACTACCACTACCACCACCACCAGTACTACCAGTACCACGACCGCCAGTACTACCACTACCAGTACTACCACTACCAGTACCACCACCACCAGTACTACCACCACCAGTACCACCACCACCAGTACTACCACTACCAGTACTACGGCCAGCAGTACCACCACCACCACCACCAATGCTACTGCTACCAGTACCACCACCACCAGTACTACCGCTACCAGTACCACCACCACCAATACTACCACTACCACCACCACCACCAATACCACCACCACCAGTACCACCACCACCACCAGTACTACCACCACCACCAGTAATACTACTACCAGTACTACAGCCAGCAGTACCACCACCAATACTACTGCTACCAGTACCACCACCACCAGTACTACCACTACCAGTACCACTACCACCACCACCAGTACTGACCACTACCGGTACCACCACCAGTACCACCACCACCAGTAATACCACTACCAGTATTACCACCACCACCAGTACTACCAGTACCACCACTACCAGTACCACCACCTCCAGTACCACCACCACCAGTACTACCACCACCAGTACTACCACTACGGTACCACCACCAGTACTACCACTACCAGTACCACCACCGCCAGTACTACCACTACCAGTACCACCACCACCAGTACCACCACCACCAGTACTACCACCACCAGTACTACCACCACCAGTACTACCACCACCAGTACCACCACCTCCAGTACTACCACTACTACCAGTACCACCACCACCAGGACTACCAGTACCACCATCACCAGTACTACCAGTACCACCACCAGTACTACCACTACCAGTACCACCACCACCAGTACTACCACCACCAGTACTACCACCACCAGTACCACCACCTCCAGTACTACCACTACTACCAGTACCACCACCACCAGGACTACCAGTACCACCATCACCAGTACTACCAGTACCACCACCAGTACTACCACTACCAGTACCACCACCACCAGTACTACCACTACCAGTACCACCACCACCACCAGTACTACCAGTACTACCACCACCAGTACTACCAGTACTACCACCACCAGTACTACCACTACTACAGCCACCAGTACTACCACTACTACATCCACCAGTACTACCACTACAACCACCACCAGTACTACCAGTACCACCACTACCAGTACTACCACTACCAGTACTACCACTACCAGTACTACCAGTACCACTACCACTACCACCAGTACCACCACCACCAGTACTACCACCACCAGTACTACCAGTACCACCACCACCAGTACTACCAGTACCACCACCACCACCAGTACTACCAGTACTACAGCCACCAGTACTACCACTACCACCACCACCAGTACTACCAGTACCACGACCACCAGTACTACCACTACCAGTACTACCACTACCAGTACCACCACCACCAGTACTACCACCACCAGTACCACCACCACCAGTACTACCACTACCAGTACTACGGCCAGCAGTACCACCACCACCAATGCTACTGCTACCAGTACCACCACCACCAGTACTACCGCTACCAGTACCACCACCACCAATACTACCACTACCAGTACCACCACCACCACCAATACTACCACTACCAGTACCACCACCACCAATACTACCACTACCAGTACCACCACCACCAATACTACCAGTATCACCACCACCAGTACTACCACTACCAGTACTACCACTACCAGTACCACCACCACCAGTACTACCACTACCAGTACCACCACCACCACCAGTACTACCACCACCAGTACTACCACCACCAGTACTAACACTACCAGTACTACCACTACCAGTACTACCACCACCAGTACTACCACTACAAGTACTACCACCACCAGTACTACCACCACCAGTACTACCATTGCCAGTACTACAGCCACCAGTACTACCAGTACCACCACCACCAGTGCGACCACTACCAGTACCACCACCACCAGTACTACCACCACCAGTACCACCACCACCAGTACTACCACTACCAGTACTACAGCCAGCAGTACCACCACCACCAATACTACTGCTACCAGTACCACCACCACCAATTCTAACACTACCAGTACCTCCACCACATATACTACCACTGCCAGTACCACCACCACCACCAGTACTACCAGTACCACCACCACCAGTACTACCACTACCAGTACCACCACCACCACCACCACCACCAGTACTACCACCACCACCACCAGTACTACCACTACCAGTACTACAGCCAGCAGTACCACCACCAATACTACTGCTACCAGTACCACCACCACCAGTACTACCAGTACCACCACCACCAATACTACCACTGCCACCACCACCAGTACTGACCACTACCGGTACCACCACCACCACCAGTACCACCACCACCAGTACTACCACCACCACCAGTACTACCACTACCAGTACCACCACCTCCAGTACTACCACCACCAGTACTACCAGTACCACCACCACCACCATTACTACCACCACCAGTACCACCACCACCAGTACTACCACTACCAGTACTACAGCCAGCAGTACCACCACCACCAATACTACTGCTACCAGTACCACCACCACCAATTCTAACACTACCAGTACCTCCACCACATATACTACCACTGCCAGTACCACCACCACCAATACTACCACTACCGGTATTACCAGTGCCACCAGTACCATCACCACCAGTACTACCACTACCAGTACCACCACCACCAATACTACCTCTACCGGTACCACCACCAATACAACCACCACCAGTACCACCACCATCAGTACTACCACCACCAGTACCACCACCACCAGTACTACCACTACCAGTACTACAGCCAGCAGTACCAACACCTGCAAGACTACTGCTACCAGTACCACCACCACCAATTCTACCACTACCAGTACTACCGCCACCAGTTCTACCACCACATATACTACCACTACTACCACCACCACCAGTACCACCACCACCAGTACCACCACCACCACCAATACTAACACTATTAGTAGTACAAGTACCAACAGTACCACAAGTACCAGGTCCACCACCAGTACCACCACCACCAGTACTAATACCACCACCAGTACCACCACTAAAACCACCAGTACAACTACAAGTACCAACACCAGTACTATCACCACCACCAATACTACCACTTCCAGTACCACCACCACCAATACTACCACTACCAGTACCACCATCACAAGTACAACCACTACCAGTACCACCACCACATATACTACCACTGCCAGTACCACCACCACCAGTACAACCACTACCAGTACCACCACTATCAGTACCACCACCACATATACTACCACTACCAGTACTACCACCACCACCAGTACCACCACCAGTACAACCACCACCAGTACTATCACCACCACCAGTACCACCACCACCAGTACAACCACCACCAGTACAACCACCATCAGTACCACCACCACCAGTACCACCACCACCACCACCACTAGTACCACCACCACCAGTACTACCAGTATCACCACCACCAATAACACCACCACCACCAGTACTACCAGTACCACAAGTACCACCACCTCTAGATTATATGTAACTCTCACTTCACACTTTGTGTCCGTGTAATTTACAACACTTACACATCTTATTCACTGCACAATTTATCACTACTTTGAAGATGTCGCAGGCCGGACTCTTCCTCTGATATTTACAATCTAACAAGCTGTCTAGAAGGCCCTTTATTGCAATGCAATAAGTCTTTCATTTGCAAAAGTTTAGGTATTGTAAATAACAATGCCTTTTGTTTGTTTTAGAACACAAAACATAAATAAAAGGCATTGTCATTTACAATGGTAATGTCTGAAACTCGTTTTCTCCCGGGACCAAAATAAACTATGTCTGAAAAATATAAAGTACCACCACCACCACCAATACTACCACTACCAGTACCACCACCACCAATACTACCACTACCAGTACCACCACCACCAATACTACCAGTATCACCACCACCAGTACTACCACTACCAGTACTACCACTACCAGTACCACCACCACCAGTACTACCACTACCAGTACCACCACCACCACCAGTACTACCACCACCAGTACTACCACCACCAGTACTAACACTACCAGTACTACCACTACCAGTACTACCACCACCAGTACTACCACTACAAGTACTACCACCACCAGTACTACCACCACCAGTACTACCATTGCCAGTACTACAGCCACCAGTACTACCAGTACCACCACCACCAGTGCGACCACTACCAGTACCACCACCACCAGTACTACCACCACCAGTACCACCACCACCAGTACTACCACTACCAGTACTACAGCCAGCAGTACCACCACCACCAATACTACTGCTACCAGTACCACCACCACCAGTACTACCAGTACCACCACCACCAATACTACCACTGCCACCACCACCAGTACTGACCACTACCGGTACCACCACCACCACCAGTACCACCACCACCAGTACTACCACCACCACCAGTACTACCACTACCAGTACCACCACCTCCAGTACTACCACCACCAGTACTACCAGTACCACCACCACCACCATTACTACCACCACCAGTACCACCACCACCAGTACTACCACTACCAGTACTACAGCCAGCAGTACCACCACCACCAATACTACTGCTACCAGTACCACCACCACCAATTCTAACACTACCAGTACCTCCACCACATATACTACCACTGCCAGTACCACCACCACCAATACTACCACTACCGGTATTACCAGTGCCACCAGTACCATCACCACCAGTACTACCACTACCAGTACCACCACCACCAATACTACCTCTACCGGTACCACCACCAATACAACCACCACCAGTACCACCACCATCAGTACTACCACCACCAGTACCACCACCACCAGTACTACCACTACCAGTACTACAGCCAGCAGTACCAACACCTGCAAGACTACTGCTACCAGTACCACCACCACCAATTCTACCACTACCAGTACTACCGCCACCAGTTCTACCACCACATATACTACCACTACTACCACCACCACCAGTACCACCACCACCAGTACCACCACCACCACCAATACTAACACTATTAGTAGTACAAGTACCAACAGTACCACAAGTACCAGGTCCACCACCAGTACCACCACCACCAGTACTAATACCACCACCAGTACCACCACTAAAACCACCAGTACAACTACAAGTACCAACACCAGTACTATCACCACCACCAATACTACCACTTCCAGTACCACCACCACCAATACTACCACTACCAGTACCACCATCACAAGTACAACCACTACCAGTACCACCACCACATATACTACCACTGCCAGTACCACCACCACCAGTACAACCACTACCAGTACCACCACTATCAGTACCACCACCACATATACTACCACTACCAGTACTACCACCACCACCAGTACCACCACCAGTACAACCACCACCAGTACTATCACCACCACCAGTACCACCACCACCAGTACAACCACCACCAGTACAACCACCACCAGTACAACCACCATCAGTACCACCACCACCAGTACCACCACCACCACCACCACTAGTACCACCACCACCAGTACTACCAGTATCACCACCACCAATAACACCACCACCACCAGTACTACCAGTACCACAAGTACCACCACCTCTAGATTATATGTAACTCTCACTTCACACTTTGTGTCCGTGTAATTTACAACACTTACACATCTTATTCACTGCACAATTTATCACTACTTTGAAGATGTCGCAGGCCGGACTCTTCCTCTGATATTTACAATCTAACAAGCTGTCTAGAAGGCCCTTTATTGCAATGCAATAAGTCTTTCATTTGCAAAAGTTTAGGTATTGTAAATAACAATGCCTTTTGTTTGTTTTAGAACACAAAACATAAATAAAAGGCATTGTCATTTACAATGGTAATGTCTAAAACTCGTTTTCTCCCGGGACCAAAATAAACTATGTCTGAAAAATATCTAATAAGGCTGCCACACCTCAAAGTCTTCGAATTTGTTCTGGGTAGCAGCTGGCATCTACGGCGAGTAGTGGGGTAGGCAAATGGGTGGTGGTTGGGTGCATGCAACATCACACGCTACATGTAAGGTGCAAATAAAATAAATACAAATAAAAATTCACTTACCTTACGTGCTGCACGACACGTCCTCTTTGCTCCAGTTCGGTGTTCAGCACAGGCCCCATCAAACTCCCTTAACCTATCCTGGCGCTGCTCTCATGCTGTTAACCAGCATGAGAGAAGCACCAAGATTAGAGGGAGCGGCCTCGCTCAGCACTCCCAAGGGCACTGGATGCCTATGCTTGCTCTCAACCCAACTGTCTTAAGACAGCAGGGTTAGAGAGGTTAAAAGTGTGCATGTCTGGCCGTCACAAGGCAGCCGGCCAAAGGGACATGCACATTTTAAACTTAAGTGCACAGGCAGCTCACCACCACTCCATGACCCTGCCACACCACAGACCCTGTCCTGACACTTGTTCGGGACGGGTTGATGAAAAATAAAATGGTAATAAATTAACTTTATTTTCCATTTTCTTTTCTGGTGGCATTTTATTGGGGGGGGGTGAGGCACCTCTGCTCTAATGGATGAGACATCCCTTTCCGTTCCAAGGTTATGATCATCTTAAAATATTCAATATTTATGAAGATCACATTTCTTATGGATAGTTTTTACTAGGGTATCTCCGATGTACATATTTCACTTTCCAACATATGACATATTTTTTTTAATCCATTTGCAATAGCATGACAGATTCATAAAACACTAGAGAGTCTGGTTTGTTGATAATTAACAAAATTATATAAATGCAATATTAAAATAACAAGCATTTGCAATGCAATAGGTATCGCATTTGCGAGAGTTTAAGATATTGGCATTGTAAATGACAATGCCTTTTATTTATGTTTTAAAAACCAATACATAAATAAAAGGCACTGGCATTTAAAATGCCAATAGCTCAAACTCTCACAACTGCGAGACCTATTGCATTGCAAATGCTTGTTAATTTAAGCATGTCTTTACTTACTTTATTGATACATATAACAAGTACATTGGGGCAATACAACAGAGCGCAGGTAAATACTTGAAAAGCCCGCTGTATGGCACTCCCCATCGAAGGCGAAGAGATGGAGACCTAGGGTGGGCAAGGCAGAAGGGGCAGAGCCAGCATAGGCAGCAGGGAGGAACAAGGGCAACGCATGAGAAGCTGGCCCATGTAGGGTGCACACTAACAGGAGAAGTTGAGAAAAGAGTAGTAAGGTGAGTAGTACCAGTTCGTCATAAAGGCTGTTCGGTGTATAATGACTCTTGATGTCACTCTTTCTAGTTTCACATAGTCAACTCCATTGTTATACGGATAACTCAGCAGAATCACATAATTCCAGTGTTCCTGATTATAATTGACATCAGAGCAACAAATGTCAACGTTTGAATGACACCCGTGTAGCACTACATTCCTTTATTTTCCTTCGTTGCATCCTTTGATCAGAGCAGCCAATACACATCTCAAAACTGCGTGGCTGTAAACGCTTTTTAAAAACAAGATTCTTGCAAAAAATCCATGGAAAAGAACATAGAATGCACACTCTTGTGCGAAGATATATAGAACTGACGAGGAAGCCACTCAGGTGTGATTGAAATTGGAAGTAGCACAACAATTCCAAATAGTCGTTCACCTCCAGACACTATAAATGTGGGATTGTCAGTATATTGTTAGGAAAGAAATAATGCCAGCCTTTTTCATTGGATGACATGTTCTATCCTTCTGCGCTGGAGCACGGCTCAATGATTTTTTTCTTTTACTTTCCTTTTCTTCATTTTTTTCTAATCTTCTCCTTTTTCTCTCTATTTTCTTTACTTCTAAACGAGTTTACATATTTTCTCATATAGATTATTTTAAACTGAGAGTGCACACAAAAAACAAGCAACCGCCTTAAAAGAAGGGCGACTTCACATAGGCTAGGAAGGGCGACTTGTGACAGGCACACCAGCTCGGTCCTTTCATGAACGCACTAGAAGACACTCACTGTTTCAGTAACTTCTCCCAGCAGGGACAGCCCCCTGCTTACCCTATGTGTGGTTCATGGCGCTATGCAACTACCTGATCCACAGTTTTGGTAAATACTGAGTCTAAGTTTCCACATTTGCAAGCAGCAGGACTCCTACTGCGTATCTAGCCATGGCACAAAGTACAGATGAAAGATAATGCAGCCTGATGGCCGCATTCAGAAACACTCGCCTAAACTTCTCGGACAGCTCTGTGCATTTTCTTTCTGGTGTATTAAATATTTAAAACCCATACTGGACGAGATAACGCTGGTATAGTTACCGAGCTAAATTATTTATGACTTTTCAAGCATTTCCGTATTTACCGAGCACTCGGATGTAAAAGAAAAATCCTGAAAAAATGTTTTATGACTAAGGCTAGCAATTGATATACCATCGGCGTCATGAGAAGTCCTATGAGTCCTGGGCAGGGCCAGAGAAAGGGGAACTCAGCCACGTTTAAAGCTGTTGACAGCTACTGGCAAACTTAAACGGTGATGTGGCGTTGTGGGAACAAAAGCAATGTGCAACACTCGAACTGTTTAAATGGCAAGCACCTTGATGGGAACAGAAAGCGGCATACTCAAGCGGGCTCCTCAGCTGTCCAGTTATTCACATTTTACTTTCAGCCTCCAGGCAGGGGCAAACTAGGACCAGCGAATATTCAAACAACACAAGGCCTTACTTACGGTGTCAGAATGAAGAGTGCAGCAGGTTGGTCAGGCCAGCTAGAGGCTCAATGCTCTTGGTGCTGGGGCTCAGACAGACCGAGGAGTTCGAATTGTTCTCCGGGCCTGCCGTTTCCTCCTCGTCCCCAGCTAACTAACACTTCTGCCGGGAATTGCTCTACGGCCCGAACTGCGCATGTGCCGCGTGCGCACACACTCGCCAAACGGTTGTCCTCTTCTTTCTTCGCATACATCTGCACAGTACCCGTGTCATCCCGCGACACACCCACCATGCGAAGGCGACACAGTAGTGTGTCGCGACACAGAGATTGGAAAGTTCTGGTCTAGTGACTAGAATGATCTGTTTGACTGGACTGTAATGTGCTTCACCCATAAACTGTTCTCAAATAGTGTGATCCTAGGCAAATATTTTATTTTAAAGAGCCGCCTTTTTCATCATCACATATGAGAGCACCTTCATATATGTCAAGTCAAACAGGACTTATAAAGCGCGGCTAATCATCCGTGAGAATATCCAGTCGCTGAGAAACCTGCTGCTAGGGAGTGCTCAGCCAGGATGTTACACCTTTCCTGAATTCCAACAGAGAGGATGAAGTCTGGAGGTGAAATTAAAGGTTGGTCTAGGACTTCGCAGCGAGGTAGGAGAAAGAGTGTCCTTCAGTGTTGCTGCAGCGTATGCTGGGGTGTGAGCGAGGGAGAGGGAGGCAGAGCGCAGGTGTCTGGAGGGTAGATGGAAATTCAGTTGGTAGTTGATGTATGCTGGTCCTTGGTTGTGTAGGGCTTTGTATGTGTGAATCAGAATCTTGAACTGACATATCTTCTGAATGGGGAACCAGTGGAGCTTCTTGAGGTGGGGGTGTTGTAGGTCCACTTTGGAGGTCTAGGATGAGTCTGGCTGATGAATTCTGTATGGTCTGCAGTCTGTTCAGGAGGTGCAAGGTGATTCCTACATGGAGTGCGTTGCCGTAGCGCAGCCGACTGGTGACTTGGGCTTGAGTGACAGTTCGTCTGGTGTTGACGGTGACCCACTTGAAGATCTTACAGAGCTTGCTAAGAGTGAGGAAGGAGGCGGAGGAGTCTGAGTTGATCTGGCTTTTCATGGTGAGCTTGCTGTCTAGGATGATGCCAAATTTGCATGCATGGTCTGTCGGAGTGGGTGAGGGTCCTAGTGTGGAACGCCACCTGGAGTTGTTCCACAGGGATGTGTTGTTCCTGGAGATCTGCACTTCTGTTTTGTCTGTTTTGAGTTTTAGGTAGTTGTCTTTCATCCATTTGGCGATGCTCGTCATGCAGCCGGTGAAGTTGGTCAATGGGGTGGAGGGGCATTCTCATAGTCACTGGATGAGCTGGGTGTTCTGATGATGTTGGCCAAGGAGTCATGTAGGTGATGAACAGTGTAGGACTGAGGGACAAGCCTTGAGGGACATTGCAGTTGAGGTTCTTGGGTTCTGAGGTGAAAGGTGGTAGGCAGATCTCCTTTGACTCCAATGTGGTGAAACCCCTTGATAAGGGTGTGGTGGGATACTGTGTTGAGCGCTGCTGAGAGGTCGAGAAGGATCAGGGCCGCTGTTTCTCCCCAGTCAGGGACATTTCTGATGTTGGTGGCAGCGATCAGGGCGGTTTCGGTGTTGTGGTTGATGTGGAATCCAAATTGAGAGGTAGCCAAAAGATTGTTGTGCTCCAGGTGTTCTGTGAGTTGGCGGGTGATGGCCTTTTCGAGGACTTTGTCGGGAAAGAAGAGCAGAGAGATGGGATGGTAGTTCTTGAATTTCCCGGGTTCCGCTTATGGTTTATTGAGAAGGGATTATTGAGTTAAGAATTTCTGCTGTACAAAATCTCTTTTGTTTGATTTAATAGACTGAATTTTTGCTCAATGTACAGTCAAAATGTAGCCCACATAATGGGTACACATGACCCCTGACTTGCCTTTTAGGTCACTAATAGCAGTGCCATCCAGATGGGGCAGGAATGTTTCTCAGTTCAGGCTTAAACACTCACTTTTCATAAATATATGTTCATGGCATGTGTATCTGTAGATGCACATGCTGTGCATAGTGCTGTCATCTAGTGTTGGGTTTGGAAGTGCGCAAGTAGTTTTTCTTCAATTAAGTATTTAAGTTGCAAGGTACTATGAATCCACCTATTGCTGGTAATGTGTTTGGGCATTGTGTCCATTGTTAGATTGTTTTTTTCTCCTCCATCTGGTTCAGACATGTTCCTTCGAACTCCGGTTCGACGTCGCATGGTGTTCTCGCCAGGCCAGTTCGCTTCCACCTACCTCGTCGGCTGATGAAGCAATGCATCTTCTTCAATTCTTAGTATTCAAGTCATCTCTTGTTTGCTTGCTTGGTTGACTACTTCAGCCCCTTATGGGCGCTGGCCCTTTCAGGCCTCCTTCCATTCCTGAACCGCAGAAAATGTGCCCTTTATGAAAATGACTCCATTCCGATACTGCCCAAAATGTTGAGCAAAGTACCCTATGACAGAACTACATCAGGTTAGAAACCTTGTCTGTCCCCAGATGATCATGAGGGCTCTTGTTCGAAGTGCTTTGCATTCCAAAATAAAAAGACTCTTTGATACCGTTGGGATCGTCACATTGCATTGACATCAATGGCACACCAATGTTCGGAAGACACACCGGACCTGTCTCGGAGAACAGGAGACCGAGGCTTAGCAACAGCCAAAGGCTTCTAGGGCAGAGATACATATTTTGTAGCTGAAAGAGGACTCTGCCTCCAGCATTGACGAGTCTCCACCTGCCTAATGTCCTTCTACCCAGACGCCTGCAGTTAGAGAAGTTGCCCCACCTTCCATCTCCAAACATCACTCAGAAGCCGAGTATTGCCTTCTAGAGGGTCGAGCATCGAGCTCACAGGCCAACCTTGAGGCCTCAGGTCCACCACTGCCACATGGCCATGATCAGCACCTACCGAGTCAGAGTTGACAGGAGTACACAGCTCAGCATCAAAGACCATGTCCAAAATACACCCTTTCTTTTCAGCAGGCTCTTAGGCTTCGACCTCACAAATGCCCTCGAAGCCGAACTCAACGCTGAAGACTTCAGAGCTAAATGCCAGCTCAGCGTTGGCAATCCATAAGCCTCACTCGGCTTAGAGGAAGACAACATCCAGAGCACAATCCTCATTCGCCTCCGAAGATCAGGAGCAATGTATCCTCCAGCGGCTACAAGAGGAACTCAATGCCAGACAGCAGCTAATTCATATTCAGCCTAGAACCAGGCGAATACTGCCTAACCCTTTTCCGCAGACCAAAGACTCCCTGTCTCTAAAGAGGAAATTGACTTTTGAGGAGGCCATCAATCCATCTTTGGGCACACCGCCTAAAAAACCTTGACGCCACAATAAGGGCACATCACCACCACCACTTACGCCTCACATTTTATCTCCACCTCCCCGCCCCTCTTCTCCAAGCCACAGCCCTGTCTCCTCCCCACTGCTGCCGGTGGACCATCCACCAGAGTCCCCCAGGATATCCCCTGCTTCAGTGTTTAGGGGAATAGCCCTGGGTCTCCCTATGACCCCTATGATTCACCTTTTGACACTCAACCACATGGTGATCAGTTGGATGATTATGCTGTGGATCCTCCAGGTGATACAAATCCGGACTTGTATCCGGCTAAACTTTCCCCTCAAGATGGCACAACTGTGTACCATGAGGTACTTCAAAAAGCAGCTGCTTACCATAAAATCTAGATGCATAAGCAGCCTGAGGAGGATGACTTCCTCATGGAGACTCTGTCTTCCACACAAATGCCCATGCAGTACCTTCTGATGCTTAAGAAGATGCTGGAGCTGGCCTCTGACATTTTCAAGGAGTTGGTTAAGGTGTGTGTCATCATCTACAGGGTGGACCAAAAGTTTAAAGCTCCCCCCTCTGACCTCCCTTACATCAGGGGAAAACTGCTACCAGATTCTTTGATGATGCACTCTGCACGGAAATATGCAAACTCACAGGGCACAGGTGATGCCCCCCACCGGACCAGGGAAAGTAAGAAGCTTGATGCAACCAGGAAGAGTGTAGTAGCCCAATCTGCTGCACATTGTAGTATCGGTACTTCCATAAGATTACTCCCTCAGTACGACCATGTCAATTAGGACGACATGGAGGAGATGTTTCAACACCTCCCGGATCAGTACAAAAGAGGGGTCAGGAGTTGGCATCAGAGGAGAATATTATCAACCATAGGTGTGCCTTGAATGCAGCAGGCACTGCTGCTTGGGGCATCAATACTAATATCCTTCTGCGCAGACACACCTTTTCTGGTTTTAAACTCGAGGCTTAGCAACATCTGGTCAACTTGCCTTTCGATTCAAAAACATCTCTTTGGCCTGCAAGTTGACCAGATGCTGGAAAAGATTAAGAAGGATACCGAAACAGCCAAAGCCAAGGGTGCCTTGCAGACTGTCAGGATTTGCAGGTCCTTTCACGGCTCACAATTCAATGGATTAGCCAAAACCGCCCCTCCTGAGGCATCCACTTCTTACCCAATACACCAACAACAGCAAACACCGTCACGAGTTACTACAGGGGAGGATACAAAGGCAAAAGTAGCTGTGGTAGAGGGAAAGGTGCAGTGACTCCTTTACCCTTATTCTCGACCATCTAATGCCTGTTGGGGGAAGGTTGCAAGGGTTTTCAACCTGCTGGGTGGAGATCATCTCGGACCAGTGGGTTCTAGGTATTATAGCAGAGGGGTATTGCGTAGAACTCACACAAACACCACCAAACATTCCCCAACCCCGCAGACACAGACTCTCCCCAAAACATTAGTGTCTGCTCTAAGAGGAAATGCATGCACTACTCATCAAGGAGGTCATAAAACCTGTGCTGTAACAACACTCCGGCAAGGGGGTGTACTCCCTATATTGCCTGATCCCCAAAAACAACAGGTCCCTCAGACCCATCCTCAACCTCAGGCCTCTAAACAAGAACATTCTGTCAAGGTACTTCCACATGGTAACGCTCAAGGATGTCGTTCCCCCTGCTACAGCAAGGCAACTTCATGACTGCTCTCGACCTGAAGGATGCCTGCTTTTACATACCCATCCACCCTGTACAAAGAACGTTCCTCTGGTTTATGGTAAGTGATCAGCATTATCAATTCAATGTGCTGCCCTTTGGAGCAACCACTACTCACAGGGTGTTTATAAAGAGTCTTGTAGTGGTAGCTGCTCACCTCGGAATGAGCGGTGTCCATGTCTTTCCTTTCCTGGCCGCTTGGCCGATCAAGAGCGCTATGCAGCAACAATGCCTAGTGCACATCTAAGCCACATTACATTTCTTGCACAACCTGGGCTTTGCCATCAATGCAACTAAGTCCTATAATGTTACATATCCTGTAAGCATCTGTTCGTGGCATTTAGTGCTGTGGATTCACCTATGCCCCCTCTCCAACCCAGACTCTTTTAGGTGGTACAGACCTTCTTAACTTTCACCTGTAATATTTCCTACGCATGGTCATCTTTTCTGTGCTCAACCTAAATCCCCACACGTTGTGCAAGGAAACACAATCCTACAATGGAGCCGATTCCCATGTGCATTACCAGCAATAGGTAGAGTCACAGTACCTTGTGACTCAAAAAGACTTCTTCGAAGAAAAACAACTTGCACATGTTCAAGCCCAACACTAGATGGCAGGAGTATGCACAGCATGTGAATCTACAGCACTACATGCCAAGAACAGATGCTTACAGGGTAAGTAACATTTTTCTACTAAAGCATGATGTGGTAGCGCACTGTCATTTACTGACAGCACATTTGCCATTGAAATGGCCATAAACTTTCACGCTAACCTGCTGTTTTACTGATAAAATTATACAGCATATACAAAATAATATGTGGAAATTATTTTTCAGTGAACATATTTATCATTTGAACATCACCACTAAAGTGTTCCTATTTGTTTTCATTTGTTTGTCTCTATCATTCCAACTGCCTGATTGTTTTTGTCTTTGTTGTTCTGTGTTTGCTGTTCTGCCACCTGTCTTTTGCCTATTGTTGTTAGACTTTGCCTGTGTATTCCTTTTGCCTGATTGCTTTTGTTTTTGCCGTTCTGCACTTGCCTACTGCTGCCTGCTCACTCCCTGCCTTTTCTCTCTCTCTCTTCTCACCTTCTGCCGGCCCGCTCACTGCCTCCCCACCTCCCGGACCTCCTTAATGGAAGTCACAGTGCCAAAGGCAAGCCTATCTGTGCCCGTCTGTGCATGGACTGTGCCCAGCGACTGGAAGTTTGGCCCTCATGCCACCCACAGATACTCCGGCGCAGAACTCCGAGCCCTGGACCCCAGGCGCCGCAACAACAACTGCTGCATTGCATTTGCTGGATAAACAGTAGCACGTTCCACCTGCCTTTGCTGCCTCTTTGCCTGAAACTCAGGACCTCCTGCCCTCACGGAAGCCCTCTCTACAAGCACCTCACCAACCACCCGCAACTGCTCCACTGCCTCCTGCTCGACTCCTTATCACTCTGCAAACATGCCAGCAAAATCTGGAACAGCATCACCACCCTTACCCGACGTCATCTTTATCACAGAGACTTGGCTCAACCCCTCTTCCATCCCCTCACCACCTCAACACCCAATGATACAAGATGATACACTGTGACCGGACCAACAAACACAGAGGAGGCATTGCCATTATCTACAAAGAAACCATCAGTTGCACCACCACGCCAATCATGGAACACCTCAACTTCCAACTCCAAACAGACTGCAAAAGTACTATCAAAGGCACCCTCACACAGCTAATATTAATGAGCAGGAGGAAGGAATTAGTGCTTGGTAAACAGAAACTAGCAACTTGCATGGCCTTCTCTGGAAAACCAGACCAATTAGATGTCATGACATGTCTAAATGCTTTTCTGAAAAGTTAAGAGCAGCTAAACTTGAACTTTGTTGAGCTAAACGCAGCTGGCGGAGGGGTTATTTGCCCAGAAAAAAGAAAGCCTATCTATCACACCTTAAAATGTCCACTATTTATGCTAAATCAGTCTTCTTCTCAGAAAAATAATTCATTCAACTAATAAATCTAAAGAAATCTTTGGAATTATCGCCTAATTATCCAATCCTGACAGAGTGAACACAACTATCCCACCCACCCTGACTATGCGACGCTCTCAACTCTTTCTTTATTGACAATATTAAAATGATCAAAGACAGCATTCCTCTCAGCCCTCCCCCTACATTAGTCTCAATCAACGACAGAAACCCTTATATACTGTCTGAGTGGCCTGCCATCAGTAGTGTGCATTTCTTGGACCTGCTAACTAAAGTAAAGTTGGGCTCTTAAAAAATATATGTCCTCCAAAGGTCCTAGAAGTGTTCCCCTTTATTCTGGACCCAACTTTATCCCTCCTAAATAACTCCTTGAGTCAAGGGTGGTACCCAACTCCTTCAAGGAAACAATAGGGGTCCAGCTATTAAAGAAAGTCCCACACATGCTGAAAAACTATCGCCCCATATCATTGCTACTGTACCTAGCAAAGGTTCTGGAGACACACGTGGCCAGTTGCCTATGCTTCTTCCTAGAGAACACTAATTTCCCCGACCCACATCTAGCAGGCTTCCGACAAGCTCACTCCACTGAAGCTGTTATTCTTTCAGTTGTGGATGACATGAGGGAAGAAGTGGACGTGGGCAACTCTCAGGTGCTAGCACTCCTTGACATTTTGTCAGCTTTTGACAGCTTTTGACCCGGTTGACCATGAACTTCTGATCGACGGTGTCGGAGCTTCAGGCCTACAGGGATCAGCATTAGACTGAATCACCTCTTTCTTGAAAGTCCGTCGTCAGTCGGTCCTTCTGCCCCCTTCAGTTCCGCCAAGGTCCAGCTCTCCTGTGGAGTACCCCAGGGGTCCTCTTTCCCCCCACCTCTTCAATCTTTAAATACACCCCCTGGTACATGTCCTGGTAAAGATGAAGGTGAAGATCTACAACTATGCAGATGATATGCAATTGCTCTTTGCTACTGACAACTCGCCGAAAGCTGCATTTCAAAATACACTACTATTCACTGGGATTGGATGAATAGTAATCAGCATAAACTGAATTCTGACAAGACGGAATTTGTCATTACCTGCGCCAAGCCTGACTTGTGGAATCCTAGTTTCTGGCTAGTAACTATAGACACCCCACCACAGCTCAAGAGTTCAGTGAAGAGCCTCGGGGTCCTCATTGACAATCGCTTGTCAATGAAACCCCAAGTCAGGCCATAATATCATCTTGCTTCCTTCAATTGTGTAAAATAAGAAAAAGAGGTACATTCCTCACTTTTGAAGCCCTCGCCCAGGTTATCATTGCATTAGTGATCTCCAGGCTATATTATGCAAACTGTCTTTACCTGGCCTCCCTGAGGGTTGCAACCATAGGCTACAACTTGTTCAAAATCAGGCAGCCAGATTGATCTTTCATAAATCTAGGAAATTTCACATCACCCTCTTGATGAGGGATTTGCACCGGCTACCGGTGAAACTGCGCACAGTGTTCAAGACTGGTTGCATCATTTTTAAATCCCTATATGGCAACAGTCCTGCGTTCATCTTGTCTTGTTTCCAAAAATACACACCAGCTACAATGTAAGGTCCTCTCATCTGAATCTCTCACCATCCCCTACTTTATAAAGAAGAGACTCAGTGGCTCTAGGTTTTCCATACTCACCCCTGAAATATGGAACTATTTCCCAAATAGAAATCAGGATGACACCTTGTTATATCAGATTTAGACAGCTCTTAAAAACATGGCTATTTAAATAGGCATACGACTAAAACTGTGGGCGTTGTGTGGCGGTTCTGTTATTCCAGTGCAAAGAAACAGTTGGTCTATGTGTGCTTTATAAATGTCAATAATATAACACATAACAAAACCCTCGCTTACAGACCCCCAGGACCATGGCCCCGGCTCCTGTGATGCAATTCCTGAATTCATCGCCCCACTAGCCATTGACTCCAAGCACCACATCTTCCTTGGTGACCTCAACTTCCACCTCGACAACCTTAAAAATGCTAACTCCCCTAACCTCCTGGAAAGCATGAGAAAAGTTGGTTTCAGCCAACTGGTCACCAACCCCATACAGCGCAGGACACACGCTTGACCCCATCTTCACTGACATTGACAGAGTCAAGTACAGTCATGTCACCAAACTTACTTGGACTAACCACGCCATCGTTCACTTCACCAACGCATTATTTCCATACACCACCATTTGGCCCTCCCTGCTCTGTCCACCGCTGCTCAAGCAAAGTGACAGAGATCCAATGGACAGATTCCCTCAACATCACCCAGCAGACTCCTCAACCAACCTGGAAGAGCCCGTCCAGAACTTCTCCTCCTGCATCACCGACTGCGCCGACAGAGTCACCCCTATTAAGCCAGCCAAGACCAGGAGATCTACCAAACAGGCCAGTTGGTATACACCAGAACTTTGAAATGAAACTGCAAACGACTAGAAAGAAGGTGGCGCACCAGCAGAGTAGTAAGGGATATGCCCAGACATAGGTTCCCTGCTCTCTGGGCCACTGGATTCAAGCTAGCCTGGCTGATGAGGGGTGACATTCCCCAAAACCGGTCCCAGGATGCTTGTTTCTATTCCGGGGAGGACCTGGCTTGGCAGTTCGGGCTGGACTGTTCCCATGAGGAATAGGGTCAAGGCTGATTTGCATATGGCTGGGTCCAAACTGGGGTGGCACAGTGGGCAAAAGAACAATGGCTTTAACCCAGCTCTCTTGACTGGGGGAGAATGTTTGAATCATTCAGCATTCCGTCCATCAATTGTTGCAGTTACACTTTTCGCCCTAATTGGGATGGGTATGCCCAGACGTGGGTCTCTTGCTCACCTGTGTAGGAAGGTGGAATCTGACTATATGGTTACCCCCACTTTTTGCCTGGTGTTTTGCTGGTTTTCGACTTAGTTGGACTAAGATCCTGCTATTCAGGGCCCCAGTCTATCTGCTTTCTCTATAAAATGGATTGCATGTACTTAAGGTACATACCAGATTGGTTACTGGGTTACCCTTGTGAGTCTCTGTATATGGTACCTTAGATACCCAGGGCATAGGTACCCCAGAGGCCTACCAGGGGCTGAAGCATGTATTATGCCACCCCTGGGAAGTCTTCCAAAATGGCACCACAGGTCTGCACTTGCAGCCTGGGTAAGGTGGTGTAAGCACCCCTTACTTAGATATAGTATCCCTATATCTACCTATATATATATATATATATAGACCCATAGTAACCCATAAGTCACTCTTATGCCAGGCCTTGACAATCCTGAAGGCAGAGCGCTTGGGTTTGTGTGAGAGGGTGCCCTAGCATGGGCTGAGTCCCTCTACAGCTTTCAGAAATATCTCCTTATAGTTGTTCTATGATATAGCCATACAATATGCTCTTAAGTGCATTATAATCCTCAGGGTTAATGCTAACTTTGGTTTGGCTTTATCAAAACATGTCGTGTTTGGTGTCAAACACTTTGGAATACTACCCCCGTCAATTCTGGCGGCGGGGGTAGCATTCCACCCTTCTAGAGGGAGAAGACATGTACACCCTGGTATACCCGGTTAAAGTTTAAAAGAGCCTCAGCATCACAAAATGGATGCTGCTGCCACAGACACGAGTCTGACCTCCTGCTGCTGGACAAACCTCCGGGAGGGGAGGCCTGGACAATAGGTTTCCTGTCCAGGGAGGTCCAGCACCTCCCCAGATAGGCTTTAGTGTATTAGGGCAGGGTGGGTTGCAGTCAGTGAATGCTTTTCAGACACTGCCTGGGGCACACAAGGTGCTCCATGCATTTCCCAGTTCAAACCAGTTGCTGGAGCACTCTGCCCCAGCTCTGGCGTGAAAATGGACAAAAGGGAAGGGGTGTAACCACCCCCTCCCCAGGTCCTACCATAGGTGGGACCCTAGAGTTAGCCCAACCCCTAAACTTGGTATAAGTATAGGAACCCAGTCTCTAGAACTTTAGATTATCCTGGACAAAACTCTGAAGAAGAAATCTTGGACTTCAACATTTCATTTCGACTGAAAGACTGATGAATCTCCCTTGGGGTCAAGGAGTGACCCCCTGTTCAAATAGGCACCAAAGACGCATCTTGCCGGTCTGCATTTTCAAGGCTCCTGCCGGATCCCGAAGAATCTGCGACACAGGACATGGACTTTCAGACATCTCAGAGGCTGACACGAGTCCCCAGCAAAGCTGAGACCTGTAGCTGACACGAGAGACGTGGGACCGGAATGCCAGGGCATCCTGCAATTTTGCAACTGCACCTACTTAAACTGTAAGCATCTTTCCCCTGAGGCGTGAGCCGGGGGCGCTCTTCCTTTATCTCATGTGCTAACTTAATTTTGAGTGTGCTAATACTGTATCAGGACTTGTTTTTAAAAATTGTACATATTTTATTGGGCACAGTTTTACTATTCCTGATAATGTGACCGTGAAGGGGAGAACGAATTTACCTCCACGCTTGTCATCTCTGCCTGATTCTACCGGCGCAGCCGATTTGAGGCGCTGACGCCGGTAGTCGCGGAATTACCGCCGCCATCTTGGGAAGGCAGGGTAGCGGTCCAGCTTCTGGACGCTTCCCACCCTCCTGTTATGTATAAAAGAAATCAATCGTCACGTCCGCGCAGCGGGCGCGCCGATGGCGCGCCGAAGGCGCGCCTAAGGCGAGCCCGTCTGCGCCCGTCCGCGCCTGGCACGGGCCTAGGGCCAGTCCCCCTGCCCAGGCCATTGGCATGAACCGTGTCAGCTGGACTAGAGAACAGCTTTTGCTAATAGGATCAGGATCCTGCTCAACAGCGGTCCGCTGCCCTCCTAACAACTTAGACAGCCATTCCTATCACTGCCCTCAGTGCAACCTGACCCTCCTTCCCTGGAGTAAACGCAGGCCACTATTTACCCCTGCTCCGAGCAGTTCACGTGTGTTAAAAGCAGCTTTGATAAATTGTAGATCCCTTCCTCGTCACTCACATGAGATTTGGTCTGCTCTGACCACTCATAGTTGGGATATTCTATTCCTCACGGAATCTTGGACTAAAGATACCTCTAATCCGGATATCTATCTAGCCACCCCCCCGGACTATCGCTTCTTGGGTATTAACCGAGAAGGTAAAACGGGAGGTGGGCTTGCCATTCTGTTCAAATCTCAACTTAACATCACTATAAAAAAACTCAGCAATATTGGGATGATCGAAGCCATGTACTTCTCAATTGCAGATTCTGCGTCGGTTTTTTTAACCGGCATCTTAGTCTACAATCCACCAAAGGCAGCCCCTTCCTCCTTAACGCAACTGGTTCACATTATAACTGACCTGTCTCTTAAGCACCCGCATTTTATAGTTTTAGGGGATTTTAACCTACATGCTGATGACCCTACCTGCTCCCAAGCCACTCGATTTATCGACTCTCTTCAGAGCCTGAGTTTGACGCAATTGATTCATGGCCCGACGCATGTAGCTGGCCATACATTGGACTTAATTTTCTCTAATCTGCCGGATACCATCACTCATCCGACACTTCCCCTTACATGGTCCGACCATTACCTTCTCTCGGTCGATATACCACTTCCTCAGGCACCTATTCCGGTGGAACTGGGAACAGACCAAAGGAGAAAATGGCACAAGGTCAACTGCACTGCCTTAGAGCCTGTCTTTAGCTGTCCTTTGGAGCCGCACATCGATAATATCGATGTTTGCGTTACCAAGTTCAATGCGACTCTACTGTCTGCGATTGACGGTATTGCTCCCTTGGTACCTGTCTCATCTGCGAGATCCCGTCCCTCTGCTCCTTGGTTTTCAGCGGCTCTGCGTGAAGAAAAGAGCCGCTGCAAAAAATTAGAACGCAGCCTGTGACTAACCTATGACACAGAGGCAAAACTTATTTATAGAACGGCCTTAAAAAAATTTACCAAACTAAAAAAATCTGCCATGAGAGAGTTTTTTTCCTCGCAAATTAAAGATGCAGACAACTCGGCAAAGACATTGTTCAAAATTGTCAAAGATTTTGTCAAACCGCCGGCCATGACGCCTAATAACCTAGCTAATCAGTCTCTCTGTAATGGATTATCAGATTTTTTTCAGGAAAAAATAGAGAAAATCTCTGCTTCTTTTCCTCCAGTCACTACATCTGAGCACTCCCTTTCCCTTGTTTCAACCAGTCTTATCACTGTTCCTGCTCTATTGGCATTTAAGGACCTCACCCCAGATTTTGCACTTAAATTACTGACTCAGTGCAAATCAGGCTCTCCTCTTGATCCGGTCCCCCCTAAGATTATGAGTGACTTAGCTACTGCACTTATAGAACCACTTACTTCCATATGGAATGCCTCTTTACATCTAGGCCAATTTCCCACTGTATGGAAGGAAGCTATGCTTGTGCCTATTCTGAAGAAAACAGATGCGGACCCCACGCAATTTTGTAATTATCGGCCTATCTCTCTCCTTCCTAAACCAGCGAAGGTTTTGGAAAAGGCCGTTCAGTTGCAACTCGCAGAATATCTGGAGAATAATCTTTTACTCCATGACTCCCAGTCCGGTTTCCGTACGGGTTTTAGTACGGAAACTGCATTGCTAGAGGTATCGGAGACCGTTCGAGAATGTGTGGATAAGGGCGAGGAGGCCATGTTGGTCCTCCTCGACCTATCCGCCGCTTTCGATACGGTGTCCCACAAAATACTTTTAGATCGACTGGAGCAGATTGGACTGGGTGGCACTGCTCTGTCATGGATTAGTTCTTTTCTCCAAGGACGATCCCAGAGGGTCCTTCTTAGACCATTTATATCGGAGTGCAAACCTCTTGTGTGCGGAGTTCCGCAGGGCTCTGCTCTGAGCCCACTGTTTTTCAATGTCTACTTGGCCCCTCTGGCCAATGTAGTGGAATCATGTGGAGTCAGAGTGATCTCTTATGCTGATGATACTCAGCTGATATTTTCCTTTAGAGATCACTCTGACTCCAGCCTTTCCAGCTTTCGCCACTGCCTGAGCAAAATTTGCTCTTGGATGTCGGGTAACCATCTCCGACTTAATACTGACAAGACGGAGGTCCTGTTTTTTAATCAAAAAATGATCATATCCCCCTCACTGTGGTGGCCAACAGTACTTAACCCCCCTCCCATCCCGGTGCATGCCGCCCGCAATCTGGGGTTTCAATTTGATGATATGCTTTCTTGTGGCCCTCAAATTAACAAGGTCACTGCTGCCTGTTTCGGAAAATTAAAGATGATGAGAAAGATATTTCCATTTCTGCCGATGGACGCGCGCAGAACGGTGACTCAGGCCTTAATAACCTCCCATCTGGATTATGCCAACAGTCTCTATGCTGGGGCTCCTGCGTATCAAATTGAACGTCTTCAAGTAGTTCAAAATGCTGCAGCTAGACTGATTGGCAACATCCCTTTCAGACATCCGATTTCTGCGTTTCGCAAACAGCTTCACTGGCTACCTATAGCCAGTCGCATTAAGTTTAAAACGCTCATTCTTGCTTACCGAGCCCTGAATGGAACAGGACCAGTATATTTAAGAAAGAGATTGGTACTTTCCCATTCTGTCAGAGACCTACGTTCTAACAACTTACGTCTCATGACTGTTCCACGCTTTCGCCGTGCTAGAACGGGTGGCAGAGCCTTTGCAGTTCTTGCTGCCAAACATTGGAACAGCTTACCTTTGGACCTCAGATTTGCCCCTTCCGAATCTCTGTTTCGTGGCCGGTTGAAAACCTGGCTATTCTCATCTATCTAGATTGATTCTCCTTTTCTGCTTACAGCCTTAGCGCCGGGACACCCCCTTTGGGGGTAGCCGTGCGCTCTATAAGATTCATAAATAAACAGAGTATTATTTATGAATCTATAAGATTCATAAATAATACTTCCCAAAGTTTCCCGAAGTTGTGCATTGGGCTAGTTGTTGCCCTTGTCCCGAGCACCTTTTGCACCGAAGCTGAGAGGCCTACACTCCACGAGTGTTCCGTGGGCCTGTTTTCTTCACCGCAGCTCGAGGGTTCTACGCGATCCCTAGTCCGTTGGCTAGTGGGTCCCCAGGAAAACAATCCTTTGTTTCTTGAGCTTTCCTGGTTGCTCCAGACATGCTCTGACTCTTCTCCAAAGACTGAGTCCCTCAGACCTTGCTGGTCTGCACCAAAGCCAATCTTGTCATCTTGCGTGGGTTGCTGTTGCCAAGGCTTGTTAGGTGCAATCCGGATTCCGATGCAGCACTCGACATCCTTCGTGGGACAGCTCGAATCCAGCTCCTGGTCGTCGTTGACGCGTCCTGGTCCTCGTGGCTGAAGAGTCGAGCTTCACCTACTCCACTTGAAAGCAACCGACATCTGCTGGCATTTTCCTGTCGCCATCCTGGTCACTGGCTAGTGACCCAGACTCTGTCCCCTCTGCTTTCAGGTTCTTCACATCTCCGATCCGCCCTTTGATCCACCCGGACACTTTTCCTCTGGTCGCCTGCAGCATTTCTTCGCAGCTCTCCCTTGGAATCGACGAAGAAACCCGACACTCAAATACACCTATGCACCCGGTTTCCCTGGGTGAGGTAACACGAGTACTCTGGTGCTCCCGTGGGTCTTGACTCTCGAAGTGTCCTAGTCTAAAAGGGTTCCATTGTAGTTCACCTCTAAGTGTCCTTAATCTTTAAAATTGTAACTTGTTCGTTCTCCTTTGAAAGTCAATGGTGATTCGTGGCGGTGTTTAGACACTGCACGCGTCCCCCGTGGGTATCCTGCATCCCTACCTTGGGTGGTTCCTGGTTTCCCCAGCTAACCCTCAGATGGTTCTTATACCACTATTTTAGTATATGGTTTGTGAGGCCCCTAGGGCTTAACATATACTGTGCAACTTATCGTATGATAATTAAGTTCCTTGTATTGTACTTTTACCTCTGACCTCATGAAGAGACCAGAGGGGTTGTGTTTAGGATAAATACATATATATTTGATATGTACCTTGTGTGGTGTACTTTCATTTGGCCATTCAAGAGATTATAGACTGGTAAAACAACTTGCTTAACTCGCCTCTAAGTCTTAGCCTGAAGGCTGCTCTCCACAGCTACCACTAGGATAGCTTTCTATAAGGTTGACTTTAAATCTACCATCAATAAGGGTCGTTTGGACTGGTGCAAGGTGCCCACTAGAATAGAGCACATCATATGCCAGGCCAATTTCTCACAACCTGTTCCACTGTATTCAAGGTAGCTTGGCTGATGAGGGATGATATACCCTGGAACCGGTCCTAGGATGCTTGTTTCCGGTCCAGGGAGGACCTGGCTTGGCAGTTTGGGCTGGACTGTTCCTATGAGGAATAGGGTCAAGGCTGATTTGCATATGGCTAGGCCCATACTGGAGTGGCTCAGTGGGCAAAAGAACAATGAATTTAACCAAGATCTCTTGATTATGGGAAAATGTTTGAATCATTCATCATTCCATCCGTCAATTGTTGCAGATACACTTTTAGCCCTAAGTGGGATGGGTATGCCCAGAAGTGGGTCCCTCGCTTACTGGGCCACTGGATTCAAGCTAGTCTGGCTGATGATGGGTGACATACCCCGAAACCGGTCACAGGATGCTTGTTTCCGGTCCATGGAGGACCTGGCTTGGCAGTTCGGGTTGGACTGTTCCAATGAGGGATAGGGTCAAGACTGATTTGCATGTGGCTGTGTCCAAACATGGGTGGTGCAGTGGGCAAAAGAACAATGGATTTAACCCAGATCTCTTGACTGGAAGAGAATGTTTGAATCATTCAGCATTCTGTCCTTCAATTGTTGCAGTTACACTAGTAGACCTGCAGCACTGATTGGGGCACCCACTTCAGTAGCCTATAAACATAGCTCAGGCCTGCCATTGCAGAGCCTGTGTGTGCAGATTTAAGCTGCGATTCGACCTGGCAAGTTAACCTACTTGCCAGGCACAAGCCATCCTTTTTAGTACATGTATGTCTCCTCTAAGGTAGGCCATAGATAGCCCCCTGGGCAGGGTGCATTATATTTAAAAAGTAGGACATGTACTTATAAGGTTTACAGATCCTGGTAGTGAAATGCTCATAAATTCTTTTTTCACTACAGCACCACCGATCTCTCCCATAGATTAACATTAGGACTACCATAAACACATTTTAAGTGTAGTTTCCAATTGGGAGCAGATGGAAATTTGGAGTTTGGTTTCTCTGGACTCACAGTTTAAAATCACAACTTATGGTGAAGTGAGATTTTAAATTGTAAGTCTAAAAATACCACTTTTGAAAAGTTGGCATTTTCTTACTTTAACCAGCCTGTGCCTCTGCTTTTCTCTGAATACACGTCTGGGTTGAGTGACAGCTGGGATTTGTGCATTACCTCTAGACAGTCACACAAAGGGAGAAGGGGTGTGCCATTTGCATCCTGACGGCCCATCTCTAGGCTGGTGGGTCTTCATGAGGTCAATTGGGAAGGAGGAGCTGACCGTTACACCTGAATAGGGCTGTGCCTGTCTCAACACAAAGAGCTGCATACCCCCCTGTAGTGTGTCTGGAGCCTGGGCAGGAAAGACAGGGACTTTGTGATCGTCAAATGCCTCTTTGGTGTTTCCCCCACTTCACAGGCACATTTGGGTATAAGAACTGGACCCCTGACACTAGCAGATCAGAACTTTGCTGGAACCAAGGACATTCTGCCTGGAAGAATAGCTGTTGGGCTGTAGGGTGGACTGCCATTTTGCTAACTGCATTGCTGTTTTGACCTGCTGCCTGCTGATTGCTGTATTGTTGGAGGGACTGCCACTTTGAGCTGCTGTGCTGTGCTGTAAGGTGGATTGCCACTTTGCTAACTGCATTGCTGTGTTGACCTGCTACCTTCTGATTGCTGTATGTGAGGAGGGACTGCTACTTTGCTACCTGCTCTGCTTTGTTGGCCTGCTGCTTCTTGCCTGGGAGTGAAAAGGACTGGACCTGTGCTCTTCATCCTTAAACCCACATTTTTCCAAGGGCCTGCTGGCTTGTCTCCAGTTTTCTGAAGTCTCAGGGACACAGACGACTTTTTGCAACTCTGCTGGCAATGCTGGACTTTGCCATCCGTGAGTCCTACCCTTGCCTGAGGTGCCCCCTCCAGTCCTGGCTTCTGAAGTGGGTCCTGCTGCTTTTTCCTTCACAGATGGACACAGTGACCCCTTTGTGCAGATCAGATCTGATGCAGTGTTCTCCAATGCAGTGCTGATGCAAGGTCCAATGACGACGCAGCACCGCTCCTTTGACACTGTCTACGTGGCTTGACGATGACTTGTTCCCTGGATGTCAACAGAGTTCAACGACAACACAGCGACCCGACTTTGTGAAAAAGATTGATGCATCATTCCCTCAGCGTCAACGCTTTGCTCCACACAAGAGGACTCTGCGTGAGTTCTGTGGCCAGCCTACCCTCCATCGCGGTCAGTCTGAATTTTGGATTTGCACAAGTCCCTCGCGACCTCAAGTACCATTTTGACCTCTAGTTACTTCTAAGCACTGTTTTTGCATTTAAACTTTATAAATTCTTATCACAAGTACTACATTTGTATTTCTTTATTGGCATTTGAACAGATAGCATTACATAAGGTATTGTTACACAATTCCGACTCTGCAATGATATCCCAACTAAACTGCAGCAAGAGAGTAATAGTCATTGGTTAGCATTAAGTCAACAAATACTATACAATTTCAATCCCAAATCTCTCCCTTCCCCAAAACTTTCAGCCATCCGCTAGTTCGCCGTTATAGTAGAAATGTCAACTGTGTGTATTGGTTGCTAGTGGGGAAACCCAACATGGTCTCTGGTACCTCACTCAGTGTGGTCTGCTCCTCCTTATGCATTGGGAAGTCATCCAGGAGTATTATTTTCCATGTGCTCGGCCAGGGCCTGCATCATGGCTCCCCAGGAGAGTACTGCTACTTTCTCATCACTGTGTGCCTTATTAATATGTGCTTTCTCTGCTTCTGCCCATTCTAACAAATCCCTTTTCCAGTCTTGCAACTGGGGATGTCAAGTTCTACTTATTGGATTTTTGTCGTTTTAGTCTTGTTTTACTCCGATAAATATTCTCTATTTTTCTAACCTTGTGTAGAGTCCTTTTGTGGTGTTTTCACTGTGTTACTGAAATTAAAGTGTTACACAAATGCTTTACACATTACCTCTTCAGTTAAGCCTGACTGCTCTATGCCAAGCTACTAGAGGGTGAGCACAGGCTAATTTAGATTGTGTATCTGACTTACCCTGACTATGATTGCGGCTCCTACTTCGACAGGGTGTATACTCTGCCAAGCAGAAACCTCAATTTCTAACATATATATTCTATGCTAATCTGACATGCTTCCGTACAATATTTGTACAAGAGTCGACCGTTTTATGCTCAGGTGTGGAATAATCAATCAATCAATCAATCAATCATGGAATTTGTATAGCGCGCTACCCACCCTTAAGGGTCTCAAGGCGCTGTGGGGGGGGGGGGTAGATCCGCTACTGCTCGAATAGCCAGGTCTTGGGCTGTTTCCTGAAGGAGAGATGGTCCTGGGTCTGTCGTAGGTGGGTGGGGAGGGAGTTCCATGTCTTGGCCGCCAGGTAGGAGAAGAATAATAAGTTTACTTCCTGACAATTGAATATTTTTTTGAAATTGTTCCAGTCTCTACCTATTATTATTGAAGTTGAACACACATTTAATAACTAACATGATTACGTATTTTCACATTGGAGATTAAAAAGCTTTTTTTTATTTTTATAAATGATAGTGAGTAACTAAAAATGACTTCAGAAGGTGGAACTATGGTGTAATGTTGGTGCCATGTTGTGAGTGTTTGTGTATTTGTGTGGTACAGTTAAATCGTCAATGTCTTTTTTTGTTATTGTCTTATAATAACCAAAATAAATCCCATTTTTAGATCTGTCTTAGAGACAGTTTTAGCTGTTTACAGACCTTTTTAATAAGGAAATATAATATATACTAATAATAATAACAGAAAGCATCTTTGGGTCTCCCTTCTTCAGATAGTGCTCTGTTGGAATGTCATTCACATTTTTAATCAGTCCACAGGACAGTGGTCCAGCCTCCTTCAACTACTGACTTTTTTGTAAGAGTTGTTCATCCTACAAGACTGTCATTTGTTAATTAAAGTCATGTTGAGTGACAGTATTTTGCATGTTTACCTTTGTACTCTGCACTTGGAAGAGTCCCACAAGAAAAGGGGAAGGGTTCCACCTTTATTTTTTATGTAGTAACAGATGCTAAACACATGATTTATTACTAGTAATATTGTAAAGAAAGTACAAAAAGATTACGAAGGCAATATAACATTTAGGTTATAAACATTAAACATGTTGTTATAAACATTAAACATGTTAAAATATTTTATTTCACAACGAGATAACGTAGCATCATCATTTAACACACAACTAGTGAATCATATGGCAAACATCTGGAAATCATTCAGTGCAGTAAGAAGTACATCATTAATCACTATTATCTTTCTGAGGAGACTGGCCTCAGATTGCCTCCTACATTCTTTTTTTTTAAACTCTTTTTATTTAAAGTTAAGACCAAACAGTGGTCGTCATGGACACACAGAGGCTACATAGGCGTACAGTAGGTCACACAGTGGGTATAGTTTACAGCAATGTCATGGCAATAGGACTGGATTCTGTAGAAACAATTAGACCTCTACCTCAAGAACTGATCGGCGGGGCTGAGGGGGTTCACATATGCCTCCTCTGTAGTCGTTCCATTTACCCCATATCTCCTCCCATTTTTGAGGGCACCCCTGAGCCACAAACACCATCTTCTCCTGCAACATGCACCAGTCCATGTCTTGTTTCCATTAAGCGATTCGTGGTGGCGTAACTGCTCCCCAGAGTCTTTTCAATGTTGCGTTTAGCTACCATCTGACCGAGTGTAACCCAGAGCCTACCCTTAGCCGGTAGGTCTGTTGGCTCCCATATGTTCTATATGCAACGCTTTGCCTCCCGGCGCAACTCCACCTCCCACACTTCTTGCATGCATCGCACCACCTTTACCCAGTATATCTGTAGTATTGGGCATTCCCACAGCATGTGAAAGAAGGAACCAACCATTCCACATCCCCTCCTACACCCGTCACCTTCACTCCTGCCCATATTTTGCAGCCTAGTGATTGATATGTACACCCTATGTAGAATTTTCAGTTGGATGAGCCGCAGCCTAGAGGAGATAGTCACCTCCTTAGGGGAGGCCAGCGCGCTCCTCCACTCCTCTTCTTCAATTTCCAGACCGTCCGCCTCCCACCTCCCCTTGAGGCCCAGGAGTAAACCGGGAAGGCTGTTTATCAGTTTCTTATAGGTGAGTGAGATTGCGTGGTCCGGTATGTGTCCATCCAGCAGTCTATTTTCCAGGGGGGATGCCTGACTGGGCACTGTACCATGTGGGAGGTTCTTCTGCAGTGAATGACTGACTTGGAGGTACCTGAAGTATTCAGTGTCCGCTAGCTCGTATGTGGTTTGTAGGGATGGGAAGGACTTTACTCCGTCAGTGTCCCAGAGGTCTCCTATCTGGGAGATACCGATGAGGTCCCATTTTTGGAATCCCTTTGAACGACCCAGATTACCCAGTCGTTCGGATACCCAGAGCGGGGTAGCCATGGTAAGAACGTTGTGCCAGCCCATGTTGCGTTGGGCAATGTGCCACAGTTGTACTGTGTGAAGAGTTGGCCCCGTCAATGTGTGTCCGCCTAGCCGCGAATACAGCGCTGCTTCGTAGTTCCCCCCAGGTAGGAGCCACCTATCCATGCCGTATCCCGGTTTGTTACCGTCACTATAAGTACCATGATTTACAGCTGAGAGATGTGCAGCCCAGTAGTATCTGCGGATGTCCGGCAGGGCTATCCCTCCGTCGTACCACCCCAGAGTCAGTTTCTGCAGAGCTATTCGGGGAGTACTGGACCACAGGAGGTTCCTCAGCGTCGCCTCAATAGTATTAAAGTACGAGGATGGGACTAGGTCAGGGTAATTCTGTATGGCATAGAGGAACCGGGGCAGCGCCATCATTTTAAAAAGGGCCGCCCCCCCCCCCCTCCCTCTCTTTCTAACCCAAACAGGTGAATCGCATTTACAAATAGTATAAAAACGAAGCCAGGCGGCGCACCCACCTCATACCGGGCGCCGCAGAAGGACGAATAGGTCCAAGGAGGAACCAGACCGAACTACTCGTGAGTAAACAAGACCACTTGTCCTGCAAAATGGGGTAAGCCAGAACTCTTTTCTCCTTACAGGTTAGATAGCCTTGTGAACCTCGTTTATTTCCACAGGGTCTCTTTCTCTGCCAGGCGACCCATGAGGCTTTTTACCAAGAAATAACAGAGTGAGGACCCAGGATCAGTACTTTCCTGTACCTCACCTTGTAATTTCGTTTTTTAGCCCACCACCACCCACTAACGGTTTCATTAAACCCTCACCAGTCTCATGCAGTTGCCATGAGCTCACCCTAGCCGGATATAGGTCGTACACCACCTTAAAAGCCGGCCACCAATGGTTTAAAGATTTGCCACCCTAAAATGACTCTTCCTTGTACGTCCTGTCTTTGTCCTATGTGTTCTGTGTAGAAAAGTCTGAGGGAATCCCCCTCTAACAGTTACAGCGCCTTAGCGAGCGCTACACATAGCCAAAAATTGACACAAACACTTAAATTAAGTTTATTATAATTTAATCTGTACATTATCACGTAACTCTTTGGTCCTGAGGAAAGCCAGCTTAGAATACAAAAGGCACTGGCTGAAACATGTAGACCACACTGGACACGGGAGGTCATCATACACTCCTCATTGTCCTCTTGCCTTTTTTAATCAGCTAAGAGAGGCCCAGTTTATTAAAACTTGTTAACCCTCGGGTGCTGGGACCCCTTGTATAGCCTTTTAATTTTCACTTCTCACCCCTTCACTGCACACGCAGCAATATACCAGCCCCGCAGTCACCTGGCGTTGTAGCACACCCGGGGCACATTCGGTGCCACTGTGGTGGGCCCGATGATGAAGCATGCCACCGACTAGGTCGGTGGGTGAGGGCTTTATAAGGAAAACATTGCTTTTTTCCTTTTTATTGTCTGACGTACCTGAGTCACTCCAACCCCTGCCCCCTAAACTAGCTAGTCCACATTGATCTTGACATATAACCCAGGGGATACGGGCTAGCCTACCTAGTCCTCTCTCTCTCTTTGATCTGCATAATACTAAGCAGCGCGCAGCTGCGAAAGCTTTACCCACCCCCCAACATGGCCGAAAATGTTGGCCTAACCTTCACTGCTGAGGATATCAGCGAAATCCTAGCTGATCCCTCACTCCTGGCAGACTTTAATATCTCAGCTACTGTAGCCCAATCAACCGACTGGGACTCATTCACGGAGAGGAAAAGGAACAGGATTCGGACAGTTCCGCATGGGGTCATCCTGGCACAATATCTACGAACCAACACAGCTCCCACTGGCCTTCTGGTCACCAATGCCCCCAGGATTTTCCTGGATGACGCAGCATTTCGAAAAGACTGGGCCCAGATCGCCTGGCACTGCACCAGGGACTGGCTAGTCCTCATTATTAAAACTGCAAAACGCCTATCAGACGCCATCATGATAGAAATCCAGGCGACGGAGTCACACTTCAAGACAACCGTGACAGGCTATAAAAAGAAGCTTGAAGACCAAAACCGCGAAATAGCGGAATACAAAGATTACTTAACCCAGACCAAAATCAAAAAATTTGAAAAAGATCTGAAGAGATTCAGTTACTCTAAAACCTACCCGTACTCGGAAGATGACTACACTCCCCCCAAGAAACCGTCTGACAATTCAGACAACAGTTCCATCTCAAGCGCCTCAAGCAACTCAAGCTCAGGCTCCAATACACCGAGAGGAAGAGGCAGACGTGGACAACACTGGCAACAACCATGGCAAGGTCCCCAAAACCACAACTTCGGCCCACCACCGCCTCTCTTTGGTCACCTACCACCCCCATACTTCGGATACCCACACATGTACCCTCAAGGCAACATGCCCTTTTTTCAAGGAAATCAAAACCAGCGATATCCTTTTTTATCCCAGGGCAGGAGAGGCCGGGGCAAGAGACGGAACCCAGGTCATGTCCAATGGGCACCCGAAGAAGAGCCAGTGAGCTCCAACACGAGAAACAAAACCAAGGAACAAGCGGGAACCAGCAAATAACACCCCCTTGCCCTCTCGTGTTTAACCTATCTGACACACAACTCACCCCAGAGGAAACGGGAGTACTTAATAAAGGCCTCTCATTCGTTCCAACGCCAAGACTGTACATGTTTAAACTACAAGTAGAACTGGCCGAGTTCTTCAGAAAACTTAAACTAAAGGCTTTTTTTGAGAAAAAAGACAACACCATCATTGAAGTAGGAGGCACGCCGAACGAAACGGGAATGAGAACAAAATCGACCTTCACCCCCCCAGTATCCCGGTAGAAATCCTGACCTTTGAACAGGCAGTCTATACGGAAGTAGAACAACTTCAACAGAAGGATACTTTCAACAACCTGTCCAACAAAGACAGAAGCACCATTCAACGCCTACAGCATGACCCCAAACTTGTAATAAAACCGGCGGATAAAGGTGGCGGCATAGTCCTGATGAACAAGACAGACTATGACCAGGAATGCAAGAGGCTCCTCAGTGACACTAGGAATTACAAGCGCCTTCAAAAAGATCCAACTGAACAACTACAGGCCACTATCAACCAACTGGTAAAAAATGCCAAAGACAATGAACATATATCCAAACAAGAGGCGGACTTCTTATGTCCTAAAGAAATAAAGACTCCTTATTTCTACACGGTCCCCAAAATACACAAGGGCACCACTCCACCACCAGGGAGACCCATCGTATCTGGGATCAAGTCATTACTAGAGCCTTTATCACGTTTCTGTGATTTCTTCCTCAATCCCTCGGTTCAGCAGACCCCCTCCTACCTGAAGGACACAAAACACCTGCTAAACGTAATTCAGGAACTTAACTTTGATCCCACCACTGAATTACTTGTAGGCCTAGATATAGAATCTCTCTACACTAGCCTACCACAAGACGCTAAAGGTACTGCACGATGTCCTAATGACAAACGCTTGGACTTACAACACCCCCCGCAGCTTCATCTTAGACTGCGCAGCCCTAGCTCTCAAAGAGAACTATTTTGAATACGAGGGCACCTATTACCTGCAGACGAATGGCACGTCTATGGGCAGTGTTTTTGCCCCCAGTGTGGCAGGATTGTATGTGGCCCACTTTGAACACACATACATACAACAACCAACCAACCCTTTCACCACCAACATAAGAATGTGGCGTCGCTACATCGACGACATTCTTATAATATGGAAAGGTAACCACGAATTACTGGACAATTTTATGCTATGGATCAACCAACTAGACCCGTACTTGCGCTTCACATGCACTAGCAGTTCCACTGAGCTACCCTTCCTAGACCTGAACATCAGACCTGATAATGGAAGACTCACCACCACCACCTTCTACAAACCTACAGCAAGAAACTCCTTACTCAGGTTTGATAGCTTTCACCCTCGACACCTGAGGGAAAACTTGCCCTATGGACAATTCCTACGCATCAGGCGCAATTGCAGCAATGTCAAGGATTACAAACAACAATCCAGTGATTTGGTGCACAAGCTTAGGGACCGCGGCTACCCCTCCAGGATAATCAATAAAACCTGCAAAAGAGCCAGGAATCAAAACAGGGAGGCTCTCCTCGAGACCTTCGAAAAACCGGAAGAAGAACCTGTCCTTACCTGCGTGACGACTTACAACACAGCGTCCAACCAAGTGTCAAACATCATACATCGCAATTGGAAAATCATCAACTCTGGCACCAGACAATGGGAAAAGCCCCGCTTCGCTTACAAGAGGGCCACCAATCTAAGAGACCAATTGGTGAATACCAGACCTCGGCCAAAAACACAGAATAAAGACAACACCATCGTCAATGCATGGGGCATGCCAAAAATCACTGGCCACCAACCCTGCAACAATTGCAGTGTATGCCACTTAACATCCCCGTCAAAAACACTGGATTTGGAACCGGGTAAGACCTGGACACAACGACAGTTTACAAACTGTAACTCCTCCAATCTAGTATACCTGATAACCTGCAGATGTGGCCTAAGGTATATCGGCATGACAACCAGAAAAGTATGCACAAGAATGACAGAACAGAGAAGCACCATAAGATGTGGGAAAAACATTAGTAAGCTTACAGACCACTTCCTGACCCACAATCACACACCCAATGACTTTACGTGGACAGTCATTGAGAAATTTGACAACCTCAGAGATGAGAGACTCCTCTTGCAAAAAGAGCAACGCTGGATCTACCGCCTTTCCACACATACCCATGGCCTCAATGATTCCATTCCATGGAACAGTCTGGCCATGTAGACACCCTTGCAAAACATGGTATTACAGCTTTGCTGCATATCATTCTGATAGCTGTGCCACAGCACCCCTGCATGAGCGTCCCCTTCGCTGTCCCTTCCTCTCCTTTTGTGCTCTCCCAGTGCATTAGAATGCACTAACGCTGACCCTCCTACGTGAATCTTGACCTACAAGGTGGCCAACACCACGAGTATTTTGCCATTATTCACGTGAATTATTCGTTCAGCAACAAACATGCACTATCGGTAATCCCATGCCCAGTACGCATGCGCGTGTACTCCTGCGCATGCGCCCAGTGCATAACCCTACCGCATAGCACCGCGCATGCGCCTAAACGCGCACTACCTCCCCACACATGCGCAAACAGAGCCACAATGAGCCGGCGTTTAGCGCGCACCCCTCCCTCTCTTTCTAACCCAAACAGGTGAATCGCATTTACAAATAGTATAAAAACGAAGCCAGGCGGCGCACCCACCTCATACCGGGCGCCGCAAAAGGACGAATAGGTCCAAGGAGGAACCAGACCGAACTACTCGTGAGTAAACAAGACCACTTGTCCTGCAAAATGGGGTAAGCCAGAACTCTTTTCTCCTTACAGGTTAGATAGCCTTGTGAACCTCGTTTATTTCCACAGGGTCTCTTTCTCTGCCAGGCGACCCATGAGGCTTTTTACCAAGAAATAACAGAGTGAGGACCCAGTATCAGTACTTTCCTGTACCTCACCTTGTAATTTCGTTTTTTAGCCCACCACCACCCACTAACGGTTTCATTAAACCCTCACCAGTCTCATGCAGTTGCCATGAGCTCACCCTAGCCGGATATAGGTCGTACACCACCTTAAAAGCCGGCCACCAATGGTTTAAAGATTTGCCACCCTAATATGACTCTTCCTTGTACGTCCTGTCTTTGTCCTATGTGTTCTGTGTAGAAAAGTCTGAGGGAATCCCCCTCTAACAGTTACAGCGCCTTAGCGAGCGCTACACATAGCCAAAAATTGACACAAACACTTAAATTAAGTTTATTATAATTTAATCTGCACATTATCACGTAACTCTTTGGTCCTGAGGAAAGCCAGCTTAGAATACAAAAGGCACTGGCTGAAACATGTAGACCACACTGGACACGGGAGGTCATCATACACTCCTCATTGTCCTCTTGCCTTTTTTAATCAGCTAACAGAGGCCCAGTTTATTAAAACTTGTTAACCCTCGGGTGCTGGGACCCCTTGTATAGCCTTTTAATTTTAACTTCTCACCCCTTCACTGCACACGCAGCAATATACCAGCTCCGCAGTCACCTGGCGTTGTAGCACACCCGGGGCACATTCGGTGCCACTGTGGTGGGCCCGATGATGAAGCATGCCACCGACTAGGTCGGTGGGTGAGGGCTTTATAAGGAAAACATTGCTTTTTTCCTTTTTATTGTCTGACGTACCTGAGTCACTCCAACCCCTCCCCCCTAAACTAGCTAGTCCACATTGATCTTGACATATAACCCAGGGGATACGGGCTAGCCTACCTAGTCCTCTCTCTCTCTTTGATCTGCATAATACTAAGCAGCGCGCAGCTGCGAAAGCTTTACCCACCCCCCAACATGGCCGAAAATGTTGGCCTAACCTTCACTGCTGAGGATATCAGCGAAATCCTAGCTGATCCCTCACTCCTGGCAGACTTTAATATCTCAGCTACTGTAGCCCAATCAACCGACTGGGACTCACGGAGAGGAAAAGGAACAGGATTCGGACAGTTCCGCATGGGGTCATCCTGGCACAATATCTACGAACCAACACAGCTCCCACTGGCCTTCTGGTCACCAATGCCCCCAGGATTTTCCTGGATGACGCAGCATTTCGAAAAGACTGGGCCCAGATCGCCTGGCACTGCACCAGGGACTGGCTAGTCCTCATTATTAAAACTGCAAAACGCCTATCAGACGCCATCATGATAGAAATCCAGGCGACGGAGTCACACTTCAAGACAACCGTGACAGGCTATAAAAAGAAGCTTGAAGACCAAAACCGCGAAATAGCGGAATACAAAGATTACTTAACCCAGACCAAAATCAAAAAATTTGAAAAAGATCTGAAGAGATTCAGTTACTCTAAAACCTACCCGTACTCGGAAGATGACTACACTCCCCCCAAGAAACCGTCTGACAATTCAGACAACAGTTCCATCTCAAGCGCCTCAAGCAACTCAAGCTCAGGATCCAATACACCGAGAGGAAGAGGCAGACGTGGACAACACTGGCAACAACCATGGCAACCTACCTAGTCCTCTCTCTCTCTTTGATCTGCATAAGGACTTTACTCCGTCAGTGTCCCAGAGGTCTCCTATCTGGGAGATACCGATGAGGTCCCATTTTTGGAATCCCTTTGAACGACCCAGATTACCCAGTCGTTCGGATACCCAGAGCGGGGTAGCCATGGTAAGAACGTTGTGCCAGCCCATGTTGCGTTGGGCAATGTGCCACAGTTGTACTGTGTGAAGAGTTGGCCCCGTCAATGTGTGTCCGCCTAGCCGCGAATACAGCGCTGCTTCGTAGTTCCCCCCAGGTAGGAGCCACCTATCCATGCCGTATCCCGGTTTGTTACCGTCACTATAAGTACCATGATTTACAGCTGAGAGATGTGCAGCCCAGTAGTATCTGCGGATGTCCGGCAGGGCTATCCCTCCGTCGTACCACCCCAGAGTCAGTTTCTGCAGAGCTATTCGGGGAGTACTGGACCACAGGAGGTTCCTCAGCGTCGCCTCAATAGTATTAAAGTACGAGGATGGGACTAGGTCAGGGTAATTCTGTATGGCATAGAGGAACCGGTGCAGCGCCATCATTTTAAAAAGGGCCGCCCGGCCTAACAGGGAGACCGGAAGCCTTTGCCAGGCGGCGGAATCACGCTTGAGCCTCTGGAGGGGCGGGAGCAAATTCCTCTCATACATGACGGCTTTGTCCTTAGATATAAAAATCCCTAGGTATGTAAACCCTTCAGTGGCCACTTTCATGGGACAGTCACGTGGGAGCACAGGGTTGGGACCGTGAAGAACATAAAGAAGGGACTTATTCCAATTGATACTGTACCCGGAGTTCTTGCCAAAGCTGGTGAAGATATCAAGAGCTACGATTAGCAATTTCCGGGGCCACAAGAGGTATAGGAGGATGTCATCGGCGTATAAGGAGATCCTATCCTCCCAGCCGTCTGTCCAACGAAGCCCCCTCAAGGAGACGTCCTGCCTGATCCAGGTGGACAGCGGTTCAAGGGAGAGGGCAAACAGAAGGGGCGAGAGTGGACACCCCGGGCGTGTCCCCCTCTCCAGGGGGAATGCCTCAGAGACCTTATTGTTCACAACCACCTGGGCCAGCGGTTCTGAATAGTGGAGCCATATCCAAGAGATGAAGCCGGGGCCGAAACCTAGTTAACAAAGAACCGCTATCATGTACTGCCACTCTAGAGTGTCGAAGGCCATCGCGGCGTCAAGCGACACCACCACTGCTTCTTCTCTTATCGTATGGCATCTCCCCAGCACCCCGTTCAATGGGAGGAGATTAAGCGCCGTATTGCGGTGGGGCATGAAGCCTGATTGGTCCGGGTGGACCAGTGTGGTAAGGACCGGTTGGAGTCTGTTAACTAAGACTTTTGCTAAAATCTTAGGCTCCGCGTTTAACAGGGAGATGGGTCTGTATGAGGCACACTGCTCCCTAGGCTTCCCCTCCTTATGAATTGCTACAATAGTTGCTAGTCTTTGGTCCCGTGGCAGCACACCCCTGGCCCTGCTTTCATCGAACATACGCTTAAGATAGGGGCTGACGCTATCAGGCTTGAGCTTGTATAGCTCAATTGGCAAGCCATTCGGTCCAAGCGCCTTACCGGAAAGAAGATCTCCGATCGCACGCTCTATCTCCGCTTTGGTGAGTGGCGCCTCCAAAAGATCCCGCTCCACCTCAGAGAGGGCCGGCATCCTAATATCCGTAAGTAGTGCGACCGAGTCCTCCTCCGGGCGGTCAGAACCCCGACTACAGACTGCTTGGAAATGGTGGGCAAATTCAGTGACTATGTCTCGTGGTTCAGTGAGTACAGTGCCGTCTGCTTTCCGAATCTCCCCCACCACCTTACTTGCCTGCTGCTTCTTATCGAGCCACGCCAGGAGCTTACCCGCCTTGTCCCCTTGGTCGTATATCCTACCCTCCCTGGTGGCAGTCGTCCTCTTTGCTGCCTCTGTTACCATCGCCTGGTATTCCGCAGTTTTTACCGACAATCGGTGACGCGCCACCGGCGTATCTGCAGTACGCGCTGTCTCCTCCAATATACCCAGGTCAGTCTCAATCGCAACCAGCTGTGCCTCCTTCTCTTTGCGTCTACCCACGATTGCCGAGAGGGCCTCTCCTCTAAGGACTGTTTTAAAGGCCTCCCATAATGTAATTGCCGAATCTACAGAACCGTCATTGCTGTCGAAGTAGTTGGTTATGGAGAGGATCAGTGCCTTGCCTTGTAGTTGGTTATGGAGATACCAGGCATTGATAGGCGCCACGCATCCCTCCCGTCTACTGCCCATGGTGAGGTGGGCCATGACCGGCGAGTGGTCAGAAATACCTCTCGCCAGATGCGTTGCTTCACGTACAACCGTGTCTCGGAGCAAAGGAGTAAGTATATGATCTAGGCGGGAGAAGGAGTGGTGTGGCCCCGAGAAGAAGGAGTACTGCGTGTCCGTGGGGTGTGCTAGGCGCCATATGTCTGTGAGGCCAAACGTTTCTAGGAAATCCCGCAGCCATCTCTGCCCCCGAGGTGTATCCCTGGGCGGATGTCTGTCTAGTGTACCGGAGACTACTGCATTGAAGTCTCCCCCTATGAATAGCTGCCCGTCAGGGAGGGACAGAAGGAGTTTACCAAGATCAGTGTACGCCTGTGACTGTAGGCCTGGCGGGACGTATGTGGACACTAGGGTTAGTCTGCGCCCCTCCCATTTACCCGAGACACTGGCAAAGCGGCCCTGCGGGTCAGCATCAGTGTGATCAGGGAGGAAAGGGAAGGCGCGCCGGAGCAAAACACCCACCCCTCGGGATCCCGTAGTGAAACCAGAGTGGACTGCCAGCACATAGCCGTACCTAGACAGGGCGTGGCAGGTGTTGCCCAACAGATGAGTTTCTTGTAGCAGCACAGCGTCGGGCTGGTGACGCTTGACGAACTGCAGTACCATGGTGCGTTTAAGCTTGTCCCCCAGCCCGTTCACATTCCAACTCAGTTTCTTGAGGCTTTTATCCCATTTCTTAGCCATATCCACAACTGACGTCCTGCGTAGACCCTGGGACCCCTGCACGCCAGCGGATCCTTCCATTGCCTCTCAAGTGTGTCCAAACAAGTAGTGCTTCCCCTCCCCAACTCCCACCAACTCCCCACCCCCCTTAATTCCTACCATCCCCGGTCCGCCCCCCACCCGCAACACCTCCCCCCTCCCTCCCCTGCTCGCAAACAACTCCACTTCACCTTCCCATCGTGACCCAATTGGATCCATTGCCCACCCCTGAGACAACCCCCCCACCCTGCTCCCTGCTCTGTAGGTTTCAAACTACCCACAACCCCAAATAGCAGAGCGCCTTTCGCCCAACCCCAACCCAGGAGTGAGGGAACGTCCCCTCCCGGGTAAACTCTGTTAGGGAAAACGCGCGCCGGCCCCAACTCCAGCCTCCATACCTGCGCTGCCCCCAGACTGGACACCCCTCACATTTGCGGAGCGCCCACCAGGCTCCCACCAGAGTCCAGAGTCTTTGGGCAAATGTCATTACCATCCCCACATTCGCATCAAAAACTTTAACATATCACAGTGCAGTATACTTTACAGTTCAGTAGGGCATGGTCCCGCAGGAAGAGTCCACAGTGTGCAGCCGCAGCACAGATAGTGTCTCATCGGGGACTGGCCGATCTTGAGCGCCACGATCTCTGGCTCCGTATGTCCCCTTCTGATTTGTCTGCTGCGGACCCGGGGGATTGGGCCCGACTCTCCCTCGATGTGTCATGTTCCTGTCGCACCCGGTCGGTCGGCGCTGCCGTGTCAAGCCACTCCTGGACCGCCGCTGGTGTGGTGAAGAACATGGATCGGCCTTCCACGATGATCTTCAGCTTGGCTGGGAAGAACATCATATATTTGATGCCCCGGTCACGTAGCGCCGCTTTGACTCCCAAGAATGAGCGCCGCTCCTGCTGGACCTGCAGGGTGAAGTCGGGGAAGAACCGGATAGTGGCTCCTTCGTACTGTAGGTCTCTCTGTTGCCGTGCCACCTGAAGGAAAGCGTCACGATCCCTAAAGTTCAGTATTTTGGCAATGATCGTCCTGGGCGGATCCCCCGGCTTGGGCTTAGGGACCGGCGCGCAGTGGGCCCGTTCAATCGTAAAGATTTTGGACAGCCTGGTGGGTTTCAAGTGGTGGAGGATCAGGTCCTCGAGAAACAGCTCCACACTTTGCCCCTCCATTCCTTCCGGAACCCCCACCACGCGTATGTTACTCCTTCGGGCCCTCCCTTCCTGATCTTCGAGTCGGAGGGCCATTTGGCGATGTTGGTGCACGAGCTCATTGATTCGACCTTCAAGGCGCTTTTCCGAGGCCTGCAGCGCTTTAATGTCTGTCGCGTTTGACTTCGATCTTTCGGTGGTTTTGCCCAGATCTGTGCGGAGCAGGTTCACCTCAATGGAGATCTTGTCCATTTCTGTTTCCAAGTTGGTACCTAGCGCCTGAATCGCCACCGTTATGGAAGTTAGGGAGGGTTCCACTTGGCCCGCCTGGTCCCCCACCGCCGCTCCCGCCTGTCCTTGAGGCAACGGCACAGCATACTTGTCCAGTTTGTTCGTCTGGGTGGACGCACCTCCCTTGGGTCTCATGGTGAACAGGCAGCGTCCCCGCAGCACCCCCACTGGGCACGAATGACCCCAGGACGACAGCAGAGATTTTCGGCGCCTCCGTCTCCCCACGTGCGGCCCGTAGCTTCCTGCGGCAGGGAGGGCCTCACCCACCACCTGCACACGGCAGCGTCTGCAGCGCCTCCAGGCCCAGAGGCCGTCCTCAAGCCCAGGTGTCCTCACCCGGTCCCACCAGGTTCCAACAAATCTTTTGAGGGTTCAGCCAGTCGCCCATCCGGGAATGGCCCCCAACAGGCTCCAGTCCGCACCGCCGCTCCACACCCGCACGGCACTTACGGAGGCCCTTCTCTCTATTACCGGCTTCCTCACCAGGGGGTCCAGGGCCAGTCAACCCCAGTCGCGTGCTGCAGGGGTTCCGATCCGGGGGTGCTCCTGCGGGATCTGACTGACGCCTTTCTGTTTGGCCAGTCCAACTCCTCCCCCGCCGCAACCAAACCTCTGCTCCGCTGCCGTCCTGGGGGCCACCCCTTCCGAGCGGGTGTGCGCTGGGGCCTGGCGCGCCCCACCGGGTGGATCCTGTTGCCTTCCGCTCCAGGCCGGCCCCTTGTGGCGAAACGGTGACACAAATGTCAAAAATTGTGCCCCCGGGGGGGTCAGCAATGCCCCCCCCCGTCTCTACTCCTCACTTGGCCCCTCCAGGAGGCCGGCGGATGCACAGCACGGGCGCCGAGTCAAATGGCGGGCTCGGAGTGAAGGTCGGCTCCCCACAGGCCCGTCGAGATCAGTAGGCCCCATGCCGGGTCCTCGAGTTTGGTGGCTCCCGGCCTGGGGCTCCAGGCAGAAAGCCCCAGGTCCAACGCAGCGTATGTATGGACGCGACTCGGCCACGCCGGGCCACGGAGCTCTGAACTCGGTGTCGCCCGAGGGCGCCGCGCATCAGGGGGTCAGGGCGCCGATGGAAGAGCACCCTGTTGAGGATTCTGGACGGACTTGCGCGGGGACAACTTCGGTCCCGGCGGAGCTCGGGTCTTAGGCGGCTATCTCTGCTGGCGCCTGGCCACGCCCCCTCCTACCTCCTACATTCTTACTGCATTAATTATTTTTCGATAGAAACATTCAGACTGCCCTACTCTGTTTAATTACCTCAAGCAATCCACATCAGGTGGAGAATAGACACTTTTCCAATTTGTTGTGCTCAAGGAACATGCTTCAAACATGGTTATGAAAATAAATTCCTGGAAAACTACAGAAATGCTTAACAGGACCAATTCAGAAATCCTAGTAGGGCCGTTTAACAATTTAGCTTAACAGAGCTTTCAAGTTCTTGACTCTGGTAGCCACATATAAATTGACAATAAGATTTCAAATCCGTACAACGCTACAACCTGTGAGGCCGATCCCCTTTTAGGGAACCAGTACAGCGTGGGGAATTCAAAGGAGTAGTTAGTTTGAATTTATTCAGAGTGCTAGAGTATAATACAAAAGCCATGAAGTAAAATGTTGTATTCATTTCAAATTAGTGGCACAGTTGGAAGAGTAAAACACAGAATACATCTTCATCCATTCATTGTGTTATAAATCAGTTTCCATTTCCAGCTGTCATTTCAATCGAATACTCCCAACCTCATCATCAAGTCTCACTTTTTTTGCATTAGAATATTTCACATATTCAAGTTCAATTTTCAAGAAGAGAGTTTCAACAATTTAATTCTGGTGCAAAATACGGACATGGGAAGCGACTTTAAAAACACTGGTTAGTTGTGGAAAATAAAAATAAAAACAGCGACTGTAAAGTGACTTATCAGTCACTAATTATCAGTCATAGAAAAAGTCAATGCTTGAGTTCATTGTTTTTACATTTAAATGTTATTATTTTAAAGACATTCAGTGACACCGCATTCGACACACTGTCATTATAATAAAGTTGTAGCCACATAAAGGTTTAGTTTAGTTAAATCCAGGTACCAATTAGCATAAGCAATGATGTGGCCACCATTTCCCCCTCACATTCTTATGTTTCTGAGGGTAGACAACCGTTTCAACGCAACTTTTACGACGAACTACCTTTACAACGCAACTTTTACAACGCAGGATCCATTACAACGAATGTCTTTACAACGCATGTTTTTACATCGCAGATGCCTTTACAACGCATGCCATTACAACGTAAGTATTGGTAAGTATATAATTATATTAAAAAATGTATTTAATTATTTTTATATAAATAAATAAATATGAATTAATTAATATATTTAAAAATAAAATATTATTTATTTAAAAAAATAATGTAGCACTTACCCTACTATTACACCCCCCTGGAGTTAGAATAGTAATTTTTACCCCTACACTATCCAGCACTTACCCTACTATTACACCCCCCCGGAGTTAGAATAGTAATTTTTACCCCTACACTATCCAGCACTTACCCTACTATTACACCCCCCGGAGTTAGAATAGTAATTTTTACCCCTACACTATCCAGCACTTACCCTACTATTACACCCCCTCGGAGTTAGAATAGTAATTTTTACCCCTACGCTATCCAGTACTTACCCTACTATTACACCCCCCCGGAGTTAGAATAGTAATTTTTACCCCTACACTATCCAGCACTTACCCTACTATTACACCCCCCTGGAGTTTGAATAGTAATTTTTACCCCTACACTATCCAGCACTTACCCTACTATTACACCCCCCCGGAGTTAGAATAGTAATTTTTACCCCTACACTATCCAGCACTTACTCTACTATTACACCCCCCCGGAGTTAGAATAGTAATTTTTACCCCTACACTATCCAGCACTTACCCTACTATCACACCCCCCTGGAGTTAGAATGGTAATTTTTACCCCTACACTATCCAGCACTTACCCTACTATTACACCCCCCTGGAGTTAGAATAGTAATTTTTACCCCTACACTATCCAGCACTAACCCTACTATTACACCCCCTTGGAGTTAGAATAGTAATTTTTACCCCTACACTATCCAGCACTTACCCTACTATTACACCCCCCCTGGAGTTAGAATAGTAGTTTTTACCCCTACACTATCCAGCACTTACCCTACTATTACACCCCCCCTGGAGTTAGAATAGTAATGTTTACCCCTACACTATCCAGCACTTACAATACTATTACACCCATCATTATAAAACACCTAAATTATTAAATAAAAAAATATATATATATTTATAAAAAAAAGAAAATTAAAGTAAAATAAAAATTAATGTAAGATAAAAATTAAATTAATTTTAATTAATTACATTAAAAAAAAAATTATATACTTACCAATACTTACGTTGTAATGGCATGCGTTGCAAAGGCATCTGCGATGTAAAAAGATGTGTTGTAAAGACATTCGTTGTAATGGATCCTGCATTGTAAAAATTGCGTTGTAAAGGTAGGCGTTGTAAAAGTATGCGTCGTAACGTCATACATCCGTTTCTGAGAGCAGTCTCTGGAAAGGTAGATTAGTTTGTCTTGCTTTGCAAACCAAACTTTTTTTTGCTCTCCAACTGGACAAGGAAGGAAGGAACAGAGAGTTCCAATGTTTAGATATGTCCCTTTTGGTGAGCACAGTTTCAATCCCTATCAGGGTGCGATTCGTTCTGGTTCCCCCAAAGTCATCTACAATACCCAACAAGGCAACTCTGCACTATGAGAGGGCATTCCCATACCACTTGGAAAACATGTGCCTATTTCTCAGGGCAATGAAAATAGGTGTAACCAGTTTGTTGGCCCGCCACAATCTAATGGGCATGATGTAGGCCATGCGGAGGCACTTAAGTTGGATGATCTGAAGTCTTGAGGAAGTGACCAATACCATAGGGGACCTGCAAGCACCTCTTCAATTAGTCGCCCAGTGCTTCCAACTAACCTTTCCAGCATGCCATTAAAGTTGCTAAGAGGTCCGGAAAATCAACTAGTAGGGTCTTGTAGATCCCCCTTTTCCTATGGACTCCATAAGGATCTTTGGTTTGAGTAGGTTAAAATTGAGTATATCACTAAGGGCTTCTTGATGGGATTGAAGAGTGAGACACAACTGTAAATAATAGTAGAATTGTGATTTAAGCAGATAATTCAGTTTGTAGGTCTTGGAAGTATTTTAGATGGATGCCCTGCCAAATGTACCTCACAGTGGAAATGCGAATATGGTCCTATCCATCGAAACCCTTAAGGGATGCCGTATGTTGCGGCCATCTGCCCCTCCAAAGGGACGTTTCAAGGGTATTCCGCTGATCCATCTCGATGCAGATTGCCATGCAAGTAGGACAACTCTGGTGAAGTCTGGGAGGGTTTGTGGTATAGGATCCCCATTAAGCAGTTATAAATATTATTACCGTCTCATCAGTGTCACTTCCATTCGAAAACCAGGGTCATGCCACCCACTACTCAGCCAGTCATTAATCACAACCATCTGTGCCATCCAGTAATATGGTCAGGTGTCTGCCATACCGATCTTTCTGTATTACATCAACAGGACATATTTAACAAAGACTAAACAAGAAGTTTAGTGTAATCACAAAAAGGATTAAATCTTCGCAAACGACTTTCAGGTGCCTTGACTAAATGGTAATGGAGAAGAGAGAGTGCCATTAACTTGAACTTGGGTGCGAGTATAGAATCCGGAAATACAATTTTAACCTAGGCCCAAAAAGGGCTGGACTGGTGGAAGTGAACACATGGCGTTTCCCCGGTGGGCAGCCACAGTCGGGGCTGGTTTTGGAACTCTTGGTGTCCGTTTTTGTTAACGGGGGCCGGTTTTGCGGCATAGATGCAATATCGGCCCCCTGTAACAAAGTGGTGCTTTCTCTAGCAACACCCCCCACCCTCATCCCCCTGGGCATTCCTAGCTGTTTGCTAGGGCCGGTTTCGGTTCATAGTCCGGCCCTGGGCCCAAACACAATTTTTCCAGTACTCCTGCGAGGAAAGACCAGTCAAGTGACACAAAAGCCTTTCTGAAATCTATAAGGATTAAATCTCTGGGATCTTTCTGGTTAAATAGATGTGCAAGGGTCCTTTAGACAGTGTCTAGTGCTGTGATGTGGCATAAAACTGCATTGGTATAGGTGGACCAAATGTGGTAGAACTCTTAGAAGTCTATTCACCAGAACCTTGGAGTAAATTTTGATCTCTGTGTAATGAGAGATATCAGCTGGTAGAAAGCACAGCAAGCAGGAGGATGGCCTGGTTTGTGTAGAACCAGAATGGTTTCTAAGTGAAGTTCGGGAGATAGGGGCATTTTGTGATTGCTTCTTGATATATGTCTAGAAGGAGGGTAGTAAGAGTGATTGAAAGCGACACTAGTATTCAATACAGTAGCTGTCTGTGCCTTGAGTTTTTCTGGAGTTCAACCTTGGTTACGACACTCTAGGGCCTTAATGCTAGTCTCTAGGTTAGTTATCAGCTGATATAAATAAATAGGATCTAGCTAATCCCCCTTAGCGCGGCCTTCACAGCCACTCACAACGTGCCAGATGAGCCCACTGTACCTTTGCTAAGATCAAAGTAGGACTTTAGTTCCTGGTTGAGAAAGTGTGTGAATTGTTTGTCTATTTAGCACCAAGTGAAATGCCGTGAGATCGGGTGAGGCCTTCTCCCTGAGAGCAAGAACACAGTGTTACAGGAGCATGGTTGGAAATATCCTGAGGTAAAATAAAGCAACCAGTCGTGTGCATGAGATCTGTGGTAGGGAGTAATATCAAGTCGGTACAGTATATTGTACAGTACAGTATATTGTTTTATGTGCAGCCATAGGTATATGCTGGTGGGTGGAGGTTACATACCCTCCATGCAACACAGAGGCCTAGACACTCAACCCAATTACTTATCCGTCCCCTGTGTTTACCTCCCATTTCCCCAGATCCAGTAGAGTCCACCTCTGGAGTCATAATGTCATCAAACCCTTCTAAAATGGTGATTCCCTGAAGTAATTGCAGCATCACTTCTTTAATCCCTTTTGATATATTCTTAGTCAGGAAAGGGGGGACGTGGACATTGAGGAAATTATAAGTCTGGGAGTTTGATGTCAAACGGGATACAATAAAAGGGAGCATTCTGCGGAGAAGGCTCACCACCCCTCTGGATCCCCTCATATGTCTGGCATTGTAGACCCCATCACAGCCATTCTGAGTAAGGGAGAACAGTTGTTGCCTATCAAATGGGTCTCTTGCAGCAGCAAAGCAGCTAGGACATGCCAGTTTGCAAATCAAAGGACCGCTCTGTGCTTAATACAGTCATTCAGGCCATTTACGTTCCATGTCATAAGTATAGATACACACATGGCAGTAGGGGGCTGGCATCAAGTTTCAAATGTGGACTTGTGGGACAGTAGCTGGGGTCCCCATAGAATATCTGGAGCCTGGCCATGGATCGCCAGTGAATAGCAGCCATCATGTTGTGCAAGAAAGTACGAATAACAAAACCAACAACATATGAGAACTGAAGGCCCAAAAGATAAACTGAAGAACCCCCCTTCAACAACCCTCCACCCAACACTTCCCCCCATAAACATCTGTCTCCCTCTCAACAAAAACTAGGTGTGAATTCAACGAGAATCTCCCAATTTGACCAGTGCAGGAACATCATAAAAAAGAACACTTTTTAGGTCGAGCAGACGTACGCTCAATGCGTGAGCATTGAGGTGTCTGCTTCAGACCTAATGCTGCCCGTATGTAGTTTTGAGGACACCAATCTGACACGCGCTTTGCAGTTTTCACCGCGTGAGCGTGCGCGTCAGCGCCGCGCATGCGCAGAGTAACTTGCTCACACACAGGCAGCCCCCACCCCTCCCACCCCAACCCCGGGACACATGCACACGCAGGCAGGAAGGCCCACATACACACAGACACGCGCGCGCAACCCCCCCCCGCACCCACACACACACACGCACGCACACACACACACACACATACAGAGACACCACCACCACCCCCCCCGCACGCGCGCGCACACACATGCGCTGCCCCCCCCCCCAGGAACCCACTCACCGGCTTCCTTCGTGCGGCGGCTCTCAGCTGCAGGGCCCGGCAGCAGGACTCTTCTTCCCTCCTTCGGCACCGGGGCGCAGGGTAGGCTCCTGCCTGCTCCGGTGCTCCAAACACGGCTCCAATCGCGGCTCTTCCGTGGGAGGCGGGGTAGGCTCCCGCCCTCCTACTTCCTGTTTCCTGTTGTCACGCCGGCCTGCCTGACTTCCTGGTCGCAGGCCGGCAGAGTAACGAGGATGTTTTGCGGTATTTATTTATTTATTTAATTATGCATTTCTATATAGCGCAGACTTTACCCGAAGGCGGTATTTATTTATTTATGGATTTATGCATTTTTATATAGCGCGGACTTTACCCGAAGGCGGTATTTATTTATTTATGTATTTATGCATTTTTATATAGCGCGGACTTTACCCGGAGGCGTCGGAGCACTTCACATTAGGAACAGAAATGAAACATAATGAGAAACATTACAAAAGAACAGGTTGCAAAAACATACGTTACTTACATAAGGTAATAGTGACAATTGTGAGCAAACAAAATACATGAGGTAGTAAAAACTATAAGCAACCAAAAATACATGAGGTAGTAAAGGTAATAGTGACAATCGTGAGCAAACAAAATACTTGAGTAAAATTTGTGAGCAACCAAAATACATGAGGTAGTCAAAAGTGCACAAGAGGAAATGAAAGTGACAAGTGTGCAGTTATAAGAGAAAACAGAGTATAATTAGAGGTATAGTCCTGCAATAAGTGCTAGACACTCAGGCTCAGGAACAAGCGTTACATGGGCAAGGTGGCACTTGTGCAAGTATCAAAGGCAAAGACATGTGAGAGGTAGCAGCCGTGTGTTGCAAGGGCAGAGTGGTGTGTGCATGTTAGAAAAGGGCACCGAACACCAGTACATGGAAAATACTGCAAAAAGGCAGACCCTCCAATCACAGGCATACACTGGGAAGGCACTTCCATAGTCATGGAAAGTAGAAATTATCAGTAGTGGGAAGTCTTCCTCACAAATAGCAAGAGGACGTGAATTACTTTTGGAGGTGTCTCTGGAGGAGGAGAACTTTGAGGTCACTTTTGAAGGCCTGGGAGGAGGCGGTGGTCCGGATTTTTTTGTCCTCTCGCGGTTTGTAAATACAAAACATATTGCATTACAAATGCTATAGGTATCACATTTGCGAAAGTTATAACTATTGGCATTGTAAATGACGAAGCTATTAATTTAGCTATTTAAAAAAAAAGAAACATAAATAAAAACTTTGCCATTTACAATACCAATAGCTCAAACTTTCCTAATGCGAGACCTATTGCATTGCAAATGCTTGTTTGCTGATGGGTTAGAGATATCGTGTTCTAACAGACAGTTAATCAGTTCTCATTTCCATTGACGCCTCCGGGTCTGTGCTCTGGAGAGGTGATGGTCTCCGCGGCAAGTCAACAGCTGGGTGGTGAGCATGGCCAGGATGTGCACCCTCAGAGTCCAAGGAAAAGAGTGCCCTCAAAGCTCGTCATTGACATCTGCGGGATTTTCTGTGACCTCTCTAATTGCTCACCTGTCTCGGCTAATTTTTTGATACCACAAGCCCCCAGACGAGAGTCTACTTGTTTCAAAGGGGCCATTGCTCTGTCGCCAAGTCCCACGGTCTGTTGGATGTCAAAGAAAAAGTATTTGGAATCATGGATCACTTTAGATTTTGTTGGGCACATGAGCATATATTGGAGTTTGAGGTCCCTGAGCTCCTGCTCAACTTTGTCATATGAGTTCCACAATTGTTGTACTTGGCGGATGTAATCAGGGTAATTCGTGATGAGATGTGATTGAAATTATAACTCACCAAGTCTGCATGCTTCCTGAATAATCACATCTTTGTCTTTATACTTCAGAATCTTTGAAACTGGGGGTCTGTAGGGGCCCCATGTAGAGGTCTCTGTGCCAGGGACCTGTGTGTTCATTCAATGATGAAACAGGTGGAGAGCCGATCAGTGGGCATCCATATTTTGATCCTTGGTTAAAGGAAGCTACCCAGTGCAGAACTATACACCTTTTCGGGGAATCCTACAAAGCAGAGATAGCAGCGCCATGCGCTATTTTCTGCATCCTCCATGCAGTCTTCTAATCGCTTCAATGTTGCTGACAGGCAGGATACTGTGGATGTAAGTTCCTGCACTGTACATTCCTGTTCTGTGATATGACCAACTGCCCCAGAGACCCTGTCAGCTACACCGTGGCGATCTTGACGCAAGAGAGAGACTTCAATCCCCACCTCTGCGATTTTGGATTCAAGAGCAGAGTGAGATGCTGAAGGGCTTGAAGGATAGCCCCAGCTTCGTCTGGGGGGGTGGGAGGGCAGATGGATCATTGTTTTTAGAGTTGTCCTGGGATCCCGCTGTCAGGACTGTGAATTTTTGAATCTTACTTTGTGCTTATGAGGCAGTGGGTTTGTCCCATCTCATGGCTTAGGGCACTGGCAGAATTGTTTAGTTTTCAGTAGGGTGGGGTGATAGTAGTGCACTATGAATACAGGTGGTCAGCACATTGTCCTTCATGAAAACCAGTAGTAGAAGGAGATGAGCTGGTAACATCCCCAAAGTAACCAGAGTTTTTCTAGAGGCAGTGGAGAAAGGCCCCTCCAGCCATTTGCCCCCATCCCACCTGCGCCACTAGGATTTGATGGCTGCCAGCTGAGGGCGATCCATAGAATGTCAGCTGAAGGAGATCCAAAGGTCATTGCTGAGGGACCTTAAGGGCTTCCCGTGGTCCAGGCAAGTAGGGCAGTCTGCCACTAGTTGCCTGATGTTACCTCAGACTGGGGGATGTCCACTGAATTCAGCAGTTTGTGCTGTGAGTATTCAGGGGTGGTTGAGGAACACCCCCTCTCCCACAGAGTCCTCCCCAGGGGCCACACGCAGGCCAGCAGACAGCGACAAGGTCAGGCCACATGGCATAAGAAGGCATGCTCCTTGCTGAGCTCTAGGGACATGTAACAAACAGACGGGGCGGGGCAGAGTCAAGTCCCTTGGCATATCTCATATGTGCCAGGTGTGGATCTCATAATCACCCACAGCCCAGGAGCATCCACCCCCAGAGCTCAATAGGCCCAAATAAGTCCCAGGGGGCCATGTGGAGAAGAAACAAAGTAAGCTGGTCACCACACTGTTCCAGAGCCGCTGTGGCAAAGGGCATGAGATCGACTGCCTACTCTGCAGTCTACTCGGGCACTCCCCTGATGTCATCCGGGGAAAGGCCCCCACTGTACACACAGGTTGTCTGTTGGGCTTCCACTCCTCCACCCAACATCGGGTTGGTACTGGGAGGCATCTCTCGTGCTCCGCAGCTGTAGCCAGAGCTGGCTCTGCTAAATGGGCTCCCCCTTTGGGATTACGGACACTTGCTGTCACCCTCAAGGTCAGGTGACCACAACAAAAACAGTAAGTCTTTGACCCCGGAGGGGCCTCAGGTTACAAGGATTGCTAGAGAGCTTTAAGGACTTGAATTACCCCCTTCATCACTGAGAATATGCAACGTGTTTACATTGGAGCCAGTAGCTCAGGGAAGAGAAACCTTCATCTTGGCCTGCTAGGCCTTGTCACCTCCCACCCCAGTCTACAAGATTTAACGCACAATGTAATTCTGTTATTTTCATAATAGCACAGTAGAGTTATACATGTATAAATCACATGCATAAGTAGTTGCAATCTTGTTAACTGTGGTGGCTTGGGTAAATGTAACATATATAGAAGCTCGAGAATCTATGCAGGCCTGAATGTAGGAATTATCAAAGAGGATATTTACTCTTTTCGGACATGATGATTGGGTATGAACTGACTGATGAGGGACCTATGGGTGTGTGGTGGCTCCATACCCTTGACGAGCATGTGATGACCCGGTTGTGCCCTTTCAATATATTCAGGGCACAAAAGTACCAAATCCAAGTAGGTTTAATGCAAACTTTGTATACCTTAGTGTAATGCATGGGATCAATCTTTAATAAAGCAAAACCAAAGGGAATGATGGACGGAGGGTTGAACATTGCAAGCACTCACCCCCAGTCTACTGATCTAGGTTTAATCCATCATCATTCTTTAGCTCACTCCGCCACCCCAGTTCAGACATGGCCATATGCAAATCAGTCTGACCATGTGCCTTATGGGAACAGTCCAGCCGTAACTGCCAAGCCATGTCTTCCCTGGACCGGAAACAAGCCTCCTGGGACCGGTTTCTGGCTAATCAGCAGTCATCAGCCAGGCTAGCTTGAATCCAGTGGCAAAGTGAGCAAGGGACCCACGTCTGGGCATACCCTGCCAACTTAGGGAGAACAAAGCAAAACCAAAGGGGATGATGTACGGAGGGTTGAACATTGCAAGCACTCACCCCCAGTCAACTGATCTGGGTTTAATCCATCATCATTCTTTAGCTCACTCCGCCACCCCAGTTCAGACATGGCCATATGCAAATCACTCTGACCCTGTGCCTCATGGGAACAATCCAACCCGAACTGCCAAGCCATGTCTTCCCTGGACCGGAAACTAGCATTCTGGGACCGGTTTCTGGCTAATCAGCCATCATCAGCTGGGCTAGCTTGAATCCAGTGGCAAAGTGAGCAAGGGACCCACGTCTGGGCATACCCTGCCAACTTAGGGTGAACAAAGCAAAACCATAGGGGATGATGGACAGAGTGTTGAACATTGCAAGCACTCACCCTCAGTCAACTGATCTGGATTTAATCCATCATCATTCTTTAGCTCACTCCGCCACCCCAGTTCAGCCAGAACTGCCAAGAATCTTTAGTAGACAGGAATGCTAACCTGAGTAAAGCCCTGACGAAGGCTGATGACCCATATGCGCATGGAGTAAGGCCAAAATATTTTAGCAATAAATTGGTGGGATGGGTGAGTTAGTGTAATTCATCTAACATCCACAACTAACTGTTTTAACCATATCTAGGGTAGACAACTATTACAATGAATACCTGAAAGGTATACCCTGAGACATTTTTAATCCAATCCAGAAATCTGTCTCCCTGCTATATCCAGCATAATTTAGCAGACTCCCAACTAGCGGTGGAGTCCGTCATGGTGGTATTTACCTACCTGGCTTGGCTAGGCCACCGATGATGAAGCCTGCCACAACAATTAGTGGGTGAGGTGACCTGTCCAAATCTTTCTTACCTGTAGACCAATCAGGATAAGAAAATTGTTTACCTCTTACATTGACTCTTGCTCCTGTTGTGTTTTAGTTCCTTAATCATTATGGGAAATGGTGATGGATGGTAGTTACCAAGTCACCTTCATAGTCGCCCTCTTGGTTCTTTGCACTGTTTCACTCCATGCTTCTCATGATAAGATAGGGTTAAATCTGCCCGTGAAGCTGCTAAGACCAGTGTTTGGATAACCAGAATAGCAGGACATGGCACTAAGTTAGCTGCCACACACTAAAGGACCTAACGAGACTCCACTGAGGCTTTGACATGAGAAATTGCTTGAGTGAATGGGTTATGTCGAAGCCCTTGGTTTATTTCAGAAAGCCAAGATGGTACTCATTCACTGAAGTGGATTCCTAAATCGTTCACTCCATAAGAGAGCAAACGTCAACCATTTGTGTAAAATTTGGATAAAGTATATGGCATTCATTGACACGGACTCTGTGTTTATTTGAGTGGGGTGGGGGGATACAGTACTTTGAATATTTGAATCCAGTTTAAAGTAGGGTTTGTTGTGTTCTTTCCAAAAGTTCTAGAGGACCCCTAAAAGAAGCCTCTCCTATTGGGCAACGTAGGCTCTGTCACCTTAGTCATGACCACCCTGTTATTAAAAAAACACCACATTAACCCGTTGCGTGCTCGTGACGGAACCGTTCCGTCACGAGCCTTGGGTGGGCTGTGCTGGTGACGGAACGGTTCCGTCACAACCTGCTCGCCGCGCCTGCGTGGCGTGAATTCCGCGCCTGCGCTGAGCGTTCTAAAAAGCGGGCGGGCCGTGACGGAACCGTTCCGCCACAAGCACAGCTCACCTGAGGGCCGTGACGGAGCGGTTCTGTCATGAGTACGGGAGCGCCGCGCGGTCCCACCTCCCCCTTAGCGCTGCGGCGGAATAGCCGCCGCAGCTAAGGGGTTAACGGTCCTCATTCCACTGAGAAGGAAATGGACACTACCTAGTGCTACACTAAGTATAATGAGTTTTAATTTCTAATTTGGTATTGTAATGCAATTTCTATGTTTAATGCCAGATTACACACATAACTGCTGCACTTTTTTGTTTTTCTCTTAAAGACTTGCCACTGCCTCGGTTTTTGGCAGTAAAAACAGACAGCGAGTTGAGATGTGGGATTCCTTCGCTAGGCCCAGAAGCACATATACTAAAGTCTGGCCAGGCTCTGCATGCAGCTCAGGAGAACTCCTTTAAACACGTGGATGACGGAGATACCCAGGTAAAGAATACCTCGACCTACAAATTTTTTTGCATGTGGAGTTTTTGTGATGTGTGTATATTAACATCAAAAACCCTCATAAAGTAAATTTCCCCTGTTTTTGTGCAATGAATGCTCCTAGTCTTATTTATTTTCAAAGAATTTACTCGTAATGTACATAAGGATTGTTATACAAAAAAAAATTTTAATTGCTCGAGATATTGGTGAAAATTTTATTTTTTTGTGGTGTAACACGTTATGAATTTCTAAATAACAGTCCCATGAAATGTGTGCAAAATGAACTCCATATTTATTTATATATTGATGATTGTAACATTAACAAAAGTGACTGTTGATCATAAATGCCTAGATATTCTAATGCAACCGATCAGCTATTTCTTTCCTAAGCTGTACACAGAATAATAACGAGGTGGACAGTTTTCAAAGCCACACAATTACGTCCAGGGGGCCTATTATGTATAGGGCGCACTTTCCTTGTTTGCACGCTGGCGCACCTTAAAATAGGTGCGCTGGGTGCAAACAGAGAAAATATGCCCTATTGCATAAAACGCGCTGCCCCAAGTGCATTTAAGTGAAATACGGAGTGGCTTTGAAGCAGCCGCTCTGTGTTTTCAAAGTGCAGGCTGCAACCCGCCTGCACTTTGAAGGGTGTTTAGAAATCCCCTTGCAGGCGGCTGCAGTCAGTGACTGCATCCGCCTGCCAGAGAATGTCCCACCTCCAGAGGGCTGCTCTCAGGGGGCGTATTAACAGTGAGCAACCTTTTAGGCGGCACACTGTCAGCGAGCCTACTGGGAGCTTCTTTGCCTCTGCGCCCGCATCTGTTATACGGTGTGGGCGGAGAGCAATGGGGATTCCCTCATTTGCATGGGGCACAACCCCATGCAAATAAGGGAATGCCCGGCGAAGATACCGCTGGTGCTTTATGTGGACCAGAACTATCGGTATTATAGAAGGAGCCGCACAAGGGTCCGCGGCCCCTTCTATAATACCAAAATAACCCGGGGGCGCCAGAGCAGGCACAACCGTGGGTTGCACCCCAAAACACTTAGGGCCCGATTCACAGAACAAACTTAAGACAAAATCCTAAACTTACTACCATTTACTCATTTTGCTATTCACAGAAGGCACTTACTCCTTTCGGTATTCACAGAAGGCACTTACTGAAATGAGTAAGTGCACTTGCTCATTTTGGTATTCACAGAAGGCACTTACTCATCGATGAGTAAGTGCCTTCTGTGAATACCAAAATGAGTAAGTGCCTTCTGTGAATACCAAAATGGTAGTAGGCTTAGGATTTTGTCTTAAGTTAGTACTGTGAATCGGGCCCTTTGTGTAATACAGCCCTAGGATGTTATCTCAGAGACGTGGGTAGATAATGTTAACATCTTCCTTGTACCTCTGGTAAAAAATTTACTATCATATGTTAGGGATCCAAAAGACCTCTAAAACAAACCCTGTCACTTCAAATATTATTGAGTTCCAGAAGTTGTGAATAACCCGTACCGACGCATTGAGCATATTAAGGGGCTCAATGGAAAGCAGATGGTTTGGCTGGTAGATAAGCTAAGTTTCTGGGACACCCATACATTCCTTACATTACTGTACATCATATTTTAGAACAATATTTTGATATACCGAAAACCTCTACATAAAGAATCGGGATCCCTGTGAATTTCATGTTTGATCCATTTTGTGCCAACTTATTTATGGTTTGGTTTGAGACAGAACATGCCTGGGAAAACAATCGACAAACCGTTCAAGAAGAAGATACATACTGGGGTCATTTTGTAGAAAATATTCTATTAATTTTGAATTATCTTCTATCATAAGTCATGATGCATAAAAGCCTAATGCCCAATTCGTCCTTTCCTGGAGTCCATCTGCAGAGTGAATTCTGGACCCAGAAAGGAAACCTTTAAGTGAAATTTCAAAAAAAGCCTAGTCAAAACTTTGCAAAACATTAATTGTGTGAGTCTGCCAGTTCAAACATAGCTGCTACACCTGCCTCCGCATCCACAAAGGTAATACTAAGGATGTTCATACTACCTTGGTAATTCCCCTTGCAATGTTGGAGCATTGATAAATATTGCAGAAAAGAAAGTGTTTTGACAAAATGTTGATAGTGAAATTAATTTACATTTATCTCAGAAGGAATCTTATTAATAGAATGAGAAACTAACAGTAGTGTATATTTGAAATATCAAGTATAGGATAATTTTACAGTTTACTGACCTGTTTGGCCTATGTCATAGCCAGGGTGAAGGCTGTGTTCTAGGAAACAGCATACAAATCAAGCATATGTGTAGGGTCAAATGGATATCGCAAGGGTTTTTATAGTACAGTGCTCGACTACCCAGTTGAGAGTGATCCTTTCAGGAACTTCCTTAATTATCCTTTCTGGGAAACAAAGATGACTCCTTGGCACTCCCCTGTATCAGGGAATTGCAGCTAGTAAAACCTTTAAATTGAATGTCTTAGGCTTGAAGCCGCTTGGTGTTCTCAGTATGGACACTCTTGATGAGAAAGTGGTATGATTAATCGTAGTCCTGTATCTTTGCACCACATGCAGAGACATTTTAATTTGTTTTATACATGTTCCTATTTGATGCGACTCCTTCTGTATACAGGGTCTTGTGGTAATGACTTATGTTTACTTACATGTCCCAAGTCCTTGAATTCAGGCATTGCACCAGTCTAGTTTCTGGCGAATAATTTGTGAGTTGGTCCTCAACAGCCGGTTAACTTGTGGCTTGAGCTTACTCTTTTCCCCAAACAATATGTCTAGGAGGTTCATGAACCAGAACTGCCTCTCCCATGCTGGGGATAGCAGGAAGAACTCACGAAAATAGTCTCAGTATTCAATTTAATTGGGAGGGGGGAATAGATAATTGGGAGAGGAGAACAGACAAGTCTCCTTGTTCAGATTCCCAAAGAATTCTCAAAACGTTTTGCAAGCTTCTCAAACTCTCATCAAAATCCATAACATTTGATTCCTGGATGCTGCTCAAAAGACATCCAAGCCTTGGAGAAAGTTCATATTGTATTGGTTTTATTGATCACAAACATTCAATCTGAATAATCCATAAATCATGTAAGCCTGCCTTGCGTATCACAGGTGTGTAGCAGTATGACGAAGCTGCCACCTCATGCAATGCAAAATACCTTCAAAACACCTCAGTAATCATATATATATATATTGACTTTCCAGATAATATCTAAAAACAGATCTTTTTATATACATATTTACAAAGCAACTACACTATACTTCCCTGGAATTAAAAAGAGATTACCATTTTTAAACTAACATCTAGGAAATTCTCATTCATTTCAAAAGAAAACAATGTCCTTTGTGGACAATATTTTACTTTTTATGTCTATTCCATATCCATGCTTCCCCTTTCAAAGACTACCACACCTGTTCTACATTCATGCTTCCTCGTTAAGTATTACTTGTGTCCCCTTGCAACGAGCCAAAGGCTTTGAACTGTGAGGCAAGCAGAGAGGATGCTTAAAGTCTGTGGTGCTGCAGCTGTACTTTATCCAAAGTCATAAAACTTTAATAACTTCCGGGATGCTCTGTTGTAGAAGGCTAATAACATTCAAGAAATCAGCCCCATTGTTATTGTGGTAAGGCTATATTCTCATGTTTGCATGATGGATCGTCTTCTCTTTTCCACCTTTCCTTATTTTACTCTCTGTTTCCCCTCCCCTAGCATCACTACCAAGTGGTCCCACGCCATATGTGACACCTTCAGTAAATCTTGACTTTTTAGTTAATAACACTCTGCATGGTTGAAATATTGGGCTTGTATTCATAATGGGAAGTCCAAAAATACGAGTCCCAGAATACCAAATGCTGTTGTGCTAAATTCCAGGACTGGCTGGAGGTGTCACAGATGCCATTATAGGTATGTCGCAAGGATATGCACCAGGGAGACACCCTTATCAGAACCCTCATAGTAAAAGAAAACGAGAGATACGGCAACACGACCAGATCTTTAGCTGGCAACACTTGTTTAATGGGGTGGAAAGGTTTAGATTCCACAGAACAAATGTGACCTGGTAACAGGACTGTCGCAAAAGGTTCACTTCACACGTACCAGTGTGAAGTAGAGATCACAACACTTTATGGGGTTGAGTATTGAGTTACAGAAAGTGGGGTGCAGTTGAGGTTTCTGAGACCAGCTTCTGAAGTGCTTATTGGGTTTGGGCATTGACACACTGAGATTAGCCTCATGGGGCATAAACCGGGGTGGTCTTCATTGATGACGAGGCCTGTTTAAAGCATGTTACCTTCTGGACTAGGATATGGCAGAATCCTAGGACTGACGCCCCTGGTGAGGTGAACCATCACATGAGGAGCCTTCTCAAGTCAGGAAAGCAAGCAAGCGTGGAATTTATTAAGAAATGTTTTGGGGATCACAACCTCCTGAATGTATTTGAACAGCCGGAAAGAATCACCGAGGTTGACTGTGCACCTCTTAACAAAAGGGCAGTTACCTTCAATGTGGAGCAGGCTTTAAACAAGCTGCACTACTGTGACATATTTTGAATTTAAGGAAATTATGGACTGTAAATAATATCTGACCCACATCATGAATCCTGCTACAAGAAAATCATTCTTAAAGTTGAATTTTGAACTAAATTAAGATTGCCCGTAGACTGCATTTTGGCATTTTGTTCTCATTTCATCTCATCACCTAAAGCATATCATTACAGCTGGTAAGTCTGACTCAGGCGCTTGGGAACCTTCCAAGGTTGGTGAAGTGGTTACAGGGAGGTGGGGCTTAGCAGCAAGGAACACGCTATGATTGGCCCATAAACATTTAATATCAAGAAAGGTGCAGAATCTGTGTGACAGCAGTATAGCAGTGGCGCTAGCATTGCTTATGAAGTGCGCAAAGTGCCTTGCAGTTGTGCTATCTGGACGTCAGGACATAATGCAAAAAGCCAGCCACGCTCTTAGGTTTCTGTCTTTATAGATGCCATGTACTCCTGTAGAAATATCTCTTTTGCAAAATAGCGATGACCATGACTTTACTCACAGGAGGAAATGAGAGGAATTGAGATCAGCTAACACCGTTAGCAAGTCCCCAACTAACAAAATAAAAAGCAAAGCCATCATTACTATTTTACTTATGACACTTAGCCCATGCCTGACAGTGAGATGAGGACTTCCATGAAGGGAGGCATGAACAACAAAATGGTAATCCAAGCAAAATTTAGTTTACATTTATTGCCCATCACATGGCCACAATCTAACATTGATCTCCCGCTTAATGGCTCTTTAGAAAATTAGCCTGAAATCGTTACTCGTCATGCAGCTGTTGCCTATAGATTCGGTGGTGCACAAGAGGACTGCAACGTTAATCCTGACATCACTCAGCTCTCATCCCTGAACTCTGACATGTCCATGATAAATTGAATGATAAAGCCCTAAATACACTCTTGCTGTCAGTTAGGGAGGGATCAACATTGGTTATACCTGCATGTCTTTGTTCCCTGATTAGTGACAAGATTATTCATCTTCCTGGCACAATGCAGTCAATGATCGCATAACTACACCTACATTCTAATTTTGGCCCTCAGAGAAAGAAACAAGGTATTAATAGTGGGGCAGAGCCGCAAGAAAATAAACTTCCATAAAGCTTAAAATCTCTTTATCTATGTAAGTAACAACCTGAGATGAAGGGCAAGGCCCCTAATAGGCTGATGGACTAGCTTCAAGTATAAAAGTATAAATAAAATCTGTACAAGTCCGCTTTCAAAGCCAAAGCAGATCACCAAGGCAGGACTAATTGACAGCCAGATTGTAACAAGTCAGCAGCAGGTGTAACCCTACCTCAGAAGAATAAACAAGCATTTGCAATGCAATAGGTCTCGCATTTGCCAGAGTTTGAGCTATTGCCATTGTAAATGGCAATGCTTTTTATTTATGTGTTTTGAAAGGCTACAATTAGTGCTTAAACACGCACTTTTTACTTATAGTCATTGTAGGAAGGTAGATCCCTGACTATGGTTGCCCCCAACTTTTTGCCTGGTGTTTTGCTGGTTTTCTGACTTAGTTGACCTGGGGCCCTGCTATTCAGGACCCCAGGCCCACTGCTCTCTCGGTTAAAATGGATTCCATGTACCTTAGGTACATATCTAATTGGATACTGAGTCACCTTATCAGTCCCTGTACAGTGTACCTTAGGTACCCAGGGCATAGGTGTACCCAGGGCCTACCAGGGGCTGCAGCATGTATTATGCCACCCCTGGCTGGCCATCCAAACCTGACACAACTGGCTGCACGGCAGCTGGGGCAAGATGGTGTAATCACCCTTTGCTTTAGATATAGTATTCCTATATCTAACCCTAAATGGACACACCGATCTCCTATCAGTCACTCCTATGGCAGGCCTTGACAATCCTGAAGGCAGAGTGCTTGGAATCGTGTGAGATGGTGCTCTGGCATGAGCTGAGCCTGTCTGCGGCTTTCGGGATCTATCCCTTAGCCGTTTCCATGATATCGCATACCATATACTCTTAAGTGCATTATAATCCTCGCGGTTATATGCCAACTCTGGTATCGCTTTATCAAAACATGTCGAGTAAGGTGTCATACGAATTGGAATACTAACCCCTCGCCAATTCTGGCGACGGGGTTAGCATTCCACCCTTCTAGAGGGACACGACATGTATGTAACCTATAACCCCGGTTAAAGTCAGACAGAGCCTTAGCATCCACAAAATGGATGCTGCCACCGAGACACAAGTCTGCCCTCCTGCTGCTGGGAGTCCTCCCAGAGCAGGAGGCAAGGACAAAGGGTTTCCTGCCAGGGGCGGTGCCAGCACCGTCCCAGACAGGTTTTTGTGTATTCTACGTAGGCAGGGCTTTAGAGGAAGGTGACTGCAAGTGGCACCCCGGTGCTCACTGTGCATAGGCCGGCTTGAACCAGTTCCAGGGGCACACCAGACCCTGAGCTGGGGAAAGCCCGCCAAAGGAGAGGGGTGTAACCACCCCCCTCCTGGTCCCACCCATAGGGCAGGACTTAGTCGCGTGCCAGCCCCCTTTTTCAGGATAAAGGTAGGAGCAGGCCCCCTTCCAGAGCAGATCAATCTTTGAATCCTGAACCGACCTTCTACCCGAAGAACTCAAGACTCTACTCAAGATTTTCTCCCTTGTGACTAAGGAGTAGTCACCCTGCAGCAGCAGGCACCAACCAAGCTTCGCGGTTTGTTGCCAGTCTCTCCATCGGATCAAGACTGCTTCAGCACGACGAGAACCGGCTTCCCTGGCACCTCTGACCTCAACCTACATCATCAGCCCAGCTGTGATCCGTGGGTGCGACGAGACCTCGAGGGACCGGCCATCTTCTGAACTGCACGACGCTTGTCCAGCACGACCACCGAGTGACCCTCGACCGAGTGCTTTGGGGGTAAGAGAAGCCCCGACCCTGAGCAGCTCCAGCACCGAAGTTCAGCCCCCTTGCATCCACGAGATCTGCGTGGGGCCCTTCTGCTCTTGGCTGCTCACCGCGTTGTCCAGGTCGCTTGCCCGTTGGCTAGTGGCCCCTTCACGACGCTCCACGACAACAAACACTGCTGGTCTGGTTGCTCCAGACTGGCCCTTGCTTCCCTCCATCAGAAAAGCACCCTGGACCCTCCTGGTCCACTCAAGACGCCATTTTAGGTCCACCGCGTGGGCCTTGCATTTGCCAAGACTTGTTGCCCCAATCCTGGGTCCAGCGACGTCGACAGCAAGAACCTTCGTGGGACAGCTCGCACCTCCATCCTGGTCGCCGACAACGCCTCCTGGTCCGAGAGACTGCAGAGCCCAGCAGCGCCCACTCACCTGACTGCGGTGACTTCGCCCGGTGCCATCCTGGTGCCCACTTAATCACTGGCTAGTGATTCAGAACTTGGTCCCCTCTGCTTTCAGGTTTTCTTCTCCCCTGATCCAGGCTTGGATCTCTTCGAACTTTTCTTCACTGGCCGCCTGCCAGCAACTTCTTCTTCAGGCTCCTGGTCCGTCAACGTGGGTTTCCGACGCAACTTGAACCCTATGCAGCCGCAGCCCCTGGGCTAGGTAAATCCAGCACTCCGGTGCTCCAGCATAGTCCAACACTACAAGTGTTCGGATCCACTCCCGTTTTCGTCCCAGCTATTCGGGTTCGCCCGAGAACAGTAACTTTGTGAATTCTAGCTTCCATAGACTTTTTCCCGCCTTACGCGTGAGAGTTCCCACTCTGCACGTGGCTTCCCTAGGCCTCCTGCTTCTAACCCGAGTATTCAGTATTGGAGGCCTAGCGTTTCTAAAGCCTCTGAGAATCGATACTTACCTGCTAGTAATTCGCATTCCACTTTTGTAGTATATGGTTTTTCGTGCCCCTCGGGCATTTGTGTAAATTGTGCAACTTGAAGTATTTTTATAAGAGTTTTGTTGTGTGCTTAGCTCCCTGTCTCATAAAGAGCCAGGGTAGTCTTGTTATAAATAAATATACTGTTTATTTTCATAACAACTTGTGTGGTGTCCTTTCACTTGGTGTTCAAGGGGTAATGTGATGGTAAAACAGCTGGCTTAACACGCCCTCTAGAGTCTTAGCCTTAGACTGCTCGTATCCATGCTACTAGGATAGCTGGTCTATAAGGTTGACTTACAACCAATCATCAATAAGGGTTGTTTGGACTGATATATAGTGATCACTAGAATAGTGAGCACTGCACATCAGGCCAACTTCTCACAGTCATTGCTTGCAAGAAGCCAGGCTGGCAGTAACTGCGCCTCTTTTACTGCCAGTCTTGCTTCTCGTAAGCAAGGACTATAAGTACAAAGCATTTATAAAGTGCTTGCTACTCCTGATGAGGTGTCTACGCTCTTTTAGGCTAGCAGCACACTATTTCAGAACCAAACAAGCATTTGCAATGCAATAGGTCTCGCATTTACGCGGGTTTGAGCTATTGGCATTGTAAATGACAATGCCTCCTATTTATGTTTTTGTTTTTTAAAACATAAATAAAACACATTATCCTTACAATGCCAATAGCTTAAACTTGCATAAATGCAAGACCTATTGCATTCCAAATGCTTGTGTCTATGATTTACACACAGCTGCACGTGCGTACGTTGCTTCTCAAGGTGCCATCTTAAAATAAGGCAAAACGTTTCCTGATGACTGCAACCCTCCAAACCATACGACGTAACAAACACATGGCACACTTTTGCCTTAAAGGAAGCATAAAGCCCATGCAGGCGAAACAGACCTGTAAAGGCATGATCTATTCAAGTATCGACATGGAGGAAGGAGGCACACACAGCGGGCGGGCTGCGGGAACGGGGGTAAGGGGAGGAGAAGGCATAACCACGGGAGGGAGGGGGGTAAAGAAGGCACCAAAGCACGTCTTACCAGCAGTAAGAGAAAGTGAGCGTGTTTATGCTACGAAGATAACAAAAGCCGATAGCAAGTTAGGCGGCACAATAATAAATAAAAAAATAACGTGGCGAGATAACACAGCAATACAAAAAAAAGTTATAGCAAAAGGCAGATTCTGCATTAGGATTTAAACAGAAAGAGCAAATGTAGTTAGGATGTGTGCTAAAAATAGAGTTCTTGGCACACAAAAGAAATATAAAATACACTAAACAAGTAGCAATCATAAGAAGGCCTGAAAGTCAAGGAGTAGTTGGACTGACAATGTTGGCAGGCTTGCAAAACATGATTTCATGCCCTCGAGTATTCCATTTGAGCCTAATTAAAAGCTCTGCTTTCTGGAGGGCGACTGGCCCGCTAAGCTTACCCACTCACTTTCTGTTCCATGCTGTTACTAGAGTGTATGTCATCTTGTATTTCCCATGTATTTCGTTTCAATTGATTTTCTCGGGTCGACAACCTACCTGAAGCCTTTGCAGCGCCCCTGGGGAGAACTTCTCAAGCCCGGGCATGTCTGTCTCCATCCCCTCCATGTTGTGGGTCTCTTCACTTTTTTTTTTACTTCTCCGAGCACCTCCACTTCTTTCACGAGTGCTGTCTTCCACTCTTTGTTCTTGTGTAAGTTTTGTCTGTTAAAAGTCTGCGTCTATGACTTTGCCTTCCCTCTGAGTCTCTGCCACCAGATCCCTAAATCCAACTCTTCTCTTTTTTCCCGCCAGCACTAGTTTCATAACTAGCCGGCCCCCAAAGTGACGTCACAGGAAGAGTCGGAAATTAGGGCGGGAGAACTGTCTCCATGGAAACCACTGTTGTAATTGTATAAAAACAAGGAAATGGTTATACAACCTTCCGTTTTTTCAGCAAAAAGGGCCAGTCCGTGTGTGGGGTAGCATTGTCTTGTTTCCTCTTGGAGCTCCGACTGACGCAGTGGCAAGTTATGAGTAGCTTCACTTGTACCCAGTGTTGCATGGCCGCTGTCCACGCAGTACTGGAAATAGAAAAAAGAAATCACCGCCGCAGCCCTGCTCTGTGAAAACCGGAAGTCAGGCACTTTTGGCTGAGACGGGGGCGGGGCCTGCAATCCGGCAGGAAGTCCCGCCCGCCGCCACCGAGGAAGAAGTGAAGCCGGCCGACTGATGGCCCCTCCGCAGCCCGGGGCTCCCATGAGTTGAGGAGAGTCCCGGGGCTGCCAACAGCAAAACAGCCAGAGTGTTGCAGGGCTCCCAGGTGCTGGAGGGAGCCCCGGAAGTGAAGTCCTGCCCCCTGGTGCCGCGACGAGACGAGACTGCCGCAGAGAGGAGCCCGATCCCCAGCAACAGCCCAGTGAGTGCCCGACCAGCGCTGCAGAGGAGACACGGAACACGCCGAAAGAGCCCGGTAAGTGGGAGGGGGGGGGGGTGTACGCGCGTGTGTCTGTGTGTGTTCGAATGTGTCTGTGCGTGTGTCTGTGTGTGTGCGCGTGGGTCTGCGTGTGTGTATGCACTGTGTATGTGCTTGTGTATGCGTGTGGCTGTGTATGTGCGCATGCGTGAGTGTGGAGTGTGTTTGCGCATGGGAATGAGGAACGAGAGGGGCACGGCGTCGTGCGCGCCCACGCGGTGAAATCTGCGATTTGCGCTCGTGCACCCTCTCGTGTCCACATTCCCAAATACGGGTAACATTAGTTGTCTTGCTGACAGCATTCAATGCTTTCGCATTGAATGCTAGGTCAGCTCGACCTAAAAAGGATTCGTTGTGAATTAGTCTGGGGGAATATGAAATTAATTTGAGCAGTGGACATGTTAGTATGTTTTTGGATTGAAAAGGATATATTTTACTCTTGCTTGAGTCTTGCCTTTTCTGTAACAATATTTTAGGCCGACTGACTATTATTAAATGAACAGTTATACTCTTAAACAAAGGTTAGATCTACGGCTTAAGAACGGGTTTATTAGAATCCCAAAGGTTACTGTTTTTTTTAACGTAGTTTCATGTTTACACAGATACCCTATATGTGCCTTAGAGAATTCTGTACCCCATGAACTTGCTGGAAAGCAGAGGAGGAGGGTGTCTTACGTTCAATATATTAAGAATACTATCAGCATTGAGTACTGGATTGATGCTCATTGCCTGCTTTCTTCACCAGTTTGTTAGTACTGTGAAATAAGTTTTAACAGGTGTCAGTATCACCCAATTCAACAGTTCATATTTTACCAACCTCGGATTAATGGCGGAATGGGTCTTTTCCATACTCGAACTTTTACTTGCAGGTTAGCTGAATAGCTCAGCACTTAAATCATTGAGCTTTACATCGATAAAGTCCTGGTAAGAGCATGCAAAGGCAAACGCTGTATACCTCTCACCATAAACAACTGCTCATATCGGTAGCGAACTGCTAAACCCGGAAACAGCCTTGAAAAGCATTTTTTTTCTGTTAAGAAAATATTTTTACAATACAGAGTTTATTGTTCTAAAGTTCAGAGAGAGAATACGATGTACTGAAATGTGGCTTAGCTTAATTCAAGCATTTCTACCCATTTGTTTTTTAAGTGAAACGTCCTAAGTGCGACTGGTAAAGCCAGATTTGGGTCACTTACCTCAGAGAGCCTAGGGCTCGAGCTGGACCTCATTGGTAAGGCCCAACAAGTAAGCAAAACGGGTCAGAAGGGACGAGCCTGGCAGTTCGGACTGGACTCTTCCAATTCCAGAGGGACTGGGGTTGATTTGTTTATGTTTTTCCCAGTTTGTAAAAGCACAGTAAACAAAAAACGGATGGACTGCATTGCAGGGCAGAGGAGTTATCATTGGCTGAGATTAATCATTGACCAAAACTGAGAATGGAGAGCTTCTGAGCTCCGTCTCAGCCATCAGAGCAGGAAGAGAGATGCAGCGAAATGATTGGTCATTACAGGGGAAGGACACGGGAGGAAGAATGTAAAGGAGAGATAGGGGAAGAGCGAGCAAGAGATCACAGCAGAGAAGGCAAGAGGCTATAATAAATCCATCTTCTCTTCATATACAACAGTGCAGGTGTGAGCAGGTTCTGTGCACGCTTCTGTGCACCGCTCACCCGATGTGTCCACTGAAGTCACCAGTGTGATTGAAGACCTGCAATGTTGTGTAGACTTTTCTAACACACTATAGCAGTTGTGCAGGGTTGTGATGTGACCCGCTAGTGGAACCAAAGCAGCCCTGACCATTACACCAGTTCCCAAAAGCCATAACTTCCACTATAACATTCAACCCATTTCCCTTACTCGCTCCTCAAACTTAAAAAAAACCAGGCCTCCCGCTAGTGGAGTGGCGGCATCCACTGCCATTGTTAAAGGCAAACAAAACTGAAAGCGCACATGGCGCGCCAAAAATAAATGAACAACAAAAAATAGTGTTAAAACAGAGCAAAAGTAATCATTACTAAAGCACGGGCTGAGCAAATAGCAGCTAAAATTTACCTTGTTTAATGTATGGCGTGTGAATGTTGTGTGGGGTGGAAGGGAGGGGCTCTGGAAGAGAGACCCGATGTGAGGCTCTTTAAATATAAATTGAAAACGTTTGCTCTACACTGCTGTGCAACGAAAATAACACACTATCTGTGTGCTCAGAAGGGGGGCGGGGAGGGGGGGCGCTGAGAAGCAAAAGGGAAGAAGGGGTGCAGGTTGGGTTCATGGTGGGAGGGTGGTGCGCATGTCACACACAGCGCAATGAAAACGAACGGGAGGAAGCCGAAATTACAATTGCAGTCTAAGAATAGCCGCTCACGCACCAAGCATAGCATAACAGGACAATTAATTGTTAGAAAGTTTAATAAAAATTGTGCAAAAGAAAGCAGTTACTCTACCGTGCAAGGGGATCAGAGGGCTTCTTATGGCAATCCAGCTTCCTTGAAGATGCGGTGGTGCGCATGTCACACACAGCGCAACACAAACAGGAGGAAGCTGCGCCTCATTAAAATAAATAAATAATACAAATACAAGTGGAAGTGCGCCAGCTTTTACAGTGAAAAAACGCGTGCTAAAGCATCTGTGTATACATACCAATGCCGCTCTTAAAAGTGAAAGCGCGTCATGCGCGCAATGTGATGACAAGAGACGCCCGCGGGACTGGGGAAAATAGAATGCAAAAAAAAGTGGGAGCGTGTGAAAGCGAAAGCACGCCATGCGCGCTGTGATGAAAAGAGACACCTGCGGGACTGGGGAAAATACTATGCAATTAAAGTGGAAGCGCGCCTTGCAAGCACACCGTACGCGTGCACATCTCCTGTCCGGGCAGGCACGGCGAACAGGAAACAGGAAGGGAACAAAACATGCTTCCCTTCCAATGAAAACCTCACATTTTGGAGCCGCGCCAATCAGAAGCATGGGTGGAGCTTCCGCCCTCGCTTCGGAAGCTAAATCCTCGACAATAGAACTTGCAAGCGAGCAGCACATGCGCTGCATAGCTAGGCGAGACCTAAAAAAAGGCCAAAGACATTATAGAATAAAAGTTAAAGAGCTAATAATTAAGCTAGATACCCCACTCTGAATTTTAAGGCCCTCACTTTTTTCCCTTCGGAGTTTTATATAGCACGAACTTCACCCCACGGTATCAGAGTGCCTTACATCAATTGCGTTGAATGCAATATCCTCTTTTTATGAAATCAAGAAGGAAAAACAAGACCCAAAAGCAGCAGATGGCTCAACCCAGCACCTCTAGCACAACACCTCTTTAATATTGCAAACCAGAAAGGCCTAAGTGTGCTACATTAGCAGCGAAACCGGACAAAACTCATCCTTATTGCTTAACCTGTACAATGACCCTACCCTACTTACTATTTCAGGGAAGCCGGTTGCTGAGGCCCCGCTAGAAGTTGGGCATGGACATATAGTTTGCAGTCATTGAACCCAAAGATATTTGACTTTCCACTAAAACTCAAGCCGATATGATTTGGCAGTGAGACTATAACAGAGATCCTCTAGACATCAAAACTATTACCAATACCCATGGTGCCAATTATGCCGACTCTAATATTAAGCACATCTCAGATTATGAATTTAATTATGCTGATCCTAACTCCACAGTATGGGTTGAAAGGACCACAGGACATTTTAAACAGGGGACACATTTTTTACGAGTCCCATACTACATTTTGTCATTTGAATCCTAGAGACATTGAATATATATAATTTCAGAAAAGGTAGACAATTTGTTGTGTAATGGTGTACGAATTACACTCAGGCTAAGGGTGCTGTGGATGGGAACTGGACTTGCAAAAATGTATTCGGTCATTGGAGAATCAAAACTGAGAAATCGCTGTTTGTTCAATTTCCATCTGCTGTCTAACCTCTCATACCTGCTTCTACTATAGGGAATGAATTGAAAACTTGATCTTTGAGCCTCAACACATGAGCTGATGGCTTCAGGTGGCCCCTTGTGTAGGGAGCAAAGGTGGGGGTGACATTTCTGGTAGTCTTTTAGCTCATGATTTGAAGGCTAATTGTGATAGGTCAGGAAATAAAACACTATCACATTCAGAAATAGAAGCTAATTGGAGTTGGCTAGCCTCTTCACGGAGGAAAAATAGGTAGCCCATTAGGAATCCTACAGAAGTCATGTAAACTTTCTATTGCGTCTTGGAATATAGCAGGGTTGCAGCACTCATTGGTTGAAGGTGATGCTTTTTATTTTTTTGCTATGTGGGATATTTGCTGCTTGCAAGAAACCTGGGTGATATAATCTCTACCCCTACCATGATGTATTGACCATTTTGTACCCACAATAGAAGACCGCAGTTAAGGAAGACCTGTAGATGGACTTTTCTCGTAGGTCTCCTCTGCACTGAAAATTGAAAACAGAACAGATGATAAAGATCTACCCTATTGTCAAGCAAAAATGTATACAAGCAGTAATTACTTAACTGGTCGAGCTGACTGCAGCTTATAGATTTATATTTATATGAGCATAGAAGAGCGAAGGAAAATAAATATGCAGTCTTCATCAATGCATTTAAGGATGTTATTTTAAAGAATGTATGATTTCAAGTGATATTGGAAGGAGACTTTAAATTAAATGTGATGTCAGAATGCCACTTAGAGTCCTATCGGGGAGACATTGTTTGCAGCGAATGCGATATAAAGCATTCCATTACAATGGATGTTGTTACATCGCAAACCATTACATCGCAAGTCGTTACAACGACTTGCTGTAGGGGGCAGAAGGTTTTGGATTTATAATCTAACACCTTCCCTACTGTTGCAGAGACTGGAGTTGGAATAGTAGATTATACTATTCCAACATCCAGCACCCCCTACAGCAAGTCATTGTAACGACCGCATTGTGATGGTATGCGATGTATCGCATGCGTTGTAACATCGCATATTCGTCCTATCCCTCTCCCACCCAAGAGGAGGCTTTGACCTGCTTAGTAGCATCCCTGAGACCTCCCTCGCTCCCCTGAAAGCATCCTTCACACAGCAGCAGAGCTAATCAAGGGGCTGAAGAAATCCAACCACATCACAGTTGAACTAAAGGATCTACACTGGCTCCCCATGCAAAGCTGGATCATCTTCAAGATCAGATGCATCACTTACAATACCCTCTACAACAAGACCCCTGTTTACTAACAAACCAATCATATCGAGAGGTGAACGCCAGAAGAGGTGCTACAACATCACCTGATTAGAGATTAAATACTGCAGGAAGTAGAAAGAAAGAAAACAAGCCTTTTTAGCCTAAGCCCCCAGGATCTGGAACTACATTCCTTCTGACATCAGAACTGCACCAATCCTCTTAAAGTTCAAGAAGGAAGGAAAACTCGCATTTTTAAGGAAGGTACCTGGGATAGGCTAACTTCCCACTCCTTTCATTAGCTCTATTTCCTCCCTCTGTCCCATCGCCTCCTAGGTATCACCAGAGGGACTTGCCCCTGTACAGCGCTGTGTTGCTAGTCCGCTGCTAGCCAGCTAGGGTTTTGTTTTAGAAATACCAAAACCTACCCATATACACATATAGAAGTTGCCAGTAATATCACGGAAGGCTGGGATCGCTTATAGGGTAGTCCAGCAGTGGTTCCTCTACGACAAAGAAAGGGCTCAGCAGGCAATAGGCTTTTGATTAAACTGTATACATTACATTTCAGAGCTATCAATAGGCGTGCCCTTTCTGACACTCAGAGTAATTACACACATCAACATTGCACAGTATTAGATTACTTCTTCACATCCATTCCCTTGTTCGGTTTGAAACCTGATCAGATGGTTTTCACACGTGAAGAAAGTGATCCATCTCCACTGCTATTGTTGTTGAACAATGATGAACAGAAGCTGAATCCCTCTTAAAAATTAGGAAGCAGCCTGAGAGTACCTGTACTACACGTCTGTAATTTTAGACGCTGAGGCCTCCAGTACTAAACTATCTGGTTGGGACACATTTTTAACTTAAGAATGTTTCTGTCAACAGGTAGTACTCCTAGCTCAAGTAAAAGTAAAAGTACAGAAATAATCTAGTGTTTATTGTTATCAAAAAGCATAATGGTGAGAGATGTACAATGAGTTAAATCTACTACTATATTTGGCCTCCTCAATAGATCACATGGCTAGAGTAAGGGACATAAAAAGGTATGATAAAAATGCAGTTTTGGTCACTAAAAGGCTAGAGGCTGGACTAAAAGACCATTATCTGTCTTTCTTAGAGACTGATTTTCATGCATGGCTCTCATGGCTTTCTCCACTGTTTAATGCAATGTTCAAGTTTGCTTGACTCTTAAAGGGGTTCTATATTCAATCCAGTTTTTAGGAAATGAAACTTATGATCCTGCCAATTATCTCATTGCACTCTTGGACACAGATGCTAAACTTTATGCAAAATTGTTGTTGTAGGATTTAGAAGAGTGGGTCACCGACCACCAACTTTTGCGTTTTTTACTTGGCAGGGTTTGTCCAAAATTCAGCTCCACTGACAGCCTGTTGTCCATTTCTGTACTTGCCTACCACTATGTCCACATCATCGGATCCAAGCTGTACGGCTTCTTTATGAACTACTGTGCCTTTTCGATGGTGTGGACAGGTTACTTCTTTGGACCAAACTTTCTGCCTGGAGGATTAACAAAACACTATTTGGAGTCCTCTAGACACTTTACAGTGGTATGTGAGTACAAATAAAATATGGAAAAGGTACCTGATTCTCTGACCACATTTTTACCAACAATGGCCTAAAGTAAGGACGCGTCCTGACCCCCTTGCTTTTCATCCTTTATACTGCAGATCTAGCCACGTCCCTGGTTGAGGCTAGCGTGTTCCAACCTAAAATATCAGAACACCAGCTTCAGTCGCTGCAGGTGATACTGCAGGTTTTGATTGGTCTGCAGAGATGACTGGATGCTCTATATGTTTATAAAGGGACTAACAAATTGGCTCTGAGCAGCAGTAAATTGCAGGTGGTTCTCAGCTTTTTAAAAAACAAAAAGATTGAGGTAATTGGTGTACTGTCATGGAGCTGATAACCACAACTTGTACTTATAATTATTTAGGGGTTTCGCTCTGAGATTTTCTTTGAGATGTAATCTAGCCAAGCTGAAAATAAAAAGCTATTTGCTAACTTATGCTGTTTATACCTAAATCTGGAGAGCCCAAGTGCCATTCATATAATGAAGATTACCGAAGCCAAATTCTGTCTATAGGAGACATGGTAATCTCCTGAAAAGCACCAGTCAAGCACTGTCTCCTTGTTGTAGTATGATGGCATCTACATGATGCTGGATCAAGGAAGCAGTGCAGCACTATTTCTTTTAGATTTGAGTGCAGCCTATGCTACGATCTCCCATGACCTATTATGCCACAAGTTACACTCAATCAGGATTTAAGCTCATGCTCTTAAGTGGCTCTCATCCATCTTGACCAGTCACTCCAAAGTGGTTATTATGACACCCTACTACTTAAAATCTAAGCCTGTAATATACAGACTCCCTCAGGGTTCCTCGTTGAGCCCCGCATAAGTCAATATCTATGTGACTCTAGCTTCAGCTTCTCTGTACTGTCCTATGGAACCGCCACACAAAGTCTTGTTTGCACATAGGTTTTTTGCCTCTCTTAAGAACTTTAATTCTTGCTTGTTGACAATTGCATCCTGGATGAAAAACCTGTATTTCAAGCTTTCTGGAAATAAAACTGAGTTATTGCTCTTTGGAGGGGCCTCTCTCATTTGGTCTCCTACCATAATTGGGTAAAGCTCATACTCCCAAGGAATCTGCAAGGAATTTTCTTTTTTTCTTTGATATCAAGCTTTCATACCTGAAGCAAATCAACATTCTCACTTCTGCATGCTTTATTACCTCCACTTGTGTTCACTTGCTTCCCTTGCTTCCTATTGACTCACGATGCTCCCTGGTTCTTGCCATCATTTTGTCCCATATTTATTACTGCAAATCTCTTTATTTGGAATTTCCTACTGAGCCTATATCAAGTTTGCAGAAAATTCAGAATTGTGAGGCTAGATTATTACTGGTCCTTCCGTCTCATTGTTCCATCTCTCCTCATCTGAAGAAGTTGCATTGGCTCCCAAAACAGCGTCTTCTCACCATCAAAGTTCTATGTTTTGTCACAGGGCCTTTTACAACAAGGCCCAGTATTCATAGAACCAAAGATTCATCCTTATGCCCCTGCACGGAGGCTGTGTTCCTCAGATGCTCTACTGTTATTCAGTTCAATTCATTGCTAGTCAGAAACGAGTTGGGAGATCATAATTGACACCTAAACTGTGGACCTATCTATCTCCCATTCAATATTCTGTGTGAAGGTAATCATCTGAATCTTTGTAAAGGACTCAAGACTTGGCTTGTCTGTCAGCATGCCAGCTACCATCCTACTTAGCACCTGGACATCCTCCTTGAGCAATTGTTTTTGTGCTAAGTGCATCTTTTTCTTCATTTATTTGCCCCAGTATTGGAACTTTCATAGATTCCCATACTTTGTATCATTCCCCGTCATCGGAATGGGAGCCTCGGTAGTATCACAACCATAGAAACAAAAGAGAAAAATAGGCCTAGGCCTAATCTCATTTTGTATCCTATCACCCTCTTTGTGTAAAAGAGACCAAACTTTTGTCAGGACCAATCAGAGCAGCCTCACCCCATAGAACCTTCCTGAGAGAGCTCAGAGCCTCAGATTTTTCTACCGCACGTTGTGCTAGGGAGTCTCCACTGAGCTCTGCTCAGTTTTCTCATTCTTTCTAGTTATTTCTTCAACTTTTCAACGACAATTAAGACATGTCTGACAAGGAGAAGAAGGCCTTATTCAGGTCCTGTGTGTCTTGTGGAAAAAAGCGACTTTTTGTAGAAGATAAGCATGAAAGCTGTATGTATTGCTTATACCCGGACCACAAGGCCACTGACTGCAAGATTTGTAGAACCTTCTCTACAAGACACTTCGGGACAGAGAGGGCCGGCTATTGACCTGGCTTCAGAAAATGAAGTATCGGAAGGAGGTGCTCTCATCAGATGAAGAGGATTCAACATCTCTGGCTTCCTCTCACAGATCCAAGAAGAGGGGTAGGTCTCCTCCTTCTTCTTCAGCCGAGCCCCCTATCAAGGCCCTTCATAAGATCTCTGACAGGTCTGAGAGAGCTAGTCCCATTAAATCTCCTCACGGAAGTGAAAAGTAGAGGCAGGGACAGGCTGCTGGATTGGTTACAGCCACTAAGGACAAAAAGGACGTTTCTATCACTTCTTCTCTGTCTAAAAAGGAAAAGACTGGTGAAAAATACTCTACAGTCAATCCAGGGACCGTGCCTGAGAGAAAACCGCGTCCGTCGACGACAAAAACATCAGGTACGTCGACGAAGATTGCTTCTATGAAAATTTCCGCTGTTTCCTTGGCTCCGTCGACGGGATCGTCGTCGGTAGCGGTTTCGACGTCGACGACTTCGTCGTCGTTTAAGGTATCTGGTTCGTCGACGATGATGGTCTCCGGGAAGGTGCTGTCGATGGCCTCGTCGTCGACGAAGACTACGTCGACGACAACAACGACTTCGACGACGACACTGATGGTGATGACGACGAGTTCGTCGACGAAACCGTCGACAATCATACCGTCGACGACGACCAAGACTCCGTCGACGAGGTCCGCTGTGCCGTCGACGTTTCCATCGACGATACCGTCGACGACTGCCGCACCGTCGACAACGGCTCCGTCGACGAGGTCGTCGACGGGTCAAAAACTGCAATTTCCTATACAGAAGCTGAAAATTACACCTGAAATGACGTCTCCAAGACGGGTTTCGTCACTTCCACCGACAATGCTTCTGGATGACGAGTCGGATGAGGAGGAGGAAGATGGAGGCCATTATGGTGATGCCTACAGTCCCTCAGATTTAAATGTGAAATTGCAAGAGACTGACACAGAGGAATATTATGAGCATGCATATGACCAACAGGTGCATCACTATGTTCCTCAGGAGCGACGTCCACCAGGTTTAGGACAGGACATGGTGGCCATGCCGGCCTCTCTAGTCTCTGATCTACAGATGATGCTGCAGGACTATAGAACCAGGTTTCTTTCGGAACCTTCAATGCAGCCTGCACAACCTCCACCTCAGGTGTTGCCGCAAGCGCAACCAGTTGTCGTACTGCCTGCTTCGCAAGTGGTGCCTCTCACGCCACCAGTGGTCATACCAACGGTCCTTTCCTGGACATCGGATCCTGAGCCCGCCAATACCGTTCAGCAGGATACCTCTTCTGATGAGGAAGTACAGGTGGATCCATTGACTGATCCATTGCAGGACCCAGACTTGGATCCCGGTGACAGTGGACTACAGGATCCAGACGCCACTGGTCGAGATACTTCTGTTTCCCCTCCAGTCGATATAGGTGGGTTCCATAACCTCATGGAGAGAGCGTCAAAGAGGTTTGGACTACCAATTACAAGGGAACAGTCTGAATGTTTCCTGTATGACTTCAAAGAACAATACAGAAAATCAGTCAAATCCATTCCCATAATTGAACATGTGTGGGATGAAGAGATCAAAATCATGCAAAATCCAGCCACTGTTATCCCGGTTCTTCCCAGGCTGGAAAAGAAATATAAGGCTCCGGAGGGAAATCCAGCTTGTCTTCTTGGGCAGCCGAAGCCTGATTCGGTGATCTCACAGGCCGCTCAAAGCAAATCCAAAAACCCATCAACGCCTTTGACTACACCTCCGGACAAGGGCGGTAGGTGCCTGGATAACGTGGGTAAGAAGTTTTCTTCCATGGCCAGCTTGCTTGTTCGAGCAGCAAATGCTCTTGCCATTCTAGGCAGATACGATCGCCAGATGTGGTGTGACATGGAGCCATTTGTGGAACGACTGCCAGACTCCGCGAGGGAAGAGGCCAGGAGAGTCCTGATGGAGGGAGAAAAATCATCCTCCGAAGTAATCGACTGTGCTATGGATATAGCTTCCACGGCTTTTCGTGCCTTAGCAGGGTCAGCAGTGCTACGCCGTCAGGGCTGGTTGAGAGCCACCTGGTTTCGTCAGGAGGTCCAAAATAAAATCCTGGACCTCCCATTTGATGGGGAGATGCTTTTTGGTAAGCATGTTGATGATGCCATGCAAAGTATAAAGAAGGATACGGACACGGCGAAGTCATTGGGATCACTGAACTATCGTAAGGTCCCATTTAGAGGTGCACGAGGCAGAGGTTTCTCTTCTTATAGAGGCAACACCCAGCAGAGATATTCCTCGCAGTCTTCGCAGTCTTATGAGACTCAATATTCAAATCAACGGCAGGGACAATCGGCGTCTTTCTCTCGCCAACCTCAGCGAGGGCATCAGAACCGCCAGGGACGCGACAATGCCAAGAGGCAATAGCGGCCTCCTTGCTCTACCTACTGTTCCTCCCCTCCCAGTCACATCAGTGGGGGGCAGGATATCCTTTTGTCTGAACAGCTGGAAGTGTATAACATCGGACCAGTGGGTCCTGAATATTGTTCAGAGTGGCCATACGTTGAAATTCCAAGATCTTCCTCCCAACAAGAGCTCCGGGTGCCAACCGCACAAACCATCTGTGACTGCTCCACCTCGAAGCCCACCAATTGTTCATCAAGGGGGCAATAGAACCGGTACGTCTCTCTCAGAGGGGCAGAGGTTTTTATTTCAGGTTCTTCCTGGTTCGGAAGACGGCAGAGACTTGGCGCCTCATACTAGACCTACGAGAGCTCAACACTTATCTCATCAAACTCTCTTTCAGGATGGTCACTCTCCAAGATATACTTCCTCTTTTGAACCCAGGCGACTATTTGGCGTCTCTGGATTTGGAAGATGCGTATTTCCACATACCGATACACCCAGCTCACAGACAATATCTACGCTTCACAGTGGGCAAGAGCCATTTCCAATTCAAGGTACTTCCGTTTGGCCTTCGGTCTGCACCACGGGTATTCACCAAAGTGTTGGCACCAGTAGCAGGAGGTTTTCCCTTACTTGGACGACTGGCTCGTCAAGGCTCCATCTTTCAAGGAAACTTCTGAAGCCGTTTCAACTTGCATCCAGTTGTTCAGTCACCTGGGTCTTCAGCTAAACAAACACAAGTCAGTTCTGCTGCCCTCCAGATCCACAAGGTTCCTTGGGGCCATTTTGGACACAACGCAATGCACAGCTCTTCCTTCGGAGGAACGTCAACAAAAGTTGATCGTCTCGGCTCGCCAGGTGCTCAGCAAGAAATGCCTTTCAGTCCGACAATACAAGTCCCTGCTCGGGTCGATGTCATCCTGCATACCATTAATACCGCATTGCAGACTGCGAATGCGTCCTCTGCAGGAAGAGCTAGACAAACAATGGTGCCAAGCAGAGGGATCATTCAACGACAAGGTGTTGGTGACGCCACAAATGAGAACGGCATGCGAGTGGTGGCTAATAAAAGACAATATCGCAGAAGGTCTGACATTCAGGATTTCACCATCCCCCCTGATCATGACTACAGATTCCTCTTTGGAAGGCTGGGGAGCAGTGCTCCGAGAGCTTCAAGTCAGCGGACACTGGAGTCCAGGCCAGCGCCAGTGCCATATACATTTTTGGGAGCTGACGGCCATTCGGTTGGCTTTTCAGGCTTTCCTTCCCAGAGTTCAAAATCAAACAGTGCTGGTCCGGACGGACAATACGACGGCCATGCACTACATCAACAAGCAAGGAGGAACGAAGTCGCAAACTCTGTCCAAAGAAGCTCAGAGAATCTGGGATTATGCGATTCTTCACAGGATCAATTTGCAGGCCGAACACCTGGCAGGTTCTCTCAATGTCACGGCGGATGCCCTGAGTCGCCAGGCAGAGGTGAATCACGAATGGGAATTGAATCAGTCCATTCTGGAGAGTGTGTTCTCGGTCTGGGGGACACCGACCATCGACCTCTTTGCCTCTCCGGTGAACGCCAAATGCCGGTTTTACGCAAGCAAAGTTCAGGGATCTCTGGGGAACGCCCTTTCGATTGCCTGGTACGGCGCATTCTTTTACGCTTTTCCGCCAATTCCCCTCATCCCACGAGTACTCAGGAAGATGAAGGCGGAACCATGCAAGATGATTCTCATTGCACCGGCGTGGCCCCGGCAATTCTGGTACACAGAACTCCTTCTTACTACTCTCCCAGGATCATCCAATTCGCTTGCGACCAATTCCGTCCCTATTAACGAGGAATATGGGGCAGGTGTTCCATCCGGATCTGAAATCGCTGAACTTGACAGCGTGGCTCCTGAACACAGAGAGTTCCGTCATCTGAATCTCCCAGAGGAGGGTAGAGAAGTTTTGTCCCAGGCTCGAGCACCAAGCACTAATAAAACTTACAAGGCGAAATGGAAGAGGTTCTGCCTGTGGTGTCAAAGGCAAGGTCTCCATCCTTACAAATCTCTGCCTCATCAACTTTTGCCATATATACTATCATTGGCTAAGTCTGGGTTGGCACATTCGTCTGTGAAGGTACATCTTGCAGCCATATCAAGGTTTCGGCGCAATTCTTCAGGCCCGTCCTTATGGTCCTCTAGGATTGTTAAACAATTCTTGAAAGGCTTGTTTCGGATGTATCCTCAGGTTCGCCCTACTCCGCCAATTTGGCAGCTCAATCTTGTCCTGGCTCAACTCATGAAAGCTCCGTTTGAGCCGGTGCCCAAGGCGGACTTGAAATTCCTGTCTTGGAAACTTGCCCTCCTCTTGGCTCTAACATCAGCGAGAAGAGTTAGTGGACTTCAAGCCCTCTCCATAGTGCATCCATTCCTTCAATTCAAAAAAAGATGTGCTTATCCTTCGCACCAATCCGAAATGTATTCTGAAGGTGCCGTCTGAGTTACACTTGAATGAACCTTTGATTTTAAAGTCTTTCTTTCCACGCCCTTCTACGCCTGCGGAACGCACATTACATTCTTTGGACTTTCAAAGATGCTTGAAATTCTACTTAGAACGCACACGACCCTTTCGAAAATCATCCCGATTGTTTGTGTCCTACAGCGCACCACGGAAGGGGTTTCCTTTGGCGAAGAGTGGCATTTCCCACTGGATCTCCAGTGCGATTCAATTCTGCCATCAGGAGGCGGGCAAGCCACTGGACAGAAAAGTCCGTGCACATTCCACAAGGTCTGTGGCATCGTCTGTGGCTCTTTTCTCTGGAGTCGCCATTAAGGACATATGCAGGGCAGCAACGTGGAGCAGTACTCATACCTTCACGAAACACTACTGCCTGGAGTCTGCAGTACGAGACGCCGCGGCTGTTGGTCAAGCAGTTCTACGGAATCTTTTTCATTGAGAGGTGAGCTTTCCTTACAATCCCTCTGTCCTGGTGAGCACATTTTGTTTCTTGTTTTGCTATGCTATAAGTATTGCTATATGGTTATGTGATGCCATGTATCTACAAAATGTGTCTTGGTGATTTACTGCTAGCTACTCTGATACAAAGCATGGGAATCTATTAAAGTTCTAATACTGGGGCAAGAAAACAAGTTACTTACCTGTAACTTTGGTTCCCCAGTATTGGTAACTTTCATAGATTCCCATGCGCCCACCCTCCTCCCCTGGGAAAGCTCAGTCTTTTTACAGAGATAGTGGCGGTTTGCACAACGGCTACGAAAATCTGAGGCTCTGAGCTCTCTCAGGAAGGTTCTATGGGGTGAGGCTGCTCTGATTGGTCCTGACAAAAGTTTGGTCTCTTTTACACAAAGAGGGTGATAGGATACAAAATGAGATGAGGCCTAGGCCTATTTTTCTCTTTTGTTTCTATGGCTGTGATACTACCGAGGCTCCCATTCCGACGACGGGGAATGATACAAATCATGGGAATCTATGAAAGTTACCAATACTGGGGAACCAAAGTTTACAGGTAAGTAACTTGTTTTCTTCTTCATTCATTTATGGACAGCTGAGATTGCAATTTGGTCTTTTATAACAAGACCATGCAGACATGGCTACATTACTAAAATAGTGTCTTGACCTGCTATGGCCAATATCATGGTTTCTAGAGGACATCATCTGTGGAGATCCAACAAATATATTACCCACTTTGTACAAAACCCCTGGGACATTTGCTGTGATAAAACTAAAATTAAAGGAGTTTTGACCAGCGATAACCACTGTAGCACAGTTTAAAAGTTGTATTGCGGATTAGCTGCAAGTATTTTCTAGGTTACAGGATTACATAGAATTTGTCAACAAAAGAAATTATCTTTCTATCTAATATTATGTTATTAAGGTTTAAATGCGGCAGAAATATCTGGCAAATAATGCAATACGTCGCAGACTTCACTGGATGGATTTTCTGTCATCCACCTGACCAAGAATTGACATCACTGGATTTCCCATCATCCATCTACACAGAAACTGACATTTCTTTTTTCTTGTCAAAAACGTCTTTAAAAGAAGAAGCCAGGTAAGAGGGTTTCCTTTCCCATCACCCTTCTGCTCAGGAAGTGACATCACTGATTTTCTGAACCCTGCTCTTAATGACGGCTGCAGCACAGATGTGCCACAGCGCGCCAATGGCAGGCCTAAATGCACCCATCAGCGCTTTGAGTCAACCCAACAGCTGGAACTCTGGTTCTTCCCCTACCCACCGCTACCCTGCTGTGCTCCTCCATACACTCGACCACAGCCTCTGTTCTCCTCACTGCTGCCACACTGCACCAATCACAGAAGGAGCCTTTACATGTGTCTCCTGCAGATTCTTGTACACTCTCCCACACTGTACACCCACCACTCTCACACCAACACCATCCCACTTGCTCACCCCCACAAACCACAATCTGCTCATGCTCCCACACACCAAACATCAGCCACGCAACATGCCACACTCACATGCGTGCTCCTCAGCACCCACTCGCTCACCAAATACGCATTGGAGATATGGGATCTACTGGACGGTTATGCTCTAGACCTGCTCTTCCTCTCAGAAACATGGCTACACCCATTCTCTGAACCAGACATCGTTAGAGCCATTCCCGCTGGCTTCAAGCTCTCCAGACAAGACCATCAGCACAAGCCCAGAGGTAGAGTTGCTATCATATACAAAGATACCATCAGCTGCACAACCTACAAAGACACCCCCACCAGCTACATGGAACACCTCATGTTGAAGATATGTATTACAGCTAACCTTTCCACAGTGGAACCCTCTTATACAGACCACCAGGACCCCGCAACAATTTCACCATTAACATCACAGACTTAGTCACACCCCTCATCATCAACGCCAGCACCTTATTCCTCCTCAGAGACCCTAACTTTCACCTAGAAGACCACACCAACCCAAACTCTATGGCTCTTCTACAAAAGCCTCACCCAGTAGGTTACCAAACCCACCCACACCGCCGGACACCTATTGGGCCTAATTTTCTCTGCTTTATCAAGATCCGCATCGCCAAGCCAGCAACTATGACCTGGACAGACCACGCCCTCATCAGTTTTAGCATACCAACCCTGCACCCCCACAGACCTATCTCCAACTAGAACTGCCCATGGCAGATGGAAAAACATCACAAAAGAGGAGTAGGCTTTCGCCTTCTCTGCGTACCCGTCCTAGCACACCAGCAATTTGCTGAAAGACATCAAGAACCTCAATAGCTGGGTCACAGCTTGCACTGACACCCTGGATTACCTCAAAAGCAACCCAACCCCAAGAGCCTGAGCATAGGGCGGCTGGTACACAGAGTAACTCAGGCTAACGAAACAACACTGCGAACAACTGGAGCGCAAATGTAGAACAAGTAAGGACACCACCGATAAAGACATCTTCAAATCAGCCCTAAGACCATCAGCAGATATGGAACACCAGGCGCACAGCTCTTGCAGACTGCACTAACGCTGGCACTGACAGCAGCAAGTAACTGTTCACCATTATCAAAGATTTCACCGCACCTCCTGCCTCCTCCAGCAATATCACCCCTTTACGGGACCTTTGCAACAAGCTTTCAGAATTTTTATGCAACGAGACCACCTCCATATGCAGCAACTTTGACCCCTAACTGGACCTCCACAACGTTGCAACTCAACTTCCCATCACTCATGACTGCAGAATGAACCCTGAACTCTTAGCCCATCATCAGCACCATCGAAATCGCTGCCACATGAGGATCATTCACTCAGGGGCCCTATCTGACCTGTGCCCCCACTGTGCCTTCACCAAAGGACTCCTAACATTCAACAAAGCACTAATACCATCATCAATGCTTCCATTGACTCACTCACATTCCCAGACACCTGGAAAGATGCCACCATCACAAACCTGCTCAAGAAACCATCCACTGACTCAGCCACACTTTCCACTACAAGCCCATCTCCCTTCTACCATACCAGGCGAAGGTTTTAGAGAAGCTAGTCAACCGATTCCTCACCGACCACCTAAGGAAACCACAAGCTCCTCGATGTCACGCAGTCCCGCTTCTGGCCCAACCACAGTACAGAAACAGCACTCATTGCTGCCAAAGAGGCCATCCGCATGATATATATTAACTTTATGACACTTTCCCAGCAAAAGCCAGAGACACTGAATGTATGAGGGCCTGGTTTGATTATTCATAGAATAGTGTGGGGGCTGATGAACTTTAGACCCATTGAGTCGGAGGAGATCACTGAGTTAGTCTCTTCAGTGAAGTCAGGATCACCGATGGATCCAGCTTCCTCACCATTGTGGAAAGAGGCAGGGAAGTGGTTAACCCAGTTTTGGGTGAACTGTAGAACTGCTACCTGTTGTTAAGTCAGGTTTCCGGGTTCTGGAAGCATGCGGTGGTAGTGCCATTGTAAAAAACATTATTGGATGTCACCAAACCAGAAAATTACCGTCGGGCTTCTCTATTGCCGACCTTCTCCAAGATAACAGATACATTTGTTAATAAACAGCTCTCGAGTTTCTTAGACAGCCATAACCTGCTGCATAGGTATACAGTGTTGAATCAGCCGTGTTATTGGCAGGAGAGGCTGTTCGTCAGATTCTGGACACTGGTGATTCCGCAGTGCTGCTGTTATAGGATCTTAGTGGTGCGTTCGATTCTGTACCCCCTAACATCCTGTTTGAGAGGCTCTGGAACTGTGGTGTGGGACACAAAGCATTGAGCTGGATCGCTTCGTTTTTGCAAGGCAGGACCTTTCAAGTGTCATCCGTTAGAAGGGTTCCCAGTGAAACAAGGTGTGCCGCAGAGCTCTTCTTTGAGACCACCTTTGTTTAATGTGTACATGCAACCGCTGGAGGATGTCTTTGGGGGCCATGGATGTGCCATTTTTTCATATGTGGATGACACGCAGCTTATCATCACATTGTCAAAGAATACGGCAACCTGAATTGTCTCATGCTCAATGCTGGGAAGACCGAGGTTCTGACCTTAGGCAATCAAGCAAACATCTGGTCCACTTCATGGTGGCGTCAGGACCTGGGCTCAGCTACTGCACCTGAACCTAAAGTCAAGAATCTTGGTGTTTGGCTTGATGATAAGATGTCTTTTGACAGTCTAGTCACTGTAGTGGCAGGAAAATGCTTTGGACTGCTCCAAGATGCTGAGTAAAAATCTTGTGTCTATTGACAGAGTCGGCAAAAAAAAACGATTATCCAGGCACTGGTCATATCAAGACTAGATTATTGCAATATTCTGTATCTTGGAGTCACTCAGGGATAGATCAAAAGACTTCAGAGAGTGAAAAATTCTATGGTACGCCTTGCTCCGAATTTGCCAGGGCGTTTGACTTTTGGGGCCATGCTTAGAAAATGACATTGACTGACAGTTAATTAGAGATCCTTTTAATACATTCTGCTACTGTCACAAAACTTTTGCTAACAAAGGGCTGGGATATCTTCAGTCGCTAGTAAAGCCATATGTCCCCTCAGGGAATCTAAGATCAGCAGGGGAGTTGCTGGCGATTTGTTCCAAAGGTAAAGAAAGTGTGCTCGGTAGGAGCTCTTTTAGCTACCCAGCGCCATAGCTGTGGAATGCCTTGCCCTTATCAGTTCATCCGGTGCAATCGGAAGATTTGTTTAAGAAGCCACTTTTAACTTGTTTTTTTAGATCAGGATGCTCGAGAATTTGAAAGTGATAGGCAGTGTGCAGAGACCTGCTTCCAGTGCTGGAACACCTTCGTGCTGTATTGTCTTCCCCCTCCCTATTGCTCCACCTCCAGCGTTCGCTACCGTGGAGGTTTGTTAGCAACCCTATGATAAAGCATTACACAGCTTACTGTGTGTGAGGGCAGTTTGACACCTGGCTATCTCCCCCAGTACCCAATAGATCATAGCGATCTGGTTTTTATGAGTCTTACTTCTTTGGTGTGTGTTTAGGTCATCACAGGAGGTCGAAGTGGGATATATATTCCTCCTACCCCTTACTCTTTTCTGTGGTGAGTCAAGAGTATGCCTGACCTGTAGAGGATCCCGCGAGGCGACGATAACAAGATGGCGGCCGTGGATCGCCCAACACCCCTCTGACTCTCTGACTCGCACTGCAGAGTAGCCCACTGTGGGACCAAGTGCAAAAAGACCTGAAGGCGTGAACCTGATGAGCAAGGCCTCTCCCAACCTGGCGGACCCTGTAGGAGGCATCTGGGCAGGGACTGCTGCTGCTCGCAACTGCCTAGAGAGCAATAGAGCCGAAGGAGACCGGGGGTGCGGACATGTGGGGGCAGCCAAGAGAGGAGATGAGATCTGACACACCTTGGGCCCTGAACCACCCGACAGCGGCAACTCACCTGAGACTCAACTGGGCGACTGAGCTCCAACTGTATCCTCACAAGGGAGGACAACGGAGATGATGGGAGAACTGTGACGCAGGCTGACATAAAGCTGCCCGCCACTGGGAAGGTAAAAGTGGAGACTGCTGCTGACTTCTGACTCCTAGTGGGGAAGACAAAAAAGTGTGCAGCAGTTCAGCGAACATAGCGGTCACTCCATACCCGGGGGTACTGCATTGACTATGACGTCACACTGCTGCTTTGTATCTGAGCCCGAGAGTGGTGAGTGCCATACCTCCAGAGCCCCTATTGAGGGACAAGTCGCGGTGATGCCCTTGCTTAATGGAGACTTGGGAGAATAGACTGAACATAAAGATGAGCGTAAAATTGGCCCAGGGGGGGAATATTCGCTTTCACTTTGGCCTAATACCTGAGCCTGTATCTTTGGTGGAGTGGTGCATTGTGCCCCATCTCCAAGTGCTGTTGAGCGCTGACGCTTGGGGATGCACTTGCACCCATGGGGCTCGCTGCATGGGCTGCTAGAGCCTTCCATTGACACCTGAGAGCCCGCAGCGACGTGTGGAAGCCACGGAGAACCTTGGCCCAGCAGGCCACAAAGACTGTGTTGCATACTTCCTAGCACAGACCAAAGGGGCGGCCCATGAGGTGCCCATACTGTCCAGTCTGATCTGCACAGAGAGCGCTCTCTTGTGGCCCACTGCAAGGCCTAGACACCAACACGAAGAGGACTCTGAGCGCCATCCTAACCTTTCTCCCTCTGCATCTTGGCAACTGGATGGGGTGGCCCTGGTATCACCACAACCGCTTTTACCATACGGGGACACCAGTAAACTCATGTCGAGGAGACGGGCATCTTCCAAGCACTTCCCTTCACCTGTCTCCAATTCTCTACCATGGGTAAAGCTACCAGAAAGAAGGACCTAGACACGGAAGGCCTGATCATGAATGTTCCTGCTGAAAGTGTATTTGCGGACACGGTGACAGCACCTGAGGTGGTACCCCCTGAGGAGCCCCACCCTACAATACATCCTTCTGACAATCACCACATTCAGCGACGTCCTGGAAACAAAGATCGATACACTAGGGGCGGACCTGCGCATCCTGAAAGATGACCACCGGTGCCTAGCGGAAAGGGTCACGAAAATGGAGAGAACGATAATAGACATCCCTTCGGATATGGTAGCGATGAGTGATAAAGTCTGGGAAATAGAGCAGAAGATGTTGAAAAAGGATCACTGAAGAAAAATATCCTCATAATAGGACTACTGGAGGGCATACTGGGGAGAAACCTGTTGACTTACCTGGAGAGATGGGTGCGCGAGGAGGTTGCCGCAAAGGGCCTCTCTCCGTTTTGCAACCTGGAGGTGGCACACAGAGCTCCAACGCGCCACCCGCCACTGGGCACACCACCACAGCAGGTGGTGGCCAGGCTTTTACATTACAAAGACCTTGATCACATACTGGACCTGGCTTGGAAGAAAGGGGACTATAGAGTGGACAATGGCAAAATAATGATCTTTCCGGAAATCACGAAGGTGACTAACTGGTGGAGCCCACATTAGCATGGATATTAAGATCCACAAAATGAGGAAAAAGAGGAAGAGGTAGGTGTCCAAAATATTTTGCACCCCCACCTCCTCTGCCTTTGCCTCGTTTTGTAGTTTTAGTGTGTTCATGACAGGGAGGATGGAAAAGGAGCAGTACCTTTCTCCCCTTCTTATTTGTGTGATGGTATATTAAGACTAACAAAGGGAGTGACGTAGAGCACATCAAGGTCCAGCATACGTGCTCCAAATAATCTAATAAATGTATGTGGGATATGCAGTTACTAAAGAAGAATGAGTATCTATGTGGGTCAACAACTATTCTGTAGGGTACGCAGTGGGTGTGACCCTGCAAGAATAAAATGCCCTCACCCACCTGGTTAGGTGTCATGCTTCATCATAGGGTGTTTGCTCCTCGTCGGGCCAGCGCTGCAAGGCCCGATGGGCACCCTCAATGGGGGCTCTTTGCTGGAGATCTTCTTGTCTGCCGTTTGGTGATGTGCAGGTTTAGGGGCTTAAGGAGTAGATTGGTGTTGAGGTGTGAAGGTGTAAGGTTAAAAATAGGGAAAGAGGTACTTCTTAGTAAAAACTTTAATGAACAAGTTCTCTTACTTATATTAGAAATGTGTGGTGCTATCTATTAGACTTTAGTTATCTTAGATAGCTATAGGTCAACATGTTTGTAGCTTCCGTGTAGTCATAACAATGATCTATTAGCTATTCATCAGGACAAATATCAACCTAATATTCGTGAGATATGGGAGACTCAGGGACCCCTCTTCACATTCTGCAGACATGTCTATATCATTTTGCGTTACGCCACTAAGCCAGTGCCAGACTGGAAACCAAAATCAGCCCTGGCAAAACTGTTCTAACCAGCCCCACACCGCAGGAGGTGTCAAATAAAGTGGGGTCATGGGATCACTGAGAGGTCACATTACTCTTTATCTCTGGCACAGGCCTATCTCGAGCCCCAGGCAACGTATGGAGTTGGAAATTTGGCTCAACAAGGTGCCAGGAGCTACTGGCGTAACAAAACTTGAGGGTGCCTCCCGCCACAGTGCTTTGCTGAGGGGGTCCCCTAGACCTTGGGTCCCCCCCGCACTGCGGGGCTCTGCATTACGCCCCTGCCAGGAGCCTTAGGGGTTTTTCTCTGAAACTCGAAGAACCCTTGCTGGAGTGGCTGGACACCGCAGGCTGCAGATAGACAGAGCAGCTTGCCCTGCTTCGACAAGCTGAATCTAACATGGTGCTGGCTGGCTGCTAGGCGAGGAGAATTGGATGTCTGGCTTGAGGAGGCCACACTTGCCAGACCTGAAAGCAGAAACATACAAAGTACAGCGTGGGGAGTGACATTTCTGAGTGGGGGGAGCATACCTAAGCTGCTGCTCTAATATTCCTCTTGTCACCAAGGTCTGTGGCACAGGGGAAGACTGTGAGGCAGCAGTAAGGAAGGTTGGTGTGTAAGGGCCAGTGTGCCCGGGTGAAGGCAACTCTTTTGTGACTGCCTTGATCTGCATCTAAGATGAGGGTGACGGTTCAGGGGGAGAACACACAGAGTATTGGGGCAGTGTGAGCTAGATAACACCATAAAGAGGACCAGTTAGAAAAAAAAGGTCAGGGTTGAAAAGCAGGCATTTTTTAAATCTCTAGACACTACTTCCAGAAAAAAAGAAGAAAATAGGTGGTTTCCAGTAATTAATATGGCAACAAAAATGTGAACCTCGGCACAAGGAATCCTTCATTTTGGCATCGCTGTGTGAATTTCAAGGCACAATGAAAAACATCAAGAAAGAAGTCATTTTTTGGACGCCACACTTGCGTGTGTGGACACAAGGATCTCCAAGTTAAAGAGGTGGCAAATCACATCTCATGTCTTGAGACATCTGTCATAAGGCTAGAATCTGCTATTAAGATGCATAAAGAGTATGGATCCTGCCTGGGTCCTGCACAGAACCCCGACTTCTGGAGGTTACCATAGATGCTGCGAATGTCTTCCTTCTGAGTGCCCCGTCTTCACTGTTTAATGATGACACATTAGTCACGCCATCCAGAAGTTCTTTGAGGGAGAGGGCCTAGCTATGGGCTCACATCCACAGGTAACTGGCTGCAGGCCTAGAACCTCTACCTACACGATGTCCGAGTGAGTTCTCTGAAGATGACAGAGCGAAGTAGCCCCAGCAAAAACGATTTGATGGTACATGATGCCAATATCAGGTGAGATGCGACTCTGATTGGCAGCACGGTTTTGATAGTGCCAGACTCTGGCCAAGTCACGCAGGAGGTGTCACTAGCAGCATTTTAAAAGTGGACTACTAGAAGCTGTTAACTGAAGCATCCTTCTCGCGGCCCATATCTTACACATTTGAAGGCATGATAAATGTTGCCCATTGACGTCAAAGAGGTATTCCTGGATCCATGTCATTGTGAATTGGTGGAGAATATCAGGGATTGATTGTTCAGTTTACACATTTTATTTATTGTGCCCTTCTTTAAGCCAGTCATGATGCTGAGTGACCCACCTAAGCCTGTGCAGGGACATCCATTGATAAATATCCTTTTCAGATAACAGTAATTTTAGCTATGAGTATGAACTATTGATTGAGGTTGGTTTTGTTCATCCCCACCTTCCTTTTCTGCCCCACTCTCCTATCTGGGTTTTCATTTGAAGGGGGGAGTGTGATTGTGTTCCTGGGTTATGATCACAAAATAATTATTTTGTCCAGTTGGGAAATGTTATAAATTTTTTGAAATATGGTATGTGAAATCCTGTAACAAAATGTTTACTAACTCAAAATGTTGCAGCCAGTTCACAAGAATGCCTGCAATGTACTCCCATACGTATGTCTATGTTTGGATAAAATGTCCGACTTTTTTGGAATTATCATGTAAAAGTAATAGGCAGGCATGAATAAAATGCACAACTGCCTTTGCACTTACCGACCTTTTTTTTAAGTTCTTCATTGGGGATATGTTTTCCATGCAGTAAAGCCTCTTTCCCTACACCTGTGTAATTTTGGAGATGTTCTGTCCCTGTTACCACTCCGAATAGGGACTTGCTCAGGCCCTTTTCATTACTAAATCTCTGATTGTATTATGGGTTGGAATATACAAGCCAAAATGTGCAAATTCCAATAATGTACCTATCTAGGCAGGCAATCCGGTCTGCATCCCTCCCCTTCTAGCACGTTTGCTCAAAGTCATAAGTGATATTACATGATGCTGGTGTAGTTTTATGTGTCTAGATACATTTACAACCGTAACTTCATATTTTGTGAATTAAAAACGTGAATTTGCACTGGTATTTGCACACTTAGACTTTACTTAGGATGTGCAAACACCTCTGTAAATCGAGCCTTGTAAGACTATTATAACGTTTGAGCATCTGAGTAAATCAGGAAGATCATTGTCTTTAATTTTGTTGCTGATTGTATTTATTAGTTCGAGGCATGTGGGCTGCTGAATTCATATCTATAGCATAGATCGCGCCTAGTGTTGGGTCCGGATGATTGCACATTGTTGTCCTGGAAGAGTCTTCGAAGTATCACGAGATAGGTGGCTCCTCCCCTGGACTACAGTGCGCATGGGCATCGACTCCATCCTTAGATTGTTTTTTTCCGCCATTGGGTTCGGATGTGATTTCGTTAACTCCGGTTCGGAATCGATCAAAACAAACTATTTTCAGGCCAAAAGGCCTTTTTCGAACCGTCGGTATTGTTTGCGTTCGGTGCCCGACTTACTCCAACTCTTCGAGTCGGATATCCCGGGAGTCGTGTGACTTCGGGGATCGAGGCCCAGTCGACGCAGCAAGACTTTCGACGGCATGGAGCGGAGTCCGTTCAAGCACTGTCCTGTGTGTGGATCCAAATACCCACACATCGACGTCCACCCGGTTTGCAACAAATGCCTGTCGCCGGACCACGACGAGGCCAACTGTATGGCCTGTTCCAGGTTTCGTTCGAAGAAAACCATCAAGCTTCGGCGTGCGGCGCGCCTCAAGGCCCGGCGATCGGCTCCAGCACCAGTGGACATCTTCGTCAATGAAGAAGCGGACGAGCAGCAAGTTCAACTTCAAGTTTCACCTCCATCGGTGGTCGTCGAGTCCGACTACGAAGCGGACGCCGAAGGCCAAGACGTGGAGTAAGTCGTCGACGAGGTAGGAGACGACGAAGAGGCCTACGGGGCCATGGAAGATAGCTCGGAGGAAGAGCTATACCCCGTTCGTACTTTTACTAAGGCTCAGGTCGAGGGATCGCCACATGGCCTTACCTGAGACCTTACACCAAAATCCACGGCCCCGCCTTCCGGCCTGGCCACGGACACTTCAGCGGAGCCGCCATTGTCAAAATCGAAACCGAAACTGAAACCATCGGTGTCGACGAAGACAAAGATGGCCGAGACGCCATCGAAACCGAAGACGTCTGCTCCCCAATCGACGCCGTCGTCTTCGGAGGCCTCAAAGCCAAAGAAGGATGTCGGCCCCTCAACGGCGCCGAGAGTGGTCAAGGAGCCCAGCTCACGAAAGGCCGTCGACCCGGTGTCGAGCAAGGCAGTCGACCCGAAGCCCAGGAAGGCAGTCGAGGCCGCTCAGGACAAGACAGTCGAGCCGAAAGCCAAGAGGCCTGTCGACACTAAGGCTACCAAGGGCGCGAACCCAAAGTCTGGGACTCCGACGCCAAAGGTCAAGGTTGCCGATCCAAAGTCATTGGCGCCAACGTCGGAGGCCGTGGTCAAAGATCGCAGCGCACCACCGAAAGATGCTCCTGCGCCTCGATCGGAGACACAGAAGGCGTCGACGCTCGGGTCTTCCCCTGGAGGGGGACCGAGGCCATCGGTCGGGTCGACGAAACCATCCGCTTCCTTTACGAAGCAGGTCTCGGACTCCCTCAAACGCCTTAAGGACAGGGCTTCTGCGTCGGAACCGAAGGCATCTTCCACAGCGAAGAAAGCTGTCCAAACGCCACAGGCTTCGACGCCGATCCTCTTCACGTTACCACCTAAGGTGGCGCCGAAGGCCTTTGCTCCACGGTCGGTGCCCACGGACCTGGTGGTGTCGAAGTCGACTCCCCCGGCAGGGGGTTTGAAGCGTCGACCACACTCTTTGTCAGAGCAGTCGGAGCAGTATATCGATGCCGACACCGGGAAACTGACGCTTTTGAAGAGGAAAATTACGGCGTCACAGCCCTTGGAGTCATTTAAGATTCCTCTAAAGCGCAAAAAACCTGCAGAGGACACACCTGTCTTAGTTGAGCCGAGAGTTCGACAGACTGTAAGGGGTGCAACACCCTCACCCACCTATTCTGATGGAGAAGATGGGGAGGAGCAGGACGAGGAGTACAATTTTCCAACCAACACGGAGCCTGATGAGCAACAGGACTCATGGGTGGAGGCAGGTGATCAAGGGGATCAGCAGGCAAACCTTGACCCTCAGGTGTTCAACGTCAAGACGTCTCCCACTGAGGATTCAACTGCATTTCATGCTTTGATTGAGAGGGCAGCTAAGAACCATGATGTTGATATGCATGCTGACCATGTGGAGGCTGACTTCCTTTTTGACACTTTCTCCACTGCTGAAAAAACTGTGAAAACTCTTCCCATGCTAAAGGGGGTCCTCAGGCATGCTGCGGACATTTTTAAGGAGTCAACAAGGTCAAGGGTTGTTAACCCTCGGATTGAGAAGAAATACAGACCGGCACCTGGCGATCCAACATACATAAGGGACCAGTTGCCGTTGGACTCTTTGGTGGTCTCTAATGCTCGCAAACGGGCAAACTACGGGTGAAGCTCCTCCCCCAGACAAAGAGTCAAAAGTGCTGGAGGCGTCAGGGAAAAGAGTAGCAGCTCAGGCAGCCAACATCTGGCACATCTCAAACACGCAGGCACTATTGGCCAGATACGACAGGGCACATTATGACACCCTAGAGACCCTGTTGCAACACCTGCCAGAACAGTTCAAGGAGGGAGCTGAGATGCTTGTCCAAGAGGGCAAGCTCATTTCCAATGCTGCTATAAAGTGTGCTCTTGACGTTGCTGATACAGCAGCAAGGGCAATCAACCCTAGCGTGATGTTGAGGCGTCAGGCTTGGCTCCGAATTTCCGGATTCAAGCCTGAGATACAGACGACCATCCTCAACCAGCCGGTGAACCCAGACAGGTTATTTGGTCCAGAGGTAGATACCACCCTGGAAAAGATTAAAAAGGATACTGAGACTGCCAAGTCCATGGGGGCTCTCCAGTCCCAGCAGTTTCGAGGAAACACTTTTCGTCGCTCAGGCAATCAAGGTGTTACCAGAGGCCAGATGTCACAGCAGACGCAGTTCAACAAAGGTGGGGCGCAGTCATCCTACCCCAAGCAGAGTAGCGGAGGATACCGGGGAAACAGCTCCAAGGGCTGAGGCAGAGGCAACAACAGTTCCCGTTCCTCTGCCACCAACAAACAGTGACTCCCTGTCACTGCCCCCCTACCATCCAACACCTGTCGGGGGGAGACTCCAGCGGTTCCTGTCAGTGTGGAATTCCATCACCACGGACAGGTGGGTCAGGCAACTTATCCAGTTCGGCTATTGTTTAGAGCTAACTGCCGCTCCACCCACCATGCCCCCAAAACACCGTCCTATGTCACAAGAGCATTTGCACTTATTACAGCAGGAGGTTCTTGCCATGCTGCAAAAAGGCGCAATAGAGCTCGTGCCAGTGGAGGAAGAAGGCACAGGAGTATATTCCCTGTACTTCTTAAACCCGTAAAAGGACGGGTCACTCAGACCGATTCTAGACCTACGGCCCCTGAAACAGTACATTCTCTCAGAACACTTCCACATGCTAACACTGCAACAGGTTCTTCCATTGCTAAACCAGGGAGACTTCCTCGCAACCTTAGACCTCAAGGATGCTTACTTTCACATCCCACTCCACCCCTCCCACAGAAAATACCTCAGGTTCACCATCCAAAACAGGCATTACCAATTCAAGGTCCTTCCTTTCGGGGTGACCACAGCCCCCAGAGTGTTCACGAAATGTCTGGCGACAGTGGCGGCGCACCTCAGGAGACAGAACGTCCATGTCTACCCTTACCTGGACGACTGGCTTGTTCAAGCAAAGTCAGCCCAGCAGTGCGCGGCCGACATGTCCCACACTATTCGCCTTCTTCACAGTCTGGGATTTTCACTAAACTATCCAAAGTCGCACCTCCAGCCAGCCCATGTGCGGCAGTATTTGGGCGCAACGATAGACACTTTGGCGGCTACGGCTCAGCCAAACCCAGTGAGGATAGGCAACATCCAGTCGCTAATCCTGAAGTTCAGACCACAAAACTCACTTCCTGCGAGAGTGTTCATGCAGTTGATAGGCATGATGGCCTCCTGCATCTTCATAGTCCCGCACGCGAGACTGCATATGCGTCCGCTTCAAGAGAGCTTGGCACGTCAGTGGAATCAGGCTCACGGCCAATTGAAAGACCTAGTGTTGGTGACCGGTCGGGCATACAGCTCTCTGCATTGGTGGAATCCACACAACCTTTGCAAGGGCCGACCGTTTCAAGAGCCTGTGCCACAGATTATCCTGACGACGGACGCATCTCTCCAGGGGTGGGGAGTTCATGTGCTCCACTACACGGTGCAGGGACTATGGACGACGCAGCAAAAGAAGATGCACATCAACTACCTAGAACTGATGGCAATCTTCATGGCGCTCAAGTCATTCAAAGTACATCTGTGCAACAAAGTCGTGTTGATCCGGACGGACAACATGACGGCCATGTACTACATCCAAAAGCAGGGAGGTACACACTCTCCACAGTTGTCTCATCTGGCTCAGAGCATGTGGAAGTGGGCCATTCAGAGGAACATCTTCCTCATGGCGGAACACCTCCCGGGCAAAGACAATCAGATGGCAGATCTGCTCAGCAGGTACAGTCACCAGATGCACGAGTGGGAGTTACATCCATCATTACTTCGCCCGTACTTCCAGCAGTGGGGTCATCCAGAGATAGACCTGTTTGCCACAAGGGAAAACGCAAAATGCCAAAGCTTTGCCGCCAGGTTCCCTCACCCACAGTCGCAGGGCAATGCGATATGGATGAACTGGTCAGGCAGATTTGCGTACGCTTTTCCACCAGCACCTCTCATCCCGCTGGTGGCAAGAAAGCTCAAGCAACACTCGATGACGCTCATCCTGGTTGCTCCAACGTGGGCACGCCAACCATGGTACACCACGTTTCTAGAACTCTCCGTGGTGCCGCATCAAAGGCTGCGCCTCACACCCAGGCTCTTGACGCACAACCATGGCGACATTCAGCATCCAGATCCGCAACAGCTCAATCTGGCGATCTGGCTCCTGAGGTCTTAGAGTTTGGCTACCTTAATCTGCATCCTGAATGCATGGACATCATCCGGGAGGCAAGAAAGCCCACTACCCGAGCTTGCTATGCAGCGAAATGGAAGCGGTTCGTCATTTACTGTACTGACCACAATATCAACCCGCTAGATGCATCCATTCCTGATATCATCTGCTATTTGTTACATCTTTACAAATGCAATCTAGCATATGCTTCCATTAGGATACACTTATCCGCCATAGCGGCTTATCTCCAAAACAGGCAGCATCTCTCCGTTTTCAGAGTGCCGGCCATTAAAGCCTTCCTGGAAGGGCTGAAGCGCGTCATCCCTCCCAGGACACCGCCAGCTCCTGTGTGGAACCTCAACGTGGTCCTCACCAGGTTGATGGGCCCACCTTTTGAGCCTCTCCATTCCTGTGAGATTCAATTCTTAACATGGAAAGTGGCTTTTCTCATTGCCATTACTTCTCTACGGCGAGTTAGTGAGCTGCAGGCGCTCACTGTACAAGAGCCATTTATTCAAATTCATTCCAACAGGGTTGTGCTGCGCACTAACCCTAAGTTTCTTCCGAAGGTGGTGTCGCAGTTTCATGTCAATCAAACCATCGAACTGCCCGCATTCTTTCCAAACCCTGAGACAGTAGCCGAAAGAATGCTCCACACACTTGATGTCAAAAGAGCGTTAATGTACTACATTGACAGAACAAAAGATTTCAGAAAGACACAACAGCTCTTTGTTGCCTTCTCGGCAACCCCATTTCCAAAGCAGGAATAGCCAGATGGATCGTTAAGTGCATTCAGATTTGCTATCACAAAGCTAAGCACACTTTAACGGTCCCCCCAGGGCCCACTCCACTCGCAAGTTGGGGGCCTCCATGGCGTTCCTAGGCAATATTCCTTTGGAGGACATTTGTAGAGCAGCCACATGATCTACACCACATACGTTCACTAAACATTACTGTGTAGACGTGCATTCCAAACAGCAGGCAGCTGTAGGACAGGCTGTTCTTAGAACACTTTTTCAAACTTCTGCAACTGGCACGGGCAGCCGCCGCTAGTGGAGGGACCGCTATGTATTCTATGCTATAGATATGAATTCAGCAGCCCACATGCCTCGAACTGAATATGCTACTTACCAGTATGCATCTGTTCTTGGCATGTAGGGCTGCTGACATTCATATCGCCCGCCCTCCTCCCCGGCGCCCGTAGCGGTTGCAGACTTCTTCTTCTTACACTTACTCTTAGACATGGTCATCGTTTACACTACTGCACTCCATCTTTGCCACAATGGCTAAAACAATCTAAGGATGGAGTCGATGCCCATGCGCACTGTAGTCCAGGGGAGGAGCCACCTATCTCGTGATACTTCGAAGACTCTTCCAGGACAACAATGTGCAATCATCCGGACCCAACACTAGGCGGCGATCTATGCTATAGATATGAATGTCAGCAGCCCTACATGCCAAGAACAGATGCATACTGGTAAGTAGCATATTCATTTCCCTACTGCTTGTACTTCTCTTAACTTGGTTTATCTTATGCAAATCTTCTTTGGTTTCTCACAGCAGGAAACAGACTCTCCCCCTTTGTCTCCGGTCAGTTCCTCGCCTCCTTCTCCCAGCAGTTACCTGAGAACACACCTGCCTTACGGTTATGGTAAGTCATGGAGTGCAGCTGACCATGCGGGTAAATTCAGGTCATTATATTCACATCAGTGCCACGCACTTCAAACCATCACCTCACTTCCGGAATTTCAAATGGCCCTCCAGACCTGGTTGTTCGAATTAGCCTCCAGGACCTGCAAGCGCCTGGATACCCTCTCGGGTGATTAGCCATGCTTTATAAATCCTGATTGATTGATTGACTTGGAGGAAAGTCCCTTATTGTTCTGAATTTTGTTTGATGTATTATTTGGTGTTCATGGACAACGTTGGTCTAAATTGTAATGCAGAGGAATAGTAAAGCACTGTGTCCCTATTAACTTTTGAAAATCATGTGGATAATATTTGCTTCTGTTTTGATCCCTGAATGCCAGCTTGGGTAGCTGCTTAAATTGCACTACATTAGCTATTTGTGCAGCGCGGATCTCATTAATACTCAAGTTCTTTAGCATCCCCATTATTAGGTCGAGCCTAGAGCAGCTCGACTTTTAGTAAGGGGGTTTTCAAAGTGCTACCAGAGGCTTTTGCTGGCCTCAAGCTGGCAGTAGCGTGCACGTGCGCAGCCGCCATCTGTCTTTTCTCCGTCACTGGTAATTAAGTGCATTGCGATCACTTTCACTTTCGGTGCCCGCGCGGCCAATGCTTTGCGTGCGCCCTTTTTTTTTTCCTTTGTGCACGCATACACAACTCCCGATCGCAGCACTTTCTTGCGCACATTTGCTTTTTTGTTGCTAGAGTGCTGCCACCCACTCGGTTCTCGCCGCAGCCCATGCTCACGCCTCGTCGGTGCATTGCTACCACATTGAGCCTTCCTCTTACTGCGCGAGCCTGTGCGTGGGGGCCCACGGGCAGCATCCGCACTGCAGAGAGCGAGCCAGGGTAGATCCGGTTGCAGCCACTCCTGTGTGGACACTGCCCCTATTTCGGTGCGCCTGCTGTTAGCGACTCAAATTGGACCTTTGCGCCAACATGACGCTTGTAAAAACGATAAGTATTTTTTTGACGCCTTCTCCACTTTACGTTTCCAGCTTTCATCCTGTGGCGGATGCGTGTTAAAATGCAGCAGCGTGCTGCATTATGTTCGAGGAAGTCTTTATCTCCATATTTCCATATTATCAGAAGTAGGTGATTCCCCACTGCCTCATCTAGATTACAGTCACTTATTGCCCAAAACATCCACATCATATATGACGCAGCTGTCATGCTTCACCCGTCACTACCCCAAATCATCAATTCAACGACCCTCATATTTCAACACACCATGCAGTAGATTCATGCCCTTCCATCGCTCAACGTATGGCCGTTACTTAACACTTCCACTGGTTCGTAAAATTGACACCCCCCCTTGCAAACCTTGCTGTGTCGATTTGCATGAATTCACTGATTCACCCACCCGAACCTTCGCTGGTTTAGTCTTATTCTTGGTATCACAATACTGCTTGGTTTTGTCATGTGTGTTCTTGACCCTTTCCGTTAACTAGGTACACATTGAAAAATTCCAATAAAAGTGTCGTTTTATTCTTCCAACCAGTGAAGCAGTACCGAATGTGATCACAGCCTGCCCTCTTACCACTCCCTGCTCAGCCCTCCCACTACGGAATCCCCACACATTACCAAAAACTTTCCATTCCTAACATTCCGCATCCTCCAAGCCACCACAACACTCCTGTTATGCCAGAAATGCTGTGGAAGCTGTTCCTTAAGACCATGGACGTCAGTTAGGGTTTGCACATGTGTTCTCTTTGTCTGCCCTTGTACCTGTTGTTTTAGGGGCATAAAGGCAGTGGCAGAAACAAAGTGCTCTGGATTCTGAGTCACATTTTATTTGCATTCCGTGTCTTGCTCTAGTCTTTATAGAACATAACAGAAAGTCGAGGGGCTAAGGGCATCCCAAAGGATCACCCCCGTACTGTTTTTGGTGGTCAAAATGATTGTTATATCAAATACATGGGTATTGTCCACTCGTTTTGGAAAAGCAGTGAATATATTCGTATGAAAAGATAAGATTTTCATCCTATAGATAACACCACATTTTCCATAAACTCAAAAATAGTTTCTGCACAGGGGTGACTGTTATGGACAGGAAATAGTTGTAATTCATATTTTTAATTCAATGTCCTTCATAACTTATGATAGGTGACGGATTGTGACATCTTCATTTGTGACCAATAAAAAAGGTGTAGAGGTTTTATTTTTTAAGATAAAAAAATCTTTCAAGATTACACCTTTCACTTCTTGATATGTCTTACTAACCCCTTTACTGCTGGGATTCCTTTAGACTTTCGAGATAGAAATGTTCAAGACTTTAACCAAACCCCACAATAGTCTTACATTGACCAAGGCATTCGAAGTCCAGTTTTAAAAGTTTTTACAGTGACTCACCTGGAGAATAATCTTTCAGTTTCTTTGCTAGTTGACCTTCAAAGCCGTCCTGATTTCCCACGAGCCAAGAACAACTTTTAATGTTTCAGCAGACTGACTAATATCCAGTGGTTTGATGTTATTATCTTTGCACTTTGCTTCAAGCGTTCGGATGTCTGTGGGGTTTGTTTGGCACTGTATAAGTGATTGGTGATTTAAGCTTAAATAAAACTATTCTTCTGAGACTTAAACATAGCCATCGATTTTCCAGGTAGCCAAGGGTATTGGATATGACATCCCAAACAATTTCAGTGATATCCAGAGTTAACTTGCCTTAAAACCCTCAACACCACTGTACTTGCTGCTGAGGGACTAGTTAGGGTGTGTACAGCATATGTGATTGGCATACTACATAGAAACTGAAGAGGGTATGCATACTAGAGGAACTTTCCGGCAGTCTGGGCCAACTGCTAGCTTTAGTTGCATGTAACAGGGCATAGCTTGGGCAATATTAACCCATACTTTTGAGTATGGTGGCAAACTTTTCCTCCATCTGCCACACTGGAGAGACTTTTAGCAAATCAAACAAGCATTGGCATAGCCAATATGTCTCGCCTTTGGGACCTTATAAGTTTCTAACCATGCAACAGTTAATGTTGTTGCGCCAAGGATATTGTGCTGCCAAACTAAATACTTAAAAGATCCCAAAAGCGTGACCTATTGTTTATGCCAATGCTTGTTATTACTGGTGAGCAGTAGGTCCTTGGCAGTATCTTAAGAGTAGGAGCATAAAAGTACCGCTTTTGTCTTGTCTTCTTGTGATGTCCCGTCTTCCTGCTGTATCCAATGTTTCTCTTCATGTTTCATAATTAACTTAGACAAGGTGCCTCTCATCTCGTCAGACGTCACAGATTGGTCCATCGTGGTACTGACTAAGATTTGTAAAACACAGACATGGCAAAGGACAAGAAAATTGCTCCATAGTGCTAAGTTATTAACATTTTAATGTGGTTATTCGTGGTCCTTCTGTGTACACTCAAGGGCTTGGAGTCAAGTTTAAGGCCCTCAAATTTCACTAATTTCAAGATTTTGACAGACGTCCTGTAGTCTCTGGGGCATAGACGTGTTCAGAGTTGGCTTCAACAGACAAATAACCTTTTGCAGAAATGCACAAACTCAATTATATGACGTTTTCAAAGATGTCCCAAGTGTAATTTTCCAAATTTCGTTTCCTTTGTAGCAAATGATGTTCTCCACTACAGATTATCTTCTTGCACGGTTTAGTGGTGGGAGTGGGAACTACTACTTAAGAGTGCTGTCATATTAAAGAAAAGTGTGTCTAGTAGTGGTAGTACTTAACCCCCAGGCCTAAAGCACAACCACCTAAGTTACTTGTGTACTTCCATCGAGGAGGACTGAACCCTGGTTAAAGTGTGAGTGATTTGTATTGTTATGGAGTTTCTTTATAGTGAAACATACATCATTTAAACAGTAGTTTAGAGCTGTTGGATGTCTCGGATTGTGTCCTATAAATTGGTCCCACTGGAATGTCTTCATATGTGGGATGTGCTTATGTTTTTTCACCAGACCTGGTGTATGTATATCCTTGCCAACCTTGTTAGGACTCCAGACCTTTGAATTATGAAGTTGTTGTACTCCATTGCCTCATCAGGTTCTACACAATGGAGGTGAAATCCTGTTTGCCCCAGTATTGTAACTTTCATAGATTCCCATGCTTTGTATCATTCCCCGTCGTCGGACTGGGAGTCTCGGTAATAAAAAATACCATAGTAGTAGGTACAAAAGAGAAAGGAAAGGCCTAGGCCTCATTCCCTTTTGTAGCATATCAGCCTCTTTTTGTAAAAGAGACTAAACTCTAGGCATCAGCCAATCAGAAGAGCCTCACCCTTAGAACCTTCCTGAAGGAACCTCAGAGCCTCAGATTTTCTACCGCACGTTGTGCTAGGGAGTCTCCATTGAGCTCTGCTCTATTTTCTACTCTTTCTAAATAATTTCTACAGTTATTTCTTCAGATTACTTCAGCAAACTCTCTCTTTCTTCAAGATGTCTGAGGTTGAGAAGAAGAAAGCCCTTTTCAAGCCCTGTTCCACCTGTGGGAAGAAAAGGCTTTTTGTGGAGGATAAACACAAAGATTGCATCTACTGCCTTTATCCAGATCACAAGGCAGAGGACTGTAAGATTTGCCACACTCTCTCCACCAAGACCTTGAGAGATCGTGCTGGAAGACTTCTTACATGGCTGCAGAGTCAGAAGGAAAGGAAACATGGAGTTTCCAGTGATGAGGAAGAATCGGCGTCATCTGCTTCCTCAAGAAGGTCAGTGAAAAGGGGTAGAAGTTCCCCATCTTCCTCTGTGGGGCGCCCCTTAAAGGCTTCAAAGAAGACCCCCAGGGAATCTGATGGCCGGGGTTCAGGAAGTTCCCCTCACCACAGTGGGACTGACAAGGCAGAACTGGTTTCGCCTCCTAAGGGTGAGAAGACAGACCCAGCCTTCAAAAAACCCTCTTCACATTCTTCAGAGAGGAGTTCCAAGTCCTCTACGACGAAGACTTCGTCGACGGTGGCTCCGTCGATGACGAAAATGAAGCCCAAGATACAATTGGCCCCGTCGACGGGCTCGTCGACGGGAGCGTCGACGACGAAACCTCCGTCGTCGTCGAAGAAAAGCTCGTCGACGGCAGGGTCGACGGAGAGTGTACCAACGACATCGTCGACGAAGACGAAGACATCGTCGACGAAGAAACCATCATTGTCGACGGCGATGGCGACGACGGCAGTGTCGTCGACGACGTCGACGACGGTATCGACGACGGTCATGTCGTCGACGAGTGCATCGACGACGACGACCATGTCTACATCGACGGCGGGCTCGTCGTCGGTGGCGTCGACGACGACATCTGCGATTCCTATATCGTCTACGAGAATTTCTCCTTCGCCGACGGAACAACCGACGATACTGGCTGCGGAGAGACGGGTGACGATTTCGTTGACAAGAATCACGCCTGAGATGACGTCCCCGAGAAGGGTGACCTCTTTACCACCCACTATGCTGTTGGACCAGGAGGACTCTGAGGGAGACGGACAGGATGTTTTTGAATATGCCAATAGTCCATCTCAGCTTCTCATCAAGAGTCAGGACACAGATTCAGAGGAGGCATATGTACAAGGCGGGGGCGAATATCAACAGACGGCCCACTCTAGGAACTATGAGCCACAAGACATGGTTTCAGTTCCGCCAACATTCCTGTATGACCTGCACAAGATGCTGCAAGACTACAAGTCGAAAGCTGACAGACCAGTACCACGTAGGTCTGCTCCATCATCACCAGTGAGGAGCCAATCATCTGTGGTGCCTCCAATCCACCCGATACTGACTCCTCCTCAACCGCAGCGGCCAGTGCCTCAGGCTACGTCGGAGCCAACCGATGATCCGGATGGGGATCAGAACGTTGATAATGATGTGTCATCAGATGATAATCACGACTCAGATCAGGACGGTGATGAATACAATGATTACATCATCCCGGATCAAGCTTCGCCTCATCAGGACTTAGGTGATTCTCCTCCCGCTGACATCGGCAGTTTTCATCAGCTGATGGAACGAGCAGCTGGAAGATTTAAATTGGTAATGCCAGCTCAAACGACGGACTGTTTCTTATACGATTTTAAAGAAACTCACCGTAAAACTACAAGGTCGATTCCGATTGTGGATCATTTATGGGAGGAAGGTTTGAAAGCAATGAAAAACCCAGCGACGGTGGTCCCTGTGCTACCGCGCCTGGATAAGAAGTATAAGGCACCAGAAGATGGACCTGCAGCGCTAACAGGGTATCCCAAGCCTGACTCTGTAATCTCGCAGGCAGCGCAAAGGAAGTCACGGAACCCTTCTGCTCCATTGACGGCCCCTCCTGACAAGGATGGACGACGGCTAGATAACACGGGCAAGCGATTCTCATCCATAGCTAGCCTTCTGATTCGCGCCGCCAATGCTTTGGCAATATTGGGACGATATGATCGCCAGTTATGGTGCGATGTAGCTCCATATTTGGAATAACTTCCACCAGAGTCAGGGCTAGAAGCGAAGAAGACTTTGCAAGAAGGTGAGGCGGTTTCTATGGAGATCATAGACTGTGCCATGGACATTGCCACAACGTCCTTTCGGGCTTTGGCAGGAGCGGCAGTGTTGAGACGCCAAGGATGGCTGAAGGCGACTTGGTTCAGACCAGAAATCCAAAACAAGGTCCTTGATCTGCCTTTTGATGGCGAGGCCCTCTTCGGTAAATTGATCGATGATACTCTTCAGGAGATCAAGAAAGATACGGAGACAGCTAAATCGCTGGGAACCCTCCAGTATCGGAAAACTCCGTTTCGAGGTGCGAGAGGCAGAGGTGGTGGTTACAGAGGTTCATACCAGCAGCAGCAGCAGCGTTATTCTTCGAACAGCTCTGGATACCAACCAAACCGCCAGTCATACCAGCAAAGACAAGGGCAATCTTCAGGTTACTCAAGACCTTACAACAAGGGCAAGCAGGCTGCCCGTGGACGGGACTCGTCCAAACGCCAATAGCGGCCTCCTGGCTCTGCCTACTGTTTCCTCCTCCAGGAGATCTTCAGTTGGAGGCAGGGTATCAAAATTCCTTCAGAACTGGTCCCAAATTACATCGGACCGTTGGGTGCTCAACATCATAAGACGAGGACATACTCTGGAATTTATGGAAGTACCTCCACCCAAGCCCCCGGCAGTAATTCCATCAAGACATCTGCGTCTCTTAAGGCTCGAAGCCCAACAATTGCTCCGCAAAGGGGCGATAGAGCCGGTCCCCTCCAACCAACAGGGCCAGGGATTCTATTCCAGATTCTTCCTGGTAAGAAAGACGCTGGAAACATTGCGCCCCATCCTGGACCTCAGGGACAGGCCCGGACTGGCCGTTGCGGGCACCGGGCAATCCCCCGGTGCGCCGCAAGGGTGGGGGCCGGTTTTGGGCACTAGGGGCCGTTTTTGTTACAGGGCCGTTTTTGCAGCATAGCTGCAAAATCGGCCCTGTAACAAAATCGGACGAAAAACAGCCCCGGCAAAGAGCTCGGTTGGACCGCCAGGGGGCCGGCCGAGCACTTTGCCAGGGCCGGTTTTGGTTCTCAGTCCGGCCCTGCTCAGGGAGCTAAATACCTATCTCATCTCCCTGTCCTTCCGGATGGTGTCCTTACAGGACGTTTTCAAGATGGTCAGCCCGGGGGACTTCATGGCCACGCTCGATCTGGAGGACGCGTACTTCCATGTCCCGATTCACCCAGCACACAGAAGGTTCCTACGCTTCACAGTAGCCGAGAGCCATTTTCAATTCAGAGTTCTGCCGTTCGGCCTGCGCTCTGCCCCAAGGATTTTTACGAAGGTGCTGGCACCGGTGGCATCATTTCTGCGAAAGAACCACTTCCAGGTCTTCCCTTGCCTGGACGATTGGTTACTAAAGGCCCCGACCAAAGCATTGGCGCAGGACGCGGTGCAGGCTTGCACCAATCTGTTCCAAAATCTGGGTCTCACCTTGAACAGAGACAAATCCATGCTGGTGCCCTCAAGGAGAGCACGGTTCCTAGGAGCAGTGTTGGATTCAAGGCTCTCGAGGGCATTTCCTACTCGAGAAAGGATACTGAAACTACAACTATTGGCACAAAGCCTTTGAAGAAAAAAGTGTCTTTCTGTACGCAGCTACAAGTCGCTGCTAGGGGTGATGTCATCCTGTATTCCCCTGATTCCGCACTGCAGATTGCGGATGCGTCCCCTGCAGGAGCAACTGGACCTCCAGTGGCAGCAAGTCCACGGATCGTTCGACGACAAAGTGATTGTCACTCGAGAGATGAAAGAGGCAGTACTTTGGTGGTCGCATCAAGACAATTTATGCCAAGGTCTATCCTTCGCAAACGTTCCATCACCTCACATACTGACGACGGATGCGCCTTTGGAGGGATGGGGAGCAGTGATGCAGGATCTGCAGATCAGCGGCCATTGGTCTCCACGCGACCAAAAGCTACACATCAACCTGTTGGAGCTGAGAGCGATCAGGCTAGCGCTTCAAGCCTTTCTTCCGCGTCTCCAGGGTTCACAGGTGCTAGTCAGGACGGACAACACCACGGCTATGCATTATGTGAACAAGGAAGGGGGTACGAGGTCACTTCCCTGGTCGCGAGAGGCTCAACAGATTCTGGAGTGGACAATTCTTCACGGAATTTCTCTAAAGGCGGAGCACTTACCAGGGCGCGACAGACTGAGCAGACTCACTTCTGTCAGTCACGAGTGGGAGCTGAAACAACAGGTTCTGGATCGGCTCTTTCAAACATGGGGCACACCAGAGGTGGACCTATTTGCGACGCCAACCAACAAGAAGTGCCGAGCCTACGCCAGCAGGTTCCACCATCAAGGCTCATTGGGCAATGCCCTCTCAATAGCCTGGACGGGGAGATTTCTTTATGCGTTTCCACCAATTCCCCTGATTCCATGCCTCATCAGGAAAGTGAAGACGGAGCCATGCAAGCTGATCCTTATAGCCCCGGCATGGCCGAGACAGTTTTGGTACACCGAGCTTCATCTGCTATCGCTAGTTCCTCCAATAGGTCTGGAGGCTGTTCCGGATCTCCTGACAATGTCCGAAAGACAAGTTATTGTTATATTGTGGCATACTTATATAGCGCAACCTGTCACCACCAAGGGCATCCTGGCGCTTTGACCCATACTCAGTGAAAACAGTAGCTCAGCCTATCCTGGGAAAAGATGAGTTTTCAGAGCCTTTCTAAAAGAAAGGAGATCTCCAAGTTTGGCACCCAGATCCAAGGTCATTACACCTGACGGCATGGCTCCTGACCAGCGAGAATACATGAATGTCCCTCTTTCCAAGGAGATCAAGGACATCCTTTCCCAGGCAAGGGCGCCTTCAACAAACAGAACATACAGACTTAAATGGAAAAGGTTCTGTATTTGGTGCAAAAAAGAAAAGGTTGATCCGTTCACCTCAAAACCTCATCAACTCCTGCCTTACCTACTCTCGCTAGCTAAGTCTAATCTGTCACATTCTACAATCAAAGTCCACTTGGCGGCAATTTCGAGATTCAGAAGATCTGATTCTGGTCCTTCGCTATGGTCTTCACGAATTGTCAAGCAATTCCTCAAAGGCCTGTTCAGGGTCTATCCGCCAGTGAGATCTCCCCCTCCGACGTGGCATTTGAACTTAGTCCTGGCTCAACTGATGAAGGGTCCTTTTGAGCCGATTCACCGCTCAGACCTGAAATTCTTGTCATGGGAGCTGGCTTTGCTCTTGGCCCTCACCTCCGCAAGGCGAGTGGGGGAGTTGCAGGCCCTTACTATCCAAGAACCGTTTTTGCAGTTCAAAAAGAACACAGTCATCTTGCGGACGAACCCCAGGTTCATCCCCAAAGTTCCTACAGACTTTCACCTAAATGAGCCAGTGATTCTAAAAACATTTTTTCCGAACCCAGTCACTCCAGCGGAAAAAACATTACACACTCTGGATTTACAACGATGTCTCAAATTCTACATTGACCGGACCAAGGACGTTCGAAAGTCTACGCAGTTGTTCATTGCCTTCGGCGGTCCGAACAGAGGTCTTCCCCTGTCCAAACAGGGGATCTCAAGATGGATTTCAAGTGCTATTTTGCATTGCCACAAGATAGCAGGAAAACCTCTGGTGGGCAGGATCCGTGCTCACTCAACGAGATCAGTGGCATCTTCTACAGCCCTCTTTGCGGGGGTGCATATCAAGGACATTTGCAGGGCTGCTACCTGGAGCAGCGTGCACACGTTCACTAAGCATTACTGCTTAGAGTCATTGCAGCAGGATGACGCAGCAGTGGGCCAGGCTGTCCTGAGAAACCTCTTCAAGTGATTGGTGAGCTTTCCTTTCTATCCCACCTTCCATGGGTAACACATTTTGTTCTTTCATTTCTAATGTTATGATGTACTTCTTTAAAAAATGTGTTTATGATGTTTACTGCTTGCTATTCTGATACAAAGCATGGGAATCTATGAAAGTTACAATACTGGGGCAAGAAAACAAGTTACTTACCTGTAACTTTGGTTCCCCAGTATTGGTAACTTTCATAGATTCCCATGCGCCCACCCACCTCCCCGGGGAAAGCTCAGCCTTCAGCAAGTATGGTGTCTAGCACACAACGGCTACGAAAATCTGAGGCTCTGAGGTTCCTTCAGGAAGGTTCTAAGGGTGAGGCTCTTCTGTTTGGCTGATGCCTAGAGTTTAGTCTCTTTTACAAAAAGAGGCTGATATGCTACAAAAGGGAATGAGGCCTAGGCCTTTCCTTTCTCTTTTGTACCTACTACTATGGTATTTTTTATTACCGAGACTCCCAGTCCGACGACGGGGAATGATACAAAGCATGGGAATCTATGAAAGTTACCAATACTGGGGAACCAAAGTTACAGGTAAGTAACTTGTTTTCTTCCCTTGCATGTGTGTTAAAAGCCCAGTGTCATTTGGCTGGGTCATGCAAGTGGATCCCCCCCGTTGGAGTTAAATAAGACTCTTTATGATTCTTTGTTACAAAAGTGACATGACTATCACATCCTGTGAATGCTTCTTTTTAGGGAGGTGGGTGTAGCAGGGGAGTCAGTTATTGTTGACAACTTCTTCTGTAAGCGAAGCTAAATATTCCCTTGTTCCTATGGAATTCTTTGCCTCTTATGTTCATTTGCTCACTTGCTTAGAGATATTTATAGTAAGCACATTAAGATCCGCAGACCATGGAGGGCTGTGCATTGCAAGAGGTTTCATAGCCAACATGTGAGAATATGGAGACATGCAGTTAGGTCCACAATGCGAATGACGGACAGTGAGTATGTACAAATACAGAAGAGATCAGAAACACATAATTACAGGAGGTGAGGTGGGGAGATAAGGGATAAAGTCTAGGATGGTTTTATGGTTGTGAAGCAGAGGCTATGAGACACATCCTTTATCTTAGTACATACATATCCCTCACGCCTACTTCAACTAACAACAAAGTATTTGAATTAATCCAAGTCACTTGTAATTACTCTGGGCTGTATTCCACCAGACTCAATCTGCACCCCACTAACGAGGTGCAGGTAGTTTGAAACCTGTCTAGTGTTAAATAAGAAAAGTGCTGTCAATGTACAGGTGACCAGCACTCTATGGTGTGTTTTCATGTGTGTTCTTCAACATATGCATGGGGCGAGCTGGCAAGTTTCAACTGCGTGTCTGGTATGGGTAGAGTTGTTCACTGAGTTAGAAGAGGTAGTTCCAAATTTCAGAAGAAATCAGTGTGCTGGCAAATATGAATTCTCCATACAGTCCCATAGCTTCCGGAAAAAAAGTGTCAGTGCTTTATTTGTGGCTGTGGTTGCCGTTGGTGTGCACCTACACTCATTGTTGACGACCAGCAATTATTGTTCATCAGACTTCGACGCTGAGCAAGAGAGAGTCAGCAAAGGAAGAAAGAAGGAGGAAGAGAAAGATGGAAGACAGTGATAAAGAGAGGAAACAGGGATGAAAGAGAACCAGCAAGACTGAGAGAGACAGCTAACTAAGAAAGAAAGAAGCATGAGGTGGAATAAAAAGTAGGAATCCTTGTTATTTGACAATCTCATCATTCGGCAGCACCAGTGGCTTGCTGCTAAGAAAATATTTGCGTTCCTGGAATTTTTTTAACGATTTAACTAGTGCAAAATATTAAAAGCCTTTAGCTTCTCTGGTGCTTTTAAGTTCACTCTGTCCACTATCGACAGGTCCGACGTGAAAGGCATTGGTTTAAACTTTTACAACCCATAAGAAATGTTTGAAGTGAACACTGCAACAACAAGGTTGCCATAAATGTACTGTTCGCAACAACTGTATCAATGCATATATTTTACAGCTTAAGTCAAAATGACAAGTGATCACATTCAGTAAATGTAAGCTCCTGCGCTACTTTTTGTGTTTGTCCGTTTTCTGCTTCGCTTCTAGTGAGGCTTGCACTTCAGAGCACTTCTGACGAGTATGAAACGAGCAGATTTCCTGAATTGTTCTTCTGTGCTCCATGAGCCCAAATGTAATTAAGGAAATGCGATTTTAATGTCTTGACTTAATCATCTTCCTGCTTCCAGAGATGGTCTAAGCTCTTGTATTTCATTTCATAACTGCAGTTTTCGTTCTAATGTAGTCAGTTTGAGTTCCCCGCCTTCCTGTAGGGCCCCTGTCCTCCTTAAGATGTATGATATTTTTGTGCGTTCTGCTTATAAACAGTTGCCTGTTTTCATAAAGTGGAAATCCGCTTTTCCGGTTGGAAATAAGTGAGCATTATTATCTATTTATAGCTTCGTTACATTTCAATGCTTTGAACAAGGGTGGCTCCTCTGCTGTGGAGGAGGAGCGTCGCCCCACTGAAAAATAAAATGATAATAAAAAACATTTTATTTTTCTTACCTTATTGCCAGCCATGCCAAGGTTAGGGTGGGGCCGGAGCCATGCTGACAAGCATCACGTCAGCAGTAGGGAGGAGTGGTAGTCACTTGTAAGTGTGCATGTCAGTTTTGCCTGCTGTCTTAGACCGGCCAAACAGACATGCACACTTAGGTTTATCCAACCCAGCTATGCTGTACAGCCGGGTTGGAGAAAAGCTGCAGGATCCCTGTGCCCGAGTGAGCGTTAAACCAGCCTGCTCAGGCCAATCGAGGTGCTGCTCTTATGGTAGGCATAGCATGAGAGCAGCATCTGGATTGGGTGGGGAGCCTGTGAAGTGACGCCCATCTACTTCTGGCACATGAGGAGTAACAAGGCGGCCAGCAGCGGGATCGGAGTGGCAGGTAAGTCTTTTTATTTTATTTTCAAAACCCAACCCCAAGCCACCCCGCCTTGCCACTTTACTATAGCAGCAACAGCTACTTGCTTTAAATAGTCAGTCTTCTGCACTTCTAACCCTTTCTAAATAAACAGAGTGTCTGATCTGCACCTTGAACTTCATACCCAAGACCAAACTGACCGTATATACAGAGACAAGGGCCATCATCCCCGCTGTTGGATATTATTCTTACATATGTAAGAGTAACCCGGTTATTATTATATGCTTAAAGTATCTTGAGCCTCCATGTATATTTAAGATGCACTTTATGTTAATGTTTTCAAAACATAGTCTTCATGCTTTGTCTCATGCTATTCATCTTGGTCTCAGGGTTCTGAGTGACCATTGGCCAGTTGAAGTTCCGGTAGCACTTCTCTGGACTGTACGGCCTCCCTTGGTTGCAGCCTTTTGGCTTTGTCACTGCTTGCTTTGTCATGGTTTTTGCCAAACTTAATTGCTGGAGAAGCTGCCGGCCCTTCTTAATCTAAAAATGGCTAAAAGCAAAAATATATGTTGGTATCTAAAAGTGCACATTCCCATAGCAATCCTTGACACTGAGGGGAACTACTTTCAGTGTGTATGTGTGCCATGTGCCAGAGTAGAATGCGGTAATTTACAGTAAAGTTAGTCAGTGGTTGACATGACCTGACCATTGGCCCATGCTGTTTGCTGTAGCAAGTGGAAGAAACATTTGAGTGACTCAATAAAAGACCAATGAAGGAAAAGGGCTGGTCAAAATCCCAAATAATTAAGCATATTCTGCATATCATTTTTGTAAAATGAAAAGGTCTTGATTAACACCAGACCTAAAAAATAGTCTATATGCCACAAAAAAAGAGATCAGAAACCAACTGCATTAAAACATATTGCAAATTATTGTCATTGAAATCCTAAGATTCCGGAGAGGATGGTGATCGCAGCAGATATCTAGGTTGACTGTCCCTGACTCCAGAGTCCTTTACACCTTCTGGTGGCTTTGCTCCATCCGAAATTTGCATATCAGGTGACTGTCTCAGAAAAGTAATCATCACTTGCATGGAAGCCAGACTTTGGGATTCCTCTGAGTTAGCACAAGCTGAGGAGCCCTCTGGGGAGGGTGCATTCTGATTCCCACTTGTATTCCATGAGTAGGGAGTATCTGTTCTAACTTGAGCATGACTTCTTTAGCCGAACGTGATTCCACAACTTCCACCTTAGGATATCTCCTGGCCAGGCAGATCCGCCCTCCTCAGTATCTGAGTCAGAAAGGGGCACTGTACCTCTCCGCTCGCCACATTGCACTGAATTTCCCTTTGATATCAATTTGTGCTGAGAACAGGCGCAGACTAGAGGGGGCCCCGATCCGTGTCCAGATCCCACCTGACACAAGATCAGCCCCATTGTAGGCCCCCAGCTGCTACATTCTCAGATGCAGCAGGGGAGGGCAACACTCACTCCGGCCTGTCGTTACCACTCTCTCTCTGCTCTGATGCATGCTAGTAACAGTAGCGGTCCTAGGGGAGGTCACGGCCTGCAAACAGACCCCCTCAGACATAGCATTTCCACTCACGTGGGGCACAGAAGCCCCACCGCACCGGCAGTCACAGTCCTTCCTCCCTAGCCCATGCAAATAGAGAAGGCTGCCATTGTGTGTCCCTTAGAGCGGTCTGCCTCGTCCGTCGTTTCTCCTTCAGGGGATTTCTGACAGCATCATCAGGTCATTCGGGCACTCTAAAAAGCTTCACACGGGGGACTAATCTGGGGTTTGATGGGGCAGAGGGACGCCGGATCAAATCAGGACCGCATGAGCTCAGACAGAGCTCCGTGCAGGCAGGTCTAGCCCACCATCTTGTTGGCCACGCCCCTATATTTCTGGACAATTAAACACAGAGACACACACCAGTTTCAGAGTGTCAAAGGGTTGCCTTTATTAGGGTGAAGCTTACTTTTTTTCACTTTGCTATTTCTGAAAGTATTCTTTGTCGTCTTCTCCTTCAATACCCTGCTGACCCTTGGGAGTCTAGCTTAATTCCTTCTACAGGTCGTCACTGTGCTCCATTTCATTGAGGTGCAAGCCAGCCAGTGGTATGTATCGTGGTGCCATGGTCCTTGGTTATTTTGACAAGAGAGAGGACAAGCCCACTACCTCTGCAATTTTATTGCCAATAGTGTCCTCACTCAAGGCCAAGCTAAGCATATCCACCGGGACTGGTGCGATCATCCCATATAAGTTCACGTCACCCTGACCCCTGTTGGACATAACATATACCTCAAAGAGCACAGCACATAGAAAAGGGTTGGACATTGATTCTCTCTTCAAACATAATGAACTATTACTCCAGACCTTTGTGGGGAAAGGGGGCAGATTGGCTAAGGAGACAGGAATTTGGAGTGAACTGGAGTCTAAATGCCTAACTCAGCCTCTTTACATATCGTGTCAAGCAATGATGTGCCAGGGAGTTTGGAAGGACTGCAGACTGATAGGTGAAGATGACTGTGAAGTGGCCTTGGGAGTGGGTGCAGCATTGCGACCTTGTACCGGTGGACTTCAGAAATATCAGTCCTGGATTTCTTCTTCCTCACACCTTGGGCCTAATTACGAGTCTGTCGGTCTGAGTACCGCCATACTTGCGGAGGCACGGCAGTCCAGCCACTGCAGCACCAGCGGTCGGACCTCCCAATTACAACTTTGGCGGTTGGACTGATATTGCACTGCAGCAACTGCAAGGGAACTGCCTTTCCATGGCAGGGGCACATCAGTCAGGGCTCTGCAATTTGCTGGTGATGCCGCTGCAGCACTTCCATGCATATTACGAGTTTCGGGACTGCCAGCATTTTCATGGAGGTCTTTACTCCATGAAAAGGGTGGCGGTCCCGAAACAAAGGGGGCCCTACAGGGACCCTGTTGCCCATGTGCATGGGAAAGTATTCAGAGGGCACAACATGTGCCCCCCTGTGTGCATGTACCCCAGTTCCTGCAGGACATGGACTTTACAGTCCAGGCCATTCAGGAACTGTTTTTGGTGTACCCATTGCGGTGCCCATTTTCAGAGTCACACCCTGGGACCGCCAAAAAAAGCCCACCAGACAGGAGGAAACTCGTAATCTAGGGCCACCCGCGTAATCCCCTAATTGCTTCTCGCTTACCCTCTTCCTCCATACATTTAATGACTGATTTTCCCCTCATGATCTTCAGCAGGAATGCTCATTTGTGGAGCACCCCACCCATGTGGAAGAAATATTTACTTGCATTTCTACATGCCCATCGCTTTTCTTAATAACCGCCAATAGCCGTCAGCCTCAACATGTTTTTAGAGAATGGTGTCATTTTTTTAAAATGTTTAAATGTGTTTATTGATTAACATCGTAGCCATATAAACATAAAAGGACAATACTTTTTCGACCTACACAAATACAGTATCTGGACAATCAGTGAACAGAAATATACATTACATAAAATCTGCACTCTCTGTACGTCTATGCATTTCCAATTCCAACATTGGGACACCACAGGATCACCTCAATATTTATTCCAGTGCAACCATTTCCGGTCCCAGTTTTTAGGGCACCCCTGTGCTAGGAAGACTTCAGTTTCCGCCAACATGCATCTGTCAAGCTCTTACACCCACATGTGAACGTGTGGTGTGGTTACTCCCCCCACACCCTCTCGCTATCTCCCGTTAAACTAATGTGTATCCTAGCATCGTGAATTGCTTTTCCACTGTTGCCTCCCAAATATTTAACAATCCCAGTTGTGGCGTTAATACAATCTCCTTGTGTAAGGCTGTCTGCATGTGCTCCGAAGCCTCCTGCCAGAGGGTACGTATCTTTGGGCAGCTTCACAGAGTATGGTAAAATGTGGAGTGTTGACCACATCCCCGTAGGCAGAGATCGTCAGGTCTGGAACCTATTTTTGCTAGGATCTGTCCTGTCATATATGAGCGGTGCAGTATCCTAAGTTGGATCAACCTAAATTTAAGTGTGATGGCCGCCTCTCGAGGGGACATGAGGGCCTCCTGCCAGTCCTCGTCGCTAATCAATCCCAAATCGCACTGCCACCGCTCCCTGAGTCTCAGAAAAGTGTCCGGAGGTTATTGCATAATTTCTTATATGTGAGAGATATTGCTTTCGAATTTAAGGGCCCAAGCGATGAAGATTCCGGTATGTCTGTAAAGGACGGAAAGGCCGCGGTAAGAGCATGCCGAATTTGCAGAGATCTATATGTTTCTCCCTGAGCCAAGTGGTACTGTTTCTGGAAGTACTCAAATGTAAGTATAGCCCCCTTTCTAACCACATATTTTACTGCCGAGATACCTATGAGGTCCCACTTATCAAACCCAGGCTGGTAGCACAGAATGCCCAGTTTCTGTGTGTACCAAAGTGGCGCTACCTCTGTGAGGATGCCGGCCCACCCCAGGCGAGAGTGTACTGTACGCCAGATCTCTAACGTGTGTAGGGTGGGCCCACAAAATCTCCCCTTATTTTTCCTATCACTAGTATACAGGGCCCCAAAGTAACCGGATCGGTCAGTTTGGTATCGATCAAGAGCATATGCAGGGTCATCGGGGGACGGTATATCCAATGATTGACAGTTACTAACTGTGCTGCCCAATATTAGAGTTGCAGGTCGGAAAGCGCAATACCTCCATCATACCAGCTTTTAGTCAGCTTCTTCAATGTAACCCTTGGGGTCTTCCCGTCCCACAACAACGTACGGACCTCTCCCTCCACCGCTTTGAAATATGAGTCAGAAACTCTGTGTGGGCAGTTGTGAAGGATATACAGGAAGTGAGGGAGGGCCAGCATCTTAAAGAGTGCAGCCTGTCCCAGCAGTGAAAGTGGAAGGAACCTCCAGTGTTTCACGTCCATTCACAATCTAGCCAACGGGGGGGGCCAAGTTGGAGCTGTAAAAGAGATTTGGGTCTGACGTGATGAAAACTCCCAAGTATCGAAACCCATCCTTCGCCACCACCGTGGCACAGCCTGCCGGAAGCCTGGGAACCTGGCCCCGCAACATAAACAATATGGACTTATGCCAGTTGATTGCATACCCAGAATATTTGCCGAAATTTGTGAAGATGTCAAGCACCACCGATATAGATTTGTATGTGGAAGCCAGGTACACATCATCCTCATATAGAGATATTCGATCTTCTACTTCATCCACCCACCTCAACCCTCGGACCAAAACATCTCGGCATACCCAATCCACGGGGGGCTCCAGTAAAATAAAAAATATCAACGGGGACAGAGGGCATCCCTGTCTGGTGCCTCTTTTTAGCCTAAATGTCCGGGACGTACGACAGTTTACCCTCACTTGTCCCAAAACATCTGTGTATAGCAGCCGAAACCAGGCTATAAACTTGGGACTCAGACCCACCCTTTCTAAAACTTCCAACATGTATGGCCATTCTATGGAATCAAAGGCCATTGAAGCATCGAGAGACAGCAACGCGGCATCCTCCTCAATATATTTCCTACGGGCCATCACGTTATGTAGGCGCCTTAGGTTGAGGGCCGTATTCCTTCCAGGCATAAACCCAGACTAATCTGGGTGGATTAATGTTGTGATAACCGCCACTAACTTGGCCAGGACTTTCGCTAATACTTTTGCCTCCACATTAATCAGCGAGATTGCCCTATAGGAGCCACAGATGTCCGCTGGTTTGCCTGGCTTGTGAATCACTACAATGGTGGCCAATCTTTGATCCCCTGGCAGCCGGTCCACCTCCAGGCTCTCCTCGTACATGGCCTTTAAATGAGATATCGTGCAAGAGGCAGTGGCTTTTACAAATTCAGCCGGGATGCCGTTGGGCCCCATCGCCTTACCCGATTTAATCTGTCCTACAGCTATGCCAAATTTTCCTCATCTGAGAGATCCTCATCTAGGGTCACCCTTTCTGCCTCTGAGAGGGCCGGTACGTCACTGTCTCGGAGGAGCTGGCATGAGTCCTCAGCCATGTAGTGAGTAGAGGGGGCATATACCTTTTCTAGGTGAGCAGCGAATTCCTCCGCTATTTCCCACGGGTGTGTCACGGTGTCACCTCCTAATGTTGTCAACTTATGTACCCATCTCGATCTCTGTTCCCGCCTCTCTAACTAAGCCAGTGTCCTGCCCGCCCTATCTCCCATTTTTTTTATTCTGTGCTGGGTGTGGCGATGCTTGCCTATCATGTGTTCCCTGGTTTTTATCTGATACTCGTCCTGCTTCAGTAGAAGCATATGAGCGGTGTCAGGAGAAGGATTCTGTGCATGTTCCCGCCATAGGTCAAGAAGGTCAGTTTCCGCCTGTATCAAAAGCTTGCGTTTCTTAGCGATGTATCCCATCTTCAAAGATAAAGCCTGCCCTTTCAGAACTACCTTGTATGCCTCCCATATTGTCTGAGAAGATGCAACCGAGCCCACATTTTCGGTGAAGTAATTCTCTGTTTGTGTGCGAAGTTCCTCTCTAATATCTGGTATGTGTAAAAGCCAAGGATTAAGAACGATAGTGGTGCGTGCCTGCATTTCCCAGTGTGTGTATTCCACCCAGACCGGGGAGTCATCAGATATGCCCCTCAGTAGAACTTGGGACTTGACAAAATGTCCCACCGATGACAGGTGTGAAAGGAAGTAATCAATACGCGCTAAGCTTTGGTGCATATTAGAGAAAAATGTGAATAGCTTGTCCGTAGGCTGGAGCGCTCGACCTACATCTACCAATCCCAGTGCCGTCGTAAAGTCTGCCATTAATGCATTGGATTTAGCTTTTGACTTCAGTAGATGGCGATCGACTGTGTCATCTAGCGTCATATTATAATCGCCTCCCATAATTAATGTGCCTTCCTGGAGTCCCGTCAGCCTGCCTCCAAGGTCTTCCAGAGCAATGTTACCTAGAGCAGGCTGCAGATAAACTGAAATTATAATTACTTCCCTACCATCCCATTGGGCCTCCACTCCTGCGAACCTCTCCGCCGGATCCGCCCATACCTTATGAACTATGAGAGGTATGGTCTTCTTTACCAGAATTGCCGTCCCCCTTGATCCCGAGGTGTAATCGCATGGACCAGGAGTTTATACCCCCATCTAGTGAGGGCCTTAGTCTTCTGCTCCACCAGGTGCTCTCTTGAAGCGAAATCACTTCAGGAGAAATCCGCTTCAAATACTGTTGCACTATCCCTCTCTTGATCTTTTCCCCAACCCGTTAACATTCCAAGTCAGTACAGAAAGTATCCGATCTCTATCCCCCTATCCCAAGTCATAAAATGATCAACAAATAAACGGATCAGAACGGTCGGAGAGAAAAAATGTAACATTTTGTCCAGTATTGATCGTCCCAGCTGCGTCATGGCCACTTCACACGCAAGGATCTTTGACCCATCCAAAATACCAGTTAAACAATGAACCTTCAAACACCCCCATCCCCCACCCCTCAAGATCCACCCCTTTCCCTGCCTCCCTGCCCGTGGATTTAGAACTACAAACTCCCAATTATGGCAGAGTGCCTCTCTCCCCCCCTGAAATGCTGAAAATGCATGGGGTGTTTTTAAGCCCCCTCCCCGCATGTACACATCACAATTAACTTGTATTTTAGCCATCCACGATTAATAGTGTCTAATCCCTTTCAGATCACATCAGTGAAACCCATCAGTCTGCACCATTGCACTGGGTCCCCTTTTTAAAGGTCTCGCAATGATGGGTAGATCCACCACTCCCTCATTCCCCCCTACTTGCGCTTTCAATTGGGTGTGAGCTCTCCATCCTTGTATCTCAGGGTAATCAGTCCTGCTCCTTCAGCTGACTGTCTTCCTCTGCTGAGCCATTGTTTGCCACCTACATACCTCTGTGCTGGCCAGGTCTATCAGAGCGGTCTCTTCTTTGGCTTCCCACCTTGTTCCTGCCTTCCATCTATTCCCAGACTGCCTCTGGTGAGTCAAAAAACCACGACTTGCTGTCGGACTCCACCCTCAGCCGTGCAGGAAAGAGCATCGCGTACTTCACCTCCCGATCTCGCAGTTCCCTCTTCACCGCCTGAAAGCTACTACGTTGGGCCTGAACCTTGGCCGTGAAATCAGGAAAGAAAGCCACCTCATAGTTATCTATCTTCAGGGGGGATTGGACTGTGCAGTCTGCCGGATAATGTCCCTATCTCGGTAATTGAACACTCGAGCAATAAGGGGCCTCCTGGTACCCTATGGGCTCTTTCAATAGAAAAATAGCTAGACAAAGTCTTAGGCTTTAGGTGCTTCATAATGCGATCTTCCACATATAGGTCTGCTGCCGGCCCCTCCATTCTCTCCGGGGCCCCTAAAATACTGATGTTATTACGGCAGGCCGGGCCTTTGTAATCATCGAGCTGTTGCAACATCCTCTCCTGCTTCTGCATTTCGAGCATTTGCGTTTGAAGTTCCGACGTATCCGCCTGTAGGGCGCTAGTGACTATCTTGAGCTCCTTGACCTTTTCGTCCATCTTCCGGAAGTCTGCTCTGATTAGTGAGACCTCCACTGTGACCGAGTCCAACGAAGCACGCACCCCATTAATAGCCACCATGACATGTAGAGTTGGCCTTGTTTAGAGGCAGCTGCCCCACCGTCCTTCTCCAATTGCTGCGATTCACCTCTTTCTCCTGTTTTGGACCATGCAATTTTAGCTAGCTGCTTTTGGGCGTTGGCCTTAGGACCCTTCCCTCCCATCGCCGTGGCTGCGCGTCAACAGGTGACCCACTGGGTAAAGACACAGGCAACCCCTTAGGGATAGCTGCAAATTGTTGGTGGGAGTGACTGAGTTCGTGCGTTGCATTTCTGGAGCCGCCGCCCCGTTATCACTGCCCCAAGCGCCGATTGTCCAGGCTGGACCTCTCCACTCGTTGCGGTGTTCGTCGTTATGGCGTATTTGGCTGCACCAACTTCCTGCATGAGGCGTCTCCGCCCTCTGTTTGTGCCGCTCAAGTGCAATAGTCTCTTGAGGGCTAGAGCTCTCAGCCCCTCTCCCCGACAGTACAATCCGAGCACTGAACGCCCTTTTGACCCCAACTCCAGCTCCCGCATTAGCAATCTATCCGCAATTAGTTGGGGAGGATCATGAGTCACGGCACCCCATTTCAAGATCAGTCCTGCAATGCACACTCGGCCACTTCTGTGACCCCGTAGGAAATAGCATTTATCCACTGCACCACCACAGTCTAAGTATAGGGAGCCTTCAGGGCTAATCACCTTCAGGCTAGGGCGCCCCTCATAACCTTCATTTGCCGCAGCATACAAGGTATCTGATCCCAGTGTATGCCCCAGAGTCTCTTCCGCAGAGCAATGTCGGCCCAGCCCACACGTCAGGTCGCTTCTACCGGGCCCACTCCATATAGACTCGTCGTTCAGAGGCCCATCCAGTCACGGCCTCAGCTTAGCATACATGCCCAGGGGTCAGCCACAGTCACCCCCTCCTCCTACCTCCTGGCCCACAGGGCCTCGGTGCGGCAAGGCTGCCGTGCGTCACTCTCCGAAAGGCGTCGGCCTGTACTCCCCCTCCGGTCACTAGCATTCTGCAATCATCTCTGAGCACCTTTTGCCGATTATAATGTCAGAGGCATCAGCAATTAGCACCTCTGCTCCAGCGCCCGTTCCAAGTCACGCATGGAATGCATGTAGACCGCAAGCCGGGGCCTCAATTTATCCCGTTTCGGCCAGGTCGGCGTCCGTTGGGCTCCTGCAAGCTTTCCTCCCATGGGCCTCCGGATCCTTCCGTGGCAGCCAAAAGCGTCCACGCCGCCCAGTCGGGTCCTCCCTACACCCCGACTCTTACCCGGCACACGGTTGTGGGGCCTCCGCGCTATTCGTCCCCCGGATCCGCAGATTCCGTGACAGCGCGTCACGATTCCCAGGCCCTGAAGCCGGGGCCTCTGTTAGTTGTGGCTCACACCAGGGCTCCCCACCGCTGTCCTCAATGCCGGGCAGTGCTCTGGCCTGTCGCTACCTCAGGCGCCTCTCACCCACGTTCCGCGCAAGGGGCCCCTCTCGATTTCCTCCGGAGCCCACCGGGTCCGATCTTTGTCACGCCTCAGGGGCCACCCCTCAGTCCGATCTGCGCCAGGGAGCCACCATTACTTCTCAGGACGAATCGTCAGAAAGGATGATACAAGGCAGCCCACCCTTCACTAAGAACTCAAAAGTTTTCCAGGGGGGCCGTTGCAGTGCATTTTTCCTTTGTGGATGGCACAGGATGGGGCAGGATAGATGTCGGGAAGTTGGGAGCTCGCTTAGGCAGCGGCCATTCTCGACATCTGCTAGCCACGCCCCTCGAGAATGGTGTCATTTGACCGAAATCACTAGGGCAGTGAAATTGACGTCACATGGAGCACTGAGCCCTGTGTTGACATTTCATAACATTTGGCCCTCATAATGGGCCATTGCATGCTTTACTTTAGCAATCCTTTAAAGAAAACCAGGTGCCTGCAGCATTGTGTTAAAGGATTGAGGCAGAAAAAACAAAAAAAACAAGAACCTCTTCAAACGAGCAACAGTCGAAAGAATGGTTCATTTAAATGTATTAGTAATCGGATTGGTTAAATCACAGAAGGAGCTACACAGCCCACTGAAGTTGTTAGCAGCCGTGCATGTCTAGGGGTTGCTATCCTCAGCTTCCTCTGCCTGCCACTCAGTTGTTTGGACAGTTCGTTCTCTGAAAGGCTATCATTTTTTAAATGTCTGTGGAATATCATTTCCCCTAGAAAATATTTGTTTTGCGTACATTTGTTATTCCCTTCTACTAATTCCACTTTTCCATCTGTCCTTATTGCAGCTGCTTATGACACGAGGCAACCTGTGCAGTCCGTGCCCCAGCAGGAAGGACCGGTGACCGCAACCCATGGACCCAAACCTGCAAATTCACATTCCATCCTTAATAGGGTAATGATCGGCATGTAGAGATGATGAGATAATGTGAACCTTTGCAACACAGAGGCTTTCAGATGTTTACTAGAACATCTTGCTTTAGAAGGGAATGCCCAGCCCTTCATATATTAGTTTTTGTTTGCCTTAATTGAATGTTAGTTTTTGGGTTCCTTAATGAATGGCCGAGGAATTTCTTTTTTTTATTTCAGTAATTTCTTTTCAATGTAATTGTGTCAAGAATTAAAGTGTATCATCTCAGGAGCTTACAAGATACTTGTATTCATAAAATGTCTAAAACACTTAAACAAAGATATGTAAGTCACTTTGTTTTTGTATCAATTCTGTGAGATTTTGGGCTGTGATCATTTCATGAAGTTTGTATGTGCAGTCCATTTTGATTTTCCTGAAGGAGGTACGTTTTCAGGAATTTAAGGTGGTAGAGCAAGTTTAGTTCCGTTTTTAGGTCTCATATACCAGCGAGCTTTCAGCTGTCTGTAGTCGAAGGAGTTTGTGGACCATACCAAAAACTTACAGTGGGCTTAGAGCCCAGCCCGCCCATGGCCTACTATTGTTTGCCTTTACTGTCACTCTCATTTTTCTGTTTCTTATTTGATAGCTTGCCTTCCTCTTTATATGTTTCTCCATCTCCTCAAGCAGAGCGTCCTCGCTAATATTTTGATTGGCTGACGTGTCTTTCCTCTGCTCACATTTACGAAACTGTTTTTATTTTTTTGTTAAGCACTCCATGTGAGTGCATGTGTTTTCTTACTCCCTTTCTTGTACTACTTACCCCACTCCATTACACACTGCCCTTTACTTCCCCTTTACCCACCCCTGTCCTGCTCCTTATTTGCTTCCCTACCCCGTGTGTCCTTCAAATACAAGAAATTAATACTACTATTTTTGGAGGGCCTGACAGTTGCCATATGCTGCTTGGTGCTCAGCCACACGAAAAGGGCTTTTGTGCACTTAAAAGTCAATTTTTTTTAATCTACCGATCCAAGTACTGTCCGCCATGTTAGATCAGTAAATTATAAAACATGAAATTGGAGCTCCGGTTATTCTGTAGATACGCACATGTTTGGTGACGTAACCCATGTACGTGCCATCAGAATGATACATCTGGAGGCATCTGGAGGCGTCTTAGCGGCCTTTTTTTGCCGATGCTGTATTGCATCGACACAAATCACTTACATAGTCAATAGGTCTACAAATCGAGACAAATTGTCTTTGCAAATGCTTGTTATAAATAGAGGTAGAGAGTGGTTCCAAATGTTTCGGCTGCTATCCAACTTTGCTTTCCTCCCATGAGTATTTCTTTAAAGCTAATGATTCCCATCCTTAATTGTTAGATGGGGTCGAGGTGCCAAGATGGAGGTGTGGATAGATTTGTCTCTTTAAACTAAAGGTTGTGTATACGTAGAAGATTTTCTGGTTGCCTGTTGCAATTTTATGTGGTATCTTCTTCCGTCACCCAGCAGATTTTCTTAAACGTGAGGTCATGTGAGAGAATGTAAAGCCGCATCTGGGCCTTTGATGTCTTCTTTTACATTTTATGGGGAGTCCGTGGCATTTATATTTCAGTGTTCCTTCAAAGGATGTTTTCTCTATATTGCTTTGAAAGAGAAACCTATTTAGGTTTTTAGGACTACTATGACTGCATTTTGTCACCAGAGCATTTGGTATACATGTGTTGAACAGAGAGACACCTATTTAGAGTTTGCTGCTAAAAATTTGATATTTTGCTAAAAGTCCCCATTAGCAACTGGGCAGTGGGGAAAGTGCAAGTAGTTGCATTGAGATTACAGCTGGTCCACGAGATGGAGAAACAGCACCAAATGGAGCCGAAAGGATAAAATGTTTTATTAGCTTCAGTATTTCACTTCATAACATTTTTTTGAAAATGTGTACATGCAGACGAGCTGAATAGCCACCAGCTGCAACACATTCCCTGGCTCCTCACCGTTCCCTTTTCTGTGTAAACATCTACATGATGGGCTGGCGTCTGAAGGCTAGGACTGTAGTGAATCCGGAGGGGGGCTCTCCTTTTAGATCCAGGACCCTAGCATGGAATCTCCTGTCCCTCCTCTCTCACGCCATGCACACAGGAGGGTAAAACCTTACTTGGTGGAAAAGCAGAATCTGGCACAGTGGACAGGGCGGAGCTCACCACACACATCATGGTAGGCAGAGCAGCCAAACAGTGGGGGCTATTCACAGGTGTGAATATAGACATGTAACGACTACCACCACGCGTATATCTTCACGGCGCCGGTCGCAGATTATTACATTCTCTTTTCTTTCAATTATAACATCCATCAGTGAACCGCCTTCATTATGATTATTTTTTACTTTCACACTTGTTTACCTCTTTTATTTCACAATTGTTTACCCTCTTATGCTGTATTGTGCAAATTGCTCATCGCAACTAAAGCATTACGATGAATGTATTTTGTAAATGGAGTATGTTTTGCACTTTCTGTTATTTTATTACTGTGTCTCCATTGATTTCTATGGGAGGGTGTTGTATTAGCTGTGAATGGCCATGCGTTGTGCTTGACTTATTCCAAGCTTGGTTGGAATATGTTTACACATGTTTTGACACCGTTAGGGCTGTAGTAACTTTAGAAATGTAGTCAATGAATAGCAATTGTCTTACTCGTTTGTGGGTATGTGCCAAGGCAAGACCAGTTTGCTTGCCTGTGCTTGTTATATTGCCCCATATATATTTTCCTAAACAAAGTGAGTGTGTTTTGTGGCAGGGGGCTTTGTAGTCTTCTCTGAGTTTTGTTTTAGACTGATCGCCAATGGGACGACAGTAACTTGATACATTTACTAATCTACTTGTTTTTGGTAGCAGTGCAGAGCACAGCTGTGGACTGAACAGAGGTCAAAGGCTACAGCCTAATATTGTTAAAAATGGGAAAGTCAAAAAAATGGTCAGGGATTGGAATTCTATAAGCTGCAAGTACATCTGATTCTGTAAAGAATAAGGACTTCCTGACTTGATTGGTTCAGACAGGGCAGAGAGACGAATGGATTAAAAATATAGGATGCTGGTATTTTGCAAGAACACACATACATAGATGTAGGTGGTGACGGACTTCAGATATATCTAAAAAAAACAGAGTTTTGTTTGACTACTGATTGCTGAAAAAACACCGTAAAGGAAGCTTGCATTAGATGTCTCACATGAAGAACCCTGTACCTACATGGTCATGAGTATGGTTTTTGGAAAGAGCGCACGGTATGGTGCACTTTTCTGGCCTGTGCACTATACCATTACTTGCTCTGTACACTGGAGTTCTTATCAAGTCACGATGGAGCTGAAAATGCCCTGGCACAGGGATCTGTCTGTACCTATTTAATTTTATTTTTATTTTATTAGGATTTTGTTTAAACTGGGGAAACAGCAGAGCTGAGCACATAGGGAATGAGAGGAGTTTATTTAATGATATATTCATTTTTATTTGATTTAACGTATTGCACTAAAGATATTAGCCTAATGTTGACCTAGCAGAGGACAGCAGACCGCTTTTTATAGAGTAATACCATGCATTAAAGATAGAGTAACACTTAAAACAGGGTAACAATAGAGTAACAACGGAACAAAGGGAGAGAGAATGATTTTGGGAACAGAGCAAAGAATGTACATAGTACTAGTCATGGCTTCTGGAGTAATGGAATGTTAGAAATGGGATTTGTGGTTGGCCAGGGCTTGCACCCCAGCCAGGCAGAAACCATCACCCTGGTCCGGGCAAGAGAGTTACACGCTGAAGATAACCCCTGCTCACTTTTTTGGTAGCTTGGCACGAGAAGTCAGGCTTATCCCAGAGGCAATGTGCAAAGCGTTGGCGCAACACACACACAGCAGCAACACACTAGGCACACCACAAAAGGAACTCCACACAAGGTTATATATAAAAATATCTTATTATCCACCACACATTAGAATAGTAATCACACAATATACACTGTGCCAACTGGCACTAGGCAATATTTACTGGGGATTATATACACAAGACAGGGCCAATTGGGCCACTGCCGGAACCATCACAAAGTAAAAATAGTAAATGTAGAACACAACCAGTAACTACTCGCAAAACACTGTACTCAGCATTATTCTGCAACATAAATCATATTATGCAATCAGTATCACATCAGGCGTAAAATGCATTATGCACCAACTTCATAAGCCTAAACATATTAGACCATAACCTCCTAATCATAAAACACTTTAGAGGCATAAATCACAGTAGAGAATAACCTCACAAGCATAAACCACAGATTAGAGAATAACCTCCTAAACATAAACACAGTATGCAAATAACCTCATTATCAAAAAACACAGTAGAGGCATAAATAAGGGTGCATAAATCAAATTTTCTGGGCACCACATAAATCACATTAGGGCCTGGCACCCTATCACCCAAACACTGTCCCCCTGGCCAACTGGCCTTCTCAGAGGGCTCCAGTGCCCTATGTCCATAATGTCAGGGCGTGCTGCCAATGTAACATCATCCAAAAGCGTGCAATTGCGCTGGCCTAAATGTTGCAGCTGCCACTAATTGCTGTGCAGCTGTGATGAAAAAAACTAGGCACTGGCACTAATTGTGCCCTCAGGAGTCCACACTAGGACTCTAAAATAATGGTGCCCAACGTTGCAGCTGCCCGCTATGGCAGTGCAGCTGTGAGTAACCAAAGAGGCCCTGCTTTGGGGCTCTCTAAACAAAACTGCCCAACCATTGCAGCTGCCTTCTATCAGGCAGGGCATGCGGTATAATTTCTACAAAAAGGGCACGGCACCTTAGGGCCCTCTGGACCCCCACGGGGGCCCAACAAGCAATGTGGCCCATGCTGGAATGGCCCGCTCTGCTGCGGGACCGGTCAGGAAATCCAGAGATTGCCCTGGTGCCTCGTGAGCACCAACAGCAAAAAGAACGGCCTCAGCTCCACTCACCAGGGCTTGAATTGGGCTCCTCTTCTTCCTACGGCGGGTTCCTGGCTGGCTGAGGAGCTCGCGAGGCTCCCCCTGCACTCTGCCTACACCCGGTCCCTCTCCGGGGACACGAGGCTCCGTTCGGCTTCTCTGGCAGTGGGAGGGATTTCCTCTCCCTGTTCCGCCCAACGTCAGGCAGCTTTGCCTGACTTCCGGGTCGGGCCGAATCGGGCCGCGGCAGTGATCTCCTCTCTCGGCAGCAAGACGGGGTGGGCACCCGCGACAAACCTCAAACGCGCACCTGTGAAAGGCACCAAAATGAGGGGTGGACGCCTGCGATAAAATATTCATGAAGCGGGGTGGGCACCCGCGATAAAAATATTTACGCAGCGGGATGGGCTCCCGCTTAGATCGGCAAAATGCAGGGTGGGCGCCCGCTGCTCAAAATGAGCACATAAGCGGGGTGAGCACCCGCCAGTAAGCACAAAATGCTGGGTGGGCTTCGCCGTCCTCCAGGAGCTCGGGGGAACCTCTACACCGGGATTCCCTCTAGATCATCACACAGCCCAGTGCTGCAGATGCCAGTTCCTTTCTTCTGCTGGCAAGTAAAATTCAGCACTCACGAGGTGCTAGATGTCCAAAAAGTCCTTAGAGGTCCATGGGGCGTAGTTGGGCCCAGGGAGGCCAGCTCACAGGGCCCTCCAGCAGGGAGGTCAGCCCCTGTGGCGGCTCCTTCTGGACCCCCAACAGCAGCAAGCCCACAGCAAGTCCACAAACAGCACAAAATTCATGGGGTCACTGCCCCTATTCTTATACTACACATTCCTTTGTCTGCAGTACAGGGCTTGGGGGAACCAGATGCAACTGGTTCAGGATGGAATTAGAGTACTTTGTTTACAAGGCTCGTCTTCCCCTTTGTCAGGTGGGGACTCAGTGATCAGACACACCACATGGGGCGGAGCCAGCATTGTACAGGCTAGGCACAGACCTATTCAGGGTCAGGGGATTACTCCTCCCACTACTCCCAATGCAGATGTTACATTCTGCCTAGTGCGGACTCACTCGGCCCCTCCTGGAGCTACACACACCTCCCAGCCCCTGTCACTCAATAGCCAGACATGCAATTCACATCAGGCAGGCAGACACATAGCACACAGAAATGCCAACTTCTAAAAGGGTCATTTCTAAAATAGTTATAATAAATCTGCGCACACCATTGCACAGCATTTATTATTACAATTCCAAATATACTAAACCTGACCACGCTGCTCCTCTCATATCAGGAATTACCACTGACACACTTATCAGGGAATCCCCAATGCATTCCTATGGGAGGGCAGCCCCTCAGTAGTGAGAAACCAAAATGGCTGTTTTTCGCTACCAGGACATGTTACACACTTAAGGTACATGTCCTATCTTTTACCTACAATGCACCCTGCCCATAGGGCTAGCTAGGGCCTACCTTAGGGGTGACTGACATGTAGTCAAAGGGGGGTCACAGACATGGCACACACTTTAGGTGCCACATCACAGCGGCAGTAACACTGCTGCGCACAGGCCCTGCAATGGCAGAGGCCTGAGATAGGTTTGAAAGGCTACTTTGGTGGGTGGCAAATCAGCACTGCAAGCCCACCAGTAGCATTTAATTTACCAGTCCTGGGTATATGAGATACCACTATACAAGGGAATGACAGGTAAATTAAATAGGCCAAACAGGTGTAGACCAATCTTACCATATGTAACACAGAGAGTACAAGATCTGTCTGACGATGATGACGATGACAATAATAATGATGATAATAATAATATCAATGCTAACTTTGCCAGCATATTTTGTCAATCTTGCCCCTGAGTTGTTTTATGTTCTTATCTAGTAGGATCATCACCCTGGAGCCTGGTTCAATATTCTAGATGGCACATGTTTCTCTCCCCATCTTCTTGTGTTTATTTTGTTTAAAGGTTTCCACTTTCACAGTAGGAACCGTTTGTTTGTTGGACAACATAAATGTTGGGATTGTACCAGACTGATTATATGCACCCTACAGGATATGCTGACCTTTAGATCAGCTAGCTCACAGTGTCACCATATGTACCCTCATCCTAGTAAGGTAACAAAGGGTTTGGGCAGCCTCACAACATGGCAACCCTAACTTCCCAAGGAATTGTGGTAAGTGATCTAGCACCTTTTTGCTCTGTCACTTGCACATACTCAGAAAAATACACAAGAATTCCACAAAGGGGCATTTTAATATTTATTGAACCATTGTGATTCTTCTATAAAAGATATGTGCTGCAATGATAAATAGACAGAAGCTGATAAAATTGATTAGCAGTATAAAACAGTGAAAAGGATAAATTATTCCAAGATTTTGCAAAAACAGCGGATATATACTGGCATATAAGTACTGAGTATGGTGTACTCCTATTATGTGCTTAGGATGGGTGTTCTGCCAAGAATCCCCTACTGAATGATTTAACTACCCATTACCTCCTTGTAAGTCTTTCTCGCCACATGATATACTCAGTGAGCTTCAGCTCCCCAATAGAACCCTCCAAGCAATTTTGCACTCTAGTCCTTCCATCCCTCCCTAACATGGCCAAACCTCCTTCACCCTTGACCAAGTACAAGAGAAGACACGACTCATCCCACTTCCTGTTTTTTTAGTTCTGCATTACATACTCTTCAAGCAGGTTGCAGGTAAGTTGGGTGTGGTCGTGCTTTAGCCCATATTCTCAGTAGGAGGTCCTGCTATGCGGACTCACTTCATATACGGTGTTTATATATTTTTGTTTGCAGCACCGAGCATGTTTAAATATGCATTATTGCAGCCTGCTATAGTGGGCTCTTACTGCCATTTTGTTTTTAAGCCCTGCTTCAGTGGGCTCATGGTCTGGAATACGGGGTAAGGGTTGTGAGTGGCTCCAGCATCATGTGCGGAGTCCGACTCCGGCATGGGCTTTTCTGTCTCCAACACCACCCCATGTGTTGGGTCCATGGGCAGGTGTCATTACTCTGTCTGCACGGCTCTGGCATTCCTTTCTTTTTTGCTGATCTATGCCTGCAACTCGGCAAGCCGGGTTACAGTTCGTAGTGGCAGACGCTACAGTATGAAAGGGTCATGCAGCATATATAACAATCGTGGTGACGGAAGTCGCTAGATCAGGCATTTTTTAATCAGCTGGGGACTGTGGATGCGCGAAGTGGACCCGCTGATGAGCGTGCAGTCTTGCCTGAGCTGGTCTCTGCATTCCGTTAGTGGCTCAAATAATCACCCATGCTCCTGACTATCTGTGAGGCTCCAAGGTACTGGTTCCGGTTGGGAGAAGGTTCTCAAGGTTTCTGGAGACATGGCTCAGTTCAGTCTCTGTCTGATTGATTGTTGTGGTTATTCACCCAGAGTTATTTGTGCTCACCCCCTTCCATCCTCCCCTGCAATGGGAGGGGCTCAGTAGCTGGTCTTCGTGACCAGCTAGCGAGGGGGGCAATAAGCCTGGTTCCTCTGAGTCAGAGGGGTCAAGGAATATGTTCGCACCTATTCCAGGTGTGGAAGGCGTTATGGGTTTCCGTGGTGACTGAATGAGTTTCACTGCCCCTTAGTTTCTATGGGGCTATTTAGACCGGTAGATTGTTTTGGCAGTTTGTATGATGGAGGCTTCAGGAGATCTTCAGGATGACGCATGCCCTAGCAGTGAGCATCAGGGTCTAGCTATGACACCCTCTTTGCTGGCCATACAGCTAATACTTCATGCTGCAGTGGCTGTTGCATTCTTGGGGCGTGTGTGTCCTCCCTCTCCTAGGAGACAGGGCGTTGTGCCTTCTACTTGTGCTGATGTGGAGGTGGATATTCTCTAAGGCAGATTCGTATGGTTGGGCTCCCGCCCAAGGGGCTTTTGTGTCTGATGATAACTCTGCCTCGGTTCCGGTGGACAGGCAGGTGGACTTGGAGGTCAAGTGCGCCAGCGCCACAGCCAGTTTCTCATTAGAGAGTCGGCCTGTCGTTCATCCCCTTTCGGTCCCTCTTGGAGGAATTTTAGAGTCTGGAAGAGCTCATGTAGCAAGAGGTGGATATCATGCCCACCCTGGCAGTGATGGTGCAAAGGACCAGGATGTTATCAGTCATTTCTTTTGATAGTTTGGGGTAGTGACAGCATCTACAACCGCTGCCATTCAGTCCAGTAGACATGTCTGGTTGAGAACTTGGTGGGCTGAAGGCTCTGCTCTTGATGGTCCCCTTTTTAGGGATGGAGTTGTTCTGCGCACCTTCGGGGTACTGGTGAAGGTGTCTGTGGAGGACAGGAGCTGGTACCCTCAGCTAGGTCTTCTAGTGGAAGGTTCTTTTGGTAGCGGGAGAGACTTTGGTCAGTCGACTGCTTCCAGTGGTAATCACCCTTTTCGTGCATGGGGATGAGGCCGGGTGTTTCTTTTCCTAATGGAAGTTGGCCTGTGCTGGTCTTGTTTTGCAGGGGGTGCTTCCTTTTTCTGAGTCGGGGATGGTGATGGCATCCTTGGATCTTTTGGATGCTTAGCTCCACGTGCCCTTCCTGCCGGCCTCCCAGAGGTCTCTCAGGTTCTGTGTGGGTTCAAAGCATTTTAGGTTCCAGGTTCTCTTTTTTGGGTTATCTTCAGCCCCATAGGTTTTCGCACCAGTTCTGGCACCTTTGGAGGTGGTCAGTCATAAGGTGGGGATTGAGGTATTTCCTTCTCTGGCTGACTGGCTGGTTTCCACCTCTTCTCTTTCTGAGAGCACCCTTCATGTCCAGGAAGTATGCAGAATTCTGGATGTCTGTGGCTTCCTCATCTCTAGCTGGGAGTCTATGCTAGTCCCCACACAGTGTCTGGTGTTTAGTGGGGGTCACCTGGACTTAGTCAAGGGTCAGGTTTTTCTTCCGGTGGATAGGAGGGCAACTTTAAGGTGGGAGATGCGTTTTCTGCTCGATATGGTTGCTACTTCTGTGTCTCTGTGGTTGAGGTTACTGAGGTTGATGTCAGCGGCACTCAGTGTTGTTCCTTAGGCATGGTTGCTTGTGTCCCCTTGGTCACTCATCTTCTGGCTCCATGGTCCCTATGTTCCAATGCTTACGACACCAGTCTGTGAGTGTTTCCTCAGTTTGGGTTACCCTGGAGTGGTGGTTGGACGACATCCATTTAGCTGATGTGCTTTTTGTTCTGGTGTCTCCTTCTCAGGTGATGACCATGGATGCCAGCATGTTCTGCTGTTTGGGCTACCTTGGAATCTTGGTCTCTGCAGGGGAGTTGGCATCTCCTGCAGGCTGGTTGCTCTTCAGCCTTCAGGGTGCTAAAGGCAGTACAGTTGGCCTGTCTGGGGTTTGGGTCTTTCCTTTTGGGGCATCATGTTTGGGTCCAGATGGACTATCAGGTTGTGATTGGTTGTCTTGATCACCAGTTCAGTCCTTGTGGCTCCTGGCTCAGGAGGTTCTGACCTGGGCGGATGGCGCTGTGTTGTCTCTTAGGGCGGTGTTTCTCCCGGGTGGGGAGAATTGTGCGGTGGACCACCTGAGTGGGGTTTTCTTCCCCTTGTCAATGAAGATGTTTCTTGTGTTGCCAACAGAGTTTGGGTGTCCAGTGTTGGTCTTCTTGCAGCCACAGACAATGCTCTGCTGCCCCGCTTCTGTTTGTTTTCTCCTTGTCTGGAGGCATGGTGTGTGGATGTGATGCCTTTCTGGTAGCCAAACGTCCTGATTTATTAATTTTCTCTGATCCCCTTGATTGCCTGTTTGCTGTGCATATTCAGCCTGGAGAAGGTTTTTGTTCTGTTGATTGTGCTGGCATGGGTTCGCCGCCCCTGATATCCTCTTCTGCATTAGCTTGCGGTTCCGGAGTGCCGGGTGATTCCCGCTCATCCGTATCCTCTGAGGGCTTTGCCTCTACCGGTGGGTGTTCTGCGACAACTCCATCTTCACGCCTGGTTATTGAGCGGTTGGGCCTCTTGTCCCGTGGCTGCTCCACGGTAGTGGTGGACCTGCTCCAGAGTTCGAGACGTCTGGCGACTCTTCAGTCTTATACCCGTCATTGGGGTCCTTTTCTAGGTGTTATGCCTATAAGGGCTGGCCTCTGGTTCGGTGGATCTGATTGGGGGCTGGGATATCTGTCGGATAGTTTAGTGATGGGCCAGGCTCCATCTTAGCTTAGGGCTCAGTGGGCGAGTTTGCAAGCCTTCTGTAGTCCTTATTTGGATGAGCTGGATCCCTTGGTGGTTTTCTTGAGCGTCCTTGGGTGGTTTTTCCTAGCCCTGCCTGGGATCTCATGTTGGTGTTGCATGCCCTTCAGGCGGCTCATTGTGAGCCCTTTGGGTTGGTGGACGTGAGGTTCTTGACCATAATAGTGTTTTTTTTGTGGCCATTGTATCCGTTGGTCAGATTGGAGAGTTTGGGTCATTTTTGCAGTTTCCTCCTTTCTTGCATGTCTTATCTGTAGATCTCTATCTTGTTATCCTGCGCCTGTTTTCTTGCCCAAGGTCCCCTCCATTGCCAATCGTTCCAGGTAGGTCGCTCTGCCCACCTTCTCTTCAGGTGCCTGGGTCTGGGATGGATGCTGGTCTCCCAGTGTTGGATGTCAGGAGGGCAGTGTTTGTGTATCTGGAGCGGACCATGGGGTTTTGCAAATGTGATAACCTGTTTGTCTCTTTTGGCCCGGTGAGTTCGGGTTATAAGCCTTCTGTTTACACCTTGAGTAGGTAAGCTAAGCAGATGATCCTTCTGGACTACGGGTCCTAGGAGGTGACTGTCCCGATCCAGGGAAGGTCTCCCCATGGTATTTCTGTCTCCTGGGCCTCTTTCAAGGGTGTCTCAATTGAGGATGTTTGTAGGATCGCGACGTATGCATCCCCTCACGTGTTCATGGACCATTATCGGGTGGTGTTGGGTGGTCCAGCTGCTGGGGGTTTTGCTGCGGCTGTTCTGCAGGCTGGCTCTGTCTGTGTTTGGGTTCCGCCTCCATGTTTGGGCATCTGTTTGCTTTTTCCTGTGTTTGATGTTTGGATTAAACTTGGTTTTTGCCTCACCCTTGGTTGTTTAGTTTTCTTTTTGGGGACCATGAAGCTTCTTGGCTTTGGTATATGCTCACTGAGTATATCATGTGGCGAGGAAGGATTATGAGGAGGTAATGCCTTGGTTACTTACCGGTAATCTTCAATACTTTGAGTATAGTCTTCCTCGTCACATGAGTTTTAACCCATCCCTCCTTGTTTGGCTATCTGTTTCATGTTGTTGTTGTGTGCTGAGTCTTGGTAGTTGAACAGGAAGTGGGGTGGGTAGTGCCTCCTCTTGCACTGGGTCATTGGTGAAGGAGGTTGGTCATGTTAGGGAGGGATGGAAGGACTAGAGTGCCCAATTGCCTGGAGGGTTTTGAAGCTAACTGAGTATATCATGTGGTGAGGAAGACTATACTGGTAGAATGAAGATTACCGGTAAGTGACAGAGGCATTACATGAAGGTAAGTGCAGGAAGGTGGAATCTGACTATATGGTTACCCCCACTTTTTTGCCTGGTGTTTTGCTGGTGTTTGACTTAGTTGGACTGGGATCCTGCTATTCAGGGCCCCAGTCTATCTGCTTTCTCTATAAAATGAATTCCATGTACTTCAGGGACATACCAGATTGGTTACTGAGGCACCCTTGTGAGCGAGCCCCTGTATATGGTACCTTAGGTACCCAGGGCATAGGGACACCAGAGGCCTACCAGGGGCTGCAGCATGTATTGTGCCACCCCTGGTTAGCCTTCCAAACTGACACCACAGGTCTGTACTTGCAGCCTGGGTAAGATGGTGTAATCACCCCTTATTTAGATATAGTATACCTATATCTACCTTATATATAGACACATAGTAAACTATAAGTCACTCCTATGGCAGGCCTTGACAATCCTGGAGGCAGAGTGATTGGTTTTGTGTGAGAGGGTGCCCTAGCATGAGCTGAGCCCCTCTGCAGCTTTCGGAACAATCTCCTTATAGCTGTTCCATGATATAGCCATACCATATACTCTTAAATGCATTATAATCCTTGTGGGTAATGCTAACTTTGGTTTGGCTTTATGAAAACATGTCGTGTAAAGTGTCTAACACTTTAGATGACTACCCCCCCCCCGGCGGGGGTAGCATTCCACCCTTCAAGACATGTAGTTACTGGTAAACCCGGTTAAAAGTTAAACAGAGCCCTAGCATCACAAAATGGATGCTGCTGCCACAGACACTAGTCTGCCCTCCTGCTGCTGGACAAAACTCCGGCAGGGGAGGCCTGGACAATAGGTTTCCTGTCCAAGGAGGTGCTGGCCCCTCCCCAGACAGGCTTTAGTGTATTGGGGCAGGGTGGGTTGCATTCAGTGACTGCTTTACAGACACTGCCTGGGGCACACCAGGTGCTCCATGCATTTCCCAGTTCAAACCGGTTGCTGGGACAAAGGGGAAGGGATGTTACCACCCCCTCCCCAGGTCCACCCATAGGAGGGACCTTAGAGTTAGTCCAACCCCTAAACATACTATAAGTATAGAACCCCAGTCCCTCGGACTTTAGATTACTGTGAGAAGTTGGCCTGATATATGATGTTTCCAATTCTGGAACCACCCTGTATCAGTCCAAACAACCCTTAAGTTAAGCCTTTAGGCTGCTTAGTCCATGCTACCCCTATGATGTTTCCAATTCTGGAACCACCCTGTATCAGGCCAACTTCTCACAATTACCCTGGATGAAACTCTGCAACATATATCTTGGACCTTCGACATTCCATTTCGACTGGAAGACGGAAGAAATCTCCCTTGTGGTCAAGGAGTGACCACCCTGTTCAAACAGGCACCAACTGTATCTTTGCCGGTCTGCATTTTTGAGGCTCCCGCCGGATCCGAAAGAATCTGCGACACAGGACACAGACTTCCAGACATCTCTGACGCTGACCTACGCTCCAAGCAAAGCTGAGACCTGTAGCGGACACGAGAGATTTGGGACCGGAACTCCTGGACATCCTGCATCTTTGCAACTGCACCTACTTCCCGAGGTATCCTGAAGTTGTACATTGGGGTACTTGAAGCCCCAGCCCTGAGCAACTTTTGCACCGAAGCTCAGAGGCCTACACTCCACAAGTGTACCGTGGGCCCGCTTTGTGCATTTCCGCTCGAGGCCCCTTCGCGGTTACTAGTCCATTGGCTAGCGAGCCCCCACGAAGGGCCATCTTTGATTTAGTGAGCTTTCCTGGTTGCTCCTGACGTGCTTCCACTCCTCTCCAAAGGAGGAGTCCCTCAGACCTTGCTGGTCTGCACCGAAGCCAATCTTGTCATCTTGCGTGGGTTGCTGTTGCCAAGGCTTGTTGGGTCCAATCCAGATTCCGACACAGTAGTCAACTAGATCCTTTATGGGACAGCTAGAATCCAGCTCCTGTTCATCGTCGACGCCTCCTGGACCTCGTGGATGAAGAGTCAAGCTTCACCTCTTTAACCTGAAATCACCCGACATCGGCTGGCATCTTCTCCTCGCCGTCCTGGTCACTAGCTACTGACCCAGACTCTGTCTCTTCTGCTTTCAGGTTCTTCACATCTCCGATCCACCCTTGGATCCACCTGGACACTTTTCCTCTGGTCGCCTGCAGCATTTCTTCGCAGCTCTCCATAGGAATCGACGACGAAACCCGACACCAAAAGACGCCTATGCACCCGGCTTCACTGGGTGAGGTAACACGAGTACTCCGGTGATCTCATGGGTCTTGACTCTCGAAGTGTTCTAGTCTAAAAGGGTTCCATCGTAGTTCACCTAGAAGTGCCCTTAATCTTTAAAATTGTAACTTGTTCTTTCTCCATAGAAAGTCAATTGTGATCCGAGGCTGTGTTTAGGCACTGCACGCATCCCCCGTGAGCCTCCTGCAGTCTAACCTTATGTGGTTATAGGTCGCCCCAGCAGTTCTACAGGCCCTTGGCCTGCTTTCTAACTCTCACGTGGTTCTTATACCACTATTTTAGTATATGGTTTCTGAGACCCCTAGGGCATAACATATACTGTGCAACTATCGTCTGCTAATTATGTTCCTTGGATTGTACTTTTACCTCTGACCTCATAAAGAGTCCAGAGGGGTTGTGTTTAGAATAAATACACATATATTTCATATTTACCTTGTGTGGTGTGCTTTCATTTGATCATTCAAGAGATTATAATTGGTAAAACAACTAGCTTAGCTCGCCTCTAAGTCTTAGCCTGAAGGCTGCTCTCCACAGCTACCACTAGGATAGCTCTCTATAAGGTTGACTTGACAACCTACCATCAATAAGGGTCGTTTGGACTCGTGCAAGGTGCCCACTAGAATAGTGGACATCATATACCAGGCCAACTTCCCACATTGGTGTGCTGCGTGTGGGATTAAAGTTTCCATTGTTTTACAAAATAATCTTGAGAATATCCTTTGAAAAATCACATTAAGGTACCAGTAGGTACATATAAATCAAGCTTATAATACATAAGTTCTACTAAACTTAGAAGTTGTTGGTGTTAAGGGCTTAGCACACGCTGACTACAACTCCTAGAGAGGTTCTAGTAGGAAACCAAGTAGTGTAGGGAGGTGCACACACCACACCTCACTAGTCATGGCTTTAAGGGCAGGAGCTAGTGCATCTCTGCCAGATGTCAGCCAAGTGCAGACATCTAAATATGACACATTTTCCTTCCGGGCGTTAAGGGGTCTGTGTGCCATAAGAAAATTAAAGCAAGGACAAAGTCCCACCACCCAACACCTGATAGATAGCTTAGTGGCAGATGACTTAGACAAATCATCAGATCCAGATAGACTAGGTAATAGGAGTGGGGTGCATCCATCAGCAGAAGAGGATAATAGTGGGGTGCCTCACCAGACCTCTGATGATGATGAGGAAGATGCAGACCAGGGTGTGGTCCATGGACCCAACCTGGGAGAAACAGGGATATCTGGAGATGAAGTGGGCCAAAATGGGCCTCCCTCCATCCCCCCACGTAGGCCTAATGGTGTACCTAGAAGGGCAAGATCACATTCAGTGGAATCTAACCATTCTGGGTAATCAATAGGGTCCTCTGCCTCATCTCATAGGACAAGAACTTCTCCTGATAAGAGGGAACATGAAGCTAGAATGAGAGAAGTCAAGCTCAGGATCAAGAGGCAAGAGATTACCTTGCAGGAAGAGACCATAGTTCTTGAAAGAGAGATAAAGAAGATGGGGATAGAATCCCCTGGTGGCAGCAATATCCCTAGTGGTAGGGATAAGTCCTATGACCATGACCATAGAAACCTAAACAAGATTGTCCCTCCCTATCAGGTTGGGGATGACATCCACAAATGGATTACTGCACTGGAGAGGGCCTGCAAAGTACAGAAGGTACCCCAAGAGCAGTGGACAGAAATCTTATGGCTCTCCTTTGCAGACAAAGGTAGAGATAAGCTCCTCACTGTTAGAGAGGAGGATGCTGACAATTACAAAGTCCTGAAGAGTGCTCTGATAGATGGGTTTGGCATAACCACTGAACAGTATAGGTTGCAGTTCAGAGACACCCAGAAGACGCAGACTCAGGACTGGACTGATTTTGTAGATTGTGTTACTAAGGGTCTGGAAGGATGGTTACTGGGCAGCCAATTACAAGACTTTACAGGATTATATATTTTGATTATGAGGGAGCAGATCCTTAATAGGTGTCAGAACCAGCTTTTACACCAGCACCTGGTAGACTCTGATCTGACCTCTCCCCAAGAAATGGGAAAGAAGGCAGACAAATGGGTCATAAACAGGGTTAGGCCTAAAAATCAGGGTGGTGGCCAGAAGAAAGATTCTACCAAACCACAAGAGAAAGGTGGGGATACATCTGAAGATACATCCACAACATGGCCCCAAATCTCCTCTGAGTGGGGTTCGGTACCAAACTCATTCCTCTTCTCCTAAGAAATCTTATTGCCATGTATGTAAGAAACCTGGCCACTGGAAAACTGACAGCAGTTGCCCGAAAGCCAACAATAAGAAAAAATGTTCCTCCAAGTAATACTCCAACACCTCCTGTTACTACTAGTAGTAATCCCCCAGGTGGTGGGAGTGTCCACAAAAATTTGGGGTTTTCTTGGGGAACTCAGGTGGACTCTGGCCTAACAAGGTCCCCTACTACAGCAACTCTAGTCTGTGATGGTGACATGGGGTTTGCAAACTTCACTGCTTGTCCCAATAACCTGGGCAAGTACAGACAGGAGCCCCACCTCAATGGTCAGACAGCTATGGCCTATTTGGATACAGGGGCTAGTATCACCATGGTGACTGAGAAACTACTGCCCCCAGAACATCTTTTACCTGGGTTCACAAACCAGGTGACCAACATTGATGGAGTAAAGTCAGATCATGCCATGGCTGTAATAAATCTCAGCTGGGGAGGAGTCACTGGCCCAAAAGGAGTTGCAGTGTCCCCAAACTTGCCTGTAGATTGTTTACTAGGCAATGATCTAGAACTCTCAGCCTGGGCTGAGGTAGAAAAAGAGGCCCATTCCAAGATGATAGGCCTTCCTGAAAAAGGTTAGTGGGGCTGTGAGGGCCACAGCCCAAACCCAGACAGATTTTAGTGTTGTGAAGCCTGAAACTATAGATCACTCCACTCAGACTGAGAGCATGGGGGAGGAAGAAAAGTCTCCCTCCCACCAGACTTTAGGTGAGGGTCAGCCTCCTCAGGGAACTGACCCTGCCCCTTGTGAAGGAACTGCCCCAGAGGTTGTCATGCCTGGCCTGGCAGAGCCCCTGATGTCAGTGGACCCTTCCAAGGTGGAACCCAGTCTGGAGCAGGTAACCTGCCCCTCTCTACCCTGCCTCAGTCAGCCCAGGGCTGCAGAGGTCAGTGGACCCCAAAGGTCTCCCTGTCCAGAGGAACCACCCCCCCATCATCAGATTAGGGGCACCCAGTCTCGTAGCCCTAGCCAGGTGAAAATTCCTCAACCCTCTGAGGGATCCCCCTTACCCTTGTGTAGGGACCTCTTCCAGATGGACTCTGTTGGACCAAGGCAAACCGGGGACCCAGTGATTCCAACCCTACACTGTCCCTCCAGTGTTACAGCCAAAGGGACCCAACCCCCAGCTGTAGGCAGCCAGAGGTTGACTCTGAGAGCACAGTGCAACTCAGTCATGGAAAGAAAGGCATGTATGGTGGACAGTGATTGGAGGAAGCTGAGCCCAACCTTAGTGGGGCCTCACTTCAATACTCCATGCCAGCACCACCCTTTTACTTTGCCAAAACACCCCACAGGTAGTGACTCCCTATGGTGGAGACCCTCTGACACCCCTAGGGCTAGAGATTACTTAGTGGACCATAAGACAGGGGGTAACCATGCTAGTGCAGGTACTTCCTTATATGGCCACTTAGTCAATATAGGCTCACCTGGACAAGGTTAGCCTTATCTCCTTTCGTGGGGGGGGGGGGGGTTATGTAGGAAGGTGGAATCTGACTATATGGTCACCCCCACTTTTTGCCTGGTGTTTTGCTGGTTTTCGACTTAGTTGGACTTGGATCCTGCTATTCAGGGCCCCAGTCTATCTGCTTTCTCTATTAAATGGATTCCATGTACCTTAGGTACATACCAGATTGGTTACTGAGGCACCCTTGTGAGCCCCTGTATATGGTACCTTAGGTACCCAGGGCATAGGGACCCCAGAGGCCTACCAGGGGCTGTAGCATGTATTGTGCCAGCCCTGGTTAGCCTTCCAAACTGACACCACAGGTCTGTACTTGTAGCCTGGTAAGGTGGTGTAATCACCCCTTACTTAGATATAGTATACATATATCTACCTTATATATAGACACATAGAAACCTATAAGTCACTCCTATGGCAGGCCTTGACAATCCTGGAGGCAGAGTGCTTGGTCTTGTGTGAGAGGGTGCCCTAGCATGAGCTGAGCCCCTCTGCAGCTTTCAGAACCATCTCCATATAGCTGTTCTATGATATAGCCATACCATATACTCTTAAGTGCATTATAATCCTCGCGGTTAATGCTAACTTTGGTTTGGCTTTATCAAAACATGTCGTGTAAGGTGTCAAACACTTTGGAATACTACCCCCGCCAGTTCTGGCGGCGAGGGTAGCATTCCACCCTTCTAGAGGGAGAAGACGTAGTTACTGGTAAACCCGGTTAAAGTTAAACAGAGCCCAAGCGTCACAAAATGGATGCTGCTGCCACAGACACGAGTCTGCCCTCCTGCTGCTGGACAAAACTCAGGCAGGGTAGGCCTGAACAATAGGTTTCCTGCCCAGGGAGGTGGTGGCACCTCCCCAGACAGGCTTTAGTGTATTGGGGCAGGGTGGGTTGCATTCAGTGAATGTTTTTCAGACACTGCCCGGGGCACACCAGGTGCTCCATGCATTTCCCAGTTCAAACTGGTTGCTGTGGCGCTCAGCCCCAGCTCTGGTGCGAAACTGGACAAAGGGGAAGGGATGTAACTACCCTCTCCCCAGGTCCACCCATAGGAGGGACCTTAGAGTTAGTTCAACCCCTAAACTTACTAGTATAGAACCCCAGTCCCTAGGACTTTAGATTACCCTGGACGAAACTCTGCTACATATATCTTGGACCTTTGACATTCCATTTCGACTGGAAGACGAAAGAAATCTCCCTTGTGGTCAAGGAGTGACCACTCTGTTCAAACAGGCACCAACTGCATCTTTGCCGGTCTGCATCTTCGAGGATCCCGCCGGATCCCGAAGAATCTGTAACACAGGACATGGACTTCCAGACATCTCTGACGCTGACCTATGCTCCCAGCAAAGCTGAGACCTGTAGCAGACACGAGAGACGTGGGACAGGAACTCTTGGACATCCTGCATCTTTACAACAGCACCTACTTCCCGAGGTATCCTGAAGTTGTGCATTGGGGTACTTGAAGCCCCTGTCCCAAGCATCTTTTGTACCGAAGCTCAGAGGCCTACACTCCACGAGTGTCCCGTGGGCCCGCTTTGTGCATTTTGTCCCCTTCGCGGTATCTAGTCCGTTGGCTAGCGAGCCCCCACGAAGGGCCATCTTTGATTTAGTGAGCTTTCCTGGTTGCTCCAGACGTGCTCCCACTCCTCTCCAAAGGAGGAGTCCCTCAAATCTTGCTGGTCTGCACCGAAGCCAATCTTGTCATCTTGCATGGGTTGCTGTTGCCCAGGCTTGTTGGGTCCAATCTGGATTCCGACACTGCAGTCAACTAGATCCTTTGTGGACAGCTCGAATCTAGTTCCTGTTTGTCGTCGACGCCTCCTGTACCTCGTGGCTGAAGTGTCAACCTTCACCACTTTCACCTGAAATCACCCGACATCGGCTGGCATCTCCTCGCCATCCTGGTCACTGGCTAGTGACCCAGACTCTATCTGCTTTCAGGTTCTTCACATCTCCGATACACCCTTGGATCCACCCGAACACTTTTCCTCTGGTCGCCTGCAACATTTCTTCACAGCTCTCCATAGGAATCGACCACGAAACCCGACTCCAAAAGACACCTATGCACCCGGCTTTCCTGGGTGAGGTAACACGAGTACTCTGGTGCTCCCGTGTGTCTTGACTCTCAAAGTGTCCTAGTCTAAAAGGGTTCCATTGTAGTTCACCTAGAAGTGCCCTTAATCTTTAAAATTGTAACTTGTTCGTTCTCCATAGAAAGTCAATGGTGATCCACGGCTGTGTTTAGACACTGCACGCGTCCCCCGTGGGCCTCCTGCATTCTAACCTTAGGTGGTTATAGGTCACCCCAGTGGTTCTACAGGCCGTAGGCCTGCTTTCTAACTCACGTGGTTCTTATACCACTATTTAGTATATGGTTTGTGAGGCCCCTAGGGCATAACGTATACTGTGCAACTTATCATATGCTAATTAAGCTCCTTGTATTGTATTTTTACCTCTGACCTCATAAAGAGTCCAGAGTGGTTGTGTTTAAAATAAATACATATATATTTGATATATACCTTGTGTGGTGTGCTTTCATTTGATCATTTAAGAGATTATAATTGGTAAAACAACTAGTTTAACTCGCCTCTAAGTCCTAGCCTGAAGGCTGCTCTCCACAGCTACCACTAGGATAGCTTTCTATAAGGTTGACTTCACAAACTACGATCAATAAGGGTCGTTTGGACTGGTGCAAGGTGCCCACTAGAATAGTGGACATCATATACCAGGCCAACTTCTCACAGTAAGTGCTTGCATGCAGGTCCCCATCTTGGTCACAATTTGGACATCCCTCCTTTCAGAGGTAAAAAGGATTCAGCTGGCTGAGACGGACAACAACTATGACCTCTCAATGACAGCAGAGTTTTTCTCTGATTTGAAAATGAAAATGCTTGTGTATTTATAATAACAGTATCCATGCTTCTGTGTCGAGCCTTCAGCCAGGCTGCCATAGTGTATTATTTTGTGATAGCTATGTCACCTTTTGGACGAATAACAAACAACAACATTCGTAGAGTGTGTGTACAGGCCTTGTGCTAAATGTTCAAGGTGTCATGATAGTGTATTTATGAAGTGGAATTGTAAGCAATGTGGTTTAAGAGAAGCTAATCCTGCACCTTCACACAAGCAAATGTGTGTCAAAAGTCATCGTGTAGAAAAGAAGGCAACTTAAGAAATGTGTACTTGTAAAATGACAGAGTTTCTTCCCGGGCTGCCAGCCAGATGACACCTCAAAGTCAGTTTGCTGCAGAAACTGGTCCACCTCCCAATCACCTCAATTCCGCTTGCTGTTAAAGCACAGAATATTGAAATGATTAAGACGGTGAAGAAGAGGATGGGAACAGCAGGGAAGGAAACCTGAAAGGAAACAACACTATCAATGATAGCGATTATCTCTGACATACATATTTTCACCAATCCTCCCTTTCCAAATACCTGTAACTAAAGATAAACTAGATATCATCCATGACATCTTTGAGTATATAGATCATGAGAGTCAGTCCCAAATTAATATGGATTATAAATACACTGTGGAGATGGAGAAGCGAACAAATAAAAGCAAAACGGTCAGAAGGATATCAACACCCCCACCTCCTGATTAGATACCCTGATTACAAGTCATGTTTGGTACCCACCGATAGGAAGCTCTTGCCAGGCTTCACAGGGGATGAGAAAGAACCACAGTCTATGATGCACCCCTGTTAAATGGCAACAATGAAAACAAATACAAAAATGAATTCATTCTCCTTTTGTGGAAGGCTCTTTATAATCCTCTTAGAAGAGCGCAAGAACATACTTTAAGATGATTGTATGTCAATATTTGAATTAAGCTATTCTACTCCTCCTAGCTTGATTTGATATGCAGATCTAAAGTATTTTTTCTTTTGAAACACTTTCCTTAAATGTCTCACACAGGGACACTGGCTCCTAAATCACACCTCAAGAGGAATACAATAAAACTGCTCCAAACTCGCTGTTTTAACCAACATAGTGAAAATCCCCCAAGCCTCCACTCCACACTGATGTAGAAGCGTAAAAGGCCATTTATAAGGACAGGCTGCAACCTCAACTTTAATCAAACATCAATTCAAAATTAACAGTCCCCCAAAACCAACCTTTCATTCACCTTATCCTATCCATAGCTTTATTCGATTTTGTTGTACAAATCATAAAAGCATACAAAAACAAGCACAAAAAAGCATACAAAAAACATACAATAGAACATCCTTAACAAGGGCCGCAAAATATTGACGAAGTTAAACGTGAAATTTAAAAGAGTGTTCAAAGGGAGAGGATCCCGGTCCTAAAATGTGCATACCTTATTCATAATGAAAACAACTTTACAGAATATTTAGGCAGTAGTATATTCTAGCAATCCTGCCTTTACATAGATATCGCCCTCCCCATGGACTACTAATAAAAGCCTCTATAGCTTTGCATATCGAGACGGTTAGGTACAGGGAGGTTGCTATTGGTCGTTCTCCAAACAGGTTTACCAATAGCATGGGTGTAGCCTGCCCCTGGACTAAGTGCGGGGTAATGAGGGTAAAAGTCATGGAGGTCCCCAGTATGTATCGGGCCATCTTCTTCTTGTCGGTACCAAGATTGGAGAAACGAAACAATGTTTCTGTTGCAGAATTTCACTAAGACCAGATCCCCGACGATATCCTTTCGAAGGGGACCTAACCAGCCCACCCTTCTAACAGCTAGTATTCTGCCATTAAGTTCAGGAGACAGGGGTCTATTCCTAGATAACCAGTGAATAACTTTATTTTGTAGCTCATGTTGGGCTTCGGTTTTCCCCCGTGTGATTGGTGGTACTCCTGATAGAACATAAACAAAGGGAGCAGCCTCTGGTGGTAAATGAATATGAGGTGCTTTATTTAACCCTGAGCTGGCGATGTTGCGCTGTGGAGATACACGATTTGGCAGAGGATGAGGGTCCCTTGGATCTAGTATATTAGGAGCTGGGGCCTGAGTCTGAGCATTGGTGCTTAGTGCAGTTGGTTTAGGGTTTCCAAAAACAGCAGATGAAGGGGATTGCCTGGTATATACCTGATTTATTATGGGGGCCAGGTTTGTGTTGATCATGGTCTCTAATTCCGTAAGTCTATCCCCCAGAAGATCTATTTTTGCCATCAGTGGAGAAATGGCGGAGTTAATTAGCCGTTCAATGAGAGTCAGTAAGGACGACTGTGAGGGCGGTGCTGAGAGATCTAACCCTCCCACAGTTTCACCCGGAACAGGAGTTGGAGGGGAAGTAATCGTAGACAGCGGGGAATTTGAAGACAATTTAGGATGTTTAGGTTGATTCCCATTTTGTTTATCTGTCTCGCACTTCCTTTTACCAGGTGGAGGCCGAGCTGTTACTGTGCTCTGGGCGTCTACGGGGTTAATTAGGGGTCGTTCGTACGGACTGTTAATCAAGTTTTGTGAACCAGTTGGGGCGCTATTGTATTCAGGACTGCTTGCAGCTATAGTGTACTTAGTTCCACACAGTCTGTTTAGTTCGTCTAGCCCTGTTAAGCTATTCCCATAGTCCTAGACAGATACGCAAGAATGATTAATAGTTATACACTCGGGTGACTGTATAGGTTCATTTACCCCTGGATTTAAGGGAGATTGCTGGGTGGATTTGTTTCCTAGTAAGTCTTGTGTCCCTTTTAGCGAGCCCCTATGTGGGTTGACTTTATTAGTTCCCCCCTTTCGTGTCATCGTGATTGCAGAAGAATGATCAATCAGTTAATAGGATTGGCCAAACGGATGACAAAAAGTACCTTGTTTTGGAAGTTAAATCGGAGGTAAGAGTTTTTACGCTCTTTCTGATGGAGACAAAGGGGGTGGCCCGTCCCGTCCTTCTCGGGCCTCTGAGGGCCACAGAGGGCCCGCCCTTTGCCCGGGCTTCGCCCGGCTGGTCCCGCGAGGCGGGAGGGGCGGCTGTCTCTTATGCGCCTCCGGGCGCAGCTGATTGATGCGGCGGTTCGGCGCCCCCGTTAGCAGTGAGGGGACGCTGGGATGTGTAGTCCTCTACGCTCTCTCCCCGCAGGGACCGCGATGTCAGAAGCGGCGTCGGGGGAGAGCGTGTGCAGCAGTGCATGTGCTGGCAGGGATTAGGAACTGGACCCCCGTCGGTAGTGTCCGCATGAGTTGCCCCCAATTAGAAGTGGCCCCCGCTCAGCAGCAGGGGCGGCTGTCTCTTATGCGCCTCCGGGCGCAGCTCATTGATGCGGCGGTTCGGCGCCCCCGTTAGCAGTGAGGGGACGCTGGGATGTGTAGTCCTCTTCGCTCTCTCCCCGCAGGGACCGGGATGTCAGGAGCGGCGTCGGGGGAGAGCGTGTGCAGTAGTGCGTGTGCTGGCGGGGATTAGGAACTGGACCCCCGCAGGTAGTGTCCGCATGAGTTGCCCCCAATTAGAAGTGGCCCCCCATTCACCTTATCCATTCTCCCCTCACTGTTGCGGTTCACTTCCCAATCCACTCGCCTCTTCCACTCTCCATACCTCCTCACTTATCTTTCAACATCCTCTCTTGAATCTCCCACCGATGCACTCTTGCATCCCGCACTCCCATCATTCACCTGTTTCTCCCTCACCCCCGAAGGGGAAGGTGTGCCCGTCCGAGACTCCCCACCCCTCCAAAATACTGTCAACCTGGTAACCCCCAGAGGGCTGTTACCTGCCCCACCTTCTCAGCTGTGAACCTTTTGCCCTCACTCAGACACTTCCCTATGACACCAGATGGACTCGTTCCATAGTTTAATTATCACGTCCCGCATCTCCATCATATAATATGCATTCCCTAGCTTCGAAAGGTGCACCCCATCGTCTCTGAAAAGCAATGGTTCTTCCAGTTGAAGCCCAACGTGCCCAATTACTTTAATGTCTCTAGCGGCACAAAAACACTGTTGAGCTTCCTGCGTGCTTTTTCCACAGCCGTCGGCTTCACAGTCCCTTTCCAGACTTTACAGGGTGCAAACTCTGTCCAGACAATGCATGTGCCTGCCATATTTTGTTTCAAAACCTCCAGATCCCTCTGCATTAGTTGCAGGATTGCCAATCCTGATAGCTTGATCAAGTCATTTTCCCCTAAGTGCAGGACTAACATGTCCATGCAGCCTCTCTGTGCATTCATCTTTGTTAGCCAGGGCAATAACGCCCCCCAACACATACCTCCTTTCCCCCACCAATGCAGGTCGTGGTGGCTGCTCTTCAGACCCAGGTTACGGCTGTAGACCTGGCAATCCGCATACCTTGCTGCCCAATGCACAAAAGAGTGTCCGACAATCCAGGTTGCCGGCTTAGCCCTTAGACCACACATGGCAACTGTCGTCTTACAATGCTTTTCGCACCAAAACCTTTCCCCCATGCAGCCAAAACCCCCCTTCTTTTTACTTGCGCACATACTTCTCACAACACCGGGACCTCCATCTCCCAATCTATTGTATCCTGTCCCACAACCAGCCCAGTCTCTCCGCCGCCGTAGCCTCTCCAATGCAAAATGAGTGCGTGCCCTACCCAGCAGGGTCCCTTCCCACGTGCCTCAGCGCCATGCGCAGCACCGCCAACAACTGGTAAGCCGACACCTTCCTTCCGGCTGTATGACAAAAAATTTCACCTGAACGTGCACCGGACCCATTCAAGAAACAATGCCATTCTTGCACCGGGCACCCCCCCACACAACCCTTCCCACTCATCCACACCCATTTCCACCTACCCGCCTGGTCCATTTTTGACTGCCCCAACCAAATCCCCAATCGCCCCCGTCAAAACGTAATTCCAAGAACGTTCTGCCCATCTGCGTTTTGGTGCCCAATAACTCTGAAACTCAAAACGCCCCCAAAAAACATCCACAACATGCATAACCGAAAATGTGCCACCTCACTACCATCATAACAACAACTGGGCAACAACCCAACAATTGCTGCAATAAATCAAACGTAATGGCTTCCCTTGGCCCCTTCCCCTGTCTCTCCCCCTGCTCCCTACCCCATCCTTTTAGCATTCTACCCAACAACTCATCCTTCGCCAGTCAAAACCAGCGTACAACTTACAATAAAACAAAATCAGTGTACAGCTTACAATAAAACGAAATTCCCGCCAGTTTCCCAGCTATCGTTGTCTGCGACAAACCCTTCTCAATGCAATTAAGAACAAATCTCATCATTCCCTGTTCTGTGTCTTGTCTTGACATATTCCTCGTATCCTTGGTCCAGCCCAAAAATGATCCGAATTCTGCCCACGCCAGCCTGTAGCTACGTCTCTTCGAGTCCGCTATCAACTTCTCAACCAGGCCTATCACTCTCACTTCCCCCAGGCGCCGGACGGCAACTTGGTCTTGCAAGCATTCGTTCCAGGAGCCAGGCGCCGGAATCTTTGCCACTGCGAACGAGACCAAGCATCTGTGATATCATTACTCGCCCCTGGGACATGTTTCGCCCAAAAAACAACATTCAATCTTAGACACTTCAGCATGAAATTATGCAGCAGCCGCAAAACCCTCAAGTCCTTCGCCTTCTGTCTGTTCACAAGCTCCACTACTGTCTTATTGTCCACATGGAACAGTACCGATCTATTCTGGAATTCTGCGCCGCAGACCTCCAAAGCCACGAGTAAGGGAAAAAACTCTAGAAAGGCTATGCTCCTCCCCTGCCTCAACCAATGACATGGCCACTCTTCCGCACACCAACGACCATCCCAGAAAACACCAAAACCAAAAGCCTCTGCAGCATCAGAAAAGATTTGCACCTGCCAGATCGTCCTGTCCTCTACAAAGTCCAGTGACACTCCATTAAAGTCTGACAGAAACGTATACCAGATTCGCATGTCAGCCCTGACCGCCATCGAGATCCTGACTCTGTGGTGTGGTCGCACCGCCCCAGACATGGCCATGCCCAAGGGTCGGCAGAACGTCTCATCAGCTCTCACCACCCTACAAGCGAAGTTCAAGAAGCCCATGAGTCGTACCGTCCTCAGATCGACCTTCCTTTTTCTGATCACCCTCAACTGGAAAGTCTGAATTTACAGAACCTTCCCCGCCGGCAAACGGGCCAACCATAGGATGGAGTCCAGTTCAATGCCTAGAAACATCAACCTAGAGCTGGGCCCAGCTGTCTTCTCTGACGCCAGCGGCACCTCAAACAGCTTCGCCATGTCCTGAAACTGCTGCAGCGCTCTTCCGCACTCACCTGACTGTCCCTTGTCAATGAATAAGAAATCATCCAGGTAGTGTGACACTTCCCGATGACCACTTATCCTTACAAATGCCCACTGCAGAAACGTGCTGAACATTTCAAACAGCGCACGAGAGATCGCACAACCCATTGGCAAGACCTTGTCGACGAAAATGGCCCTCTCAAACTGCATCCCCAGCAACGAGAAATCCACAGGGTGTATTGGCAGCAACCGGAAAGCCGACTTCACATCACATTTAGTTAGCTCTGCTCGCTGCCCGCACACCCTTACTAGGCGTATTGCATCATCAACCAAGGCATACAGCACCCTCGAGTCGCTATAAAGTCGTTAACAGACCTCCCTTCCGGCCATGACAAATGATGGATCATCCTGTACTCTCCCTGCTCTTTCTCAGGGACCACCCCCAGAGATGAGATAATCAAATCAGCCACCGGCCAATTATCAAAGGGGCCAGCTATCCTACCTTCCTCAACCTCTTTTTTCAACTTAGCTGCCACTACTGCAGGTGATTCTTTGGCCGACTTCAAATTTTCTGCCAACCTCTGCTCTCTAGGACCCTGGTAGCCTACCCGGAAACCTTCCGGAAATCCCCACTGAAGTTTTAACGCGGCTTCTCTGTCCGGGTACAATGAGAGGCGTGGGCCCATGGCCTCTATCTTAACAGGGGTTGTAGTGTAGTTCCTATATTCCCAATAGGCTCTGCGCATTGGAATAATATATCCTGTAGATATGACGTAGGACTTAGGTCAGTAGGTCTCTATCAAATATACTAATCTTAATTGTGAGTGCCAGCTAGCTCAGAGGTCACTAGAAACTTTCTCGAATTCACAAGAAGGGATTAGTTTCTGACAACTGCATAAACATGACAATTTTGTTTCCTTAGGACTGGAAAATATCTTCATAGTCATAGAAACAATAGATAAGTATTTCACTCAGTCAATTGTGCATGCTTCGTTTCTGCAGAGTTACAAAGAAAAAGAGAGACTGGCGTTTTCAATAAAAGGTTTATTGAACAGTCTTCTTTCTCATGCAAGAGAGGTGAACTGCTACAATCGTTAGACAGAATGCAAAGTTTAATGCGTACAGCGAGAATAGTATTATAAAATAATACTGTAATAGCATTGTATGGTTTCTAAGCCATGTAAAAATACATACATAAATAACACAGGCTAAAATACTCAACTGGTGCTTCTAAAATACGCCTACCCCAAATGTACTTAACCTATGTCTAGTACGAGGGAAGAAGTTAGTATGGTCTTTAGCATAGGTTTAGTTTTTTGCCAAGAATCTACCAAAGGTTTCTCTAGGTTCTTATCAGCTCCATACCTTGGAATGAAGGAGGTCTGGTATCTCTTTCTCGGGACTCGATTTCCCAACACCCCGCAAGGGGAGTCAGAAACACTGGAGCTGGAGTCTCGGCAGGAGAGGGCAGCTTCCTGATCAGTGCGTCAACTGGAGAGTCGGCTTCCTGCGTCAGGCAAGTAGGTCGTCGAACTGCTCCGAACCACAGTGCTTTGCTATAGCAAGTGAAGGTATATTTATACCTTAAAGGTGTTTAGGAATGCCATGTTTGACGTAAAGTCGGGCATATGAACATCATGAATGAACCCCTAAGGATTAGTTGTTCATTGTAAAACAAACTAAGTTCTTGGAGAAATCAATATTCAAGCAAGGGGAAGTCCCTAATGGCTTAAGCTGGTTTTCCAAGAAATCGTTGTGACGTTTGGTGAACGGATGGAAGTAGCCATGCCTGTATTTGGGTTGCATGGGCTATGTCTAAATAAGGGCTTGATTCCTATGCCTATATAAGGGGAACGTGACTTGTACCAAAGAAGCGGAACAAGCTTCCGATGACCGGTTTCTGGCATTTCAGCCGTCTTCAGCCCGGCTTGCTTGATTCCAGTGGCAAAGTGAGCAAGGGACTCACGTCTGAGCATACCCCGCCAACTTATGGCGAACAAAGCGGTACAAAAGGGGGTGGTGATGGACGGAGCATCTGAACCAATCAAACACTCACACCCAGTCAACAGATCTGGGTTTAATCCATCAGCGTTCTTTAGCCCACTCTGCCACCCCAGTTCAGACATGGCCATATGCAAATCAGTCTGACCCTGTGCCTCATGGGAACAGTCCAGCCCGAACTGCCAAGCCATGCCTTCCCTGGACCGGAAACAAGCTTCCGAGGACCGTTTTCTGGCATTTCAGCCGTCTTCAGCCCGGCTTGCTTGAATCCAGTGGCAAAGTGAGCAAGGGACTCACGTCTGAGCATAACCTGCCAACTTATGGCGAACAAAGCGGTACAAAAGGGGGTGGTGATGGACGGAGCATCTGGACCAATCAAACACTCACACCCAGTCAACAGATCTGGGTTTAATCCATCACCGTTCTTTAGCCCACTCTGCCACCTCAGTTCAGACATGGCCATATTCAAATCAGTCTGACCCTGTGCCTCATGGGAACAGTCCAGCCCGAACTGCTAAGCCATGCCTTCGCTGGACCGGAAACAAGCTTCCGAGGACCGGTTTCTGGCATTTCAGCCGTCTTCAGCCCGGCTTGCTTGAATCCAGTGGCAAAGTGAGCAAGGGACTCACGTCTGAGCATACCCTGCCAACTTATGGCAAACAAAGCGGTACAAAAGGGGGTGGTGATGGACGGAGCATCTGAACCAATCAAACACTCACACCTAGTCAACAGATCTGGGTTTAATCCATCACCGTTCTTTAGCCCACTCTGCCACCCCAGTTCAGACATGGCCATATGCAAATCAGTCTGACCCTGTGCCTCATGGGAACAGTCCAGCCTGAACTGCCAAGCCAAGCCTTCCCTGGACCGGAAACAAGCTTCCGAGGACCGGTTTCTGGCATTTCAGCCATCTTCAGCCCGGCTTGCTTGAATCCAGTGGCAAAGTGAGCAAGGGACTCACGTCTGAGCATACCCTGCCAACTTATGGCGAACAAAGCGGTACAAAAGGGGGTGGTGATGGACGGAGCGTACCGCTTTGTTCGCCATAAGTTGGCAGGGTATGTTCAGACGTGAGCCCCTTGCTCACTTTGCCACTGGATTCAAGCAAGCCGGGCTGAAGATGGCTGAAATGCCAGAAACCGGTCCTCGGAAGCTTGTTTCCGGTCCAGGGAAGGCATGGCTTGGCAGTTCGGGCTGGACTGTTCCCATGAGGCACAGGGTCCGACTGATTTGCATATGGCCATGTCTGAAGTGGGCTGGCAGAGTGGGCTAAAGAATGATGGTGGATTAAACCCAGATCTGTTGACTGGGTGAGAGTGTTTGATTGGTTCAGATGCTCCGTCCATCACCACCCCCTTTTGTACCGCTTTGTACCAAAGAAGGGCATGAATCGGGAAAATCCATTCAGAATCTAAAACGCCATACAACAACCACTCCACTTTCTTATATACGACATAACTAAGTTCTAAACACGTTAAACATATCTGAACATGATGTGTTAAAAAACCCACCCAAAATACATAAAAATGCATTGGTACTGGTTGTACACAAAAGCGCATTGGTGCTGTACGCATTCAAAGCAATGTTTCATTCTAAGCATAAAGTTGACATTTGTAAATGCTGTCTAAATGAATCACGAAAATACATTTATAAAATGGCTCGTTAATACAGAATAAAAAGGTGCTGAAACCATTTCATGTCATATTACATATAACTGTTGGTATGAGGACAAGGTCAAATATTGTCCCTGGACGTTTTTCAAAGAATTCTAGTTCTCTATGAATAGTTCTACTTTAAGCAGATTACTTTGTGCCAAAAAACGAAAAATTCAAATTTGGAAAAATTAATAATCATAGAAAAAAGAGTTCCAAAGTTAGAACTTTGTTTTGAAAAAATGAAGGTCGAATTCAGAGTCTCTCAGAACACTGTGTGCCAAATCAAAAGTCAGTGTTATTGTTTGGAGAAAACATCAAATCTTCTAAGTCTGTAAAGAATTCGTCTACCATTGTAGGTGAAAGTTGGATTACCTCATAAGAAGATCACCCGCACATAGATGTGAAGCATCGCCGATATCATTGGTCGCATTAACAATGTTCGTTATGGATGGTACCTGTGCGCCCGTTTCCTCTCGCACCTCACCGTCAGCATTTTGCGTCTGTGAGACATCAATGAATGCCTTCATCAGAATTGGTAGCCGCTGGGGACAACACAGTGCTAGGGCCGTTACTGGTTCAAGCAAAGTATCAAGATCCGTTGGCATGACTGATGGGAGTGTCAGACATGTGTCTAGCATGCATTCTTCTCCGCACAGCAGGCAGCGCAGAACAGGTAAGATGCAATCTTGTCAAATTGGTCTGAATGATAGAAACCACGTGGCATTCAATTCTCTTAGACGAGGTAGTCCCAAAATTTGGACGATGCGCTCACGACACTTCATCGCCAGTAGAGTTGTCTCCATGGTGAACTGGGTGTCGCTTGTGGATTGACTTGCCATATCGCAGCAGTAGGAGCAAAAATAGTATCCCTGCAGCGAGTCCCAAAATGAGAGGCAATCCCCCAAACACAGAGTGCACGAAGTTTGGAAATATTCCTAGGACTGCTTCAAAAGGTGCTAACAGTCCAGAAAATACTGTCTTAAATACATGTACAATACCACTCGTATCAGACATGTTTAAGATACGACTTAACATTCAGAGAAATGTATAGGGCAATTTGTAGTTAAGAGGGCATGAATCACTGCAGAAGTCCATGCAACTTGAAGATCATAGGTTTCTTTGGCCGAGGTCAGTGGCACAGTTTTCTGTAAAAGAATGGCTTTCATTCTGCTTAAAGTATCAATTCGTATAGAAGATATGTTTAGTGAAGGCCATAACGGGGACTCCCAGTCTGTCTTGATTTTTGTAAACAATACTTGCATACAGCAAGTGACCCTGGCTGACACAGTTACTAGATAGGGTAAACGTGCCAACATGCCACAGCAGCTGTGATCGTTCAACATAATGTAACTTCCATTTGGAAGTTGTCCAAAAAGTAGATCAATCACCGCAGCCGGAGAACTTTGCAGGTGGCACGATAAGTTGTTAGAGGAACTATTGCAGGCCCCGTGTAAATTAATACCTTGACAAAGGAGAGAACCACTTAGTGCTTTTTCACAATTTTTACCACTAGAAAACACTTCTTTTCCCCCTCTTCAACATCTGTGTGTGTGTGTATGGTAATTCCAAGGATGTCTTGATGTATTCCTTACCCTACCTTTCATATGTGCCTGCTGGTATATGTTTTAGGCAATACTGAAAATGGAAAATTGTAACAGGCAGAGTGATTGTTCCATGTATAATCCATTCTGTGGCTGGCTTTTCAGCGACAGTTAATGGCAAACGTTCCAGTTTTCAATGCTCAGCACCGTATAGTCTGCGCCCCTCTGTGCCAATTTAATCTGTGAATTCTGAAAACAGTGACATAGTATTGATTAAATGCCAAGGCACATTGCCTGAACGAAGGTTTTGTAACGTCCAGCCTAATAGCATGATAGAACGTAATTGCGACTGACCATGTTGCAACATGACCAAGTCCTGTTCCATGATGTCTATGGCAGAGGATACTATGCTGTCCAAAGAATATATCCTGGACGACAGAGTCGTTAACCCATTGTCAACTACAGAGAGAGTTTTCTCTAAGTTAATACGTTCAATTTCTCATATTCTTTCTGCAGTCTCTGCTTGTGTAATCTTCCATGCTTCATTATAAGCAGCATAGATACTGGCATTTATATAACGTTTATGACGCGGTTTTCTTGGTCCTAGCAAGAATTCCCTAAGATCAGCGCCATATTTAAGTAAAGATAAGTGTTGTTTAACATCTTTAAGTGTAGATCTATGCAGCCATTCAAGGCACAGTTTCCCTACACTGTATGTTGTTACTATTCCTGAATGCTGTCTCTGAACATATCTTGGATCTGGCCTAGTGAATGTGAACCCCCGCGTTTTATTCAGGAATCTATCTTGACAGGTGTTTGTGTATGTGGGCCAGATTAACCATTTTTTCCAATCTGGATCTGTTCTGTTGAAATGCAAAATAGTATGTATGTCGACTTCCCCCTCTGAAGTGTTATCACTAGCAGGTTTAGGTGTAGGTATGGACATATTGTTCAGGTCTATTTTCTTGGCTAACCTAAGACAAGATATATGTTGGGCAGTGTCATTCAAAAACATAATTTGCTCTGGGATGATGCAGGCTCTAAATAAAGCTTCTATCCCCTGCACTTGCCAATCTTTTGTACCCCAGACAGTTTTGTCTCAATGTTGTCTTTCCAAAAGTCGAAACCTAGTGAAGACAGCTGAGCATAAAAGGCTGCAGAATAAATGTGCTTGGTATTTGTCAACATACTTTTCATTCCTGTCTTATTAACATTTTTAAAGTAAAAGGATTCTGTATTGGAAACATTAAAACCTGAAAAGTATGGGCATTTTCCCAAAAATGTTTTTGAGCTACCCTTTGGTGGCATAGGACAATGTTGCCATTGGTTATACATCAATACATTTCTATGGTTTGCAGTTTTGTGCAAGAAATGATGACCATAGTGATTATAACAATACATTTGTTCATAATCTGATGAACCTTCTAAGTATTCATGATTTGTAAATACAGCAGACATTTTCAAGTCTGACATCATATTATTACCAGCCTCTAAGTCCCAATCATCAGAAAAGGTACTAGATGAAACAAAGTCATTCAAGGAAATCTTGAACTGTTGTGGAACCTTCAACAGCTCCGCAGGGCCAAAAATGTCATAATCAGGTCTGTCCCAAGCTATACCCCCTGGTATAGGAACAGCTGTGATGTTCACTGATGACAAGTCTCTTTGTTCACGATGAGATGATTTGTGTGGCTTGAGTAGTAAGTTGATGTTCTTACTTGCTATGTCCTTTTTAACATATCTTCCATTTATCAGCATTCCCAAAGTTATTACCAGAGTCAACCATAATAGAAGAAAGAGCACACCCAACACAATCCAAAGTTCAATCCATGGTGAAATCAGAAAAGTATTTTCCAAGTGATGAAAAAGGTCTGTTGCTTGTTCTTTCAAAGTTCTTTTTACTGGCGTCATTTCAGGCTCGCTGGGATCCTCGGAAAACGTATCAAAGTTAATGAAATGGCCAGAGGCAGTACTGCCAATTGTTGGGATTGCATCAGGATTTGTTGAAATCGCTGGAACCACTTGATCACTTGATACATTTGTGTAGTCTGATGCTACTTCGTTGTAGACAGGTGTTTCTTGACGAACTGTTATTTGGGTCTCAAGACGTACAAGTTCCATAGCTTTGTTGCTTAGTCCTTCATTTTTCACTGCAGAGTCTTCAAAAGTGATGAGTCTCTCAGTTTGAACCTCTTGGATAGTAGCCAGATTAGGGCGTCTGCTACTTGGTCGGAGTCCACTTGGCCTACTGCTTATGATCGGCGCATGATGTCGTTTGACCAGGTCGATGGACATGAACCTGTTCTCCTTTTTACCAGCAAGGGGCGGAAGTAATACTGTCCTTGATTCGTGGATTGCTAGGACAGGTACTAGTTGTCTGTAAGAAGGCCCAAATTCCTTCTTGTCCGCGATCTTTTCTCTGACTGGATCCCCAAGCTTAGGAATCCAGACAGGCCTTGCTGGGACGGTCGGTTTCTCTTCAGTGGTGGTTGGCTTTAGGAACACGTTACTTTGGTTTCGTTCTTATTTCATTTATGTCCTGTAAAATAGCCAAACGCCTTTGATATCAAAGAGTTTTTGGTCTACCACTGAAGTCTGACAATCGAGATCCGATACTAACATTCTGTTCCCAAAAAGGACTTCATATGGAGTGATACTCCCAAGAGAACTTCTTGGCAGATTGTTAAGACTACGTTGGACACTTATTAGATGTTTGACCCACCCGTCACCCAAGCCTAATACCCTAGATGTTATAGATTGCTTTATGTCCCAGTTTTTTCTCTCCGCTACTGAATTTCCCTCAGGATGGAATGGACTAGAGTACCGCAATGCAACGCCGAGTTTGGCCATGGCCTCCTTGTAAGCTCGAGAGCTAAACGCAGGACCCTGGTCAGAATGTAGCTTGCCGACTGCGTATGTGCTGATCTTTTATAACAGTACGAGCGTCTGCCGAGCGCTGAGGCCACATCCAAATGAATCTTGTCTTAATATTTGTGGGATTGCAGTTGTTCATAGCGACGTCTTCGTGTAGATAGTCTAATGCTGTCTAACAATGGTTCCTGTACTGGGCTGGCTATCCTATAGTCCGGTATCTGGTGGCGAACTGTTCTGCGATCTCTATTCCAGTCATTGCAGTTAATTACAAATGTGTGAATGTGTGCATTCATTCCTGGCCACCAGTACATCTCTTTTATTTCTAGTATAGTCTTAGAGATCCCCTGATGTATCAGACCCTCTCTCAAATGAGCTTCGTGTATCAAAGCTACTCTACGTTTCCTGTATGGAATTACCCTATCCCCCACTCCAGGGATTCGAGCAAAAAGAGAAGAGCTTGCATCAATTATATAGGAGTATTTGAGTGGAAATTTATTAGGTAATGCTGCACTGCTGCCTTTGCTTTTGGCATTGACAGCTAGCATTATTTCGCCATCTATTTTCGTTTTTGAACGAGTGATTGCAGCTATGGAAGCTGTTTGCACAGCTGTCTTCGCTGCTTCATCAGGCAATGAATTCCCTGCAACGTGAACGCCATCACGTTGATGAATCAGCGTATGTATCACGTGAGTGTTTTGTAGTCCTTGTCGTAACTGAAATACTTGTTCCCAAAGCAATTTATGCTTGATTGTGCCACCTTTTGCATCTTTGTAACCGTTGAATCCAGTTTTGCAAGTATTCATTGTAAGATTGAACACAATAATAGGAATCGCATACTATGAGTGTGGCGAATTCACGATCCGTATTCTCAAGTGCCATCTTGAAAGCTTGTAGTTCAGCTTGCTGAGCTGTACAATCTCCTAGAGATTGTGTTTTAGTGACCATTGGTCGGAATTTGCCATCGTGCCAATGACCTTTAACGGTAGCGCACGCCGCACTATAGGCTTGTTTACCCCCCGTCGCGGGTTGAACTGATCCGTCAGTATAAATTATACATTCATACTGCTCTAGAGGCAGAATTTCAGTAGGCAGAGGACATTCTTGTTCGTATTGTAGAAATGCTTGTGTCTTCAAATAAGGGTCAAAAACGTATTTAACGTCTGTTGCAGCCAGAGAATTAACCCATTGTATCCATCTTGGATGTAAAGCTTTAGCATTTGGAATGCTCGCTTTCGTCACTGCCTCTTAGGCAGGTACAGGTGTAACAACCATAATGCACTTACCATGTGCGAGGGCTCTCTCATTTGCTACTGCAGTTTGAACCGCTGTTAGAATTTTTTCTGTTGAAGTGAACTTCATTTCTGCTTGTGTGTACAAGTATGATTTGTAAGCTATTGGTACTTTTTCACCTTCGTTAAAAGTTAAGTACGTGAATCCGCATTGTCCTGGAATGATTTAGATCACTAAGTTATGTACATTTACGCATGTTTGCAAATGCTTAGTTGCTAACATGTCTGTTTGTAATGAACGCAAATTTTCTGTGTGTTTTTGTGTCCAATTTACTGTTTTGAAATCAGGTTTGATTAATTCGTAGAGAGGTTTAACCCTTTCTGCGTAGTTTAGAATGTATGTTCTTCCGAAATTCAGGAAACCTAGAATTGACTGTAAATTTTTCAGTGTCTTTGGAGGTTGGAGCAGCGCACACTTTTCTAAAAAGTTTTCTGCCAGGCTTTTGCCTTCACTTGAAAGTTCATATCCTAGAAAAAGGAGTTTTAAATGGGCAATTCTATATTTTTTTTAATTGAATTTGTACCCTTCAGAGGCGAATTCCAATATAATTGTATTCACCCTATTCAAGTGCCTATCCAAGTCATCATCTGTTAGATAGATGTCATCGGCATATGATAAGGCTTCATCATCATATGTCTGTAGTAACTCTGTTACTCTCACTGAAAATAATCCTGGACTATTCTTGAATCCCTGAAGGAGACAACAGAATTAATGGTGTGTCCCCATAATTGAGAAAGTGGTTAAATACCTACTTTCTGGTGCAATGTTTTGACAGAAGAAACCGTTAGTAATAGCTAATGCGGTTTTATACTTTTTACGCACAATGTTATTCATTAATGCTCACTGTGTGCATTTTGTACTGCAAAAGTTTTGCAACAAGAGTTTCGATGTCTGTAATCCAATACTAGACGATATGTATTGTCTGGTTTGGAGACAGGAAACAAAGGATTGTTAATTGACGAGGTGCATGTTTCAATCACCCCTTGGTATTAAAGTTGATCTAATATCTCCCTGTCCTGTTTTTTAGCTTCTTGCCTAACTGGGTACTGCCTTTGTGCAGTTGGTTGATATTTTAACTGGATTTTATGGTGAGGAGAATCCTCATCCCATCCTACATGATTTTTATATAATGCAGGAGCTTGGGCCACTGCCCATTTCCTGGCATAAGTCTATTTTAAATGAATTGGAATGTGGTTGGAGAAGGCTGGCATAATGTTGTCTTCGCCATGTGGGCACTCCCTGACAAATTGTGGTGGCCAGTCTTGTTCAGCGAGAAGAATGTCATAACTCTTAGAACACCGCTCCCAAAAGAGTGCTCTCACTTTTCTTGGTATTTCCCCCTCCATCCGGAGTGTTATTTGTTATAACTTATGTGGACAACTAATCCTGGTATCTGCAGTTTCAAGTTGACTGCAGTCTCCAAATATTCCTTCAAGTTCTTGCGAGCTATGGTGACTTCTGCTGCGCTGTGCAACATTGTCTGAGCCCATTCCCCATTCTTGAGTTGTGTCCTCAAGATCCTCGGCATGTCTGATTTTAGACCTGCTACCTTCTTTTTGGTAAATTGAGGTTTCTTGTTTTTCTGAACGTGTTGATCGTCTTTGGACTTCACGCGTTCTTCCTTGTTTTCTGACTGTCCTCTTCTTTCGGATTTCTGTGACGAAGTCTGAAAGGTACGAGAGGAACGTGTATCAGTATCTTGATATCTATCAGGTTTTCTCAAATTATCCCTATTCCTGATGTTGTACCTCCTTTCAGAGGGCTCCTTTTGAGGAGACCTACCTCGAGATTGAGAACGCTTCTCTTTAGAAGTTTGTTTTGTGTTTTCCCATTTCTTTTTAATAGGAGTAGGAGTGTTTTTAGTAAAGACCTTTTCAGGACCTTCTGACAGTTGGGGTTTAACTGGTTTCCCACCCAAACTGTCTCTGCCTAATTCTTCATAGGATTTTTCAATTATTCTGGCCAGTTCTTGTGATTGCTCAGTTACATCAAATTCCCTTAACTTTTGGCGGATCGCCACGGATGTTACTTCACCTTTAAAATTAGCTAATATTATTGTTGAGACCTGTTTAAAATCTTTCAGTAATTAAATACCTAGATTTAAAGCAGGCTCTGCCCCGTATTAATTTTTGATTTGTTTCAGGACGTCTGGTATTACCGCCATAGACAGAACACCATGTGTTTTATTGTAAAGTGCAGCAAAGACTGTACCCCAAGTGTCGCAGTCCTCCAGATGTGGTGCGATCCCCATTGGCAAACAGATTGTTAAAATTCTGTGTTTCTCATTAGGGGTTGTATTAGGAAATGCTGCCTCGATCTGAGTAATTTTTTGAGCTATCCAGAATGGAATTTGTTCCCGTTTTGCGGGTAATTTACCAACGACTGAATGTAGAGTCTGTGGTGTAATTTTATTTGTGTTCCCCTGGTGGGGGGATGCTGTGGAATCATTATTGCTGGTTGGACTGTAAGAGTCTGCATGACATATTGAACCAATTGTCTATTGATTTTGATGAGCTCTTTGAGTTAAGCTCGTAGTTCCACATCTGTCATTTAATTAATTTCAGGTTGTGGAGTATAGCTGGCTAACACCAGCCATGTTGCTCCTGGTCTACCTAGTGGACCGAGCCTGGTAATGTGATTTATATGTTTTAGGGCGCCTTTAAACCAGAACTCATGCTCTTGGTATGTGAGTGGAATTTCTATATCCTCGAAAGGAATATATTCCGTTGGTGGTTCATCTTCTTTGTAGAAGTGAAACACATGTGTTCTTGGATTTGCTTCAGGGAAGATTATCCATTAATAGAATACCTCTGTCTGATGATATTCATGTGCCTCTATCACAAAAACTACCTTACCACCTCTTGCTGATAGGCCATTTTTTATAAGTTTTATAGTGATGGTTTTCCTTAAATTTAGACGTATGCTTATAGCATCCTCGTCGGTTTCTTGGAAACCTGAAATGTTAAGAGCTGCATCGGCTGGATCAGCCAAAGCTCCAAAGTTTTCGGTGTTGTTGCCGTTATTCAACATTTTTGTTGACTGAAAGTTTGCAAAGCAAGTTTCAAGGAAACAAAGATAAGGTGCACAATATTTTGAAACACTGTATCCTTCAACGAAGAACAAACCAAAAAGCTAATACATAGGATTTTCGTCCTACTTAGCTATGGCAGATATTATCCTTTTACCCACTCCAGACGTCTATTGGAGTATTTACAGAAAAGGGATCTCTGAGAAAAGCTCGACTGAATTACTTTAGTGTCTAGTGTTAAATGAGTGCCTTACCAAATGTTGGGCGCCATGTAATGTAGTTCCTATATTCCCAATAGGCTCTGCGCATATGAATAATATATCCTACAGCTATGACATAAGACTTAGGTCAGTAGGTCTCTATCGAATATACTAAACTTAATTGTGAGTGCCAGCTAGCTCAGAGGTCACTAGAAACTTTCTCGAATTCACAAGAAGGGATTCGTTTCTGACAACCGCATAAACATGACAACTTTGTTTCCTTAGGACTGGAAAATATCTTCAGAGTCATAGAAACAATAGATAAGTATTTCACTCAGTCAATTGTGCATGCTTCGTTTCTGCAGAGTTACAGAGAAAAAGAGAGACGGGCGTTTTCAATAAAAGGTTTATTGAACAGTCTTCTTTCTCATGCAAGAGAGGTGAACTGCTACAATCGTTAGACAGAATGCAAAGTGTAATGCGTACAGCGAGAATAGTATTATAAAATAATACTGTAATTGCATTGTATGGTTTCTAAGCCATATAAAAATACATACATAAATAACACAGGCTAAAATACTCAACTGGTGCTTCTAAAATACGCCTACCCCAATGTACCTAACCTAGGTCTAGTACGAGGGAAGAAGTAAGTATGGTCTTTAGCATAGGTTTATTTTTTTGCCAAGAATCTACCAAAGGATTTTCTAGGTTCTTATCAGCTCCATACCTTAGAATGAAGGAGGTCTGGTATCTCTGTCTCGGGACTCGATATCCCAACACCCCGCAAAGGGAGTCCGAAACACTGGAGCTGAAGTCTCGGCAGGAGAGGGCAGCTTCCTGATCAGTGCATTAACTGGAGAGTCGGCTTCCTTCTGCACTTGCTGTAGGAAGCTGCGTCGGGAGAGTAGGTTATCGAACTGCTCCAAACCACCGTGGTTTGCTATAGCAAGTGAAGGTATATTTATACCTTGAAGGTGTTTAGGAATGCCATGTTTGACGTAAAGTCGGGCATATGAACTTCATGAATGAACACCTAAGGAATAGTTGCTCATTGTAAAACTAACTGAGTTCTTGGAGAAATCAATATTCAAGCAAGGGGAAGTCCCTAACGGCTTCAGCTGGTTTTCCAAGAAATCGTTGTGACGTTTGGTGAATGGATGGAAGTGGCCAGGCCTGTATTTGGGTTGCATGGGCTATGCCTAAATAAGGGCTTTATTTCTATGCCAATATAAGGGGAACGTGACTTGTTCTGAAGAAGGGCATGAATCGGGAAATCCCTTCGGAATCGAAAACACCATACAACAGGGTATGAGCCCTTTGGCCCAACCTGTCCTCTGCCCTTTGTTGCCCGCCACTGCTCGGACGGTGGGGCCAAAGTGAAACACTGCGTGAGAGCATGTTGTCCCCCACATTTGGAGCACTCCTGCTTGTATTTGCAAAGATATCTGGAGCAGTATCCTTTATTGTAGGCCCAGCATGCTCCTGTGTTCCATCCCCCTTGCTTAGGTGGGTTTACCGTGTTTCCTGCTGGAGTGTTGCTGCCACCCGCCCCTGCCTGGATGGGAAGCGCCGGAAAAGACTGATACGCCACCAGCAAGCCACTCGTTGTGTGGGTAGATGCGGACGACTGTGTGGATCACATCCTCTGCATCCACAGTTCTTGATCCACCTCCCCCCAGGCTTTATCAGAATTGATACTGATACACGCCCTGAACTCCTCTTCATAACTTAGCCATGCAAATCTCTCAAAATGTATCTGTGCCTTCCGGATGATGTCCATGTACTTTAACAAAGCCATGGCCCTATCCAGATGTCTCTCACAATAAATTCTGGCATAAATCAGAAAAGCTGTTTTCCAGTTCTCCATATTGACGGGCACCCTGGGCCTCCTGGCCAACTCCCACTCTTTTTCTTTCGACCCCTCTTTGGCTTGTCTCTCCCTATGCAAAAGCTTGAAAACATTCACATACTCGTGACGCCATATCCTGTTTTTTGTCTTGTCAGATAAATGTGACATCAAAGGCCCATATATGGAAGCTTCTTCTGTAGCTTCTCCTCCAGAGTCTCCTCTTTCCCGTCAACCCCTTCCACTTTGTCAGTCTGCGCACATGTCACCACCAGGTGCTTTGCCCCGTCTCTACTCCCTTTGACGCGGGCGCCGCTGATGCGCTTGCCCCCGCTCCCATGTCCCTCACTGACCCATCTCCCACACGCACCGACCAGCAGGTCTTCTTACACCCTTTTGCAGGGTCCCCGTCCCATTCTGACCACCATTCGCCCTCACCTGTCAGGTTCATCCAGGTCTCCCTTTCTGTCCCTTTCACTCCCGTCTTCTTCTGAGACACCACCTTTGTTTTGCCTTTGTCCGCATGTGCTTCCTGTAAAACACCAATTGTCCTTGTTGCCACTCCCTGGCCGACCCTCACATTCGGCAACTCATCACCCACATCATCTCTCACATCACCTTCCACCAACTCTTCACTCTCATCCCCATAGTCCAATTGCACAGCATCCTCAAACTCCGCAGGCGCCCACAACACCTCTCTCACCGCTCTCTTCTGTCCTCTGCTATTTGTCACACTCACACCACAACCATCTGCCGCATCAGACGTCTGCTCCCGCAATGGAGGGTGGGCCGCCGCCGACCCTCCTGCTCCTTCTGTCCGGCGTCTCTGGACCGTTTTGCTCTCTGTCGGTCCCCCCACCCTTTTACCAGTCTCAACCACTGGCTTGTGTCCCCCCCCCCCCCCCCAGGCAGGTCCAACCTGAGGAGGCCCCACCACCACTGGTTCTCGTCGCCATTTAAGGCCGTCCTTAACCCTGTCTGGGGTGGTCCCTTCTCTCCACCCACACACACTTGCTCTTTGCGCTCCTCACACTCTCCTTTAGTGCTGCTGCAGCCTCCTCCTCAGACGTGGGGGTGGGAGGCCCATCCTCCCAAAGATCGTCTTCCCTATCCCTATACCCAAAACAGAGCGCTGGCCATTTTCGGTCTCCTGGATCAACCTACGCTGATCCCTAATCCTCTCCTCCAGCTTCATGCCCTCCCACCTGGGAAGCAAAGGAGGGGGGCTCTTGTCCCTTTCAGTCTGCTCATGGGCTCCCTCTAGCCCCCAAAACATGCCTACCTGCCCGCCTGTGCCCCCCCCCCCTTCGGGATCTTGCTGAAATCTGTAGATGGTCCAGGCAGAATACCCCCAGCCACAGCCCCAGCCCTTCTAGAAAGGTCTATGGGCCCACCCTCATCCTCTCTGTCCTGCCCCTGCCCATGCAAAATCAGGGGGCTTTCAGCCTGAGCACTGTCTGCTCCCCCCTTCCCCTGCAGGCAGTGGCTGGCTATTCAATACTTTACCCAGCCTAGCCTTCCCAGCCCCCTCTTTGCCCCATGCTGCAGCCAATTCAGGCCCCAGGCCGCCCGCTGACTCATTGCCCTGTAGCGCGGTCCCGGCAATCACCTGCCCCGCCGGCCCCGCTGGAGCCGCATTCCCAATACTGGCATCCAGACGCGCAGGCAGGCTCTGCAGCCTGCCCCCGCGCTTCCCCGCAGTCTTCTGATTGCCCCCCACGCCCTACCTGAACTGGACTTACGACCCAGTGGTGGCTCCCCCTGGCACGCCACCACTCTGGCCGTGTAGTGGCGCGCACCAGTCTATGCACGTCACGTAGCTACGTGACGTGCGGCGGCCACGTTGGGGGCGGACTGCGCGCGCAGGCATTCAGAGGCGCGGCAGCCGAGAGAGAGCAGCGCCGGCTCGGCGCTCTTTAGGGAAAGGTTATAATTAATAAAGGCACCATTTATAAGTAATCTGAGTCAGCGACTTCATTGAGATTACCATCTTTACAGTGGCGACGAGGTCGGGACCCGACCAACACACCAAGGAAAAACAAAAAGAAAAAAAAAACGGAAAAAAAAACGGAGGGCAGCTCACCCACCACGTGGCAGAGGGAGACACTGCAGAGCTCCACCCAAGCAGACACAAGGTGCCAGCAGAGCTCCAAGCAACCAGTGGCATCCAGAGGGAGTGGAACTGGCACAGCTGAGCAGAAATCTTGGGCAGAGCAACTGGGAACCACCAGGACTGCAAGCACCACATGAGGTACCGTACCCTAAAGAGCGCGGCAGAGCCATTACCACCCACGCAATAGGAAGGTGGCATAGAGACCCCATAGCGGCCAGACAGCGCGTCGCATCCAACCCACGCTATCCACAAGGAGGTCAGACCTGGCTACCGTAAAGGAGGGTGAGGGGGCTGACACGGAGGGTCCCCAAGAACACGCCAAGAGAGAGGAGACGGACAGCACCCCAGGTAGCCCCACAGGGAAAGGAAGCAGAGCGTCGACGGTCAAGGAGGAAAAAATGAGCGCACCAGCAGGCTACGCTATTGCACCAGTCCAGTTCCTCCCGAAGCCAGGAGAACCACTGATGAAGTGGGAGGACTGGCGCGAATATATAAACAACTTCATAGAGGTCTTAGAGGACGAGAATGAAGAGACATTCAAACCCAACAGAAAGAAACGCATATTGCTACTCAATTTGGGGCCAGAAGGACTCAGAATATACAAAAGCCTGGTGCCCAAACAGAGAGATGGCTCAGACGATGATGTGTACGCCCATGCTATCGATGACCTAAACGAACATTATAGGCCCACGGTATGTGTGTCGGTCGATAGATTCAATTTCCAGCAGAGAAAACAACGGGCTGGAGAGTCGATTGAGGAATATGTAGCGGCTCTGAAGAAGCTAGCGGCCACGTGCAGGTATGCCCTGTGGGAGGAAGAGTTTATCAAGGACCAAATAGTAATGCACACAACCAGCACGAACGTCCAGGACAAGCTATGGGCGAGTGGAGACACCACACTCAAGGACGTAATGGTCATAGTCAAGAGGGCAGAACTCGCACGGAGGTGCGCCGACGCAACCAAGAAAGAACCGCCGACCGCAGCCATGGTGAACAAGATACAGGAAGAAGAACCTCGCAAAGATCTGAGGTACAGGGGCGCTACGCCGAAGGGATCAAACAAATGGCAGAGCAGCACGGGATCGCAGAAGAGACAGGAAGGCGGTGGCTACAAGAAATCGTGCTACAGGTGTGGGAGTTGGTCTCATGAGGCTCACGACAGAAGATGCCCAGCGTTCAGGGCCAAGTGCTTACACTGTGGCATCATCGGACATTATGAGAAAGTGTGCCGGAAGAAATTGTCCAAGGGTATGGTAAAATACGTAGACCAGGAAGACGAGGTTCAGGAAGAGACGGCGGAGGAAGAGGTCATCACTGTCCTGTGCATATACGACCAAATAATGTGTATAGATGGAAAAAGGACAAACAAACCTGTGTTGGAAATGAAGATGGGAGGAGTAACCATCAGTGTAGTGGCGGATACAGGTTCCCCCTACACAATAATACAAAGAGCAGTGTGGGAGGAAACATTCAGGCCGAAGATTGGACCGGAGCTGGAGAAGTTGGACATCCGACCGGTCACATATAACGGCGATCGCATCCCTATGGTGGGGTATAGACTCTTGAAGTTTGAGTTCAGAGGCAGATCAGCGTTATGCAAGCTGTACATCTCAGAGAGAGGACCGTCCGTCTTAGGGTGGCTGGACCAGGGTGACCTGGGAATCAAGTTTGACCCGGGAGGTAAAGAACAGATTTTGCTCACGGAGCCAGACGCATGGCCCAATCTCACCAAATGGAAAGAGGAGTATCCAAGAGTGTTTGGAGGCACGGTGGGAAAACTTGAAAGATTCCAACATAAGATCGTGCTCAAGGAGGACGCCGTCCCGGTTGCCCACAAAGTGAGGAATATACCCATAGCGGTAAGAGAGGCAGTACAAAAGGAGCTTCAAGAATTGGAGAGTAAGGGGATAATTGAGCCCATCACCTGTGCAGAGTGGCTCGCGCCCTTGGTTGTAGTCATGAAGCCGAATGGGAAGGTCAGGCTCTGCGTCGACCTGAGAGAGCTAAACAAGAACATTGTCGTAGAGAAATTTCCCCTCCCAAGGATCGACGAAATGCTAGCAAAAACCAGAGGGGTCAAATGGTACTCCACCATTGATTTGACCTCTGCGTACCACCAAGTAGTATTGCACCCAGACAGCAGAAAACTCACGTCTTTCATCACCCCATTCGGATGCTACCAGTTCTGTCGCATGCCGTTCGGACTGGCCTCGGCGGCTGCGGTATTCCAAAGGTTAATGCACCAACTGTTTAAGAACTTAACTGGCATCCAGTATTTCCAGGACGACATTCTGGTAATGGGGCGGGATAGAGTGGACCACGATCAGAAACTTGGGAGAGTACTAAAAACCCTGGAAAGCAAAGGCCTCACAGCAGAATGGACCAAATGCCGCCTGGGACTAGAATCGGTGACTTACCTAGGTCACGTGATTGGGGCGCAGGGCATTACACCAAAAGCAGACAATGTAAAAGCAATTGCTGAAGCTCCACCCCCCACCAACAAGGAGGAAGTAAGGTCGTTTTTGGGCATTCCGCGGAGTATTACAGTAAGTTTGTGGTACACTTTGCCTCCAAAACTCACAATATGAGGATGCTGACCAGAGAAAGCACCAGTTTTGAATGGACACCAGAGGCACAACAGGAGTTTGATACCATCAAGAGAGATGTCACGGGAGCAGTGCCGCTGAAAGGATATGACCCACAGGGCGCTACCGTGCTCACAACCGATGCCAGCGACAAGGGCCTGGGAGCAGTGCTCATGCAAGATCGAGGACAAGGTCAGATGGAGACAATCAGCTTTGCATCCAGGGCACTGACGGCCACCGAAAGCAAGTACAGCGTGATCGAAAAGGAGATGCTGGCGGTAGTGTGGGCCACTGCGAGATTTCGGCAGTTCCTATGGGGCACCAGATTCCTGCTCAGGACGGATCATAAGCCATTAGTGAAGGTGCTAACATCGAGTGGGCATGCCAACGCTACGCCCCGGATATCGAAGATGTCCCTGAAACTACTCGAATTCAGATATGACGTGGAGTACATCCCAGGGAATCGCAACCGAGTGGCCGACTATCTGAGCAGGGCAGCAGCAATGGAGCCGGGAGAAGAAGACCCCACAGACCAAAGGGAACTGGTGGCCCTGGTGGGGGATCAAGGCAAAGTCATCAGCTACCAAGAGTGGACGGAAGAATACGAGGAGGACAGCGTGTTGAAGGAAGTGAAGAGGTACATTGTCAAGGGATGGCCGGACAAGAGGCATGTGAGCGAAGATGTCAAACCCTACTATGAAGTCAGAGAAGAATTGTCAGTGGGGGACAAAGGAGTGTTCACATACAGAGGGGACAAGGTAATCCCTCCGAGGAGACTCGTAACCCAGTTACTGGACTTGCTACATGAGGGCCATCTAGGCATTGGGAAGCTGAAGCTAAGGGCCAAACAAAATTACTGGTGGCCAGGCATGGACATAAGAGCGGAGAGGCATGTCAGAGAATGCCCACAGTGCCAGGGAGCGGACAAATCACTCAAGCCACTGCGCCCTGTGCTAGGACAGTTCGAAACCCCGCAGAACCCGTGGGAAGAATTGTCAATAGACATATTGGGACCCATCCTTGACAGCCAGGGCACGCAGAAGTATGTATGTGTCCTCATGGATCGATACTCCAAATGGCCTGAGTTGAAGGTAGACGAGACCATGGACACGGAGAACATCCTGAAATTTCTGTCAGACACTTTCGTGAGGGAGGGCATACCCAAGTCCATCTTGAGCGATAATGGATTCACGTCAGAAAAGTGGAACAATTTCATGCAAAGGAACGGCATAGCCATCAAACACACAGCGATCTACCATCCCGCTGGGAACGGCTTGGTGGAACGGTTTAACCGAGTGGTGATGGGTGCCGTACAAGCAGCGATTTCCTGCAACAAAGATTGGGAGAAAGCCATAGAGAACATGGTATGGGCCTACAGGATTACGCCAACAGGAACAGGATACAGCCCTTTTCAGATCCTGAGAGGGCGAGAACCATTATGTGGTATATAAATAAATAATACCGGATCTAGGTTTGACTGGACATAGTAATAACAGATAGCTCAATAAATAAGAGTCAAGATTCGAGGTAGTAGGAGTTTGCAGGTTTAATACAGCATAAGGACAGGAACAGGACAACCTGCACAGGAATAGAATGGCAGAGCCCGGCAGCTGCCGGGGCTGGATCTGGGATGAGCGCGCTAACTTTAATAACAGTACACAAGCATATATACTAAAACAGTTGCACTACAATACATACAATAGGCGGAGCAGTGGGTGTGGTCAATAGCAGTCGCGAAAGATAAGGGTGAAAGTGGGTGTAACAGGAGGCGTATACATAGACATGTGATGTAAACGTAACAGAATATGTCATAAATGGGGCAGAAACATGGAGGGGGCTACCTGAGGAGCCGGGACCTCTAACCTAATGGTGCGCGTAAACTGACAATGACGTGTTACTAGGAGAAGCTGGGGGCTATGACTTCTGCGCTAGGAGCAGAGACTGAAGTCTGGAGAGTCAGGGCGACATGTACCTAAACAATATCTAGTATCTGATGTTTAGAGAACATGTTGATATAAACTAAAAGGTATCGGGGTTAGGGCTAACAGACTCTAAGACTGGTGCATGCATTATTCTACATGTAGTGTGTGTTGAAGAATATTAAATGACCATTAATACAGTATTTCTCTTACATGGAGACGTAAAGGCTAGACGATGACTGAAACTATTGATGCGATTCAGTAGCTTAGGAATGCAGAGAAGGAGGGCTGGACTGATAACTAGAATCATAACATACTTTTGGCAGACTAGCAGGCAGAGCCAGGCAGAGCCGGGCACTGTGAGGCAGAAAGTAAGTGAAGGGTCAGGAATACAGGTGGGGGCTGTATCGCTCCTCAGCGAGGGCTCAGGAGACAGGAGCTGAATCTGGTGTCCGGGCCCTTTTGAGGCCTAGAAACGGGGACTTTACAATGAAATAACGTGCACACTGAGAGACGTGGCAACGTAACTTTACATAGGCCTAATACTCGTAGCTTTCACGAGAACTGGGAACTGGCATACTAGGGATGGACACAACTGTAATTGCGTCTTTAATCAAACATGGGGAATACATATGCATATTAATCATACACACATAACATAAGATGGGGAACACGTAGGGACACAGAACATGGCAAAATTTACTTTTCCACATTCCCTCCTTGTCACTACGTTTCCATCAGGAAACATCAATATTCATGATACCATCTATCATTTCATACAGTATCATTTGTTCGTCTCGGATTTTCTTGGAACGGGATTTAGAACGGGACTTGGGACTAGGAATACAAGAGGTAGCACAGATGCCACAAATCGCAGGGCCACATTGTATACATAGGCAGCAACTGAATATGATCGCTACTGCAATACCTAGAAAGGACAATACTTTCCATCCCCAGGCGGAAATTATATTCCAGAACCAACCGGACCATGTCCAGGTGCCTGGATCTTGGTGTAACATATGGGCAGTTTTATGGAGTCTGGTTATAGCTGAATAAACAGACGGCGCGTTATTTGGAATGAAAATGCAGCAACTAGATCCGATGACTCTACAAGCCCCGCCCCTATCGGCCAGTATGACGTCAAGGACGAGACGATTCTGGAGCACGACAATTCTCATAAAGGATTGCTCCTCGGTTAAATTACCTAGAGCAGAAGTAGTCTCAATCACTACTGCTTCGAGTGTTCTGGTTAATCTACGTATCAGTTTACTATTCACAACAGTACCTAAATAAGGGAAGACACCTTTATTGATATCTATATATTGTTCTAGAGCAGTTTCAGTATAATCGACAATCGGGAGGTCTCTCTTGTGTCTGATATGTACTAGGTGGGAATTCCTATGGTAGTCAGGTGGGGCTAGAAAAACTGGTGGCAGTAGGAAGGCAATGTAACAGGTTCCCTCCCAATCGAGGGGCAGACGAACATATGCGGTCTGACCACAAACAAAATAAGAATGACGTGAAGCTTTGAAAATAGATTTCCCACTGTCACTATACTTGACAATAGTAGTACAATCACTATGTCCTACATGTACGGAACCATTCTTTCGGACACATAATTCGCCTTTAACTGGTAGTACTGACATAGCAGGTAAGTCTGGAGTAGTATCAGACTGAACATTCAGGACCATGAAATTCGAAGAATAATTACCTAAATTATAAACTTCATTTTCTAGATCTAACCCTGTTCTGTGGGGAAGACCTTGCTTGTCTGGAAAACATGTACTGTTAAGAAAAGACATATCTGTTGAGGATGACGTTAACGTGGACCATGCTCCACATGAACCATTATGTGAAAATGGATAAGGAAAGAGTGGCAGAACTCCCTTCGGTGTCTGAAAAGGGGGGAGTCGACCACACACCCAACAATTAGTGGCATTGCTGGTCTGGTGTGAATAATGTAACATGCGGATAAAGGAATTATTACGCATAGCAAGACGATAAGATAGTTCATGAGAAGGCAGATCACTAAACGTGTGCTCTACTGTAGCAATAGAAGACTTATTTACATGAGAAACTGGAAAACACAAATAAAATGCATAACCTGTGCAGGTAATCATGAGGCTGAAAAACAATATGAAACTTAGAAAAACGATACATCGGATTGAGTTTTGACTAACTCTCTCACTATGGGGGTCTATTTTATACATGTCAGAAACCGGTCTAACCGTTTCACCTAGGGGAGGACTTAGACAATCAAACTGGCTGACTTATTTTACTAGACCTTAATTTCTTCTTATACTCCTGTTGCGGAGTTTTCTCTAACAGGGAGGGTTTAGTATCATTGTCTTTTGCGGGACAGTCCTTAAGAATAGTACTTTGGCAATCCTTAAAATCCTCGGAAATGTTCTTGGAAACAGTCTTTAATCCATAAAACTTTTTCACGTGAGACAGGTGGACCCAGCCCTTCCTGCCTTCCAGCTTGACGGCAGTACGGGTGGCCAGGAGGACCTGTTTTGGCTCCTTCCAGCGAGGCTCCAGCGGACTTGAACGATCAAAGTTCCTCACAAGAACCAGATTTCCGGGAACGATCTCATGCGGTGCCACCTCGGTATTGTCTGGAAATGCGGCGGCAACCTGTGAACGACAAGAGTGTAGGGCAGACATCAAGGAAGCTAGGTAATCTGTCAGCATATTACTTGAAACATCGGTAATACTTCGAGGTCTAGGTGTACCCCACATATTAGGGGGGCGGCCGAATACGACCTCGTACGGGGACAGACCTGATCTGGAATGTGCGACCATGCGCATATAAAACAAAGCGACTGGCAGAGCTACTAGCCAGTCTACACCTTTCTCTTTACATATTTTGGCAATGCGGATTTTCAGGGTCTGGTTATGTCTCTCTACTAGACCGGCTGCTTCAGGATGGCGTACACAATGGAACTTCCACTGGTACCCTAACAAAAGGGAGATGTGTTTCATGAGCTCAGATGAGAATGGCTGGCCGTTATCAGAATATACGACCCTAGGGAGTCCGTAGCGGGGGAAGAATTCACGAACCAACTGCTTGGCAGTGGTCGTGGCTGTGTAATCTGGAACTGGATATGCTTCTGTCCACCTGGACAAAGCGCATACAACTACAAGGACATACTTGAAACCTCGACATCGCTCCATCTGAATATAATCCATCTGGAGGACTTCAAAAGGGTGATCAGGGGGCTGGAATCCACCTTGTTCCACCGGGACACTTTTACCTGGATTAAACTGGCAACATATCATACAGGTACGGACTTTCTGCTTGGCTGCAGCTCGTAAATGCTTGTTAAACCAAATGTTCTGGATACTGTCTAACATGGCTTTTTCTCCTAAATGTGCTGGACTATGTGCGGTATTGATAATGACTTGAACCATAGAGTCGGGGAGAAACCATGTGGCTCTACCCTTCGTTACCCATCCCTGATCTGTCTGGACCCCTCCTTGTTCGGACCATTTCTTGATTTCATCGGGAGTAGCATGTAACTGGATATCTATGACATCTTGAGTAGGGTCCTTAACTGTCATACAGGTAGTCGGAGCTGGAGTATGTGTCTTTGTCGGATTAACTGACATGTCTGGAGTCTGTGCTGTAAGCTTGGCTGTGCGATCTGCTAGATCATTACCTTGAGAAATAATGTCAGTAACTTTCGTATGTGCTTTGCATTTCATGATAGCAATAGATGTCGGTAAATGTATGGCATCTAACAGAGCTTGAATAAGGAGACCATGCTGAATCTTGGTTCCATGAGAAGTCATGAAACCTCTCTCCTGCCAGAGCACTCCAAAGTCGTGTACAACTCCGAATGCGTAGCGTGAATCTGTGTAAATATTAACTTTCAGGTTCTTGGCGTGTATGCAGGCTTGGGTCAGAGCAACTAGCTCTGCTGCTTGAGCAGACAGGGTGTCAATACGGTGTGTTTCTATAACTTCAGTGTCAGTAGTCACTGCATACGCGGCTACTTGTTCTCCTGTACTTGTTCTCATACATGAACCATCCACATAAAGTGTCAGGTCGGGATCTGGTAATGGAATATCTGTCAGATCTTGTCTTGGCTTTGTCATAGTGTTAACTACTTCCACACAGTCGTGTGTGGCATGATTTGAAATAACTGACGGTAACAGTGTAGCAGGATTTAGAACGTTGCAGCGTCTGATTTCTATGTGTGGCTGGAACAGTGTCAGTTCATAACCTGTTAAACGTGCAATTGTCAAGTGCTGAGTCTGGGTTCGGTTTAAAAGAACTTCCACGGAGTGTGGAACTTGTACTGTCAAGGAATGTCCTAATACTATGGAATCACTTTGTCTGATAGCTAGTGCTGTGGCTGCAACTGACTTGAGGCACGCAGGCAGAGCCTGGGCTACAGGATCTAATGTGCTCGAAAAATAAGCACAGGGCTTGTATTGTCCTGCTTGATCTTGTGTAAGAACAGATAATGCTGTACCTTCGCGTTCTGTGACGAAAAGTGTAAAAGGCTTACTGTAGTTCGGTGTAGCTAGAACAGGAGCTTGGCATAAAGCTTTCTTTAACTCATTGAAACTAAGTGTATGTTCAGATGTCCAAGGGAGGACAGTCGATACGGCTGCCTCCTGTGTCGTTAACTGTATCAGTGGTTTGGCCAAAAATGCATACTGAGGAATCCATTGTCTGCAATAAGAAGTAAGGCCGATAAAAGCACGTACCTCCTTCTGTGTCTTGGGTTGAGGAAGACTCGTTATTAACTGGATACGGTCTGGTGTCAACTGCCTACCCCACTTGGACAGTAAGTGGCCTAAGTAGATCACTTGCTGGACACAGAATTGAAGCTTCGAAGGGGACACCTTGTGCCCCATCTCGGCAAGGAAATACAAGACTGTAAGTGACGCTCGCTCGCAAGCACGTTCAGAACGGGCTGTGATCAGTAGATCATCGACATACTGGAGCAGGGCAGTGTCAGTTGGCATGTGAATATTGTCTAGTTGTCTCTTAAGTGCTTGACTGTAAATGCTAGGACTTTCCGTGAAACCTTGAGGAGCTCGTGTGAACATATAGCTCCTTCCATTTAAACAAAATCCGAAAAGAAACTGGCTGTCTGGATGAATGGGGACACTGAAAAACGCGTTCTTGAGGTCTATGACTGTGAAAAATGTTGCTTCGGAATCAATGGCTGTCAATAGGGAAGAGATGTCTGGAACAACCGGATACTGGGGAATTATACATTTATTGAGTTCTCGAAGGTCAATCACTAATCGATATACTGGGGGTGCATTTGGATCAGTACGTTTCATGACTGGAATGATCGGAGAATTACATACATTGGAGTCAGTTTCTACAACTACTCCTTGAGCCATGAGCTCGTCAATAATTTTGGATAAGGCTGTTACAGCCTCAGGTGGCAATCTGTACTGTCTGATTCGTGGTAACACTACACCTGGTTTGAGAGTCACACGATGGGGTGTGATTTGCATAAGACCTACATCAGTTGGACCTTGCGCCCATAGATGCTGCGGAACATTAGACAATCTTGGATCAAAATCTCGTAATACATAGTGACCCTTGAAGTCACGTAGAAACAGTCGTATTCCCTCTGGGGAACAGCAAATAACTGCACCTAATTCTTTCAGTGTCTTAATGCCTAACAAATTTTCTGGACATGACTTCGTAAGTAACAGATCAGTAGTGCGGGACAATGGACCTACTTCTAGAGTAACTGGCTTAGATATCTCGTTTACAATAGGCTTTCCTGAAAATCCAAGGGAAACATTTCTAGAGCCTGAGAGCGGAGCCCCTGGAACTTCGTCGTGACTAATGGTGGTCCTACTTGCCCCTGTATCAATCAAAAACTTTCTGTCTTTCCCTAGTACTTGACTATGAACATAGGGACCTTCTTGATCTACAGGTATCTCGATGAGAGGCAAGCCTACCTCCCTCTCTAGGCTGTTTCATGAATATGGCTGATACTCTGGATACTCAGACTGTGCATACTGGTACATCTGCTGTGTAACATGCTGTGTTGCAGCAATAGGCTGCGGTGCTGGAACTGTCTGTTGTGCATTCTGTGGCTGAGAAGTCTGTGAAACTTGTTCTTGTCTAGGCGGACGTGGTCTTTCTTTAGTCTTACCAGTAGCTATATTGTGTTTCAGAACTGCACACTCGTTTATGAAATGACCTGGCTGTTTACAATAATTGCATGTCCCTTTAACGGGAGCTGCAGGATGACTGGCTTGATTTGTACCCCTCTTCTGACTGTCTTGAGGAATAGACTGTGCAACTAGTACTTTCATTTTCGTGTCTTTCATACGTTTCCTTTCGTGATCTTGCTCTTCTCTGATTCTATTCTGGTGGTACTGGAGCATCTGTAACATCTGGGACGGGGTACTAGCTTGCCATGTACTTTCGACTTTCAAAACTCGATTCTTAACTTGTGGACTTGAATTCTCGACTAATTTAGTAACAAAAAGATGAGGGTATGACTCACTACTCGTCTTCAAGCCACTGTTTATAATAAAGCATTTCTCAAATCTAGAATAAAAATCACTAGTGTCTTCGTCTTGTTTCTGTTTACAGGCTGAGATTGCATCCCAGTCTTCCTTTTTAGTTGCTAATAATCTGGGCAAAACTTGTATTAACAGTTCTGGTAATTCTTTACATTTCTCTCCAAGACCGGTACCTGGTACTCGTATCTTATCTTCAGCTTCTAGAACTGCCCAATCGATCTTTTTCTCTCCCACCTCCCATTCTTTTTCCTTGAGTTTCTCGTATACCCCTGCGGGCAATAGGACTTTTAGCATTTTAATAATATCTGGATAAGTGTATTCTCCCATACGGAGCATGTCTGTTAATTCTCGGTGGAACCCTGCTGGATCTTTGTCGTGACAGGGAATTAATTTCTTCATCTCTAAGAGTTCCATCTTTGTAATCGGGGTGTAAACAAATACTCTTTGCATTTCACCATCTGCTGTCCTGACTGGGTGTACTTCTCGTAGCGGGTTCTGTCTATCTATGTAAAACGGTTTACTTTCTGGAGGTGAGACATGAACAAAATGCGGGTTCAGGAACGTTCTATATTTGTGGCGCTGTTCTAGAATGACACTAATTAAATCGGTACCTAAACCTTTCCATCTATACTGGAGTAACTCGTTCAGGACATCATGTAACGGACCTGGATCAGAATGTTGACCCTCATACAGAGTAATGAGGTGTTGGATCATATACATACCCACCAGTCGTTGCTCGGCTGGGGGCAGTTTCAGAAACATTTGTGCCACTATTTCGTCTGGAAAAGTGGTAGAATCAGTAATCCATCGGACTGCTGATCGGGCTAGTTCTTGTTCATGCATAGTACTTAACTTACTATAACCGATTCGTGATTTCAGAATATGATCGGTAGCTTGAAATACTTGTTCTAGAGAACCTTGTTCTGGTGCTGGGTGATGAAAAACTGACTTGTGTTCTAGGCGTAAATGGCGGTCTGGAAATCTAGATTTTCCTACATACGCTATTCTGGCGAGATTCTCGTCGTCTACCTCTTCAGTAGAAGAGTCATTCTCTTTCTCGCTTACTTGTGCTGCTTTACGTTGTTCGTGTAACTTTATTATTTCCTTACGAATTCTCTTGTACATACTCTCTATACTACTGATAGTTCTGTGCTTACCCTCGGCTATATTATCACTCCACCTTGTCAGGATTCTCATTTCGGCCGGATCTTTGGACGGGTAATCTTGTTCTCTTATTAAACAATTAATCAGAAACTTTAATAGCATGAGCTGGATCTCAGCTTTCCTTTGGGACATGGCTTCGCCAATACTTTCTGGATCATCCCCTGTACGGATGAAACGATATATTCTGTCTAGATCTTCTTTCATATTCGGTAGGGTGTCCAAATACCCGGTCACCCGTCTTACACGGATGGAATATATAACTGTACTATCATCACCTGCAACTGGATCATAGCGGCATTCAGTAAGAGCTCGTCGGATATCTGCAACGGACTTATATTTGGGCGTACGCTGTAACGCACATTCATGTAACTCGACTAACGTTACTCGTTGGTGTGGTGGCGGGGTACCAGGAGGACCTCCTCCTGCGGCCCCTAAACTGGAATCGTCGACTGATACTCTTCGTGCTGGCAGAGTGGGAAATTGTAATGTAGGCTGGACCGGGGGTACCGTAGCAGGTACTCCGGTGTCTGGAGGAGCAGGAATGGCATTATTTACAGGAGCTGGCGGAACAGGATTTGCATATTCTGGAACCGTGTCGTCCAAGTAGGACGAGATGAAAATATCAGCTGCGGTCGGTTTGTGACGTAGCTTGGTCGGAACTAATGGTGGCGGAAAATTACTGGATGCCTCCGGGGTCGCTTTTGGCAAGCCCTCGGCAAGAAGAGGATACATACCCTTATTAAGGGCATTTTTCTGTCTGTCTGACTGTTCGGTTTTAACTCGTTCACCTATCTCGATTAATTCCCTTTCTTGGGCTCGTTCTAAGGATTCTCTACTTAATTCTGACTTTCTGATTTCTTTTTCGGTTCTTTTATGAGATTCTTTGCGCCATAACTCGATGGCATCTTTCTGTGACTGTCTGGCTTTCTTTTTCCATAATGCTTCTTCTACTTGCATGATGCACTCGGCATCCCATGTACCCGATACGGGCCATCTATACTTTTCTTCTAACTGTTTGGTATACTCTACCCATAAATCTAGATACAATATGGCACTTATGCCATGCTTCTGATACATAAAATGACCTGGACTGTCCCTAGGCGGGACAGGAACTGCTTCTTCTAACAGACCTTTTCTAGTTCTTAACTGACGTAGTCTGGAAAATAACGGCATGACTGAACTGTAATCTGGACACAATACAATACACAATGAACACGATAATTACACCACTTTCATACCACGACATTAAAATACATGAAGAACATTTAAAATAACAGTTCGGACAGAATACTACCTGGAATACTGAAAACAGAATACATGAATTTCTCGAGAACAGAACTGACTAGAACAGAGACTAGATGCACTGCTGAAACAGTACGAAACTTACCGGTCTCATAAAGAGACACGTCAGGACCCGCATCCACCGAAGTGGACACTTCGTTTTGGGATCTGTGTACCACCAAACCCCACGGACCAGAGACAATTAGATTGACCCTGTCTAGATACTACCCCAGCAACGGTACTCACCGGGCAGCAAGAACGGAAGGCCTCGGACTGGACTGGACTGCTTCAACGCCGGACGGATGAACTTCGGACTTCTGTTACGGGTGGGCCTCCGGATACCTCGGACCTTGGACTCTCGGCTTGGGCTCTGGTCGGGACTCGCCGCGTTCCTCCACCGCCTTGTCTGGATGCTGGACCGCAACCTCCGTCTCCTCCGTAGGCCTGAGGGATACTTGAAGCAGAAATATCTGCACGTGCACGGTATGGTTCCGTCACGGCTGCAGAGGGTCAGGGGGCATACGTGGCTTCGCCGGCGCGTGGGGAAAGGGCAAGTCCCTATTCGGGCGCCATTATGTGGTATATAAATAAATAATACCGGATCTAGGTTTGACTGGACATAGTAATAACAGATAGCTCAATAAATAAGAGTCAAGATTCGAGGTAGTAGGAGTTTGCAGGTTTAATACAGCATAAGGACAGGAACAGGACAACCTGCACAGGAATAGAATGGCAGAGCCCGGCAGCTGCCGGGGCTGGATCTGGGATGAGCGCGCTAACTTTAATAACAGTACACAAGCATATATACTAAAACAGTTGCACTACAATACATACAATAGGCGGAGCAGTGGGTGTGGTCAATAGCAGTCGCGAAAGATAAGGGTGAAAGTGGGTGTAACAGGAGGCGTATACATAGACATGTGATGTAAATGTAACAGAATATGTCATAAATGGGGCGGAAACATGGAGGGGGCTACCTGAGGAGCCGGGACCTCTAACCTAATGGTGCGCGTAAACTGACAATGACGTGTTACTAGGAGAAGCTGGGGGCTATGACTTCTGCGCTAGGAGCAGAGACTGAAGTCTGGAGAGTCAGGGCGACATGTACCTAAACAATATCTAGTATCTGATGTTTAGAGAACATGTTGATATAAACTAAAAGGTATCGGGGTAAAGGCTAACAGACTCTAAGACTGGTGCATGCATTATTCTACATGTAGTGTGTGTTGAAGAATATTAAATGACCATTAATACAGTATTTCTCTTACATGGAGACGTAAAGGCTAGACGATGACTGAAACTATTGATGCGATTTAGTAGCTTAGGAATGCAGAGAAGGAGGGCTGGACTGATAACTAGAATCATAACATACTTTTGGCAGACTAGCAGGCAGAGCCAGGCCGAGCCGGGCACTGTGAGGCAGAAAGTAAGTGAAGGGTCAGGAATACAGGTGGGGGCTGTATCGCTCCTCAGCGAGGGCTCAGGAGACAGGAGCTGAATCTGGTGTCCGGGCCCTTTTGAGGCCTAGAAACGGGGACTTTACAATGAAATAACGTGCACACTGAGAGACGTGGCAACGTAACTTTACATAGGCCTAATACTCGTAGCTTTCACGAGAACTGGGAACTGGCATACTAGGGATGGACACAACTGTAATTGCGTCTTTAATCAAACATGGGGAATACATATGCATATTAATCATACACACATAACATAAGATGGGGAACACGTAGGGACACAGAACATGGCAAAATTTACTTTTCCACAATTCACCCATGACAATCGGATTTGGAAGGAGAAGGTTATCACCAGCGAATGGTCCCCGGCGGTGGTACGTGCCAACCTAGAAAAAGCACAATCGATATACACCAACCACTACAACAAACGGAGGAATGTAAAGGGGACAAGGTTGGAAAAGGATGAGTGGGTAAGAGTAAAGTTGGCAACGCTGCAGAAGAAGGGAGACAGCAAATACAGCAGGCCCATGCAAGTCAAGGAGGTGTACGATCGAGCGGCTTTGCTGAGTGACGGCAACGTGTGGTCCCAAGATCGCATGGCCAGGTGTAACAAAGTCCTACAATGGGATCAACAGGGAGCTGAGTGGGACGATGGAGAAGAGCCGAATGCAGAAGGAGAGCAAGGAAATGGCGAGCAACATGGAGAAGGAAGTGGTAGAGACGAACCAAGAGAGGAAAGAAGAAGCATAGAGGAGAACACGGCTGGACAGAGAGAGGAAAGAAGCGATGAGGGGCCGAGTCAAAGGTCCCCGGAGAATTCGACCCAGGTGACCAGGAGCGGGAGATCTGTGGTGAGACCAGCAAGGTTTCGAGATTTTGAATTGGACATTTGAACTGTAAGTGACTCTTATACTGTTTGGAAAAAAGGGAGATATGTAGTGGCGCGCACCAGTCTATGCACGTCACGTAGCTACGTGACGTGCGGCGGCCACGTTGGGGGCGGACTGCGCGCGCAGGCATTCAGAGGCGCGGCAGCCGAGAGAGAGCAGCGCCGGCTCGGCGCTCTTTAGGGAAAGGTTATAATTAATAAAGGCACCATTTATAAGTAATCTGAGTCAGCGACTTCATTGAGATTACCATCTTTACAGGCCGCCACTCCCGCTGACGCCATCCTCGGCGTCCGGGTGAGGCCCGTCCAAGCCTGACCCAGAACGCCCGGCCGCAGGAGATCCTCCCTGCCAGCCTCTGCAAGCACGCGCAAAGCGTCGCGCACCGCATCCGCATCATGGACCGCCATCAATGCACAGGTCCTAAGATGCTATGTGCTCCGCTGTCAAGCACTACCTTCAAAACTTTTTCCCAGCCAATTGACCATTCGGCGCAGCAGGCCCTATCCACTCGCTACACTCGTCAAAAACTATTCCTATCCCCAGTGGTGTCGGGCATAGGAAGAGGACGATTAACCTCTTCCTGGCCCTTATGACCACTCCCCAGCGACCCCAGCCCTAATCCCACCCTCTGCAACCTGACTTTCCCCAGGGGCCGCATTGTGACTGCCAACTGAAACACAACCTGTGTTTCTTCCGGAATGAACTCCGATAATTAAATGTCAAAATGGCAACCTGCCCGTATCCCCTACAGAATCAGTCAGTGCATCTCAGCCGAGACGCCAAAGCCACTTATAGTCAATAACTTCAGAAGAATCCAAACAATCGAAATATTGAAGGAGAGCCATGAGGCTCACCGACCGAGATTTTCCCTCAACACTGTAACAAAATGACCTAGAATCAAAAAGGTGCTGTGGCACCCTTAGCCCACCGCAGACAGCTCACGAAGAAACATTGCTGAGGCTGATGCTGAAACAACGAATAATCTTCATCACGCTGCTGGCAGAAGCTCTTTTTATAGTCCTGCCTATGTCTATTACCGATACGGCCATGTCTGCACACAGGAAATGCTCACACAGCATCATGGATTGTGTAGCCTCTAACAGTCATATAGGCGATTGCTCGCTTCTTTTGCATTCAAATCTGACAACCACTCACACAGCTTATGTGACGCTGCGGCATACTGGTGTTTAACAAAATCTATCTGCCTGTGTGTTCTGGATGTCTTTATTGAATGGCTCATGGCACCGTTCAAAGTAGAAATCGTATTGGTTGTGACAGTACATCCCTACTCACAACCATGCCTAACCCCTCTCTTGATGTTAAAACTAGCTGAGCACTCACCCTCCCTTCCAAAACATACCTGGGCATTTGAATCCGTGTGCAATTGCCTTATGTAGTTAATAATTCCTAGTTTGATCCTCAAATCCTCCATGATTTTCCGCAGCCTTGAGTGCGATCGCAGTCAAAGGCTGCAGACAAATCCTTTAAAGGTGTAATGTCCCCTTTTTCGCCACTGTATGCTTTCCTGTGATGCTACTTAAGTTCAGACATTGATGGACAGTACTCAAGCCTTTTTTTTAACCAACTTGGGTGTCCACCCGTATTTTGTTCACTACTGCCCAATCTTCCAGTCTGTTGAGCAAGATGCCCCTCATAACCTTCACCGTGGAGTCTAAGAATGGTATTGGGCGATAGTTTTGGGGGTAAGGACTCAACTCCCTTTTTTATAAATCGGGATAATAATCGAAGCTTTCCATGAGTTGGGCAGACTGAGGGCTGTAGTAGCATTGTAAACATTTATCAGCAGCGGGGCCCAAAGATCAGCTGCACTTTATACAGATCTACAGGGGTCCCATCTGGGCCTAGGGCCTTCCCTTTACTGCTCTCCTGTAGGGCTCTTTCTACTTCGTGCCGTGTCACAGGTTGGAGGGGGTGTTGTGAAGTGGTACTACTTTGCATCTCAACATTCCTGGTCCTATGATATGCCACTTGATCAGCTTCAATCATCGGATGGCCTTCATATATGGCGGAGAAATGATTTAGCCAGACTTCCTCTGCTATATGAACCTCCATCGATGGCTCATGTGGTCCCTTAAAATATCTGTTATTAATTACCCTCCAGAAGATTTACAGTTCTTTAGAATGCTAGTCCGTGCCAGTTCGTCCCAGACTGCTTCTCTAATATGTTTCTTTCTTCTTGCCATGGTCTGCTTAAAGTGCACATGAGCCAGTCTGACAGCGTGCAGATCTTTTGGTTCTTCAGATCCAAGGTGCCTTTGAAAGATAAATAAAACCATTAGCCTTCTATTTTTCTAAAAATGTCTCAAATGTTCAATTATATTGTTCGGGAAGTGTGCTATCTTGTTCTGCGGCTGTAGCTATGGTATGTCCCATAGCCAGCACCTGTGCAGGATGTTTTGTTGAAGTAAAAAAAGTGATGTATACAAAAGAAGAATCAAAATGAATGGTTTTATTCTCCCAATCAATGGTAGCATTATGTTTCTTTCTACCATTTCTTGAGTCTGAAAACGGATGGGTCCTGAATCTAAATCCCTCCCATCCACAACTAACACTACTTTGGGTACTGCATTTTTAATCGTTGGAAGGTGTAACTTTTCAACTAATGTTTTGTATATGAATATACCGGTAGCCCCGGAATCCAATAAAGCTTTGACTTAATGATTAGCGCTATCCACCTGCAGTTGTTTAGCCACATAGACTTCTTCTTTTAATGAATCTTTCATACCATTTTAAGAAGGGATTTCAACATAGCCCTTCTGTTATCACAGGGCTATCTAGTTTTCTGACTCTTTTCCAGTTACAGTTGCTGACCTCATGGGAACCCACACTGCACTCTTTAGTTTAGAGAAACAATCCCTGGCAAAATGTCCCCCCTTTTTTAAGAATACAAACAGAGACCCAGCTTCCTCCTCTGATCTTTTTCTTCTTGGGTTAATGAAGCTCTAATTGTGCTTATTTCCATAGGTTCATAGTCTGTTTCTGAACCTCCAAACGAAGCTCTATTCCTCTCAAATCGCTGAGGAGGATGTTCTGATCTCCATTTATCCCCATTACGCTCGCTCAAATGATAATCCATGCGTAAAGTCAGATTGATAAGATCTACACAAGTCTTTGGTTGAGGATCTATCTGAGTCAGCACATCTTTTAACTCCTCTATTAGCCCCTCATGGAATAATGCTGCCTGTTTGGCTTCAGGCTAATTATTTTCAGCTGCTAATCTCTGGAAGGTGTTTGGATATACCACAAGATCCTTATTGCCCTGTTTGAGTTCTAATAACTTTCTATCCACCGAAAAAGTATAAGCTCTATGATTAAACACCCTTTCAAAATCCACTCTGAATTCATCCCAGTCATAAAGCAAAGGATCATCTCATCAGACCAATGGCACTTCCCATTGAGCAGCATATCCAGGTGAATACAAAATCACAAAAGCCACCCTGGCCAGATTAGTGTTAAACGTTTTAGGACGACATGTGAAATGTAAAGAAAACTGGGTAAGAAATACCTGCACTTATTTGCTTCTCCATGGAAGCGATCTTGTGCTGCTAACAGAATGGGAGTGGGTATTGCGCCAGTTATCGGGAAAGATTATGCTGGACTACTTCATGTGATCCAAGAAGAACCCCCATTTGTTCTACCACTAGCAGCATTGAACGGATTCCTTTGCATCCGTTCTACTCGCTCTTCTAATGCAGCAGTCTGAGCCCTTGGTGCAGCTACTTTGGTTTGAACAAGGGCTAAAGCTGGTAATACATCTTCTAAGGTGGCAATTTTGTACTTCAAACCGACCAGGGGGTATAGAAATAGTGGGCAGATTAACCTGTCAGCCAGATGATATATATGCGTTTACGCAGGTTATTTCACTTCTCAGTGGCTTCCTGTTGAGAAGACCTACCCTGCGATGTAGTTTTGTCTTCGTTTTTCTTAGTATCCCACTCCTTCTTTGCAAAAGACTCAGTGCTTGCTTAGAGTTATCCCTTTCAGAATTACTCTTTAGACACTGGCGTAGGTATAGGTAAAGCTGCTACTTCCCCTTTTATGTTACTTAACATAATGGGGAATAATGCAGCAAAATTGCACATCAGTTGCATTCCCCAATCCAGGGCAGGTACTGCCCAGTACTCATTTTGGATTTCTTTAAGCACTTCTGGAAAAAAAACTAATGATTTAATGTGTTCGATGCCCTTTTGGGAGGACACATCCTAAAAGGCCTTTTCCCGTTCGCAAACGGGCCGATTCTGAGAATCGGGCCGTTTGCGAACGGGAAAAGCGCTTGATGCATATGCCCCAATGTGTTTTAGAAAAGAAGGCAACTTAAGAAACGTGTACATGTAAAATGGCAGTGTTTCTTCCTGGGCCTAACCCAGCAACGTGACCATTTCTGCCTCTAGTTCCTTCTCCCCTAGCTACATTTCTTCCTTTTCCAAGGAGATGTAGTGTTGGATTTCAGGATATCATCCCCTCCTCTGGGTTCCTTATTTTATGACGTTGCAAATCTTTTTGAAAATGAATACTTGATTTTCTGCTTATTCGCTTCAATGATGGCATGTCCCATCATCCATCATTGCATAAGAAATGTGTATTCAGCTTGCTCCCTCTGTGCCGGCGTGAAAATCCACATCCTCTTTGAAAATATTTTTTAACAAATCTTATACGAACACTATTAGTCACGAAGTGAGGTGGGCATTTTTTTGTTTCACTTACATTTAGCATGCAAATTGCGGTTTTCTGGAACTCTTTTGATTCCTTTTTTTTCAAGCTGTACAATTTTTTGGTATTAAAACAATTTTTAGCTCTTAGGATATTTTTTTCCCTCACATGGAAAGTATGTGTTTTAACAATATTTAAATGGTTTTAACTATCAAATCAAGATTTATTATTATTACATACTGTACCAGTCTTAGAAGCGTGGCTCAGTGGTTAGAGGCGGCAGACCCGGAAGCTGAGACCGGCCGTGGACCAGGGTTCGATTCCCCGCCTCGGCGGGTCTCGCGGGCTCAAAATTCCACGGACTCGACAATTCTCGCTCCGGTGCCTACTCGACTCACGGGGTCACACTCTGCGACTCTGGGCAATAGCTTGCTTAATCTCCACTGCGGCCCCTCGCGGCGGGATGCCTGGCTTTCACCTTGTGGACACCCTGCCGGGGTATCTCACAGGGGAATACCAGGACGGGTTCCCTAAGCAAGCGCTTAGATACCGTGTCGGTAATTTGCGCTATATAAATACATGTACATTTACATTTACATTACCCGCGATTTAACGGGGCTTTCCAGTGTAGAGAAAAAAAGCATTTGCAATGCAATAGGTCTCACATTTACGCAAGTTTGAGCTATTGGCATTGTAAATGGCAATGCCTTTTATTTATGTTTTGTTTTTTAAAACATAAATATAAGGCATCCTCATTTGCAATAGCTTAAACTCGCGTAAATGCAAGACCTATTGCATTGCAAATGTTTGTTTAAAAGCTGAGCCGGAAAGGCAGGCGTTACTTGGCCGGACATGCTCCCTTCCATGAATACTGGAACCCGAGGAAGGCTCAGCATTCGTCCTGCCGGGGGCTTCGAGTACAGGCAGCAGAAAGAGAGTTGTGGAAAAAACATGCTTGGTAGGGAGCTGCTCTGTGCCCTCAAGGGAATGCAGTGCTCATTTTGCATAACCTGCCCATAATTTATCCAGCGCTGAGGGGTGAATACCGCTCCGATTACCTGCCCGTGTGCGCTAGCACCTATGTTTGAAAACAAACAGAGGTCATGTGGCAAAGGAAAGAAGAACTGCGTGGGATTGTAGTTTCGATGTTAGGGGTAATTAAAGCGCAGCACCCGTGTTGATAATATGAAAGCGGGCGCTATGCTGTGAGAGGAGGAATAACATTAAGCCGTCAGCAGGCCACCATTGTTGAAGCAAAAGCATGGCGTGCTCACTGCTTTCAAAACCAGCTGAAGCATCGCATGTCGTGCCTGCAGTAAGAGAAACTCATTAAAGAAAATAGTGCTTACAGACTAAATAACATGTACCATGTAACAACCGGAGTAAAAGGGCCAGTCCTCATGGAAAGTTACAAATGAAGGCAAGTCGGTACTAAGGAGGGACTAACAAGCCTATATACGAATCAGAAGCCAGCATTTAAGGAGGACAATGACACAAGCCAATGAAAAATATGGGTGGAGAGTGGGTTGGGCTTGCGCTACCCAGACTCTACCTAAAAACCTCTTGTGTAGCCAGTCTTGCATGCTAACAGTCTCCAGCTAAAGGCATTCTAGAAGGTTGCTTTGTTTGGTGACGTCGGCTAAAGTTTTTGAAATGTACTGTGACGCTATTCACTCTATGCCCTCTTTAAATTCTCAAATTACCTATGGATTAGAATTCAAACCTCTTTCCATGTGTGGTGGGTGCGTTCTTACAAACACCCAGGACCTTGCTATCATGGTCGAAATGGCTTCCGTAAGAATACAGCAGGACAAAGGGCCAAGCTGTTAAGGGAAGTGGGCAAACATAAGGGGCAATGTCATATAAACTATGTACGATAAGTGCTAGTTTAAGGCATGATCTCTGCAACTGTTTTGGACTGCCTAGTGAATTAAACAGTTGAAGGGCTGTAGCAGAGGTATTTTACCACCTTTGACAGTTACTAATAATTGTGTCACTCGAACTTAAGATGTATGTTCGGCTTTGGCTGGAAATGTACCCTCATCTGTTGAAGACTCTAAAGTAATTACAGAGCATAACAGAGCAGAACCACAAAATAACAAAACAGCACAAACATAACGGCACAATACAACAGTGAACATGGAATGTAGCTAAACCCTAGTACAACATGGCAGCAATCCAATGTAATCGTGTAGCACAAAAAACACTTGAGGAAAGAAACTACATAGCACGTCACCACCGTACAAAATGGCACAGAAAAGAATGCAGAAAACGCTTGTCAAACATTACCACCTCCACAAATCATCTTTTATAATACTGTAGTAAAAGGTGTTTGTACCATGTAAGGCCTTACTTACCTCTAAAGATATAAGACAGCTGGGCAGCTGTGGCCCATGCAGGTAAGAGTGTTGGGGTGGTGGGACCGGGTAGAGGGGGGATTCGACGGACGATGACAAGGGGAAATTAATTTGATGAGGGAAAATTAAATTAATAATTATTTTTCCCTCGTCATCGTCAGTCAACCTCCCCCCTCCCCCATGGCCCGACTGCCCACCGCTCTTACCTGCACAAGCCGCAGCTGAGAATGTATAATAGAAGTGCCCACAGGGTGCAACAGGCGTTTGTGCCTACTTTGCACACCCGCGGGGCACTTTGGTATTACAGAAGGGTCCTCAGACACATGTGCGCTGCCTCCCCTTCTGTAATACTGAAAGCGCTGGCACACACAGCACCAGCTCTTTCTCAAGAGGGTGTTCCCTCATTTGCATGGGGCGTGGCCCGATGCAATTGAGGGAATCCCTTTGCCTCTTCGCATGCACAGTATTACAGATGCGAGTGCAGAGGCAAAGAAGCTGACAGGGGGTGCACTGCACTGTAAGTGCCCTCCCTGAGAGCAGCCCTCTGGAGGGGTGAATGGGATTCCTATGGACCCCCAGGCACCCCTGTGCAGGATGGTGAAATCACTCACTGCCCTCGCCTACAAGAGAATGTCTAATCCCTTTAAAAGTGCAGGCAAGTTGCAGTTTGCACTGTGAAAACATAGAGCTGCTTCAAAGTAGCAGCTCCGTTTTTCACATGAATGCGCTGCCTCCAGGGCAGCAAGAGTTTGTGGCTGGCCTGGGGGCAGAGAATTCATGCTAATATGGCACATTTTCCTGCTTAACGCTGTGCGCAACTTTTGAAAGGTGCGTCACGCTAACTAGGAAAATGCACCGCATAGATAATGCGGCCCCTGGTGGGCTAATTCTGTTTAGATAATTAACAGCTTAAAGCAGGTGGGAAAATGCTCCTATAAAGTGGGTCAAATGTTATGGACAACTTGCGGAAATGTGTGCAATAACACCAATTCCATCATGTTATTCCCCATTCCACAAGTAGAAATTTGCAAAGCCCCGTCAAAAAGGCCTGAAATAGCACTAGGTATTGATAATACCATTAACGGTATTTCCGACCATTATTGCCAGACTACTTACATGTGGCCCTTAAAGTAAGTAAAATCAGATAGTCGGTTGTAAAATAGGCAGTCTGTTCTATCCACTGTATGCATTCACCACAAGTATGTCTCTTGTTAACAAAGGCACTGTGGGCTTTGGGTCACATGGACAGCACTTATCTGTTTAGTTGGCATCAAGCTAATGTGCTTTGGGAAAACCATGCCGAAATTACATTTTGGACGCTTTCAGATTTTCCGTTTGATTTATTAAAGCAGTTTTTTCCTGCTTTGCTCTCTATATATCTCAGGCGTTTAGTTTCAGACATAGCCCTTTTGACATCTACTACATTTCAATGTTAAAGTGTCAGAGAAAACTACATAGTGTGACCTCGTGACGTATGGCTTCCAGGAATATGCCAGAGAGAAAAACGTAATTTGTAGTTTTATTTTATTCAGTTTTATTTTGTACAGTTTGATGGCTTTTTACCGTTCCCACATGCTCTCTGCACTATTACATAACTGCCTGAAACTTTAAACTTTTTAGCATTCGCGTGTTGAGTAATTCACATAGCTCATTGTCGACCCTGTGTGTTTGCTGAGACATACACTGGAAAAAAGGTACAGCCCTGACACACCTGATCTGTCCCCGCGCGACGCGGAAACAGGAACACGCTGACCTGGTTTCAGACTGTCCTACCTCTGATTTACAATGGGAGGGGACGATATTTTAAGATCAGGTCAGGGTGTTCCTTTTAGTCGGTTCTTTACGTTTGAAGGCTGAGTGAGCCCTATTTACGAGAACCTCTGTGACTGAAATATCTGTTGATTCTTCTTGCAACTCAAAATTAAAAGAACACCATGGTCTGACTTTTTAAATCAGATGAAATGCATGTGAATGGAAGAGAACTCAAATTTTCACCAGATAATGTTTCTCATTTGATGTACCAGAAAAATTACCTTTGTGGATTTCAGTATATGTTTGTTTCGAGTTTGTCCTCCTTGTTCTAGCAGCCTCGAATTACCAAGCACATGAATAAACATGTGTTCTGCTTGCACGCTGCCTGGCTTTCAATGCAGTGTTCATGTTTATATTCCTGGTAATGCTTAACAGAATGCCTGTTAATTTAGACTGTTCCTCCCTTGACATTCATAACATTTAGGAAACCAGAGAGGTATCACATAAAATGAGCACTGGAAGTGCCAAGTTAAGACCAGTCTGTACCGCAGTTTTGAGCAGCCAGGTGTCTTAAATAGATGAAGAGCTGGGGGAATGTTCTTTTGTGAGTCATTAATGGAATCCAGGGACCCCACTGGGTCATTACTGGAAGCCAGGGACCGAAGTCTAAGCATTTTCAATATTTTGACCTACAAAAAATACACACAAAATACAGAAACAAACATTCAGCAAATAAATACATAAATGATTAAATATTTCATTTAATTCACAAACAAATAAAAAAAATCACATTTTAAGTGGGAAAATTGGAAGTTTTCTAAATTCAATGGAGGTCGCTCGTTATCTATATTACATCTTTTTTAATGCACTTGCACTGCTCCAAGGAAGCAATCGGAGGATACTAACTTAATTTGTAGCCTCTCATTTTAAATGTAGCTTTTTTTATACATTTAATTAAGCTATTAATTTTTTAACCAGTCTCGGTCCCTTGAGTAGGCTTCCCAGATTCCCAGGGGTCCCCGGACTACAGGCCAGGAACTACTGCCTTAGACAGTGTTAACAGGTTGTCACTGGAAGTTTGGATGAATGGGCTGCTTTTGACTGGAAATGTAGCAGAATTTGTTGACTATTCAAAAGTAAACAACTGAATACAGCACAATAACAACACAAAACAGAATAATGAAAATGTAAAGGGCACAACACAGCAAAACAGTAAAAAAAAATGCAATCCGATAACCACAGTACTACACAACAACAACACAATGGTGTAATGCAGCACAACAGGACAATGTAATATATTACATCATCACCACACCAATACTCAATGCAAGAAATATGTACTAACATTCTTGTCTCAAATTAGCACATCCAGAAATCCCCTTTTGTAATATTCTGGTAAAAGACACCAAGCACTGCTTTCCTTACCACAAAGGACATGTAATAGCACCAGTCAAAACAGTTTTATCTTGCTTCTTATCTAGAATTCCTTCAAAATGTAGATACTGACAAAAGTTATAGCCGCACACAGGTATTCAAGTGAGTGAGGCATCCCAAAGAGCAGTTGAATGGTGCCTAATGATGAGCCCTGGCTCAAGATTTTACAGAGCCTAAGGGTATTCTCCTTCCCCGAGCAGCACCATCATTTTTAAACCATTTATTTCAGTCGAGTTCCCACTTGTGACTTCTTCTGGAAACATCATAAGGCATCTGCCCTAAGCAGTTTGGGGCAGACTGTTCTCATTAGTAGCAGGGTCGGTACTAATTTGCATGTGGGGGGCCTTTTTCTAGAGTGGCATGGCGGGCGAAAATAATGAACTAGAATGCGACCATGAGCGATTTCCAGTGGCTGAAATTAATTCAAGCAATCCACCCATCACCTTGCTGTGGTTGCAGTTACACCCTAGGTTTGATGGGCATGCCCAGACGTTACCCCTGTGCTTACTGGGCCATAGGACTCGAGCTATAACTCACTGATGAGACCTAAGTACGTTGAAACTGGTCTGGAGTTGCTTATGCTCCCTTCTGGAATGGGACTCACCTGGCAGTTCAGGACAGACTGTTCCCATGAGTAAGAGCATCGGTACTGATTTGCATAAGGCGTGCCTTTGTCTAGAGTAGCATGGTGGGTGAAAAATGATGGACTGGAATGTGGCCTGAGCGATTGCGAGTGGCTGAGATTAATTCAAGCATTCCATCCATCACCTTGTTTTTGTTGCAGTTTATGCTCTAAGGGCGGCTGTGAAGCAGCGTGGAATGGGGTTTGCACTGTGCAAGTTTTTGGTGCAAATTCAAGTACAAGTTGCACTCGACCGGATGGACCTTTAAGTCGAATTGATGCTTAAAATCAACAAATCAACACATTTTCATTAGCAGTGAAGCACAGTTTGCCACACAAGGGCGACAGAGTAGTAGGTGTGCAAACCATGGGGGTTTAGTACTAGATTTGAGTTAAAAACTCAATCATTCAAATTAGTCATAAATCAATAATCACCTTAAAAAAGCATAGCTCAGCATAATGCTTGTACTGCAACTTTTACCTCCTTTCCCAAAAATTGTGAAGCACTCTGATATCCTTCGGGATCATGTTCGTGCTTTATAAAACTTTATAAATCAATTAAAAAAATAATCCAAAATCAGTCGAAATAGCAAGTTCAAAGGCAAGTTATTCAAAGAGTGTCATATGCAAATTGATTAAGATTCAGTTTACCCTGATGGGAAATTTCCTAATGCTAAGCTAATGATTCAAATGAGGTAAGGGAAATAAAGCAGTAGGTGTCAGCAAGTAAAGCCTGTAAAGGTAGTACCAAATGAAGGCTCAATCGGGTAAATGAGAAAGGATTTGCTACAGAGATTAACTCTGAGCAGGGACAAAGGCAAGCAATTGGGCCTCAAGAGGATAGGAAGGGGGGAATATACTTTCAAGCACGTGGAAAAGCATATCTGAATCGATCTCAGTAACGGACAATTAAACATATACTTTCTTCAATGAAGAACAACTCCGTACTATTCCCAAGAGGTGAGGACCAAAATCAAAAGCCAGCACTGCATTCCCATATTAGGTCGAATCGTCATTCTTCCCAGGCCTCATAGAAAGAAGCTTAACGCTGCACGGACTTCAGGACATATCTCGTACAGGATGTTACATGACACACTGTCCATCCCCAGCGCAGGTGCAAAAAACCCATTATTCAGTTACAGTGAAATTCGCAAAGGAAAACAGTTCTCGTAGAAACTAAACATTCAAAACAATTAGTCAATTCAAACTACTGCATCTGAGAGCTTGGCTCCTGAAACGAGAGAAAAAGTGAGGTAACACACTTCAGCCAAGAGCACATTTTCACTGTTAACATGAGTCGGTCACCTGAGGCCTACATTAACTATGACTAATTTAACGTGAACACTCTGTAACTATTGTCAACTATAACATGAGGATTACTAGCTATGGTCAATTTATCATAAAAAATCCCACTTTTTATATGATTTATGATATGTAGGTTAATGTGCATTATGAGCCAAACCCAAAAATGGTGACAAATCGTCATCGATTAGTGTGCCCAGAAGTGGGTCCCTTGCTCACTGTGCCATAGGATTTCAAGTTGTGCCTCACTGGTGAGACCTTCGTAGGGTAAACCGGTCTGGGTCTAGTTGTGATCCATTCTGGAAGGGGCCTCATCTGTCAGTTTGGGACAGACTGTTCCATGAGGAGCCGGGTCGGTATTGATTTCTATAAGGCAGGCCTTTGTCTATAGTGGCATGGTGGGTGAAACAAGATGGACTGGAATGCAGCCATTGTGATTGGCAGTGGCTGAAGTAAATTCAAGCATTCCATCCATCACCTTGTTGTTGCAGTTTATGCCCTAATGTGTGACAGGTATGCCTAGACATGGGTCCCTTGTTCACTGTGCCATAGGACTCAAGCTATACCAAACTGATGAGGTCTAACTAGGTTGAAACCAGTCTGGAGGTGCTTGTGGGCTCCTCTGCAGAGGGCCTCACTTGACACTTCTGCACAGACTGTTCCCATGTGGAGCAGGGTTGGTACTGATTTGCACAATGGGAGCCTTTGTGTAGAGTGTCATGGTGGGTGAAAAGCAGTAGCCTGGAATATGGCCCATGGAATTGCCAGTAACTGAGATTAATACCAGCATTCCATCCATCGCCTTGTTGCAGTTAACTCCCTACATGTGTTGGGTATGCCCAGGTGCTCACTGTGACATGGGACTCAAGCTAACCTTCACTACTGAAACCAAAATACGTCAAAACCAGTCAGGGGTTGCTTATCTTCCCTTCTGGAGCAGGTCTTGCCTGGCAGTTTGGGACAGACTGTTCCCATGAGGAGCACGGTCGGTACTGATTTGCATAACGTGGTCTATGCCTAGTTTGGCATGGTGGGTGAAAAACGATGGACTGGAATGCAGACCAAGCGATTACCAGTTTCTGAGATTAATTCAAGCATTTTATCTATTACCTTGTTCTCGAACTTGGCAGGGAGTGTAGCATACACATATAAAATATATATAAAATACAAATATAAAAGCAGCTGTTTTGTAGCCCGAAGGTATGCATTTGAACTCTGCTGTCAACATCTCAAGCAGTGTTTTTTAATAAAATATTTTTTTTGTCCAGAAGGGGACTGCCATGTCAGGAATATTGAACAGGGTAAGTCGTGGATGTGTTGAAAATTAGTACGTTTTGGTGAACATTATCTGCGCCATCTTGCCTCTTCCCCTGATGCCACACTTTTGTCGTGCGCGCCCGCCATTTTCTAAGATGCCCCGATCAGAACGAACCCTTTTGCATGCCGCTGGCCCCTGACATAGCCCTTCGCCTGCACGCTATCCACCCCCTGCTTGCACCTGCCTTGAGTCATAAACCCCTCTTCGGCGCTGCTCTGCCCCAGGCCCTCATCCTGTTCCCAGCGCGACACCTCCCTGCTTTCCTTTCATGATCTCCGGCCCTTAGATGCAAAACCCTTTTTCCCCGTGTGCCCGTTTTGTCCTCCCCGTTCCCAAGCCGACACCCAGCTCTGCCGATACCATCCTTGCCCCTCCCAGTACAATAGAAAGCTTCCCCCATCAAAGAATCCCCGGGTTGATCAAAGCCCCCACCCCATGAGATCCGATCAAACCCCCCACATTCCGTGAATCGGCGGATTATCCAGCTGCGCGATGCTCATCACCTGTTGTGACTAGGGTGGGGACTTCAACTGTAAATGTGTGTGGGAACGGGCCCAAAGGGGAGTTCCGAGAATGTCTTTTCCGTACATCAAAGCTTTAACATGTATGTGTAATCTACAATAAAGTCATAAATGTGTGTATAAGAGGCCAGGCCTCAGGAATACAGTTAGAGCACCTCAGAACGATACCTTCTGTCCGTTTCGTTGTGTTCTCCTCCGGAGAGAATAAAAACCCTTGTTTCCTGCTTTCCAGTCTCCAGCGCCTGCCTCTTCATTGATTTAAATAACTAGAGGGTCACAGAGGCAATACTGCCGGGCAAATATCGATTGTCCCTGACCCGATTGAACTTTTTACAATTGGCGTCCCAAGCGTGGGGCCCATCAGCGACTCGTGGATCCAGTGGGAGAGGTCCCGACGACAGAGTGAACGACTGCAACGATCGGGAGAGCTCTTGCCCAATAGACCCTCGTCTGGCAGCCGATCATCCGAACTTCACTAGTTCCGAACAGACCTCTCTCGAGTGATCTACGGTCCTGACTGGGAACCATCAGGAGTGCCGTGAGAAATACGAGAAAAAGAGGACGATCGGGCGCTGGATTCGGAAGACAAGAAACTGTCCATGCGGTCCGGGTAAGGTCGTGTTACCACGACAAGTTGCGAAAAATTTGCTTGATTGTTTGTTTGTTCAAAAATACTAGTATTGCTCTGTTTATTTTTATTTGGAGATTCACTGTCTGCAAACGGAGAAACAACAGGCTCTCTCTCTCTTTGCAAACAGTGGAGGATAGGTAGGGTAGCAGCCGTGCTTATTTTTTTCTCCCCCACTCAATAATTGCTTGAAACTGAACTGTTGTTCGCAAACTATTGTTTCCTGGAGATTCCCTGTCTGCAAGCAGGGAAGAGACCACCCTTTTTGCAGATAGTGAAAAGGGTAGGTAACGCAGATCTTTGCGGACCTACTCATTCTCCCCATTGTTATTTATTGGTCGTTTGGTTTTATATTTTTTTTTGATCCATGAGGTATTCACTGCCTGCAAACAACGTTGAATAGAAATATTCTGTACGGTCTTTGCACCTAGTGATAAGATAGGCAGTGCTGACTTTTTAGTCCCTCGTTACGAGCCGTCATGTCTGTCTTCTCCCCACTGATAAATAGCCTGTTTAGTCCGGACCGCGTATTAGAGGTGGACCATATAGCTCCATTAGAAGGCACCCCTAATAAGGACATGTTCATAAACTATGGGTTAGTCACCATAGCCTATAATAAATTATGGCACAGGTATACCGAAGAGAGTCAAGACAAACAGTGGCCACTGGCAGGATCCTTTGACCTTGATAAAATAGAAACGTTAGAAATAGCCCTTCGAAATAATAAGACAACGCCGATTATGCTCGACAGTCTCGGTATGTGGCGCAGAGAGGCTACGAAACGACAGAGAAAAGACGAGGATAAACCAAGTAGGGAAATATACCGACAGGACAACCCCAGGACACCGCTACCCACAACTTATCCCCCGACACTATGCAAAGGACGACCAGACTTAGGGTCAGACCAATGCGCTTTTTGTAGGTATGTCGGACACTGGAAAGCCCAATGCCCGACTCTACTGAGCGTGAGTAAAGGCAAAGGGCCGACAAGAACGACAGACCGACAGTACGAGAAAAGGCGCGAGACAAAGAAGAACCCGACTTACATAGACAGACCAGACAGAACCACCACGTTTGATTATGCCCGATGGCACAGATTTCGCCAGGAAAATCTCAGCGGCATGCCCACGTTCTCCTAGGTCGGGCAATGTCAAGACGGGAACCCAGCCTCGTTTAAAAATTCACAGACGGAAAGAGATAATTATGACCAATAACTGTTTTTATATTTGTCTTGGGTCTTTGTATGTCGTACTTGTACTGTCCCCTGTCTGAGTTTGTGTGTATGTAATGTGCAAATCTGCGTCATCCCTCTACACGTGTTTCCGTGTTACTCGACCTCTGTTAGCAGAAACTTAGCATAAAAGCAACCTGGAAAGAAAGAAATGGTGAAACAAAATCCGTAGACCATTAATGAACTTGAACTTTTAATTTAACACAACAAACAAGGAATAATAACGATAAACTGTAGAAAATGAAAGTCAAACAGAACATTCGCCCCCCCCCCATTCTGGAACCTTCCAAAGTAGGGCAGGGTTACGGCTACGCCCAACCAACGGCAACCCATATAAGGCGAGCCCGGCCGCCAACTCTTGGTCAGGAAATCTTAACGTATGGGGGAGCCGGAGGAGAGGCAGGAGCCCGCAGCCTGGGCATTTGCAGGTAGTCCCGCCACATGTCTCCTTGGCCGGCCGCAACGGGCCCGGAAAGACTAAGGTAGTCCCGCCACATGTCCAGAGGAGAACGAGGCACCTCTTCCTTTTCTCTTCCGTCACAGCCGCAGCAGTCCTGGACGGCGGGATGTCCTGCACGTACCTCCACGACAATTTGTCCAAGTTGGGCTGGGAGGGAGAGGCGACGCGGACGAGCCTCTCCCACCTCCACCGGTAGGAGGTTTCCCAGCCCCCAGCCCGACGCCGAACACCCCCAGTCAGGCGATGGTGCCAATACTTCCACAGCACCGAACGTACAATGGTGGCACCCCAGTACTTGCGCAGCACCGAACGTACAATGGTGGCACCCCAGTACTTGCGCAGCACCGAACGTACAATGGTGGCACTTGGGGAACACCGGATGTGGAGAGGCCTTCATGCGGGGCGATGAAAAGGAGCGGCATGGAGTACACCGGGAGAAGGAGACGAGGCGAACGAGTCTCCCTTGCCCCCAGGTGGGGGCATCACAGCCGCACCCCAGCCGAACGTCCCGCTTTCACAAAACAGGGACCCCTTCCTTTCACTCCGAAGGGTCTCTTCCACTCTTGCAAACTCGACGAGAGTGGCCCCGGTAGGGCCTCAAAATGGCGTCTGGGTCCGCTGGAAGGTGGGCCCCGGCCACTAGAGTAACTTTGACCAGCAATATAACTCGAACATTTGCCCTCTGGAGCACGAGCCCCTATCTCCAACAGCATCTCCGCAGCCTTGAAGATCCTACAAGGGTCCCCGGCGGAACCTTCGGCCTTTGCAGGTTTCCGGTAAGGGACGGCTGCCTTGATCGCCAACGAAACAAACATGACATTGCCACACCTTCTGTTAGCGTGAATTCTAGAACTGCCGAAAGGGACTCTGGTCCAAACTGCCAGTAATGGAAACATTTCCCCCTGATGCTGCTTCCGGACTGAGCCGGCCCCGCCCAAAATGGCGCTGGTATCAATCGGAACTTACGAACACCTCGTGGTGTTCCTTCGCACTAATATAAACTTGATGTTCTGAGATTTTATATGATCCTTTGTACACTTGGCTAGAAAAGACAAGGAGAACTTACTCGACGAACAGTATGAAAAGATCCCCGTTACAAATGTTGATTACGAATGTACAATGTATTATATTTTTATAACTGATGTAAACCCCATTTACGACGCACACGTACGGTATGCATATAGGAAATCTGATTACAACTGTTATGATTATGCTTCTAAATTATGAAAATATATGCCCCCGAACCCCCAGCCAATTAATAGACGTTTTAGTCTCTTACAAATGAATGAGTAAAACTTTCCGATGTTTTTATTGCTGCAAACGACACCCCCCACTGTACGCACTTTAGCCATTGCCACGACCGGCCAAATACGACCGCACCCTCATAATCCATATGCTGAAATGATTTTGCAAAATAAAGTCTTTGAAACTATGGACGGGTATTGCATGCTTTATTTTAAAAAAATATGGGATGGGTGGGAAAGTTCTTTTCTGTGCACCCTACTCTGCTCTCTCTTTAAGGTTAAAAGAAGATGGTTGCCCAGCCCTGGAGGACGGATCGGATCGACAACACGACACTCCGCCTTCAAGGTACGCGTCTGACTCATGAACTCTCGCGTAGAGGAAGACCTTGACTTCCAAGGATGGGTAAAACGAATGGTGTAAATGAGGGAATGTAAAAGGAGGGTGAAATGAAATAATGTAAATATTATAAAGTACAACGTTCCAAAGTAGCAGGGACCCAAGAACCGAAGAACCTTAGAACGCCACAGCGTTGAAAGAGGTTTAAGGACCCCGATAGTGAGATACATCCTTTGACTAGATACCTCGCACTAGGCACCTCTGGTTTCCTTTTTATGTTTCCCCGCACACGCCCTACATGAACACACTACCCCCCCGACTCCAGAAACCATATCCCCGGGGACCCTGCCCCAAGGAGGAAAGACGAGTAAGAGGTAAGTAAAGGACTTATGAATCCATGTATTTGAATGCGCGCGAATGCTGTCTCCCCCACCCCCCCCTTTTTTTCCTCCTTCTGCAGGTTACATCAGAGATTACAGCCGAGGTGTGGCGAAGATCTGAAGCCTTGCCACGTCTAATACACGAAGCGGACTAGCGCCGCAAGGTGGTGTCTAAGCACGCCTGCAGACTACTCACGTACCGAACAAACCCGAAAAATTAGCACAACCTGATAAAAAGTGATCACCCTTAAACCAGACCGGACGAATGAACCCATGTCACGTATGATGCGAAACTATGAGGGAATGTGTGTATGTGTGACTGAGGCGTTGGCCCAACTGGTCGAAGGACCGAGAATGCGAGAAAGTGCGACAACATGGTACCTCCTTTCTTCTTTCCTTTTTCTCAAGGCACGTCCCCTCTACCCTGTCTAATGCTCAAACTGCATGATTACAAGATTCTAACGCAGACTCGTGAATGCCCTTTACTGTGTAATGCACTAAATAGCCTTTCTTGAATACACTGCCACCCTCTCTGTTGCACGTGTACTATTTAGCCTGCCGTTGCACTCTCTCTCTCTCTCTCTCCCTCTATTTTTGCACTCCCACTCTTCCGAGTGGTTAGCCCCGAAATTGGCAGACTGCCACCCCTAGCACCCCACCTAATTGGCTTCAAATACCGTCAGTATTTGCACAAAAACTTGTCTTTAATACAATCACCCTGAGACCGCGTCATTACCTCTCCTTTTCCGCTAGAAGTCAATGAACCCAGGTTGGGCCGTAAGGGAAAGGACAGGTAAAACGACAGAGGTTCCCTAATCTGACCCGAAAATAAGGGAACTACATGTCAACGGCTCCTATAGTATAAGACAAGGACCTCAGAATACGCGACCCTCCCCTCCCCGAATTGTCGCAATACCCAAACCGGAAAAATGACCACCCCCGTTACCTCCCCTGTATATGTCCCTGGTTGTTTCCCATAAAACCCCTGTCCTTCCTAATTAAGTAATCGGGCTGTAAAAGGTTACGTAGGACCCAGAATGATGTTTTACAAGGTTAACAGACTAGTTCAAGGTAAAGAAATCATCGAAATGAACCCCGCAGTAGTTGCAAAACAGGATGCACCGATAGAAAGGAAATGTTTAGCCATGTTCGTCTCTCAGCAAAATACCTGTGTAGTACCATGTTGACGACTCACTGCACCCTTTTGTAAATGTAAAACTCTAGAGAACGGCATATCTTCGCCAGATTTGTCTCACAAGGGTGGGTTACCATCAGATGAACTGCCATGCCTGTAATAAATAATTATGAAGGAAAGTCATAGTAAATCCAACAGAACCCGTCACCGGTCATTCATATGCCAGTTGTGAACACTAAAATAACGGGCATTTTTCATTCTTTGCCTGGAGCTGGGAGAGAAATAGACTTTTTGATTATCTTCATCTGCAAATTTTCTAAAGACTGTCTTTTCAAACTTGTTTAAGGGTACCGCTGTTGGAGGAGAAAAGGACCGGATGTGGGAGCACGAGGCCCGACTGCAGACTAAGGAACACCTGCGACATTAGCCAAGGCGAGACCACGACTGAAAAGAGCTGCAGGACGAGGCACTGTTTTCGACAACATGAGAAGAAAGGGTCGACCTGATGCCCCTGCTCGATGTCCAATGCCTGTCGACAAGTCCCCGCTCTCTGAATTCGGTCACACGCCCGCCTATTTGAAGTCTCTCGTTCCCCTAGTTTGTTCCTAATTTGGCCTTGCTCCATCCCCCTTTCCCTCTGACCTACCCTATGGACTGTTTTGTACGCTCTTCTTCCATCCGAACTTTCTGACAATCACCTCAAAGGACACAGGGCGAAAAGGACCTTTCCGACCAGAAACGCGAGGAAAGGGTCGTGCCCTGCAACGCAGAACTTAGAACAGAGCTGGACTTGTAGCTCCACCGCCGGTGCTCAACAGCGCCAACGAAAGACCACAAAGAACAATGAGAACTCGTAAAACTTCGAACATTTGACATCCTCAATCACCGTTTTTTTATGCCTCATTTCTCTCCCAGCCGCCATTGTATTGATCCTGCTCCAATCCGAATCTGAAATATGTATTAACCTGCCAGTTCACGTTATGATATGTACTTGCTGCTCGCCGTTTTTGTATTACATTCCTATGACTTTCCTGCTGAACAAGTTTATCAAAGTTTATCAAATAGGCCCGCCTCCTGAAAACTAGAAAAGTTAAAATGTATCGTTTACAACTCTTTTTATCTAGGGTTCCTACCATTTTCCTTCTCATGCCCACCACAATAGAACCGAGTAGAAAATGAACCAGCAAGATGTCTTGAATATGTTAAAGGGAGGACTGTTGAAAATTAGTACGTTTTGGTGAACATTATCTGCGCCATCTTGCCTCTTCCCCTGATGCCACACTTTTGTCGTGCGCGCCCGCCATTTTCTAAGATGCCCCGATCAGAACGAACCCTTTTGCATGCCGCTGGCCCCTGACATAGCCCTTCGCCTGCACGCTATCCACCCCCTGCTTGCACCTGCCTTGAGTCATAAACCCCTCTTCGGCGCTGCTCTGCCCCAGGCCCTCATCCTGTTCCCAGCGCGACACCTCCCTGCTTTCCTTTCATGATCTCCGGCCCTTAGATGCAAAACCCTTTTTCCCCGTGTGCCCGTTTTGTCCTCCCCGTTCCCAAGCCGACACCCAGCTCTGCCGATACCATCCTTGCCCCTCCCCGTACAATAGAAAGCTTCCCCCATCAAAGAATCCCCGGGTTGATCAAAGCCCCCACCCCATGAGATCCGATCAAACCCCCCACATTCCGTGAATCGGCGGATTATCCAGCTGCGCGATGCTCATCACCTGTTGTGACTAGGGTGGGGACTTCAACTGTAAATGTGTGTGGGAACGGGCCCAAAGGGGAGTTCCGAGAATGTCTTTTCCGTACATCAAAGCTTTAACATGTATGTGTAATCTACAATAAAGTCATAAATGTGTGTATAAGAGGCCAGGCCTCAGGAATACAGTTAGAGCACCTCAGAACGATACCTTCTGTCCGTTTCGTTGTGTTCTCCTCCGGAGAGAATAAAAACCCTTGTTTCCTGCTTTCCAGTCTCCAGCGCCTGCCTCTTCATTGATTTAAATAACTAGAGGGTCACAGAGGCAATACTGCCGGGCAAATATCGATTGTCCCTGACCCGATTGAACTTTTTACAGATGGTTATAAGAAAGGGAAAGTGGTAAGTGTTGAAAGTGATCCCACCTCATTTCCTCAAAGGATTTCTATCAGGTTAAAGATTCTGGAGATAGACAGTGACTAGCATGGATATCCTGAGTTTTTCAGTGATATTTTGATCTGGCATGTCATCATGGGATGAAATCTGTTGTCTGTCTCTAACTTCACTCTCTTATTTGGAGAAGGCCTCCCTAATTGGGGCACTGGGCAAGAACCTGGAGAGGGTTCAATGTGTTTGACCGAAGAGTGATTAAGGGGATGGCCCTTCCTTGCTACACAGAAGGAAGAGTCATACTCCCTCTTTATGAGTGACCTTTTATTTTTGATTTGGGCAGGTTAAGAGTTTCCGGCTGAAAGTAGGTGGAATATTTGGCCCAGGAAAACATCCCTGTAAATGGAGAAAAAAAAGCATGGAGAAGGTGTGGCATTCTAACATACTACTTCCCCTTTCAAATCCATTCCCATCATCCTATCCCTACTCTAAACTCTTCGAAACATACAAAACATATAGAGTACAAACCTAACACAATCAATGAAAAAAAGAATAAGCAATAATTACTAATCTACTAACTATTGAACTCTAATCTTGGGTTCCGGAGAAGGGTGCTACATCCCGTCAGGGGTAGCAAACGCTAAATAAATACCATTTACAATTAAATCCTGCATGCTATTCCCCATTCAGGACCCAAAACTTGTAATGATGACCCAATAATGGTGTAGCAATACCATTGGTAAGCTAATGATAATAGTGGGTATTGGGAATTGTTAGAAATGGGGGTCTCTAGTTGGCAGTGGCTGGCCACAGTCCAAGTAGGGACCCTTATTCCTAAGTCAGAGTAAGGGGGCTACTCCGTTTGATAACCCCTGCTCAACCCTGTGGTAACGTAGCACGAGCAGTTAGGCTTATCTCAGAGGCAGTGTGTAAAGCATTTATGATCATACACAGTAACACAGTGAAGGACACTACAAACGGACACCACACAAGTAGTTATAAAAAATAAGTATCTTTATATATAGACTTAACACAAGACCAATAACGGTAAAAAAACACAATAATGGAAAATGGGGGTACTCTTGAAAAGCTGGAAAAAGAGTTCAAAGTGTTCAAATAGGGGTTCAGTTCAAAGCAGTGGTGTCTGCGACCCTCTTACTTACAAAATACCTGGATTTCGTAGCAAAATCAACAAAATGTCGCAAAGGAGCTGTAGCGATGATTTTCCCCACGCTAGGCCGGCGATGCGTTGAATCCTTGCCGCAAGGAAGGATGATGCGCCGGGCTGTGGGTGAGACAGATTTCTTCACGCTAGGCCAGTGATGCGTTGAATCCTTGCCGCGAGGGAGGATGATGCGCTGATCCTGTTGCGTGTGCGATCTTGTTGCGATGAAAGAAAATGGTGCTCCGCGAGGGAGCGACGATCCGGGTGCGATGCGAGGAAAAGGGCGGACGCTTGGCGTCCGCGCTGCGATGATCTCGATGCGATGATCCGGGGTCAGCAAGCCTTTCAAAAGCCCGCAAACGTGTGATGCGATGATCTCTGGGGTTAGCGAGCACTTTGGGGCCCACAAGCGTGCGATGCAATGGTCTTCGGTTGCGAGCGCTCGGCGGCAGCAGCGCGTGGATTTTTCTTACCCTCTTCAGCTGCAGCGGCTCGCAAACGGTGTTAGCGACGATTTTCAGCTCTCTTTTCTCTGTAGTATAACTAGAGGCCCTGGAACTCATAGGAGCCTCACCTGCAGATAGAAATCCTCGCTGGGAGGAATCAGGAGGCTGGTGGAGGAGTCCAAATGTGCCTGTGACTCCAGCAGGAGGCTAGCTGTCTTCTAGCCCTTGGGTGATTGCTTAGCAAAAATAAAAGTCTCTCAAAAGTCCTTTTCCCTCTTCTTCTAAGTCCAAGGGGAATTACTGCAGGCCAATCCAAGAAACAGCACACAAGCACAAGGACAGTCCTCTCCTGCAGATTCCTTCAGTAACACCGACAGAGGTTCCTCTTGACATCCAGGAGCAATACAAAAATCAGGGGTTTGGGCCCAGATATTTATATCCCAAAAGTCTTTGTTCTCAAAAGTCTCTAGTCACGGAACCCAGCCAGTTCTGCTCAGGCCTGGAGCACTTTATTTACCAGGCTGCATACTTCCTTTCAGAAAGAGGGGGTCTGCTATCAGACACACAGTAGGAGGTGGAGCCAGCATTCACTTTGCCAGGCACAGCCCTGCTCAGATCAAAGGGTCACCCCTCCCCTACTCCAAATGCAGATCTCTCTAATAAACCCAGGTCTGGCTAAGCCTGCCTTGTCCTTCTAAACCCAGACAGCCAATACACATAACAGCAGAGCACACTGGAGGCTTAGGCAAGAAAATACCTACTTTCTAAAAGTGGTATTTTCAAACACAGAATATTAAAACCAACTTCACTAAAAGATGCATTTTATTATTCTGAGCTCAGGCATACTAAATTCGAATTTCTACCATGTTCCCTGAGTCAGATAGGACTATAAGATGTAATAGCCAGTCTGCCCATTCTAGCCTATGGAGAACAGGTAGCCTTGCAGCAGTGAAAAACAAAATGGAGGGGACATGCTACACATATCAAGCCATGTCTTACCTTACGCACACAATGCACCTACCATAGGGGTGACTGACATGAGGCTAAGGGAAGGGTCAGGGACTGGGAAGTGTGGGCACTTCACAGCCAAGATGGCAGTTAAGGACTGCGCGCAGACACTGCAGTGGGAGGTCTGAGGTACCCTTTACAAGCTACTTCTGTGGGTGGCGCAAACCAGCGCTGCAGGCCCACCAGCAGCATTTGGGTTACCAGCCCTGGGCACACACAGGCCACACCACTAGGGACTAACAGGTAAACCAAATAAGCCAATCAGGGATATACCAATTCGTAGTCATATGTACACAGGGAGCATTTGCGCTGTGGCACTGAATGGCAGCGGCACAGCGCCCAGAGCATCTAATATCAGCAAAAACAGAGGAGACAACAGCGAAAAATGGAAGGGAGACCCACGCCAATGGTGCCAGGTCTAACAGGAATGATAATACTGGGTGTGGTATTACTGCATCACTTTTACAGGACCACTTGTCCCACAGCTGGGATACAGCTGCAGACTCAGTTAGTGTCTCTTTGTGTATTTTGCATAATGAATTTGACTCAGGAGGCCTGGTTCTCCTTTTCTTTTGTCACCTTGCACATGTGTTCATAGCTTCTAAGGTGTGTTTGTACAACAGGTTGTTACATTTCCAAATAAAAACATTAATGAAGAGAAATTGATAATAAATGTACAATTTTGGTGCATCCTTGGTGCTACAGAACTAGCTGAGTGTTGTACCATGCTAGAGGTCTGTCTGTCTGGCTTCCTTTCGTAAAGTGCTTGATATTCAGAACTCTTTCCTAGGTGGCAACAGGCCCATAAGGCATTCTGAGGTTCCACCTCTTTTCTCAGTTCCTTATTTCGGTGATCTCGCTGCAGAAGGAAAGTCTTTTCTATCCAGTTACTCAACCACTGGAATGTGTTTCTCACTTTCTCTGTGTCCAGTGCTTAATTTGAGGCATCGGTTTCCGGTGCTTTTCACCAGCACATAATTATTAACACAGACACTTATGACAGTCTGGCAAATGGTGGCGCTGTCTTTCTAATTTAGAGATGAGCACAACAGTATTTGTTTCTTAAGTCAATATGCAATAAAAAGCCTAATAACTGCCACCCCAAGCCAATCGTATAGCTCTGAGGCCTGGAATAGTTTGAATTGTCACACTTATAAGAATGTGATGGTTAGCTGTTGTGTGGGTATTGTTACTGGCAGCGGTGGTACGGTCAATTGGTGGTGCAAGTTATAGTGGCCTCCAGACGAGGGTCCTTACACTTATTTATGTACAAACTAAGCACTGGACTGTCTACACTCGCAGATTGTTCCAGAAGGCCAGTGGAATATATTTATTCTGTTAGGCCCCTGTTCTTGACTTTGACTGGTAGGGTGGTGGTTCCTCTTTCCCTCTAACTGGTTTGTCAATCCATGCATTCCTTCAAATTCTTACATACCACACAAGTTCAAACTAATTTCATGAATTATTTTCGGTGCCCGCCTTTTTTCCCAAGCTACAAATGCAAAAACGTTTAGGACTTGTTCTCCACCTTATTTTGTTTCTTTGAATTCATAATATTCGGTTCATATTTTTTCTACATACAGTTATCCATTTGTGCTCTACATGTTTTGTGAGTATATTCTTTCTTTTATTTAGATGCCAACATTCGATTTATACTCTGAAAAAATACGTACTTTTCTTCTATATCAAAAATACATCCACCAAAGCATTACTGATATTAAAAATTAATTTAAAAAATCATTTTCAGTTTGTACTTGAGTAACATGGCGTCTTTTCAGACTGGCACGGGGTCAGACTGATTTGCATATAGCCATGTCTGAACTGGGGTGGCTGAGTGAACTAAAGAATGGTGATGGATTAAAGCCAGATCAGTTTACTGGGGGTGAGTGTTTGATTTGTTCAAACGCTCCGTCCATCATTCTCTTTTGTATCGCTTTGTTCGCCCTAAGTGTGGCAGGGTATACTCAGACGTGAGTCCCTTGTTCACTTGGCCACTGGATTCAAGATAGCCTGGCTGATGAGGATTATGAATCCGAAACCGGTCCCAGGATGCTTGTTTCCGGTCCAGGGAAGACATGGCTTGGCAGTTCGGGCTGGACTGTTCCCATAAGGCACAGGGTCAGACTGATTTGCATATAGCCATGTCTGAACTGGGGTGGCTGAGTGAACTAAAGAATGGTGATGGATTAAACCCAGATCAGTTGACTGGGGGTGAGTGTTTGATTTGTTCAAACGCTCCGTCCATCATTCTCTTTTGTATCGCTTTGTTCGCCCTAAGTGTGGCAGGGTATACTCAGACGTGAGTCCCTTATTCACTTGGCCACTGGATTCAAGATAGCCTGGCTGATGAGGATTATGAATCTGAAACCGGTCCCAGGATGCTTGTTTCCGGTCCAGGGAAGACATGGCTTGGCAGTTCGGGCTGGACTGTTCCCATAAGGCACAGGGTCAGACTGATTTGCATATAGCCATGTCTGAACTGGGGTGGCTGAGTGAACTAAAGAATGGTGATGGATTAAACCCAGATCAGTTGACTGGGGGTGAGTGTTTGATTTGTTCAAACGCTCCGTCCATCATTCTCTTTTGTATCGCTTTGTTCGCCCTAAGTGTGGCAGGGTATACTCAGACGTGAGTCCCTTGTTCACTTGGCCACTGGATTCAAGATAGCCTGGTTGATGAGGATTATGAATCCGAAACCGGTCCCAGGATGCTTGTTTCCGGTCCAGGGAAGACATGGCTTGGCAGTTCGGGCTGGACTGTTCCCATAAGGCACAGGGTCAGACTGATTTGCATATAGCCATGTCTGAACTGGGGTGGCTGAGTGAACTAAAGAATGGTGATGGATTAAACCCAGATCAGTTGACTGGGGGTGAGTGTTTCATTTGTTCAAACGCTCCGTCCATTATTCTCTTTTGTATCGCTTTGTTCGCCCTAAGTGTGGCAGGGTATACTCAGAGGTGAGTCCCTTGTTCACTTGGCCACTGGATTCAAGATAGCCTGGCTGATGAGGATTATGAATCTGAAACCGGTCCCAGGATGCTTGTTTCCGGTCCAGGGAAGACATGGCTTGGCAGTTCGGGCTGGACTGTTCCCATAAGGCACAGGGTCAGACTGATTTGCATATAGCCATGTCTGAACTGGGGTGGCTGAGTGAACTAAAGAATGGTGATGGATTAAACCCAGATCAGTTGACTGGGGTGAGTGTTTGATTTGTTCAAACGCTCCGTCCATCATTCTCTTTTGTATCGCTTTGTTCGCCCTAAGTGTGGCAGGGTATACCCAGACGTGAGTCCCTTGTTCACTTGGCCACTGGATTCAAGATAGCCTGGCTGATGAGGATTATGAATCCGAAACCGGTCCCAGGATGCTTGTTTCCGGTCCAGGGAAGACATGGCTTGGCAGTTCGGGCTGGACTGTTCCCATAAGGCACAGGGTCAGACTGATTTGCATATAGCCATGTCTGAACTGGGGTGGCTGAGTGAACTAAAGAATGGTGATGGATTAAACCCAGATCAGTTGACTGGGGGTGAGTGTTTGATTTGTTCAAACGCTCCGTCCATCATTCTCTTTTGTATCGCTTTGTTTGCCCTAAGTGTGGCAGGGTATACTCAGACGTGAGTCCCTTGTTCACTTGGCCACTGGATTCAAGATAGCCTGGCTGATGAGGATTATGAATCCGAAACCGGTCCCAGGATGCTTGTTTCCGGTCCAGGGAAGACATGGCTTGGCAGTTCGGGCTGGACTGTTCCCATAAGGCACAGGGTCAGACTGATTTGCATATAGCCATGTCTGAACTGGGGTGGCTGAGTGAACTAAAGAATGGTGATGGATTAAACCCAGATCAGTTGACTGGGGGTGAGTGTTTGATTTGTTCAAACGCTCCGTCCATCATTCTCTTTTGTATCGTCTTTTCAACGAGTACCTTGGGCGCTGACCTCCACAGTGACATTATCAAGCTGAATTGGGTTTTTCCAAGAAGGATTTATTAAATAAGTGTAGTGAAGTGAACATTTGGCAATATTTACGGATTGATTAACCTCAAACGATTGCTTCACGCTACATAATTCGTTATGAATATACATTTGGAAGAATTAGCAAACTTGACAACAAAGATGGCTGTAACATTGGAATACATTGATGCCAGAATCAAAAGGATCCTGGGTGGCAACATGCTATTTACAGAAAAAAAGGGATTTTGGCGTGGTGTTTTCATGAGTTATAGTTCTAGTGCAGTGATGCCTCCGGGCAGGTGTGCACTGTACACATGTATTGTTTTCCTTGCATTCGTTCATTCATTCAGTAGACTTTTGCAAGAAGCTGTTGAGCTTTGAGCGTAGAGAAGTCTGTGTCTGAGCCTCATATCAAAGGGAATGCAGTAAATAAATGCTTCATTTGTTAACATGCAGTCACCACGTCCTCCTATAAGAAGAACACACTGCATTGAGGGGTCATGGGTCAATGTTGGAAGAAAATACAAAATCTACGTTATGAATGATATATGATGCCATTCTTGAACTTGGCACCAGTGGTGTAACACAAAATGACAGAGTAACTGCAGAATTTTGTTGAGGGCAGTGCTTAATTTGAGCCGGTACTTACTTGTCAGCATCGGCCCTTGTGACAATCTACCACAAGGTGGCGCTGTATATATACATTAAAAATTACTATTACCTGCTGCCTACACCATTCTTATAGCTTTGGAGGCCTGAAATATTACGAATTGTCACACTTGTAGGAGTGTGATGGTTAGTAGGGGGGCCCGGCTGGGGACACCGCTTGTTCCATGTGCTGTTTTACAATGCTAAGTGTCTACACTCCTTGGGGCTTGCGGCATTTTTGAGTACGTAAAGTAATACTCCTGTTTTACAAAACTTTTACACGCCCTGAATGAGCCTCAAGACATCTAACATGGGAATATTCCTATGCGGCCTCCTTGCATCCCCATAGGGCTTCTCCTCGCACTAATAGTTACTTTCGTGAATTGGCCCTTTGAAGTTTGTGGTTAAACTCGTTTATTCATGCCGAAGATGTATGCGAATTTTCCAGTGTCTTCGTATAAGTTACTCCTGCCTTTTATTGAAGTTTTTCCACAAAAAGCAGGAAAACGCACTCTCAGAGCCCTGTGACGGAAAATAGATGTTAAAATGCTGACGTGGTCGTTTTCCTGCTCTGCTGTGTTAATGCTGGCAAGCCTTTTACTTATTTTCGCTCATTGTTTTCAAAACAGGGCACTTGGAATGGGGGCAGAGCACTTCTGTTTTGTTTTCGATCTCGACACGACATCCTACACGTTTTTTAGGTTTTCGCGTGCGCCATAATGTGCTAGATCAGCTACTTTGTACTAGGGAAATGATTTCTTTGTTTCCTTTACTTGGAACGATTTTTTTTAATTTCGATTTATGCCAGCAGTCAAGAAACTGAAATTGAATCTTGATGTTGCAGCGTTCTTTGGGACCTGCTTTGTTTTGCGTTGCATTACCGTGAACCGCTGAACATCCTGTTTTTAAGTTGCATCGATTGCCTCTAGCCTGGATGCATCGAGTGTCATAGATATGTATGTGATCAGCAGACTCATATTACACTCTCAAATGATTTTCCTGTTTTATACATGCTTTCCATGCTGCTTCCTTTGTGCAAACCATTATCGAACAATACTGTAGTCATCTGGTAACCCGAACGTTTTATGGTGAGCCAGGAGAGCGGATTTCATGTAAACACATAGCGCATGTTTGCACAATCTCATAGCTACCAAGTTTTCATAAAGCATAGTAGGGTGGCTGGCGCTGTTCTTAATCTCCCCTTAGCTGAGGGGAAAGGGACTATCTCCTCTGCTAAATGTTTATAATGCTCAGTGTGTCCCAGCTTCCATTTATGGGTCTGGGGCTATATTCATGCCCCCTCACTTCAGGCCGAAGGAAATCGTATCATATGATTATGTGCCAGATGTATCAAGGGGATTTACCCATTCTGTGTCTATGGGAAAATGTGTTCGTACATATGGCCCAATGTATCTACCAGTGTCAAGCCCCTGTTTTATTATACATTCAGAATTGCATTTGCAGTACATTATTAATAAGATCAATCTGGCCCCTTTATTGTTGTGGGTCAGTATCTGGTCTAATCCAGAGGCATCTCTGTGCAGAAGACTCATTTCCAATTGTCTTAGTTTAGACAAGGGACTTAATATCCCATAGTTACATTATAGTTCCATATATTGCAAGGGTCAAGTACCTTTTTTCAGTTTATTATACCACAAGTAGACTGAACTCTGAATCGTCAAAACCATCTGTGTTGACCTTTTACAGATCTTTTTCATCTGTGGAACTTGCGCTATACTTGTCTGTAGATTTTATGCATTGGGAGAGGTCTCTCTTCCACTTCAATCAGTTAGTGAGTTTTAAGCACGCAACTCACACGTGAGGGTCTCAAGGTGCTGGGGGGGCGGGCGTCTGATGTCGATCGGGAGCTCGTTCCATTTTAGAGCAGGTACGATTTGATGGCTTTTGTGCTTCTGGAAGGATTTTTGCCCTATGGGGAGTGTTGCTCCGCCCTGTCCCTGCGATGACTCTTCTGAGCAATTGTTGTTAATTTTGTTTTTATGTAAACTTTTCAATCGTTTGTTTAGATTTTAAACCTCTTCTAAGAAATCTGGGTCAACACAAATACAGAGTAGCATTATTCCACCTACAACTGCTGAACATCCGCAATATATGTTTTAAGTTGGGTTCCTTTCTTAAAGTTGCAGAGGTTTGTAGAAAACCAATGGAAGGCTAGCTTACAGCATTGTTTGTGACAACTGTTTCTCCGTTCATGGTGATTTCAAAAATCCCAAATTTTGAGGTATTCGAGGGTTGAGATATTGTTTGTAAATTGTTTTTATTATATCTGGTTTTTATGCCCTGGATAACGACATATCAAATGTTTTACTTATTTGGTTCCTTGTTTTTAAATTGCACTGTGTCTATTCTTTTATGGCTATGCTTGGCTAAATAAAGATGTTTTTGATTGATTTACCAAGTTTTCAGATTTTTCATGAGTGACATTTTATGGTTTCAGTTAGCGTATGAGCGACACTCTACTGTCAAATATGTGACACTTCGAGTGACACTTTCTCGCGAGTAAAGCAAAGCAGTGACCAGTATTTCAGTGCCTGTGAGATTTCCCTAACTGTATCCAGTCATATAGCATACCAATGAACATGTACCTAAAACAAGCCACACCTATTAGAGTTGCCAATACTTGTTAGCAGTATCCGATCCCTGAGTAATAGCAATGATTTTGTTATGAATAAATACAATTGAAAATGTTTCAAATCTGAGAACACTGGACTATCAATTGAATATCACTAGGTCTGTGGAAAGGGTAGTGACTTTCGGACTGCTTTCACTCATTCCTGTTCTCCGCTTCACACCCCTTTCAGGTGCAGACCCTCAATCTAATACTTTCCTACTGAAATATTTAAACCCTCTATCTGCATATCTCACACTTCATATCCTATCCCTTTACTACTGTTTTCAATATCTGTTTCTGCACGTACTTTCTTGCATCACACCTTCACCATTCTGTCTCACAGTCTTTCTTCATCTCTCTCTCTCTCTCTCTCTCTCTCCCACCTGTCTCTCACTCCACGCCTGTAAGTACAGGAATTCTTTTTCCTGAGGTTGGTGCTGTCAGTATTTCAGTGGGGTACCGCCTCACACAAAATGCTTGTTACTATTAGTACCCATGTGACAATTTCTTTCTGCGATCTGCTGTGAGGCTACAGTTTGGATGAACATGTTGTTAAACAACTTTATGATCCAGCCACAGGCAATGTGAACAAGCATTGGCATAGCCAATAGGTCTCGCCTTTGGGACCTTATAAGAATTTAGTTATGCAGCACAATATCCTTGGTGCCACAACATTAACTGTTGCATGGCTAAACACTTATAAGGTCCTAAAGGCGAGACCTATTGGCTATGCCAATGCTTGTTTTCTGTAGTTTTAGATAGCGCAAACTCAACTCTAATGTATTGAAGCGCTTTACATTAGCACCAATTATATTACACAAGGGCATATTCATTGATGGTAGGCGCGGGCGCATGAAGTGATTTGCTCAGAATCACAGTATGTTGAGCAGGGGCCGAGACTCAAACCTGCTTCTCCAACTAAAAAGTTGGAAGCTCTGGCTGTTACACCACATCCTCTCCCCTCATGGGAGGAATGGCGCTTATACCGGCAAAATGACACTTCGAAGCACCGAGAGGCAGCAGGTGTTGAAGAAGGGAACATGAAAGGGAACGAGGAGACGGAGGAGCAAGGAATGGACTGTAGAGGTTAGAAGCGGAGGGAAGAAAAAACGGGAAAGGGAAGAAGGGAACAGGAGAAAGAAGAGGGAGAAGAAAGAGAAGGAAGGAACTGTTGATGGGGAAAGGGGTTTGTGAGAGTGAAAATAGGAGAATGTGAGACGAAACGAGAAACCAGGTCATGCATAAAGGGGCTTATCTTTTCGCATAAATCTGAAACAGCCTAGGGCTGGCTCTTAAGCCAGTTATTAATGGTTTGCATTATATATACTCATGTGTGAATATGATTATTGCATTATGCAATGTAAACCAGGAACAGAGGAGACAGACACGGACGCTCTTATCTTGACGATGAACAGGGCGCATCATTAGCGTGAATGCTGCAGATACTGTACACATAGTTTTCACCGTCTGGAGGGTGCGTCACGCTGAAGGGGGAAAACAATGGCCTGACTGCATTTAACAGGCCGCTAATTGGCTAGGACTGTTTCTCGAATTCTAGATCTCTGACTGGCTGTTAGGGGGGCAAACGGCGCATTAATCACCGGGGCTGCTGCCGTCCTGCAGAAACATGCTGTGTTTCACAACTGCAGAAACGGTTCGAGATGCTAAGGAGAAATTAGGATGATAAATGCCGCCGGCACAGAAGCCGGGAGTGTGGTTACACTACTGTGTGCGGATATACACAAACACTTAACTCATTACTGGCTGCCCTTTCAAGTGAGGCGGGCATGTTAAGTGTGGCGGTCATTAGGCGCGCCTTAATTTACTGCGTCCTTCAAGGACGTGACATCATGTTTCCTCGGACAGCTTCTAGTACGCTCTTTTCGAGGCCTGGGTGAGGGTCACACTGCAATGCATCTTTAAACAAGCATTGGCCACGTGGCCGTGAAAGTGACACGGTCGCGAAAGTGAAAGTAATCGCGAGTGATGAAAGCCGCTGCGAGTGGAAGGGTGGAAAGCCAGATGGCACCTGAGGAAAGCGCAAGCTCCAGGCCATGGCAGCATTTTCAAAAGCGCACTTACTAAAAGTCTCGCCAGAGCAGCGCAAGCACTGGCTCAGGAGAGACCTGAAAACTATTACTGGCTTCACCAAAGGGAAAGCAAACAATTTAGCCTGGCCCATGCTTGTTTCCATAGTAGCAAGACACTTCTCCTCGATCTTGGTTCCATTTAGATTAAGTTGCTGGGGCAGCACAGCTAGCTCGCTGGTTGATGAATTATCTAAGTGTGCATAGGGCAGCTATAATTATGGAGGAGATTAGCATTTTAGTGTAGTGATGCAGCACCAGTACTAAAATGTGTTTGTGTAACCCTTGATGCTTTGTACTTGGCTGGGCTGTAATCTTTGGGGCTAGCAGGCGCGGCAGGCACAGGTAAGAACACTTTGGTGGGGTGAAGTCGACAGATGACTGGATAGGTAAAATAAAATTTAAAAAATGTATAAAACCACTTACCTTGCGCTTGCCGCATCGCCAAGACGGCGATGCGGCAACCACAAGGTAAGTGATTTTATTTATTTTTTTCTTTAATTTCGCTTATCCTGTCATCTTTCGACTCCCCCCCATCCTGCCTCGCCCTAGTTGGCTAGGGCCAACTAACAGATTGCTACCTTGTGATAGCCTCTCAAGGTTCATCTTACTGGTGAAATGTAAGTATATCGATTTTCAGCACTTGATTTGTAAAAAAAAATAAAAAATTAAAAGAAATAAGTGTCACAGCCCTATAGTTTTCTTAGGAGCCTGGTGCTGCCCAATTTTATATACCCATCTGCCTCTGATTCCTCTTCCTGCTTTTTTCTTCCACCACGCTTCACTGTCTGTCTCGGAAACTTTGTGTTGCAGGTTTTTTATCCCTGCTTACTCCCAAACTGTCTTTCTATTTTCTGTTCCTTCATTTTTCTGCCTTTTCTCTATTTTGCTATCTTGTCACGGCCACAAAATGATGGCTAATGCCCACTACCTCCACCAATCCGACCACTGTAGATTCTTAGTCTCCATCCTGTTTTGAACTGAGTCATCCATTTCTCTCTCTGGGCTATGGAGACCTTCGACTTCCCCAGAATCTTTTAGTTTCTTCTTACTACTAGATGTTTTTCCTACCCCTTTCTTTATCCTACCCTTCCACTATCAATGCTGTATACACTCAATTCGATTGTGTCTCTTTGCGGTTAAATCAACTTAAAGGTTGCACTGTTAAGATGTTAGTTATCGAGGAGCCAAACACTAGGTTTAAAATTAATTCACTTTGATGAATTTCCCACCTATACTGCCTCTTTCTCTTTGCGTTTCCACCATATAACACAACAGGACTCCCATTTAGTTTCACAGGCTCCTATAGTTTGTTCAGAAAGTCCCGTCCCTGAGTGCCAAAGTTGGACCTTATACCTAAACGTTCTTCCTGTTTTGCCATTGTCTAAGGTTTGGAAGATATTTATTTCATATTAAACCTCTGTCCTGCCTCTTAGGAAGAGTTGTGCGGGCCCCAGAGCTTGCAGTTGGGGCCCACTACCCTTTATTGGGAAGTAAACCACAAATATAATTGGCCTGCAATTGGCCGCTCACTTCCATGAGTCACAGCTGGAACTGCACTAACAGTAACTATGCACCAGTGGTCCTCACCATAACCTGTTCATTACGACCACATCCCTTTTCCTCATCCCAGTCATAAATAAGAGGTGAGTTTCATCTCGGTGACTGGAATCCAGAGAAACATGAGATTGGCACCCTCCTTTGCGGATGGTTGCTGAAGAAAGGGCAGCCTTCCCATCATTCTCCTGATTTTTTGTCCTTTCTCAGTGAAACAGGTTTCTGGAGTTTAGCTCACTGCTGGGCTTTGATCTCAACTGCCATCCACATAATTAATTCCCTTAACTGGTTTTGGGAACATTCATGGATTGCTCATGGGAGCAGCAGCAAAGGATATTTGTAATGAATCACAGCCTTGAGTTTGGTGGTACGGTGAGTGATGTTTATCAGTAATTCATTGTTAAACTCTTTTGATGTCTGGTGGCAAGGCTTCATTTCACCTTTTCCTTGTTGGAAGGGAGGTTGTATTTGAGTTCTCATACATGATCTGGTGCAAATATGATATAATAATGACACTGCGCAGTCGCAAATCTTGCTCCTTCAGTATTGCATGAGATGAGTGTTTTAAGGAAGGCACCCTATCCAGATAAGTCTGTGTATCTGACAGAGTGTATTGTTCTGCTGTGGTGTGGTCCTTTTGATGCAATGTGTGCAAAGACTTTGAAGAAGATGAGGGACATGGGACCCAACTACTGATCGTCTCATTCGCCTTCACCTTCTTCTCATCGTCATCAGAAAAGTGAAGGAGGTGATTCACCCTCTGAATCAAAGATCTGCAAAGTAATTTCAGAGGTTTTGATATCCAGAACCAGAATAAAGAGAAGTAAAATTAATTTGGAGCATTCCAGCTTTAAAAGCACAGGTTCAGGGGGGATGAGTTGGAGGACTCCAAGATTAATGCAAGCCCCCTTTGTAAGCAAGTCAAATTCATTGATTTCTTTCTAGGTGGGAAGCATCCAGTTCAGAGAAACGAATTCTGAATGTTGTGTGGTTCTGTTATGCCATTCTCCTCAGGAAACAGGAGTTGTTATGACATTGCAACCAGCTCCAGAGACTTGTACTATAGAACACCCTATAAGATGTATTGGCCTAGAATGCCATCATGCCTGTCCCATGGAACTAAAAGGGTGAAGGATACTTTCAGTATTCCATCTGATGCTCAAAGCTCAATAATGTGAACAGGTGGGCTACACAGTGTCCATTCAAGATAGAAACTCTACAGCTGATACCTCTCCTAGTAGCTCCAGGCACAACCTTGGATCTGATGGATGCATATCTACATGTTATAATTGCTTGAAGTTCCCGGTGTTACTTCAGATTTGCAGTACCGGACCTTCATTTTCAGTTTAACTTTTTACCGTTCAGACTGAGCTTGGCCTCTTGAGATTTCACTGCACCCATTTTCTCGCTGTTACACCAATAGGATGTGACTCTCTTTCCATATCTGGATGATTGGGTACTTCTGGGTCCATCCGTGGTATCAGTGAAATGTGCCTTACAGAAAGTATCCTCATGTTAAAGTTTGCATGATTGGCTACTTCATCTGACAAAATCTAATCTCATCCTAGCTCACAACAGAATCTTTATGAAAGCAAGATTCAGAACTGATTTGGGGTGGGTCTGCCTTCATCTGGACAGAGTGATTAAACTTCATAAACTACTGTGCAAGTTCTTATCCAGAGATTCAGCACCAGTGAAGAATTCACAATTGTTCAAGTACATTTTCCTTCATGCGTCTGTAATGTTCTGTGGTCCAGATTTCATATATGTACTCTCCCATCACATCTACTGAGTAATTGGAGCTAGGAGTCCCACCAGTTCAACATCGTCCTCCCAATGCAACCTCTTCTTCACTCCATTAAGCAAGGTGGTTACATCTTTCACATCTTTGGAAAGTAAGGCAGCTACAACCCCCTCTACCAGTAGTAGCAACAACAGATGCCACTGATTTGGGCTGAGGACTCGCTCTAGACCTGAACTCTATCTATCCAAGGCACGTAAGTCTCTCTTGGATAGTCAGATGTCCTCCAATTCGATCGAGTTGGCAGCAGCCTAAAATCTCTCATAACATTCTTGCAACTAACCAAAAAGAAAGTGGGTCTTGTCCTTTAGATCAATTGAGAACAATAGCCTACAGAAGCCACCGGGAAGAACAGAAGAAGATCTCCATCGCTAGGTCTCTTGGAGTACCACCTGGTGTGTTTGGTGGGATGAAATCCTATATCTCTGAAGGCAGTTCACATTCGGGTTCCAGCAATACTCAGTCAGACAGACTGGATCAGAATGTTTCCAGGTACCAGGAACTGACCATCCACCCTCAAGTCTTCAGGGTTATTTGCAGGTCGTTCAGGACATTAGACTTATTTGCCTTCAGGTAGAATGCTGTAGTTACAAATAACTGTTCCTGTTTCCTGAAAAAATGAATAGACTCCCTGTCCTCTACTTAGCCACAGGAGACTCCATATTAATTTCCTCTAATTCTGCTTATCCTCATATACTGGCTAGAATAGAGAAGAAACCAATGCTGGTGATTGTAGTAGTCCACTTCTGTTCCAGATGGGTATGGACTCCTTTCTTGCAGGACCTAGCATCCAACCGTCTTTGGAGACTGCCACTTTTTCCACCTCTGCTCCAATCTCATAGGGTAATACTGTGCCAGAATCTTGCTGTATCAGTTTGGAGGTGCACAAACGATACAACTGTCTAGACGTCTTTCCACTTGCCAGTCTTATTCCTAATAATGGGCAGTTTATCAAAAGTTGAGTTTTTCCAAGGATATTTATCCTCTTTCATGTGCCATTGGTCCTGGCTTGCATTTGTTGTGGGATGGTTTTGTCATGAATATAGCTGTGTCTTATTTCAGATCATTTCAGGCAGCAATTAATGCCTTTAGCAGCACTTGGCATGGGTTGGAGTTTGGCAAACTTCTAGTTTTATTACTTTACAGTAACGTCTCATAAATTGTTCTATTTCACATCCTATAACTCCACCCTGGGGTATGCCATTTGTGCTTCGAACCCGTGCCTATCTTTCTGGAGAGGATTGTGCTGTGTCCTGATCTTTTGTTTTACTTCCTAAGACCTTTTCTTCCTTCACTGTTCTTAGGAGATGGTTCTTCTCTATTTTTTTTATTTTTTATAGCTTTAGTTTTGGTAAATTGTGATTTCAATAAACACTGGGTGCAGCAGTATCAATGTGTTTGATTGTTTTTCCTTTGAACGAATGGCAGAGTGTTTATATATTTTAGTACCTTGATATTTCTAAAATTTATTTATTAATTAATCTTATAGAGCGCGACAGCTACCCGTAAGGGTTTCCCGGCGCTGATTGACAGTGATAGCATAGTAAATCCAGGAGAAAGTTATTGGGCAAAAAGCCAGGTCTTTACGGCTTTACGGAAGCGGAGATGACAGTGCTCCACTCGTAAGTCCAGGGGAAGAGAATTCCAGAGTTTGGGTCCTAATACAGCAAAGGAACGACCACCCACTCTGGAAAGCCTGAACTTAGGCACACAGAACAGGTGTTGAGAAGAGGAACGGAGAGAGCGTGCGGGTACATAAGGTTTGACGAGTAATTGGAGATAAGTGGGGGCGGCTTCAATTTTGATCTTATGCATGAAGCATAGTGCCTTAAATTTTACCCGATTGTCAAGATTAAGCCAATGGAGTTGCTTGATGCGTTCAGTAATTGGATCATATTTCCGGCATCCACAGAGAAGACGTGCAGCGGCGTTCTGAACTAGTTGGAGACGGCGCATGACCGCCCTGGTAGCCCCCAGATAGAGCACGTTACCGTAGTCCACTCTAGAGGTCACCAGGGCAGTCACGACAGATCTCTGGGTGTCGGGGGGCAGGATCCAGAAGATTTTTCTCAGCCATCTTAGAATAGTAAAGCAGGTGGCTGCGACTTTATTGGCCTGGTCTTTCATCGATAGATCCCTATCGATAAGAACCCCAAGATTTCTCGCTCGTTCCGATGGAATGGGTAAGTCGCCCATGGTCGATGGCCAGTGTCTCGAACTCCAAAGATCAGGCTTGTTACCAAGGACAAGCACCTCAGTCTTCTCGCTGTTTAGCTTGAGAAAATTACGGCTCATCCAAAGAGAAATATCACTAAGACCTGTTTGCAAAGAAGAAGATGAGGAAGAATCAGCTTGGGATAGGGAAAACACAATCTGGGAATCATCAGCGTAAGTAAAGAGATTAAGGCCAGAGAGATGTGCAACATGAGCCAAAGGAACAACATAGAGATTGAAAAGAAGAGGACTAAGAATAGAACCTTGGGGTACACCATGTGGAGAAAGATAAGTGTTGGAAGTGGAAGTGTTGGAGAAGATTTGAAAAGTCCGGTCAGTAAGAAAAGACGAGAGCCAGTGTAAGGCTTTGTCACATATGCCAAAAGAGGCAAGGCTACTGAGAAGGATACTGTGCGAGACAGTATCGAAGGCTGCACTGAGGTCAAGCAATATCAGTGCAGCCGTTTCACCTCGATCAAGTAGGCGGCGAAGATTCTCAGTTACTCCTAATAGAGTGGTTTCAGTGGAGAAGCCTTGAGGAAAGCCTGACTGGGAGGGGTGAAGGAGATTGTTAGTAGTGACAAAGCGGGTAAGATGTAAATGAATATGCCTTTCCAAAATGTTCGAAAAAGCCGGCAACAGTGAAATGGGACGAAAGTTGGCGGCAACATTTGGATCCGCAGTGGGTTTCTTAAGAAGCGGGGTCACCATTGCATGCTTCCAGCTGTTAGGGACTATGGCTGAGTCAAGAGAGGCATTTAGTAAAGTACAGATCACACTGAGTTGAGAAAACTCAAGTTTACGTAAAATAGAAATAGGTAGGGGGTCCATGGGTGAGCCGGATTTAATATTGTTTAAAATTTCCAAGAGGGTAGCAGGTACAAGGTCAGGCCAAGTCTTCAATAAATCCGAAGAAAGGCAAGAAGTAGTGGGGGATGGACAAGGTCCGGCATTAGATTTATCATGGGCTGCTATATCTTTGTATATTTTATCAATTTTGGACGTGAAGTACTGGGCCAGTTCATCACATTTCTTGCTGGAAAGAGGAGGGGGTATAGCAGCGGTCTGTGAGCCAGCAAGATCTTTTACTACCTTAAATAAGACATTGGACTTATTCATGGCTTCTGTGATCAGGCTGTTGACATAGGTGGCTCTGGTGTGAGCACAGGCCTTGTGGTAAAGTTTCAATTCTGCTTTGTACGTAAGCCCAGCAGTGATGGAGTAGTCTTTCCTCCAGGCACGCTCTAGTCTTTTGCATTGAGATTTATGTAAACGGAGGGTTTCATTGTACCAAGGGGCAGGAGAGTTATGGACAGTATTTTTCTTATTTGTGAGAGGGAGGCAAGTGTTTATGGCCTCAAAAAGCCAGGAATTCACCGAGTTGGCAGCTGCATTCATGTCGTCCAGATTGAGTGGATATTTAGGCATGAGATCACACAAGTTTTTATTAAAAGCTGCAATGTCCAAATTTTTCCAGACTCTCTTCTTGATATTCATAGAAGGATTGAATATGGTCTGAGTTTTATTATTTATTACAGTGAATTTAACAAGATAATGATCAGACCAAGAGACTGGCAAGGCAGGAAAACATGTTATTTGTAAGGAATTAGAAAAAATAGGATCTAAAAAATGCCCACCCTTGTGGGTTGGACCCTTGTTGTGTAAGATTAAGTTCATAGCGGCAAGATCAGTAATGCAGTTTCCTGCTGAATTATCATTTGGGTTGTCTAAGTGTAAATTTAGATCACCAATGATAAAGAAATTGCTGGAGGAAATGAGCACCGATGCAATATAATCCAAGAATTGGGTATACCAAGAGTTTACAGTGCCCGGGGGACAGTACATTAGGAGCCCTGTAAGAGTGTTATTGGGATTTAGAGTAAGCTTGAAATGCAGAGCATCACATCCGCTCAAGGTGATAGGGTCCGAGTGACATTGATATTTTTTATTGAATATAATCGCCACACCACCTCCCGTCCTTCTAGGACGGTCATTTCGGACAATGGCATAGTCAGTAGGCAATGCTTCGGCAATGTCAGGGCAGGAGCTATCATGAAGCCAGGATTCTGTGATGAATAGCGCATCCGGCGTTTCATCGCTAAGCAAGTCAAAGATGTTACGTTTATGTTTGGGCAGAGAGCGACAATTGTGACTTATAAATGCAAATCCAGGAGGAGTAGTAGTTATTTGTTGTTGACTGTTGCAAAAAAGAGGAGTATTTAACGAAAATGGGCAGTCAGGGCAGTGCTGAGGAAAACAGTCAAGCATGTCAAGAGAATGCATGACATGCGAGCTGGAGGGTCTTAAGTCAAGTAATTGTTTGCTAGTGTATGGGCGAAGTACCTTTGGAGAAGGACCAGGGGTTCTGGCCCTAGGGCCCGGTTGGGCGCGGACGGGCGCAGACGGGCACGCCTTTGGCGCGCCCGCTGCGCCCGCCCGCTGCGCGGACGGGAAATGACACACATTTATACAGGAGGAGGGTGGGAGGGTCTGAAAGCCTAGACCGCGATCCCTGCACCTCCCTAAGATGGCGGCTGACCTGGGGAGAAGGACATGGAGGTAATGCCCTGATTACTTACTGGTAGTCCTCAATTCGCCAAGTCTTACTCTCCCTCGTCCCATTTATAATCCTTATCCTCCCCTCCCCTTTACATAGCCATTGTGGGCCTGTGTATTCCCAGGAGAATACAGGCAATGCCTCCCTCTTCATGGATTATTGGCAGCCAAAGGTGTGGCAGAATTGTCATTTTCCTCTGGGTTCCTGTCATAGAGATGGGACTTGCCTCATATTGTTATGACTGGGACAAGTAAAAATAGGACTAGGAGTAATGGAAATTGAAATGAAGTACTAGAGACTTTCCCTTGGGCATGTTTAACCTGTTGACATTAAAATTAAAATTGTGAGTGACCTAAAAGAAGTGAATCGGTCATGCTGCATTGATCACTCAAATGCCTATTTAATTGTAAGTCCCCAGATACTAGAGATTACTTATCTATCTAATTCTTAGGATAATTATCTAAATACAACAAAATGGGCCAATAGGTGCTTATGAATTTTTACATGAATGAGTAGTGTTCATACATGTGCTGGCTTCTCTGGCAGTAGGGCAGTGTTAGAACAACTGACCCAAAATGTCAATGTGAGCAGTGCCAATGAGAATGCTCTTAACCTGGTGATATTTCCTCTCCTTGGTCAGTGAATCTTTTATTAGTTGCCTGAGAGGTAAGATGGAGTAAACATACACGGCATATCACAATAACAGTGTAACAAACTAGTCACACAATAAGGCACGACTTCTGAAGAAAGTTAAAGGGTTTTATTACAGACTCAAAAAAACTCAAATAGATGAGTTTCGGAATCATATTATAGAAAATATAGTATCACAAGAATGAATCCAAAACTCCTGAAGAGAATCGAAATTTGCCTAGCATAGTAACGGTAAGTTTCAATTCTATTAAGGACACGGAGGCGAGGATTATGCTTTTCTCTCTTCGCTGGTTATTAACAAAAAACCACATAGCAGCCAGAAAAGCAATAAATGTGAGAAAAATATCGTATATATCCCAACACTGGGTTAATAAGAACGTATCCAAAGTCCAAAACACTATTAAGTAAACTACATATCCCATCAGTCCACGAACATAGTCCTTCTACAGTGTCCACCATCCTAAGGTAGGGCGTCCATCTTGTGATCCCTTCCTCTTTCTTCGCGCGAGTCACGCCATATCATCAACGGTCTTGCTTTGCACCATCATTACCTAGCCGGAAAAAACACAACAGCGTTAGCGTTGTAGATCCTGCTAGGCAAGAAAGACCAAGTCAATTACAATACTCATACAGAAACTACCACAAGTGATTGCACTTAAACCAAGCTGTTTACTTACACCAATACAGGGAGGGATCTCCGCAGGAAAGTGTGGGTGGGATAATCCTCGCCTCCGTGTCCTTAATAGAATTGAAACTTACCGTTACTATGCTAGGCAAATTTCGATTCTATGTCAGGACCGGAGGCTTCAGATTATGCTTGTTCAAAGCTTACTGACCACCAAACTTGCAATATCCAGCCACAAGGAGTCCCTTACTTGGTTGCCGGCTGCCGGTGCCGTGATGCTGCCCGGGGCGTTGCCTCGCCACCGCCAACGCCGCCTGTCCAGAACGCTGCCTCACCATCGCCGGTCTCCTCCCCCCGCTGCAGCCTCTGTCCATCTGTGCTGCCGCCGAGCGGGGGAGTCAGAGACTACAGCCCCCAGAAGCCTCCGCGACAGGACCGGAAGTCGCGTTGAGGCTGAGCGCGCCAGGAGGCGCTCAAAAAGGGGTATCACCTCCCGCGTCGTGGGACGCGCGCGGGCTGGGCGCGGGCTAAGCCCGGGCAAAGGGCGGGCCCTCTGAGGCCCTCAGAGGTCAACAGTGGTCGGGCGGGCCACCCATCTAACGTTTATCTAAAGGTGAGCCTGTTGTTCCTAAATATGGGGAAACACAATAAAACCGCCTCTACAAGTACACATATACAGGCCACCGTGGATCCTGTGTCCTCTCAACTCTCCTTTGAGAGTCTATTGGATAATGCTTTTAACGAGATCGCTGAGACAGAGAGGAGGTTGTCATTAGGCTCCTTTAACACCAACCAATCCACTATTATAATTAGCCCTAAACACACTATGCCTCTGCTCCCAGAAATTATCGTGGTGAAACCTATCCTTACGATTAGTTCATCTGATTCACCACAAGAGGGAAGCACCCCTGACATATCTACTGATACTCATCTTGACCCCGTGCCACCCCCTACAACCATGAGCACAAAGATCGCCGGTGCAAAACGCAAAAGGGGACCAGCAAAGACAACAATAAATAAGAGGAAGCAGCCCCCAAGGAGTAACAACCTGACAACTCCACAGAGTATGTGGACTAGGGGGAAGAAACAACGATTAGGGGCTCAAACAGTGTGTTCTGATTCAGGGGAACATTCTGGTATCGTTATACCAAATGAGGATATAAACTCAATCTGCACACAGACTGACTTCCCTAATGAAAGTACTCTCCGATCTAAATCAAATGGAAATCTTATACAGACCATCGCAGATACAATTTTTAAGCAATTGGAAGATCAAATGATCAAACAATTTAATTTTATTTTTAAGAGACTAGATAGACTGGAAACCCTTGTGAAAAATGAAGAAGCAAAGAGGAAAGGTATGGCCCGTTTAGACCAAATTAGAGGCGAACGTCTGTCAAAAGACTTAGAGATCATCACTAGCGCCCTATCTAGCGGAGGTCCTACCATAAACTGTAATCCAGCTAAAGTTAAAGGGGCACCTAATACTAGTACCCCCTCCATACCTACCTTACCGCCGAAGGAAGTTAATAAAAGGCAAAACCATCCAGCCTCAATTCCGCCATCCATCCCTTTGCCATCGTCTGGTCTACCTTGTACCATAAACTCCATCAATAATACCCAGAAGAGTAATCCTCCTAGAAGCACTGCCAAGCAGAAGGTATTACCCAACCTTGGCCGGGACAAGGGACAACCGGAGGACAACAGGCCGATAAAACATCAAGGTCCTGCTTTACATCTTCCTCCTGAGGCTTGCCCTTACGTCCTGGTTCTGGCTGGTATACCACCGCTTAGGGAGGGTCAAGGGGAATCCTGGGTCCAGTTACATAACAAATGCATTGACTGGTTAACTAAACATAAGGGGGTCGGCTATGACATATCTAACGAAATTCTCTCTGCACGCCGGGTGACCTGGGTCGGACCTCTGTTTAAAAACATCAACGGAGACTGTATTACAATTAACTTCAGGAACCCGGGCATAGTAAAATTCTTATTAAATAAGAATTATAACCAGCATGGCCCAGCCACCGTGGTGACCCCCTTACCTCTGAGTTATTTTTACAGACCCCCACATAGAATGCTGCAACCCCCCCCCCCTGTTTCCGTTATATAATAGATTCTCGGCACTATCTGACCAGGGCACTATGGATTGACTGTCAGCCACCCCGGAAGATTCAGCTGCAGCTGCAGCGGTGTCTGACTCTGAACCTTCGCAGAGAGTAGAGCCTGTGGTTTTTTTTATACCATCTGACTTTCCCCTGCTACCCAATGTACAATGCGATCCATCAGCCAAACCATCAGCCATTGCCCAGGTCCCTGCCCAGGAAGTTTGCCCATTGCCCGATGAGGACTTGTCTATTATAAGCTGGAACATTGCTGGGCTGAAGGCTAAAATGACAATCAAAGCCTGGAAAGATTGGGTAAACCATTATGATGTTTTAATGTTTCAGGAAACCTGGTGCACAACCGATTTGCTACTTGAAGGGTATAGTTGGCACAATAGGATTGTACCGGCCCCCCCCTTAGGCCGTCCTAGTGGAGGATTATCGATCTGGGTAAAGATAACCGCAGATGTAAAAACAGAAGCATTACAAATTAATGATCCAAGTTTTATGGCATTGATATATACAAGAAGGGTAAAACTGTGTCTGATCAATTTCTACAACAATGATTTTATATCCCACCCTAATAGTAACTTTTTAAACTTGTTTAATTTTATTGATGAAATAGTGGATGGACGAAAATATGGAAAATTTGATGGTATTTGCATAGGAGGGGACTTTAACGCACACATTCATTTAAGAAATCCTCCTTGTAAGAGAGGTGTAGAACTATCTAACCTCCTTGCAACCAGAGAACTAGTAAACACTATGGAGTTTGCGGTACTTGCACAAATACTGCCCCGGTCCCCACTTACATCGGTCACGGGAGCGCGACAACAATTGATTATATATTTGTCTCCCCCTCCCTTGCAGATGCTTTACTAAAGGCAGAGGTAGTGTGTAACGTATATAGTGATCACTACCCAATTGTGATTTACTTGAAATCATTAGGGGGAAAAATACCACATAGCGTAATCGGGGCAACAAACCTGGAAGCCTCGACGGATAGATTAAGGGTTGTCTGGAGGGGGTAGACAACAAGGGTGTATTGGCCAATGTGATTAAGAAACATCCAGCATTAATCTCGGACTGTCTTGCCATTGACAGCCGCGGGGGCAATATGATTAAATCATTTTGTGACCTCTGCTCCGCAATAAAAAGTGAGATCTCTAAACCAGTATCTCGGAACATTGAGGAAGTTCCAAGATGGTTTGATACCTCTTGTTCCAAAGCAAACCGGGACTTAAGGGCTGCTCTCATGGCCAAACCGCGGGATATTTCCCGGGTAAGACTTTTGAGAGCAAGGTATAAATCCAACTTACGTACCAGATCCAATGAATTAGTTAAAGATCATTGGGAATCGCTCGCCCGTATGGCTGCCCTAAAGGATACCCCAGGGTTTTGGAGGGAGGTTAAGAACCTAAGATCTCTCGGTTGAAACATAACATCAATTAATTGTAATATCACAGGGCCTGTGTGGGTTGACCATTTTTCGAAGATCTATGCTGTATCTGGCAACCCCGCAGAAACTGTTCCCTCTCCAACACCTTTGAATATTACATTGCTCGAGGTAGAGGATGCCATCGCAGAAAGTGCCGGTAATAAAGCCCCTGGCCCTGACGGCCTTTCTATCGACCAATTAAAAAGTGAAATTGACTTTTGGGCCCCGTTGCTGTGTAATGTTTTTAACAATCTAACTCATGAATCTATCCCTGAAACATGGTCCAGCAGTACCATCGTACCCATTTTTAAAAAAGGCGATAGGCTGGATCCTGGGTGTTATCGCCCAATATCATTAATCGATAACACTTTGAAAGTTTTAGGTAGGGTTATCTTTAAAAGAATTAGAACTTGGGCGGAGGAAAGTACTATTTTACACCCAAGCCAGCTAGGCTTCCGAAGCAATGTGGGTACAGTAGAACAATGCCTGAATTTGAATTTAATAATGGCTAAATATACCACTGCTAAAAAATCCCCCTTATATTTTGGTTTTATGGATTTGAGTTCTGCCTTTGATTTCGTAAATCGCTCCCGTTTATGGTCCGTCTTGCTTAATTATGGTTTAGATGATTATTTAGTTTACTTTTTATCTTACCTCCATAGCGACCTAAAAGCCCGCGTGCGCATTAATCACACGGGCGAAGTTTCCAGTGATATTTCAATCGGCAGGGGGGTCAGACAGGGTTGTGTTCTGGCCCCTCTGCTTTTTATCTTATACATAAATGAGCTGAGTAGTTCCCTGAGTACCTTAACAAAAGATGTACCGTATGTAAATGGCACTCCCATACCCACTCTTCTTTACGCGGACGATGCGGTCCTAATGGGCCGCACCCCAAAGGCACTGCGTATCTTAATCTCAGGTTTTGTTACTTTTATGGCTGATTTAGGTTTAACCACAAATTTTTAAAAATCACTTATTATGTCCTGTGGTCCAAAAAAGTATAAAATTATTGAGATTATGTCAGGGGAAAACGTTTTAAAAAGTACATGCACTTTCCCATACTTGGGGTTGTTGTTTTCAAACACTGGTTCTTGGCAACCACATGTCTCCTATGCGAGGAATAAATTAGGTAAAGCGATTAACTCAATAATTTCTCTGCGCCAACCTAACCATGCTGATGTGATCAAGTCTTTACTAAAGATCTATCAAACCCAATGCATTCCAACGGGTACCTATGGCGCAGAGGTATGGGGACATACAAATTGTCTCCACATCCAGACAGAAGAAAACAGATTCTGTCGGAAGGTGCTGGGTGGAGTCATTTGTGCCTCAAACTATATATGCCTCAGTGAATTAAATATCCCTTTTATAGAGGACTTTGTCAGATCAAGACCGGCCCTTTTTTGGCTAAAGACATGGCTGAACCCTGCAGCATCATTGACACGTGACATAATTTCAGACTGTTTAAAATGTGACAGGGAACACTGTATACCATGGTTGAAAGCCGTGAATGAATGTTTAATAAGTGTAGGGCTTGGACACTTGTTTACATCACCCAATCTCATAGACCGCTCACATAAGATTCTGATTCAAAGGGCTCTGTACAATATTTACAGAGAAGAGCGAGAAAGGAAAGATTTTAAAAAGTGTACAGTTGTAAAGTATATGGGCCACTTGGAGCCTCCTGCTTGTTACCCTGCCCCGCCCCAGAAATACCTATGTTTAAATCTA